>NC_080671.1:93390369-94037869 GCF_030247195.1 Topomyia yanbarensis
GAATTCTGGTTCCGGAATTACGGGTTTCAGAGTACGGCCACACAGAAATTTCTCATATAAACTATAGGAAAAATTAAAAATAGAATTTTTATTTTTGATGCTAAATGTGTTCAAGGTGCATGAAACGTCGAGATTTGATGCAAACTCGAAAAAAAAAATTTGACTACGATTCACTTTTTTGGATTTTGGCACATTTTTGCCTTTCTCATATAGAAAGGTTATGCAATCACTCTGAAAAACGTCAACCTAATCCCGGCCCGGAGGGCCGGGTGTCATATCCCATTCGACTCAGTTCGTCGAGATCGGAAAAAGTCTGTATGTGTGTGTGTATGTATGTATGTGTGTGTGTATGTGTGTGTATGTGTGTGTGTATGTGTGTGTATGTGTGTGTGTGTGTATGTATGTGCGTATGTGTCAAATAATGTCACTCATTTTTCTCAGAGATGGCTGGACCGATTTGCCCAAACTTAGTCTCAAATGAAAGGTGCAACCTTCCCATCGGCTGCTATTGAATTTTGGATCGATCGGAATTCTGGTTCCGGAATTACGGGTTTCAGAGTACGGCCACACAGAAATTTCTCATATAAACTATAGGAAAAATTAAAAATAGAATTTTTATTTTTGATGCTAAATGTGTTCAAGGTGCATGAAACGTCGAGATTTGATGCAAACTCGAAAAAAAAATTTGACTACGATTCACTTTTTTGGATTTTGGCACATTTTTGCCTTTCTCATATAGAAAGGTTATGCAATCACTCTGAAAAACGTCAACCTAATCCCGGCCCGGAGGGCCGGGTGTCATATCCCATTCGACTCAGTTCGTCGAGATCGGAAAAAGTCTGTATGTGTGTGTGTATGTATGTATGTGTGTGTATGTGTGTGTGTATGTGTGTGTATGTGTGTGTATGTGTGTGTATGTGTGTGTGTGTATGTATGTGCGTATGTGTCAAATAATGTCACTCATTTTTCTCAGAGATGGCTGGACCGATTTGCCCAAACTTAGTCTCAAATGAAAGGTGCAACCTTCCCATCGGCTGCTATTGAATTTTGGATCGATCGGAATTCTGGTTCCGGAATTACGGGTTTCAGAGTACGGCCACACAGAAATTTCTCATATAAACTATAGGAAAAATTAAAAATAGAATTTTTATTTTTGATGCTAAATGTGTTCAAGGTGCATGAAACGTCGAGATTTGATGCAAACTCGAAAAAAAAATTTGACTACGATTCACTTTTTTGGATTTTGGCACATTTTTGCCTTTCTCATATAGAAAGGTTATGCAATCACTCTGAAAAACGTCAACCTAATCCCGGCCAAAGGGCCAAATTTTTTTTTCGACTCGTTTAGGGTTTCTGGATTTTAACAGAGGCGTAGTTGATGGTTTACGGAGAGGGGTTACACCCCCCCCCTCTACTGTTCGCGCCCCTCCTTTAAAAATCTCCTTAAATCACCCCTCAGACCACCACCCCATCCAGCCCTCATACCCCTCCCTTTCAACCCCGTCATCTTTAAACCACCACTGTATCACAAAGCATAATAATTTAAGCTGGGGAGTCGTTCGTTCATGGGACTTTCGCCCTCTTCACATACCCAGCCCCGCATGACAAAATGAGTTAGCAAGCAGATAACATTGATCTAATGCTGATTAGGCTAATGGAGTATGATATTTTTTTGTTTCAAGTGTTTCACCGTCGACACGTAGCTCATCAAGTTCGTGGCTGGCATGCCATTGTGTATAAGTGCAAAGTGTACTAAGAATGTAATGGACATTTCCACAATTATGTTGAACATAAAAAGCCTCCGTGCCATAGTTTAGAGAAATGAGAAAGGCACAATTGCACCGCTAGGTGGATTAAAACAGGTTTTTCACATAGCAACAACTTCAAAAATAATAAAGAAAAAAAATTTTGGAGAGAAATTATTTCCTGAATTAAAATCGGTTTGGACGAAGTGCTCTGATGCGTTTTTCAAAGAGGAGGTCTTTCGATCGTGTTAAAACACAGATTTTTCCACACAAAATATGACTATAATACATCAAATTGGGGTTGGATTGGCTGAGGAATCTGAAAAGTATAGTGGAGTGAAAAATTGATTGGAAGGGAACCCCGAGTAAAAAAATGATTTTAAAAATAATTTTAAAGTAATATTTCGCGAATTTTAAACACCCCAAAGAGTTATTATCACAAGTTTATAATCCTCTAATTTACTCTAAAATTCATCGAAGCAAACGTACCCTCAATTAGGTTACTTTATAAAGTTATTTTCTCAAGGTCAAATGTGAATGCTTTCCAATGTGTCGATTACAAATCGAAAAAGTATATCCTATTTTCAATACCGCCCAAAGCCCTTTCAGTAAAATAAGTAGAATTAGATTTTATCAAGTGACAAAATTTAGAAAAACTGTATCTTAAATTTTTTTTATCAGCCGGGGAATCAATCTTATTTCGACACCACACCTATTTAGAGGAAGTCATTTTTGCACGGGTGTATTGTCCTGTGTAGATTTTTTTTTAAATTTCGTTTATAAACGTTTTAACCTTAGCGTCATTAGCCTCTGTTTTCGGGTTAGAAAAATCTCTTTAAAAAAATCTCCAGCCCTATGTGCGGGATTGAGAATCGAACCCAGATGAGCTGAGTACAAGGCAATCGATTTACGAACTACGCTACGCAGAATGGTAGTAGAGACAAGAATGGGGAATGTAATAATATTGCGGTACTTACCTTTTCTAACGGTATCCAGGCGGCTCACAAATAAAGAATCACTGCTGTTCTATTGCTCTGCATGCCGACTAACGGTTGTTTACGCGCACACACACAAAAGACGGCAAAGCTCGAAGAGCGCAAAAGATAACCTCGAAAACGGATTAGCAAGTTTTATTGCGTTACACTGCACGGACTGAAAAAAAACTTCTTACCGGACCGAGAGTCACTCTACGAATGAGCAATATGCATTGAAGTGATATCACCCAAAATTTCAATAGAAAATACATAATGGAAAAAAATTACATCAATTTGAAAGTGATGAAATTTGATTCCGTACACGCTTTAGCTCAAGTGAGCTGTTCTTTTTGTTCATGTATCCCGGCTAAATTTGTTCTTTGGCAACTGCGTGCAACCATTAAACTCAAAAACGAAATACGTGTAAATATAATTTTGTTCTATGAGATAAAATTGCTGAACAACATAAATTTAGCTGCGGTATCAAACATTTACAATACGCATTACTGTTGGCGTCATCACTATTCGAGCAGTTTCGGCTAATTTTGCAATTGATGTTTGCATTTTAGATTAACGTCCCGGAAACTATCTCTTCTTATTTCCTGATTACCTATATCTCTTTCCGCTATTGCTTCCGATGTACACACATTTTAGCAGTAGAAAAGTTCCATTCCATAAAGCCCACAAAGTAGCATCAGCATTAGCTCCGCTTCCCATCAATCGTGGTCCAACTTCGGCTGAATGCCGATAGGGAAATGATTTTTTAATGCCTTAATATGCGATAGAGCCTCCCAAAAGTACCCTTTTTCGCTTATTTGTGTACTCGGTAGAGTTTAGGAAGCAAAAGTTCCTCTACCGTGTTGCTGGTGAACACCAGTCAGCCTTTGGCCCTTCAAGCTAACCCCCACCACAGTTTTTCCACACTGTAGGCAAATTGTTTTGATTCGGGTTACGATAATACGATTTAAATTATTCCTCTGGGATGCACAGAGATTTGGGAAGTCTGGAACATTCTAACCTGATACACGAGTCTGGATACTTGACTGAGTGGGGCGAATCTGTCATAAATAATTTGTTTTTGATCGGTCAAGTTCTACGTGTTGGGATTACGGGCACAAATAACGTATATGTGTATTGATTTTTCCTACTGTTGCTCTCCTACCCTTGTTACGCAATTGAAACATTTATCCCGTTTGGATAGATCTAGTGATTTGATTTGGAATGGTATTAAGTTTTATTGACAATCACCGAGAAATGGTAATTCATAGAAATGTTTATAGCTGAACAATTATTTGTCTAGTTTCTTCGAAATTGCCTACAGCTTCATTCAGCGCATCTAGGATCTGTTCTGCAGTCGATGCCTATCAAGGGATGCAAAGGAAACAAACTGGTTCTAGGGCTTCTTTCTGTTGTTCACAAACTGCACCTTCTAACTGTACCATATTTCCGAACATTTTTTTCTCATTCGTATCATTTTGCATCTAGGTCAGGCACTGATACCTGTTCAATTTCATTTTTATCTCCTGTTACCTGTGATCGGGTAACACTAAGGTTGTACGATTCTTAAAACGCGAAGTAGGAAAATGAGCCTATTTTGGGTCTATTAGGGAGGTTACAGCACTATTTCGATAATTAATCGATAGGATGAATACAATGTGGCATCGATCTCTTTGTTTCGTTCCTGAGAACGATATAATATCAAAGACTTCCTGAAATCATCAAACACTCATGTCGAAAACTCCAAATGAACGGGTTACAATGGGTACGGTAATAACAGAAATAGGGTGAAAATGGGTTCATTACCCTATAAAATTGGTTTCAATCGCCGTTGTCTGTCACTTGATAAGTATCCTTCGAGTTCCCAGAACATTCTACTGGTAGCAGTAGAATTGAATGCTCCTTTTTAGAAATGTTCCGTCAATATTCATGCAACCAGACAAGCTTTTTGTCGACGTCAACCTTCAGAGCTGGTGGAGCTTGAGAAAGGTTATTGGAATTTGACAGACAAGCTAAAAATAATATTCTATTATAACACCAGTTGCTTTTGAGAACCGATGAGGGAAACGATCCAGTTCATTTTTTGTTGACAGGAAACGCACACTCTAGCCTAATCCCACCAGCTAGGGCGAAGTTCCTCGACAAGTTTTGCGTGCACACAATTAAGGGGGTATATACCTTTTTGTGTGGGATAATTGAGGAAAGATTTTTATAAAGGTATATAATAATAATAATTTTATTACATCATTATGATAAAATGGAAAATTGAATTAAACCAATTTGCGCATTAAAGGCACAAGACCTAATTTAAATTAAGTTTGATTTTTGTGTTTCGAATTGGTCTCAGTAACTAGTACCACATGGGTGTCTAAATAGACGATGTGCCTAAACTAGTACCGAAATTAGCAACAAATATCTGTATGTGTGTATATATGTGCGTGTGTATGTATTTTCTATTCTCACTCACTTTTCTCAGAGATGGCTGAACCAAATTGTTCAAGCTTAGTTTCAAATGAACGGTATAACGCTCCCATAGGTTGCTATTGAATTTCTAGTTGATCCGACTTCCGGTTTCGGAGTTACGGGTTTGAGAGCGCGACCACACAGAAATTTTTGCCTTTCTTATATAGAAAGGATATGCAATCACTCTGAAAATCGTCAACCTAATCCCGGTTATTTTTTTCGACTGGCATAAGGTTTCTGGGTTTTAACAGAGGCGTAGCTATGAGTGCACGGAGAGGGGTTACGCCCCCTCTCCCCCTCACTGCTCACCCACCCCTTTGAATCCCCCTAAGATTATCTTTATACCACCGCTATATCACAAGGCATCCCAAGTTAAGCCGGGGAGTGGTTCGGTCGAGGGTTTTCATCCTCCTCACACACCCACCCCCGCATGACAAAATTAGTTAGCTGGAAGACAACATTGAATTAATGCTGATTAGGCTAAATAAGAATGATATTTTTTGTTTCGAGTGTTTCGCCGTCTACACGTAGCTCATCAGGTTCGTGACTGGTGAGCCATTGTGTGTAGGTGCAAAGTTTACTCAGAATGTACTAGATATTTCCACAATTGAAACGAACATAAGCAGCCATGGAAACATAGTTTAAAGAAATGAGAAAAGCACTATTACATCACTAGGTGGATTAAAACAAGTTTTTGTTTTCTGCATACGGGGACCTTTTTCCCAAATAAAACTCTCTCTTCCTCAAATAAAACAAACAAGAACACTAAAAATTGTATTAAAAATTGTTCATCCGCAAATTAATAATTTATGCCTAAGAACCGCTTAACGCGAAATTCCCTTCCCTTGGTTGATGGGTTTGGCAGTATTGCAAACATCACCAAGCATATTTCGTGCATCACTTTTAATGAGCCTCTAACAGACAATTGATATAAGGTTATTGCATTACGCCTCGATAGTGGTGCATCGAGAAAACCGAGAGGGCTTATGGGCCTTTTTATGGTTTGTGTTTTTTCATACTCTGCACCAGTCGAAACTAACGATCAACCATTAGCCTGTGTGCGCTAGCCTGGCCGACTGAAGGATCGACGTGGATTAACTTTTGCTGTGGTGCGTGTTTGTAAATTGTAGTGTTGGTGGATACGGCGCGCAGTGGAGTTAAAGGTGTGGCGATTTATCGGTCGATTTTATCTTCGTGCACAGGCTTATTAATCAAAGAAATGTAAAAATAGAAACCTATTAGTGTAAGTGTAGTAATAATAGTAGTTTGCAGTACTAGTGTACAATTGTTATGTGCTAGTCGTATGCCTATTTGTGTGCGAGGTTGTCTGAGTATTTGTGACAGCTGGATCAGGGAATGGATGCAGATCTGGCGTATATGATAGAATAATGGGTAATCCTTCCTAGGATTCGTTGGTCACTTTTTTCCGGTGTTCGATTGGTGCATTTCGATTCATATGTGATTTTCTTCTGCTTCATTAGTATGTTTTTGCTGTACTTCCAGTAGTTTACTTTTCCACCACTCATGTATACCAAAATCATGTCGGTCAATTTGTACGCGTTCACTTAATCTCTTTGTATCTTTATTTTTCTTTATTAAGAATGTTATTTTTACGTTTATTAGTAAATCTTAAATTAGATTCATGATAACACTCACAAACACATTCAATCGTACATTCTCTCATATACACTCACAATTTCTCTCATTTAAAACGTAAAAGCGCTAATGGCCTTCGCGATAACACAAACCTGAACACAATCGCGAACGTGCAATTGCAATCATCCACACATACTTACACTCGCGATCTTGCCACCATTAAAATACCCTGGTAATAAGTTAACGCAGCCTACACTCATGCCTTCAGTTAAACCAATAAAAAGTGGCGCTCATATCCACTAAACATCGCGTCCGTTGGCGACATGACCGGAGACCCTAGTGATATGGGGAATCTCACTCTCTTCTAGCATTCAGCACGTTGACATACAAACTCTGAAGACCCTCACGATCACTCACGAATACCGGAGCCTGCGGTCACGCAAACATGGGAACACCCCGATGATTAAGTGAACGTTTTAGCACTAATAAACTTATAAACGCGGTCTCAACTGGGAACACCTACACACGCGAATATGCGAATGGACGAATGGTACAGTTTCGCTAGCACATGCGACATACAAACGTCCGCGCGATCGAACACGTTATCGTACAAACGCTCGAACCCTTCGCGATGATACATGCGATCGTGAAGTCCCTACGTCAGCCCATGACTGATCCTCATAATATCCTACTCAGAATTTCGGTCCGCTGCGTTAAGTAGTGTTTTAGTGGGTGTCATTTTCAATGGGTGACCTTTCTCGACATCTCGTCCGTAATTTTAGTGAGTGATTCTGACGGGGAGACGAGATCCGAGCTCTACAGCTCCAGTAGAACAACTCTCGAAAAAAAAACATGTAATTTGAGCTTACAAATTTCATGCTAAACCTTAAACTACGCCGTAAAGTAGTGCTACTGAAGCATTACTTTACGGAATATGCCAAATCTCATTGGAAAATCATATCAGCATTTTTTGCATGCCAAGATCATTTCGACAAACGGTCAATGCAAAGCTGTCAATCGCACTGCCACTTTCTATAAAAATGCAAACCAAAGACCATACATCAGTTGCGCATCCAGCGTGCAAGGCCGTAGCGTGGCCTTCTGGCACCCTAGGCGAAGTCCAGTGCACTGTAGATTTATTGTATTATCAGTTGAAGTAATATGTTTAAAGGTAACGGATGCAGCACTTTACTAGGCAGACGATTTATTGGGGAATTCAACCCGTCACTATCAACTATCCGAAGAATTTACTTAAAAACAAACACCGAAAAACACGATTTCCGAAAAGATTAACCGAAGTTCGTTCATTTTATCGCTCATTTAATATAATTTCCAGCCGCAAATCTAGAATTATATATTCGTGAAATCAGTTGACGCTAGACCAGTATACTGAGGAGACATTTTTTGAGAACTGTGACCTGGTGGATTGTTGATTATGGCGCAACAGAGCTCAGAAAAATTGACATACCCGAGTGAGCTTGAAAGGGGAACGAAAAATAAAATAATTGAAAATACACCCACCGCAAGGAAGGGAATGTTTCGATTGTTTGCCTCGTTTTTCGTTCGTTCGGTGCAACGCATTCATTCAGATATTTTCGGTTCAAATTCAACGTCAATTTACGCTACATATCATGCACATAAAATGAACCCTGAAAATCATGCTAATCTGTATATTCCTATGGAAATTTACATTATTTTGCTCGAGATTTGCGTGCTATTCATTCAGCTCCCAGCCAAAATATCATATTTTTATACGATTTCATACGAAACGGTGGTAAGCAGAGAGAAAAACTAACTGCGTTATACGCATACGTGCACGAACCGCAGCTCAATGCGTTGCTCATGTTCAATCCAAACTTATGTACGCCACTTTTCAGTCACATCGTTATGTGTCGCTTTGGCTCAGTCAGTAAGGGGGTGTCTTTGGGGACTCAACTGTTTGTCGGTTCAAGCCTTGGCATTATTCAACGGAATTTTTTTTATTCCGGTTTGGTCACCAACACATAGTTAAGTTATTTATAGTTCGATTTGTGGCCAATGTAAAATTAATCCCACGCATAATTTTACACTATTGGTCGCGTTCCCTTTATGTGCAGTATAGTTAGCATAAATTTACAGGAATTTTGCGAGTGAAATATGTATGATATGTTATGACATGTCACTGATAAAGGTCTCCACATATTCTTTGTGCCAAGTTGCTAAGAAATCCGTTAGCATCCAGCTATGCATCGAGAAAAGATGTTCGCATATTTGATTTACCACCCAGGACTCGTCTTTTCAATTTATTTTATTATTTATTATCTCCTCTAATTTCTGCCTTTTCCTTTTTGTTCTTTAAGTTTTCACTTTGCCCCAGGCTCTATGGCCGTTCATAAATGAATTTTCTTGAAAAGATCCAGATGATGGGAAAATGAATGCCGAATGAGATTCGCCATTAAATACTCCGATTTTCCGTATTAAATCATACACATCGAACTCGGTCGAATTGTACCTGACTTTCTTTAAGGTCAAAGATTATATGCAGCGGTGACTGATAGCTCGAAAGTTCACCAAAAAATGTGTTACCTTGTTTAAAGCAAGCAAATTACGCTACTGGCGACAAGTCATTTATAAAGGACTATCGCGTTTACATGCCTGCTCACCAAGTTGAGATCGACGGTGTTGTCAACGATTCGAGTTCATCATGGGTGGATCTACTGAAGCACGGAGGGCTGTTCTAGTGACTCGTTAGTCTAGTTAGCGAAGAATTTGAATGGTGATAGCACTGGAGACGTGACAACATTAGTGTGTCCCTTGGACTCGTAGCGGGTGACCTTTGGCGGAACTGCTTTGCCTGATTACTTCGTCTCTGACAAGGTTTGTCTACCTGTTCGGCTGTTTGTACCACGCGTAATGATTTGGTCATAGAAATACAAGCAAATGGACCGTTGTATCAATAAGACCAGATGTAGCAATTGCGCCGAGATTCATAAAAATGACTCTTGCATGGAATGCTGCTGAGAAGTGTGCCTATTATGAGGAGAGTCCACATGATATATTGCAATGCCCCGCATACAAACATCGCCGTGTAAAGGCTACAATTTTTTTCTTGAGGGACCGCCAAATATAACAGTTCGTTCGACGAATCGTGGACACAAGGCCGCAGCAAACAGCTCCTGGTCTTAGAAATTTGAGATCCAACAAGGAATTTCTAGCGCTTCCAGGAACAGCTAAATCCCAAGTTATTTTTTCACCAGAGATTCAACTAAGCGCAGGACTGGGTTGGACACTAAACTCAGAAAAATAATGACTTTCTGAGAAATCAATCGGCCCTGCCCTGCATCGATTCCTAGTCCCACTAGGAGTACGTGCTTCAAATTTGAAATAAATCAGATAAGTCTTACTAGCGGATCAACGTGTAGGGTGTTTGAACCGACGCCAATTTGCTCGGGATACGTGTGCATCCTTCGCCATAAAACAATGCAAAAAAATTCTCCCTCGTCGATCGAATATTATCCACCAATCAGGGCACACAGTTAATGCTTGCTTTCATAAAATGGTTTCATTATTAATGATTATTGTACGTTTTATGGAATTAGTAACAAAATTGTTGTAAATATTTCCTACCAGGTAGTGCAAAAATCTGTTTTTTTTTTCATTTAGTACAACGGTAGTTATTCACGTTTAAAAAAATGAGTAATATTCCGGCCGAAAACTTTGAAACGAGACCCCCTTTATTAAAACGTTAGAAGTATGTAATCTACTTCAAAAAATGTATATAACCCTTTAAGCTAGATTTGATGGACGGATCAAACAGACGATATCGATTTTCTTTCAACCCGACGACGGTGGAAACTGACTGACTGACTGTATAAAATGATGTGATCCGTAAGCTTTTCGCTCTGGTTTTGAGGGAAGGGCTCAGGAATTATATCGGTAGGATGTCGAGCCCTACTCCTTTTATCACCCTACCACCCCTACGAAGCCGTTGGTTTGAATAGCGTTTGTGCCATCTTTGCTCATCGCAATAACTGAAGTGGTACGGTGGAAGATAAGGTACTGGTTTGTAGTTCTAATTAATAATTTTCAGATCGTATTTGATATATAGTTTCGTAGCAAAGAGATTGATATAATTTTATTTCCGTTCTATCTATTGTAGGTCGATTAGTTAACACAATAGTGCGGCACCCCCTCTAACAGGGCAAATAAGGCTTACCACCCTAATTATTTCAAATCAAAAGTTCAACGACATGTCGTGATATGATATTCCGAAAGACTATCCTGGGGTAGCCGGTATGCGGCTTATTCCATGGATCAGCTATAAGTGGATATCTACAGGGTGAGGTAAAATTATCCGTATTGACGTAGGACTTACGTCTTTCTTTACTATACTGGGTGTCATTTCAAAATTTTCAAAACGGATGCGTTACGTACACTTTGAACCTTAATAACTTTTCTCCTACTAAAGGAATTACTAATATTGTTTCATAAATCGAAAGGAAAACGTTCAACGCTTGCTATTGATACCTTGTTTGCTATATAAAACTTGTTTAAAAAGTTCAAAAACTACTTTTAATGCGAATCAACATTAATGCTAGAACCTATAAATATGGGTGTCACCGTTTTTCTTAAAGCCAGACGTGTCTAAGCCACAGAGCAGAACACACGTACGTGTGCTGCTCAACGAGAAGCTGCATTTGGACTACCAACCAAATCATAGCTACTGCCTTATCGCTGCCAACCAAGAACTGTCGTCGCCCTGCGTGAAATTCATCGCTGTCAGAAGTGGACAGAGTTTAATTCGCAAGCTGCTCTTCCAGTGCCTGGTCCGTGAGATTGCACAGCATTTCAAAACCGATCTCTTCCGGAGCTCAGCCGTAATGGCCCTCTAAGAAGCCAGCGAGGCCTGCCTGGTTAGTTTGTTGGAAGATACCAATCTGTGCGCTATCCATACCAAGCGAATAATCATCATGCCGAGCGGGAAACGGCGAAATAATATTCACAACAAACGGTTCTTATTAGGACCACAAAATCGTTCTCAGAAGAATTACAATTGAAATTTCCATTTCGTGCTTTGGAAAATAACTTCCCTCTTATCGGGTTTGTTATTTTCTATAATAATATCCGAAAAATGTACGATAAAACTAATAAACTGACCAATTGGACGGAAGCAAGAAAATACCTACAAAAATTTGAGTCAGAAAAGTGACATTGACGGAAAAAATGCTTCGATCGTGTCTAAGTGTTTGGCAGCTGAAGTTGCCGATTTGTTTTCCAACGTCAATTATTTGCGCTGTGCTGTACGGAACAAACAGATTTTTGCGCGATTCGTTGGGAAATAATCAAAACAATTGTGTGGTAGATTCCGTAGATTTTACCGTAAATTTTGATAGATTTTGTAAAAGCATTAATTAGCCTGCTTTGATTGGTGGTTTTTGCAAATCTTTCAAGAACATTAGTGAATGTGGCAACCCTGCTACTAAGCGAAAGCCACACCAAAAAGAATGATGAAAATATTTCTATTTGTCGCACAAAAGGATGGACTTCCATCTGCACTAAGAAGTTTATAAAAGAGATCGCATTCCAATATACAATGCTCATACGATGTGAGCTGCGAAAGGGGAATGTTCGTGTATGTACGCAGCAGAAACGAATTCGGGCAAGGTTCGAATCGTTAGAAAGGATTCTCGTCTGGTATCACCAAAAATAGTTTTTTTGCAAACCGTTCTTTTTAGGATGAAAACATAATGGAGAAAGAATTGAATTAGAAAGTTCCATTTAATAACTTGGATTGAGTTTGCGCCTGTCAAGTCTGCTGTACATGTACCAGTGATTCATATAGGCAAATGTTTATCAAATTAATCTACAAACTCGTAGGTTTTTGCAAGTCCTAGAAAATCAGTGAATGTGGCAATCTCATTCGACATGAAATTTCCAGTAAACATTCATTCAAAAAGTGCATTGGCTCAAATTATCCATGAATGTCATATGATATGCCCAAGTTTAGTCCTACGTCATCACCGCGGTTATGTCCCGGACATTACCCACTCCTAGTTTTTTTTAAGTTGTTCTCAAATTTGAAAGATGCAGTGATGAGTGTAGTTGTGTCTATGTATCCTAAAAAATGCAGAAATCAAAGTCCCCTGATTTAAATCTGACGGACTACTCCGTCTGGTTCATTCTTGAGTCCAGAGCCTGTACTAATCCCTGGGCCGTCTTAAGACCACTCGGGATCTGTGGGCTCCATTAAGCTCAGGTGTTTATATAATTGATCAGGTGTAAACAGGTGTAGAGATAAAGCATCACAGCACAAGTTTCATAATCCCCGACAAACATATGATTATGGCGTAAAAGCCAGAAGAATGATCTGACTTTGTGCGGCACATTTTAGTTTTTGGTTTCTGCAAAATTCAAGAATTCTCATAAAAATATTAAAGTTAGAGTTCAATATAGAGGGCCTTTGGGAAATTCTGATAGTTTATAACTTCTGTTGTACTGAATGGAATAACTAATTTGTTGCACTATTTCAATAGATAAATGATCATCAATTTTATACAAAATGGCTTTGCTAATTTGAGCACTAGTTTAGATACATCGTCTAACTTGGCCCCAAGTTGGTGCTAGTTACTGGCGAGATGAATTCGAAACACCAAAATCCAATTTATTTAAAAAATTGTGATTAGGCATATTTGTATACCGGGGATATCGTTAACCAATCAAGTTTATCTTCCGGTATATTGTTTTGTGACTAAAACGTTCATTTTGTTTTTCTCCATCGAAAAAAAGAAAATTAAAATGCAACACATTCTAATCGACATCAATAGATCTCAGTGTCCGCAAAATTGTTGTTATGGTGCTGCAATTGACCTGTTCTATAGCAATCGACTACGAAGTTCGCCTGAATAGCAGGTCAAATTTCCTGAGGGGATGTCTGTCTACCAGACTAATTAGCTCAGGTCTGATAGAACCTTTCACCTTATTATTTTGTCGTTGAAAATGTCCCTTTCCACTTCAAGATAACGGCATTTTACACATAGAACAAAAAAAGGGACCAGAATTTCTTTGTAACTGTTGAATTGACACCTTTTCTTTGCACAACACTCGCGAACAAAAAACTACAGTGCTACAGTGATCGGCATAAATTTAGCCGCATTTGAAATAGTGCCCATATTTTTTACCATATTTTTCTGTTTGGCCGAATTCACAGGATATTTCGTCTTGAATTTTCACGTCTATAAATACTACTTTTTTCAATCGATATAACTGTAATAACAAAAGGAGATACAGAAAAATTCTCCTGGAAATAAAATGTGCTTTTTTCTCCGCAGTCGGGTGAAGTATATTAGTACTCTATTGTATTGGTTATGTAATAAAAAATATTGAAAACCTATGAACAAATTTTTTTGTCAAGCTTAGACATGGCCTTTTTCTCTTTTTTTTGTCTTACTCAATTAGACAGGTTATGCAATTGCTCCAAAAACACAACTTTATAACCGAGGCTCGGAAGGCCATGTCTTATATACCCTTTGACTCAGTTCGTCGAGAGCGGACCATATTTGTTTTTTATAGTAAGGTTTAAAAAGTTTCAAAAGCTTAGCCTAGTGTATTGACAATTGTATGGGAATCACGACTCACTTTTGTGCCTAACCACTAAAACACTCCTTACTTTTTTCGCCCTTATTCTCCACGGAAGTACGTCAAGGTATTACTTCGTGAGGAGGCTCGTTGTGCTTTCGTCGCACCTCTTTCTTCTACTCTATCACGGAGTCTCATTTGGTTCATGGAATGCCTCGACCTATGAGCTTTGATTTAACTCTCAACTCTTCTCTTGTTTCTTGTCTTCACCTATTATGTCGCCATTTAGCTCTCGTCTCAGTAAACCATTTTGCTGCTAATTTCCTATTTATCTCCATTTATCTCCTGTTTCCCTACGTCATTCTTCTCCCAGCTTTATCACGATCTACTCGGACTGTCCCCAGTGGAGAACTCACTATACTCCGACTGAGAGTTTCCTGGTGGAGGAATTTCTCCCGAGACCCGATTTGTGGTTTCAGGGCGGCGTTCGTTAAACTCTGTCAATTAGGTCGCCCGTAGCAATATTTTCCCAAAAAAATAGGCTAAAAACTTCAAATGTCAATATTATGTACAAAAATTTTTTTTCACCTGGTCCACCTGGATTTGATTTTGATTGGATCTCCCATCGAAATTATAATTTCACCGAATTTGGGTGGCCCGTTTGAGAAATTATAACTTTAGAGTATTCCTTAACCACTGAGTGGCGGTGGAGAGGGTAATGCGATGGACACCTTAGCCGGTCTTTGAATGTTCGCGTCTCACCCTGGTAGGATCCTCAGTGTCAATAGGGTTGTCTTCCTGTAAGCTAAAAATCGACTGCGAAGTCTGTTGAAACAGAGGACTACTGTTCTTGAAAGAGATTGTAATACCAAAGCTTTTCTTTTATAACGAATTGAATGTAATTTAGCATGTTTCTGATGCCACTAGAAATCGTTTTAAGCGGTTATTTAATTTTTTATTTATTTACTTTTTATTTTTTGGATTTGCTAAAATTAACACTGGACAACACCATTAGAACATTTACAGCAAACAGCCAAAAGGTTGTTCTGTCCGCGTAGAGTACGATGGATCGAAGGTCGCAGGAAATCCACACGTCGAGTCGGTCTTCCAGGAACGTTGAATGGAATGGAAGTTTATCTAGTGCTCAGCATAGTCGATTTAGTTGCTGATGACGTCAAAAATTAAAAACCGATGGAGTGTTTTTCCGCAGTCGTCCAACGTGGGTATCTGAATCAGTTGTTATCGATTTTCATAAGGAGGTGTATTTGCGGGATCGAACCACGCAAAGCCTAGCATCGCGGATAACACATTTTTGAACACTGCCAATTTTGTTCATTTGAAAGCTGTGATAAAGTGACATTTTTGGCGCTGCGTATTCAACGATACTGCGAACGATGGAGTAAAACAAAGTTTTACTTGTTGAGTGTTACGACCAATAAACCCCAGCATTAAGACAACCAGCGACTGTTGCAGACAAAGCTCAGTCGATGTGATTCTGTAGTTGAAGGAAATTGGAGATCTTCATCGCGAGAAGGTGATAATATTTCATTTGCTTGTGTAACTTCCATTCCGTTGATTTCGCACCACTCCGTGACCTGGTTCATATCAGACTGAAGTGCGCAGCAATTCAGGTGTGATTCTATTACCCGAAGAAACCTCGACATCTTCAATGTGCATCAAATTAGAAAGCTTAAAAAGCTTGCACAGGTCGTTGATGAATAACACGAACATCAGTGGACCTAAATGACTCCCTTGTGGCACTCTCGAGGATATGTCGAAAGATGAGGATACCGTATCTCCAAACCGAACCAAAGACTTCGATCTGCCAGGTAACTCCAGATCCACTGCGTCAGTCAATCCAGCAGACCGATACGTTTAAAGTTTTCGACAGCAAGACGAGGGGATAAAATAACCGACAGAATATAAAAATCACAAGAACAGAACATGCGTCCTCCCTGGACTTGGCGGTAAGCCCTGGTTTAGGACTCTTTAACCCATTCATGCCCATGTTGTTTGTGGACAACAACGTTTTAAAACAGCTATAACTTTTGTTTGAGGCGAGATTTCTTTACAAAAACAAGTAAGGCTAATAAATGTGACTATTGCCTTTCATTTGAGTATTAACAGTTGCAAGGATCAGCTCTAGAACTGAAGTTATTGCAATTAGTCTGATGGGATTCCAATGTAGCAGTGCTGCCAGGGTCAGCTTATGTTGATGACGGAAAATAAATTTTTCATATATCTTCGTTATGTTGTAATATTTTTGAAAACTGATAAATCTTATCAATTTAGACTGTCTTTGGCTACTTTTTCCACACAATTGGACTGTTGTAAATATTCTAGGAGAATTGCATTGAGCATTAGAAGGTAAAAATTGAACAGCTTCTAGCACTGCAGGGGAAGCACCTATCTTTATGAAAAAAGGCTTTTCGTGTTTCTGGATCCACCGTTTTCACGGAAAAATAGTTTTGAAACCCTATATGCACTAGAAAAAAGTTGGGCATGAAAGGGACAACCGAAAATGACCAAATACCAGACGATCTTTGTCAGATCAAAAGGGCGCGTGTTCCGGGTGGTGAGTTGAAGCTTAGGAAGATGAGTGTTACAGCTAAATGTACTGTCTGCCATTCCATGCAGCAGTTTGGAAAAAAAATGTTAGTAACCTTTGTTTTGGTAACAAAGTGCTGCCTGCTTTGAAATGAGATTGGAACCATAAAGGGTATCAGTCTTGCTGATCCAACCAACAGTGTGTACAGTGTGGCATGCAATAGGAAGAACAAAACGTCAAGTATCTATAAGAAAATCAATCAATCATAAGGCCTATTTGATTGTCACTGTTGTTCTTAAAATAATCTTGTATGGACGAAAATTCTTCTACTAACCCCGCACTTAAGCTATTAGTGGTAATTATGAAAACACTATAACCATGCCCTAAAATCAACAAAATTTTGATGAATTTCCCAATCCATGCGGAGCACACGCGACAAACACGTTAACATACCGAACACTGCAAACTAAGTATCAGGTTCACGGTCTGTGTAATTCTTCAAGAACACACGCAAATATGCGAATGGTCACCCGGCTTTAAATTCGAATTTCTACATGCGACGTTACATACACGTTAGCACACGCAACCTACAAAAGCCAACGCGATTAAATACGTTAACATACAAACGCTCGAAGCTCCTCGCCATGCTACACAGAGTCGAATATGCAATCGCGATAATCCACGCACAATTACGCGCAAGATTTCGATGACACAAAAAAGCCTCGATGATTTAGTGAACGCTACTGCACATGCACAGATATCCGCGCGGTCCCAAACGTGAACGAATAAACGTTCATGACCACGCGATCGTGAAGTCCTTACACCTACATTTCTGTAGCGTACACTCAATTTCACAATCAGAATGACAGCCCGCTGTAATTGGCCTTAAGCAGTGTTTTAGTGGGTGACATTTCCCGTCTCGTCTGCAATTGTAGTCAATAATTCGGATACGGAGCCCGTTTGAGAATCTAGCTATACAGCTCCAGTAGGACAATTCTAAAAAAACAAAAGAACATAGCATGCAATTAGCTAGAGATTACTAAGTAGGGAATGTTATGAAAGTTTTAGAACCATAGTACTCAAGTAAGAGCAAGGATGTGAAATATACAGATCGGAAAACTAGGGTCATTAGAGACAGGTTTAAAATCTTACGGAATAATCTTCTGTCTTCTGCTGGCAGGAGTCAAGCTTAGACAGAGTTACTATGAATCGCTAAAGTCTACAAACATATCGGTTCTCGTGGTAAAGTGGGACTGTCTGTCTTTTATTTATTTTTAAGTGCTTCTTATCTTGGAGGTTCAATACTGTCGACTTTTTCGGGTGAGAACTTTCAACGAGATTCTTATACTGATTTTTTTTCTAATTTTTTTTTCGAATATGGAGGTTTTACCTTAGGTCATTCGCCTCTTCGGGTTAGAAAAATCTCTTAAGAAATATCTCTAACCCAATGTGCGGGGTTGGGATGCGAATCCGGGTGAGCTGCGTACAAGGCAATCGATTCACCAACTACGCTATGCCCCCGCCCCTCCTCATTCTAATTTATTTGAAGCGGATTTTGCAAAGCATGTTCTATCTTTGCGACTCTTAGCTAGGATAGTCTACACCATCACCGGATTGTCGTGAATATAATGAAATCTATAAAATGTGCTAAACATTCATTTTATGATTAAGGGAATGTTCCGTTTTTTCTTAAATATCGAAGAAAAATAAGGTACTGCAAATCGGATGTCTATTACTGTACAACAAATCCTTCAATGACTACCTAATCAAACAAATTGCACCTGAGTAAGTTAGCATCATTTCGCATATATTCACCTCTTTCTTTTTTGTTCGAACCTTCTCCCATAAGCATCTTATCACAAGGTGGTGCGCGCTGGATCACAGAGCAGTAAATTGAATTTATTTTACAGCAGAATGCGTATGCTCTCGCTGGTGGGAATACTGAACCAACCGTCCTGGAAAAGTTTATCTGCGATGACATTTATGGCGGTATCATACACCTTGTTTTTGATACTGCCGAGTACTGGCAGCATCGCCAGCGATATCGCAGTCAACAATCTGGAAACGGATTTAGTAGGTGAACACCCGAGGTGTAAATCGTACAATTTGGCATTTACATAAAGTTAAAAGAAATAAAAAAAGTTAATGCTAATCATTCAATTCAAATAACGAATGCAAATGACGAATTACCTCCAGCAATGGTTGTTATTTGCAAGAGCTTATTTTTATTTCTACCAATGAAGGGTGTCGTCGTAATGATTTAATGATATTAAGAATTTTACTGGCTACACCGGGCGTTCTTTATGCAAATTTTATTTTTGTTTTCATCACTATTGTGGAGAATTTATGAATCATCAATTTGATAGTCAAAATCATGCGTTGATAAAAAATTACTCATTGTAATATTACACAAATAAATATACAATATTTATGTCAAGACTAATGAAGTTTCCCCAAGCAGTAAAAGTTTGTATGCTTACATATGCTGTTGATTCCTGGTTGGTAATGCCCACTTGAGATCGTTACATAATTCGTTCGGAACAAGCATTTCAAGACTCTTCCAACTTTAATATCAACGCAGCTGCGAGCTTTATCCTCATTTCGTCATGAGTTGAGCGGAATTCAATTATCCTCCAGTGGCACTTCAAAAGATGTATTGAATTGAAAATTATCGTAATTCAATGCGCACTCTACATTCAGACGGATGTATTACCTACCCTGCGAAACCGACCGCAATCAACGTAATGGAATATGTACAACATTTCACTTTCCCACAAAATTGGTTAACACTTGAGAGTTGACTGAGTTGTGTTTGACGTGACAAATCGAGAGATTATCTTGCCAGCCACGATGGTGTATCAAAATTCGTTTGTGCTAACCGACGACAATTTCAAAAATCGATTTAATCCACCTAGACTTGAGGTGGAATGTTTTTATCATTCTTATTTATCAATATAACTAAACATATTTGCTTTTGAATTGAAAGTACGACAACTAAATGCGGTCAACGGCTTGTTGTAGATGTATAAGCAGAGCCTAAAAAAATTGACATCCCTGCGTGAGCTTGAAAGAAAACGAAATTCAATTCATGCGCGCTGCGATGAATGAAATTTTTAGTTCGTTTCCCTCGTCATCAGTTCTCCCGACGCAGCGCGTTCAGGTTCGGACATGTTTGGTTTCAGAAGCAAATTGAATTTTGTTTCTACGCTAGCTCTAAGAGGGATTATTAAGATAACATGCACCAGATATAGATTACGCAGTTCACTTATGCTCGAAAATGTAGAAGATTCCAACTTCTGCCTTCAAACCGTCCACATAATAACAAATGAATGCTTTGGTTGATGAAAGAATCTATATTTCCTCTGCATTCACGCATGCGATTTTGTATGAAATTTCAGTCAGTTGAAAAAAAAAATGAATGAGGAAGGCGGTGAATCTGAATCTTAGTTTCGGTCAGCGATGCCAATGTTCCAGTTTAAACTGGATTCTTCCAGTTTTTTTTACAACATCCAGTCAAACAGACAATCGGAAAAATTTTCCAGTTTTTTTAAATTTGAGCCAGTTTTATCCAGTTTTTTTAATATTCATTTATTTAGTATTTTTTTCTCGCAAATTGTAACTTGATTCATAGTATTTTCAAGCAAGCCATGAGATGATGCCGAATGCCCTAGAATAAGATTTTAATCCAACGTAACCTAGACTTTTTTATACCACTTGTGAGTAAAACGGTCGGGAATGTACATTTTGATTCGATTTCAAATGATTTTTACTCAAACATAAACGTGGCAGTACAGTGTGTCAAATATTTTGATGAACATTTGTTGAATTCTCAGCTAGTTGCTATAGTGGTATACAAAGAAAGGTTTAAGCGCATCCTCAAGTTTGGTCTTAAATTTAGGATTTTGTGGATAAACTACACAACCTTCCAAACAATAAAATTCGACTAACTATTACAACTACAATCCAATTCGAATGCTTTAATATTTTTTTAATTTGGATAACAATACCAAAAAACCAACTCAAATATTCAGTAAAAGGTATAGAACATGCGTGATTTCTTAAAATTACGCTCATTGAATCGTTGACTTATACATTACAAGGGTAAAGTAATTTTCAAGCATCCAGTTTTTATTCAAGAAAGGTTCCAATTTTTTGGAAAAAAATGTTGGCAACGCTGGTTTCGGTGAATACAAGCCGAAATAGGTAACTGATTTTGAAATTTTGCAGCACTGTGTATAAGCTTTATGACGTCCAATTAAAACGTGTCACGTAGTCAGTTGCTTTCGTGGAAAACAAACTTTTTAGTCTGGAAATAAAGGACGAACACCAAAGAGTTTGAACTCGAAAATTTGTAAAACTATATGGTTTATTTTTATTTTTCTAATATGCCATGCTTTCTTCTTACCATAGCTTATTGCTCGAACTTTCCTCCGAACACGGCCCGTCATTTATACATTAATCAGTGTGACCTCCGGTGTTTTGACAGGATTACATTGAATGAGAACCATGGCACTTTGTCACCCTTCCCATGTCAAACGGAGAAGAAGGCAATTTCATGGCCGGATATTGTAACGCCTCGAACGAGAACAAAATTGCGTAGATGGAAACAGCTGACTATTATCGAGCTTTTTCAGGAAAATAGTCTAAATTAAATAGTTATCAACAAAAATATTGGATTTTTAAAATGAATTATTGGATAAAAATATTTACGGTTTCTAAATAAGTGATCAGTTCGATTGAAGTTGATTGATTTCATTAAGGGGTTATATATGTTGAGGTCGGCCAAAAAATCGATTTTTTTTATTCTTCTATCGTAAAGCTCAGGTTCTTAAGAATGTTACCTCAATTTTTTGTAGATATCGGAGCAGTGGACGCAAAGTTATAGCGTTTTTCATCTTGCTCCCTTATGGAGGTGTTGCTTATACTCGAAACTTTAAAAGCGATTATCTCGAAATCATGTTTCCCAAAAGCGTCTTTGCGGTGACTACGATTGCCGGAAAAGTTTTCAACAGATCTCAAAAATTTTTTTTGACTTGTTCGTAATTTAACCGCCGTGTCCTTGAACGATTCAATTTTTTCGTAAAAATTTTCATATTATTGTTATGCATTTTTTAATAATTTTTTTCTGGTGAAAATAGTGATTTTTTTGGAAAAATCGTCCCCGTTTCCAAAAAGAAGAATTTTTTTTTTAATCGATCGTTCAAGGACACCACAGGTACATATACTAATGATTTTTATTTTTATTTTTATGTTTTCTGTTGGACTGGAATCGTAGTCACGACAAACCTCTTTGAAAAAAACGCGTTTTGCGGAAATTGCTATAGCTTCGACAATTATTGATATTTTTTTATTTTCTCAAGTAGATTTTGCAAATTGGGCATTGTACTACGCTAAATTTGAATTTGTGTTCATGAAAGGTACATTAAATGGCGACATAATCGCTGCCGATAAATTCTGAACGTGTTTAGAATATGGTTTGTTTTTTGCTTTTGTTAAGTCTTATCGTATGTTGCGTTGCGTTGCGTTGCGTTGTGACGATGATTTTGGCGGATTGCACACTGACTTCATCATGTTTGACTGCTGATTATCTAATAAGAGTTGCTTAGGAAGTGGTAAGTAGGAATTCATACCAATCCGACCCATATTAAAACCTCAACAGCATGATAGCCATCATTGCCGGCCGCCCCCATCTCCATCGTTCACGGGGAAGGATAAAGGATAAGGTAGACAGGAAGTGTTGATGCTCCACCTACTTAACGGAAGGACGACGATTCATCAGACTCTTCCATAGGTGTCGCGGAGTTGGTGGTTTGGAAGGGTATCAGGTCTAGGATTCGCTCCAAGCAAACGATGCGACCTGTAAAGCATATTTTATTAGGTAGTTGTTTAGTTAGTCTTCGAGTGCACGATCACTCGAAAAAGAGATGATCTTGTTTAGTTTTTGGTTATTTTTAAACTCTGGGCAGCCGGCTACCGAGAGTATACTATGTTCCCTAAACAAAAACAATTTGAACTCCACACAGCCGATCGTGGGAGTATTGCCTGGAAAAGCTAATCTTATCTGCGTAATGGGCCGGATCACTATTTATTGCAACAGTATTTGGACAGAACTCGCTACTTCTTCTCTACGATATATTTATTGGCTTGAAAACTACCAAGTGACAGCATATTATACTGGCAAAAATAGCGCGAGATGTTATAAATCAAGGAAAGTATTTCTTATTTTCCATATCGGATTGTTTGTGGAATACAAGTATACGAGCGATAATACCGAACACTGAAGGGAAATATAAAGGATTGTTAATCTGATGCACGGGCTTGTTAGCAATAACGGAGCTTTAAATTAGGTTCATAAAAACAGACGCGGCGAATTTTCAATACGTATTGAGCCGTGTTCATAGATACTAGTCAGATTAGTCGTATTGGGGCTAATTTCCGATCAACTATTCATTTTTACGGCAATGTTTTCTCGACTAGATCTGTTCGCACCCTCTCATTCTGTTCGCACCCTCTCATTCTGCGGTCTAAGGACCAAATGTCATCAATAGACTTAGAATCGCGTGGAGGCATGAGATAGGAAACTTGTAAGAATTTTGCTATCCCACCGTTTGACTACCAGAATGGATGGGAGAACAGTAATACTAGCAAATACCGACTACCATAA
The DNA here is from genome assembly GCF_030247195.1 of Topomyia yanbarensis. Classification (NCBI taxonomy): domain Eukaryota; kingdom Metazoa; phylum Arthropoda; class Insecta; order Diptera; family Culicidae; genus Topomyia; species Topomyia yanbarensis. The sequence goes on from NC_080671.1 coordinate 93,413,911, forward strand.
GAGCGGTGCAAATTTGAACGAGTGACGTAGAGTACTGCACTGAAAAAAGGACCAGGAGTGCGATTTTACGAAGTTTTAGCATCCGATGGCCCTACATTTTCTGACAAAGTGAAGTTCTTGAATGTTGAGATTTTTATTACTGTTTAGAAAAGCAAAAGTATCATAAAGCTAGTGTCAGGCCTTCATGAGACCTCAAGAAGTCACTTTTGGAGGTATTCGTAAATGTAGATTTGTCGGTAGACGGTTCCAAATATAATAGAAAAATACCTAATTTAACACAACTACAGATCACTTGCAACATAAAAAGCTTTTTGTGAAATTCGACAGCTCCATCTTAGGCCAATTCAATAAATTTCCTGCATGAAAGTTTCCATTTTTTAAAAACGGTTTTTAAGCCAAAGCTTTGGAAGTTAAACCTTGGCGTGGAAGTGCCGGTATATTAATATATTCTGTTACTTAGTGTAGAATTAGATTTCGTCATTTACGGCTAATATACAACCGCCAGAAGAAACTTAAAACGTTGGTACACAATCAAGAAAGGCGAATCAGAAAAGGTATATGTCAGTGATTCACTAAATACAGACTGGAAAGAGGGTAATATGGAAAACCTTAAGGTCCGCCCAGATTAAGTCTTCGGTACGGAACAAAACCTCGGCCTAGGAACTCCTAGCATGTTGTTAGTCGCCTCTTACGACATGGGAGCAGTTCCCAGAGGTTCTATTCTTGGTTGAAATAGTGCAAAAAGATTTCAGCCCGCCGGACACCACACGGCTTTTTGTTAAGTCTTATCGTATGTTACTGAAAAAGTCTCATTTGATCCAACTTACCCCGGTGATCAAAGATATCCCGTTTTACGGTACTGGGTGGAATATGACAATGTTAAACCAGGATCTCTGTCTATAGAGATGATGATTAAATCGAAGTACGTCCATACGACCTTGCACCGCGCGCTGAATAAGGTCATATTAAAAGATTCATGTCGAAATATTGAGAAGTGAAATCTGCGAGGAAAGATAGTGCTACGAACTTTTCCCCTAGCATTCCCATCGGTTTGTGAGATGAAAATGCCTCTTGCCAAACCGATCGTTTCCTGTTTGATTTTTTATGTTAACAGAGGAGAATACATTAACTATAATCAAATAATGCTGTGCACATACCCCGATCGGAACCCTATGTGTCAGTTCTGTAAACAGACAGCACTGAATCCGCTAAGAAACATCAAACTACTATACTCAACACCTATACCGTAAACCAGTGTGAGTTTGATCATCGGGGTGACTTTGATCACTCCAAACTTTTTTCGTAGATTCCTTATTTGGCCCGAATAGTCTACCGAATCCTTAAAATTTGAAATGAGTTTTGCTGTAAAACTTATAAAATACTGATTTGTTATATTTTTTGAGTATGCTGTTCGGTTTTTGGGTAAAAAACCACAAAAAAACCGAAATTTTGCTTCAACTTATTTTACGAAGCTTCGTATAGTGTTTATTTTTTATAAAACAAATAAATCTTAGATTTTAACAAGAGTAATAAATTCTAAGTGAGTTTCAATTTTTCTTTAAAGTGGGGTGCGCTAAATTTATTTTAAATAGTTCGCTTATTTTAAAAACAAATTTCCGTAAAACTAGTTGGCAATAATTTCAGATTATTTCCAGCTAAAACTCGCAATATTTTTTATATTCAATACTCCAAAGCGTTAAAATGGATGAAACTTTTTGTACATTGATAAACTACTGAAATAAAATAAGTGTAGCAGTTAAAAATGACATCACTCGGGACAAGCCAGTTGCTTTGAACGTTCACATGTGTCATGTGAACTGCATGGAATTTTTTTTTCTGTCTAACTAGTGCTAATTTGGGTACTAGTTTAGATTCATCGTCTAACTCGACACCCAGATGGTGCTAGTTACTGACGAGATACACAAAAAATAAAACTTAATTTAAGGTTAAAATGCTTTCAGATTCTTTTATTCTAGTTAGGCTCGAATTATACGAATTCTGGTCACTCGAATTTTACAGTAGAATGAAATACTTTGTATAATATCAATTAACATCTATTTTTGATATTTAATAATTGAATATCTTTTCAGAATTAGTCTAAACAAACATTTGAATGAAAAATATTGACATCCAGAATTTAATGTAGGTTATCAAAGTCACCCCGGAATACGAAAGCGGACTTGAAATTGAAATTATTTTTGGACAAATAGTTATAAGCGAACAATTTCAGGTAAAACCATCCAATCTTCTTCACCATATATCAGTACTTGGTTTAAAAATGTTAAACTTGAAAAAAATGTGCTGCGTCGAAAAATATGTAATGATTACTTCCAAAAATGATCAATGTCACGCCGGTTTACGGTAATCAGCCTTCAACATACCTTTCTAAATCACAATCTAACGAGCAACCAATAACTGGTGCGTTTTATACCTCGAATCTAACTGCCAGCACCAGTACGATTGCGTCCAGTACCTCCAAACTAACAACCTGTACCACCATTAAAAAAGCAAACACCGATGAAGACGGATATACAGTAGCGGTTGGCAAGAACAGGAAACAAACAAGAATATCCGATCGTATAACGCAAGAAAGCAGTAACGATGAGGATATGGACGTGAACGGTAATGCGAGAGACGGCAGATGAATTGATCTCCAAGTTGCGGTGGATAACGCAGCTAATACTTCACTGTTAAGAAAAATTCTTGCGCACTGCGTCAACAGGGTCCAACAGGCAAAAATAGAATTTGGTTGATTATTTTTTTAAGGTAGAATACATTTTAGCTTCCAATATAGGAGTCCCGTTTCAAACTACCGGCAGTGGCAGCTGCGTCAGTTTTTGAACATCAATAAGTTCCATTATACTTAGTAGAATGATTTGTTTCTTTTTCTCTTTGAGTTTAAAAATAGTTACGATGTTCTTACATTGAATATTGAACCGTATTCGATTACCATGAAAAACGAAAAAAGATGAGTGTGTAGTGTCACAAACATAACCGAAGTAAAGTAGAATACACTTTAGGCTCTCAATACGATTGATACAATTTGTACTATCTTCCGAAAGTTTTATTGAACCCAGTTATTTCGGTATTTATAATGGAAATACTGAAATAACGGAACACAGTAGTAAGATAGTATTTGTATGATGTTTGGGATATATTTCGGTAATATATTGTAACATACGAATCGTACGTCCATCTAACCTTTACTGCTTGAATGTCTAATTAATATATTGCTTTTTATTTTCCTGCTTGTTTCTTGGCGTTATTCAAACGCACTCAGGAATAGGCACACGACCAACCCTTTATGGAAATGCATCAGTACAGGCGAAATTACAATAGCGCTAGCGTACGCGACATACAAATGCTCGAGAGTTTCACGATAATACAAATTTCGAATTTATAACCGCGGTCTCAAGCGCCAACATTCAAGTGTCCATTCTTCCACGATCATGAACTGTACTCGCCCAGAAGCTTCCGAAAACGCCTAGAATACGGAACTCGTATACACTAGATAACAAGTTTTAATAATTTATAGTAGGAGGCTCCATTGAGATGAAGGAGCCTAATTTATTCATTTAGTCAAAATTTAATATCAAAATGTCCACGCAAATATTCGAAAGCTCACGCGAAGATGCAAGTGGTTACACGGTTATATAAACAAAATCACACGCTAGCATACGCGACATAAACACGCCCACGCGATCTAAAACGTAAACATAGAAACGTTTGTGCCTTTGGCGATAACACAAATCTGGTGACGCATGCGAATATGCATTCGCTGCCATTCGTGAAAACCTACGTCCGCGATCTCACATACATAAAACATTTCGCATTCGAGGTTTCAGCAGTTGCATCTTTAGCTATATGCTTTTGGAAATGTGCTCCGAGTCCTTCCAGATGGACTTGTTCTCTTCCCTTTTCAGCATTTCGTTCTATCTACCATTCTGCCGCTTACGATATGAAAAAACGACATTATCGAATAAACCTGTTGGCTGTCCCTTACAGAGCTATGTGTTTATTGAACATTTTCCGGATCTTCGGTTCGTGGAAGAGCGGACAGAAAATACTCAATGAAGAAATGTGATGTGATCGGGGCATCGGTTCAGAAAGAGCAAGAGGAAAATGAACCGATGCATGGTTTAGTTCTGCTTGATATCAACACAAGCTTTTTCAAAGTTAAATGAATTGATGAGCCGTTCAGAAGAATCGGTTCACTTCAACGAACTGAACGGTTCGGAGCCGCACACTAAAAAGAGTGATCCATGCTTTCAGTCATCACCTTAAAAAACAAACTCATATGGTCAAGGCTTCTGTCTGTCACGTTACATTTTTACGCATATTTCATAAGATAAGTCAGCAAAAATAATAAAAACATATTCTATCACAACTGCACATTATTAAGGTCACTAAGCCGCACATTTTTTCTACAGAAAGTTTTTTTCTATCATGAACCGTTTTCACTTTATTGTCATTTTGATACGTCTGTCACGTTACACAATTTTCGCAGTTAGTTTGGAGGTTGCCCGGCTAAATAGAAAAAGTCTGTTCCGTTGGCCCCCAAATTTGAAAGAAAACAGTTTTAAGTTAAAGCTTAGAAAACAAGGAAGAGTTTGAAATATAATTTCCCTGAAGAAAAACTTTGTTTTCGATTTTATGGAGTATTCTCAATGATCTGTTACGTTACAACCAGAATCTGTCACGTTACAGTTCTGCCTTTTCATTGAAGCAAGGATATCAAGACAATCGTACACAAATCATCCTTAATCTAGGAACTGAGTATTAACGGGAAATTTCATGTTTATTTTGAAAAACATATTGGTTTTGATATACAAACGTGAAAAACTTTTGAAAAGGTCGTAATTTCACGAAGTAACATATTATGTCGAAAGAAAATCCAAAATAACTTGAAAACATTTGCATTTTGAAGGATAATTTTTCGTGAGCATTTTGAATTGAAAACCCATTTTGAAATACATTCTTTAACTAAATTATTTAAAGAAAAAAAAATTAAATAAAAATTCAAAATTAAAAGAATGATTGAAATACGTTAAAACTTTTTATTGTTATTTTCTCTACGATGTAATTATATTTAAAAGTTTTTTTATTTGCAATTAAATTTTAAATGTGTTATGTTTTTTGTGTTTGGTATTTGTGTTTAACTAAGTTTTCTTAAAAAATAATAAAACTTTAAAGTTTTCACAATACACTTTTAAAAAGTGGACTCAAAGTAGTAAGAAAAAATGCAGGTTAGACATTGTATGCATGTTGCTGGTGTGGTCCGCAAAACTTTTTTGAATTTTTGATCCGTCACGTTACAAGTTATTTGGTTTCCATTACTTCACAACTGAAAATAAGCAATAATCCATATTCATCAAAATTTATTAAGCAATATCATCAAATTTTAATTAAACTGCGATAGAAAAATGTGGTTACAAGCAAAAAGTTGAAAATATGGATTTTGTTTACCTTTTTATCTCCTTACGGTCTTTTAGTCATTTTCAGGTCATGCAAGTAGCATCAACAAACTTTCATAAATGACACACATGAATTTTTTTTCTGGGATCACCAATCATATTTTTTAATATTAGAGGTTATATACATACGGAAAACAAACAGTTTGACGCAAAATTTGATAAAAAATAATTTCGCCTGTGGTTGCCATTTTCGGAGCCTTGACCATATACACTAGAAGTCCCGAGCGCCATGACCGGATGCTCTACTGATATTGGTTAACTCACTCCCTTATAGATCTGAAACGTACATTTAAAGTCGTAGTCCGCGCGGACATTAAAAAGTTCACGCTAATATTTAGACCTGGTTATACAAAAAACGTGAAGTCGTCACACACACACACATTCCTCACACGATCAAATTCGCTAACATACAAATGCTCGAGCGTTGCGCGATAATCCAACCGTGATCACAAACGCGACCATGCAGCTGCGGTCATCACCCCAAACTTACAGCTGCGACCTCGCATTCAAAAAACACCTCTATTTATTTATAAGCGCGGTCTCAATGCGATTAGACAAACGTGCGAATGGGTCATGTACGGAAGCTCCTACTCTCCGTCCTAGCAGCCTAGGTCAATGCTTTCAGTTGGCCCATTCTCAAAATAAAAATAATTAATCCTATACATTACACAACGAGATTCATGGGGACATAGCCGGGAGATATGTGGTATGGAGAAACTCACACTTTTATAGTATCTGAACCATACACTCAAAATTAAACATCAGACACGCGATCCGCTCGAACGTTCAGAAACCCAGCTGAATATGCAAATGACCACACGGTTGTATAATCGAATTGAAATGTGCGAAGTTCCATACGCACCAGCTTACATGACATACAAACGCCCACGCGATCGAACACGTTAACATACAAACGCTCCAATCCTTCGCGATCATCCACGCACACGAAAATGTGCCCATGATCTTGCAAACAACATGACAATACTATTTCTGGGTTTGTCTTTGAAAATCATGAAGTTTATATTGGCAGTAATGGTATGGTTTTGTATCTGGCCAGTACCAGAGTTCCCCCGGGGATAACCGAAACTGTTTCCAGGACGGCAGGTGTTTGTATAGTTTAGTATCTGGCTAGTACTAGGGTTCCCCGGGAATATCTGGAACTGGCCCAGGATGGTGGTCCCAAAATCATTCTTAAATGCCTTTTAGGAGTCTGACTTCAGCAGTTAAATATTTGGTCACCTTCGAACCGGTTCCAGCAGGAACTCTCTTCAGGAGCTCGCCTAATTATGCATTGTTTGGTCAAATTTTGATGATATATAATGTCTATAATCAGGGCTACACGAATATCATTAATTGTTACCAAATTGATAACGTTTAATTGTATATACTTTGTTGTAAAAGGAAGTTGGTGTCATTTTTACCCGATCTGACCAGACCGAATAACTCCGGGCAGGTAGACATTTGCGGCAATTTTAATAAACAAATCAAAACTAGAGACCCGTACGAGTCCAATAAAGTCAGAAGTAAGTCGATACATTTAAAAAAGCAAAAAAAAAGAAATGATAAATGCTCGTTCCTACGCGATCATGAAATCTACATCGCCCTGCATCTGAACCGTACACTCAATATCAGAATCACCACCCGCTGTCATTGGTCTTATACAGTGTTTAGTGGGTGACATTTCCCGTCTCGTCTGCAATTGTGGTGAGTGATTCTAACAGAGAGCCCTTCCGAAAACCAAGCTTTACAGCTCGAGTTCCAATTCTAAAAACGATTCCACGCATTATAAAATCATAAAAGAGTCAGTCGAGCTATATCCATGTCAAATAAACTAATAATAAAAAACCTGTTTTAATCCTCCAAGCGGTGCAATTGTGCCTTTGTCATTTATCATAGCTCGGGAATAACTTTCATTTGAAACTGTGCTAAGCGTTTCAGCCATTCCCGAGAAAATTTTTTTTTTCAGAATTCGATTTCTGCAATTTTATGTTTCGGAAATTTTAGTCCCGGCTTAAGGTGATGGTCCCATTTTCGCCATGTTTCTATTATCACCCTACCCATTAGAAGCCGTTGGTTAGAGTAGTGTCTGCCATCTTTGTTCAACGCATTGAGTCAAATGGTAGCGCAACAATAGGGGCACTCGATTCGAGTTTTCGTTGCGCTTTTCAGCGCATTTGTGTTATTATATTGGTTAACAACGAAGCAAAGCTATTGATGCCAATTTTTACGCATTCCATTGATTGTAGGCCGAGAAATAAATGAATTAGTGAGGCACCCTGCTTAGCATGGTGAAAATAGGCACTTTATCCTTTATGGGGATTTCTTATATGACCGGACGATTCATTCTATATTTCCGGAACCATTTAACCGATGCGTACGAAATTTCATAGCAGTCTGTCGAGATAATGTACATAATGTAGATAATCATTTGAGATTAATTTTATGAAAATCTGCCCAACCATCTCCGAGAATCTAATGTGAGTTTATTAAGGGGGGCGTCTGCAAAGTAGTCAAACCAAAAGTAATTTTGTTTAGGCAGGTCAGGGCTAAATACATTAGCCCTCTTAGCCAAGTCACATTCAACGATTTTTCAAACTCCCATCAAATTGAAATGGTCGGTACGGTTGTCCACGTTTCTTCCTTATTCAAGGTTCAAAATAATTCGCTGATTAAATAAATAATTTGATTACCGTATAATTTTGAATCTTCTTCATTTTGTACACTGCACAGTTGGCCTGGCCGTTTTAATGAATGTATCACATACTACATGTGCCACAAACATTAATATTGACAAGAAAAAATGTAGGCGAACGTCTGAAATTTTCCAGGACCTCTACATGTATTGGCTGTGTAGGTGTAGACTAGTCTAGACTAGACAACCCGAAAGTAATTTTGTTTTACGATTTCGAAAGTAGGGTAACAATGTACCTCTTGTGTAATGTAAGGATTTATTTATACATTCAGTATGTACGAAAAAAGGATTTTTCAGTCAGTTCAGATGCGAGCGTGCCAAGAGTCTAACCATTTCCACGTCGAGGAGCGCCACGGCGGACATGATAACTTTTGATACAATTGTCTGATCTAGGAAATTTAGTAAAATTTTTAAAGCTTAGACTTGTAGTTACTCGATGAACCAAAAAAAAAAAAAACTTCGGAAAATGGCTTCAAAAAACCGAAAAAATTTATAGTGTAGTGTAGAATTCGCTCACAATAATGGGGAGAATTTTTTTTATTCAGTTTTCCGTGGTTCATCGGTTGGCTACACATATTTAGCATTTGTTAAAAAATCAAATCAATCAAGTTGAATAGTTTTTGACTAATCGAGTCCGACAATTTGTAAAATGCGGTTTCGAGAAAAACGCTATTAATATTGCCGATACATTAAAATCTGCATGTTTTACAGCCAATACGCGCGAGGAACGTATGGTTGTTTGAAACAAAAGTTCAGCGCGGCCACAGAGATTGCGGAAGACTATTCTAGAGGTTCAATACTAACAATTAAGCGAATAAAAAAGAAGTCGTTTCTTTACCCACAACACCAGACGCCCCCCTTAATTTTGAAAGATTGTCTGTTTTCCCGGGCACGTCTATGATGGTCAATGTGGTCAACACGACTTCGATGGGGCGTCAGTAACCTAGAACTACAAATGCAAAATGTATGGCTCCCATTTTAGGAGAAAAACCCTTTTTTCATCGCGGTATCGGTTTGAATAGGAGTTTTCTATGTGACCACACTCTACAATCCGTAACTCCGCAGCCGGAAGTCAGATCAAAATGGCCTTTAAAAACAGTTTTTGGGAACGCAACACCGTTCATTTAAGACTGAGTTTGGTCAAATCGGTCCAGTCATTACTGAGAAATCGATACAACTGTCATTCTGAATTTGGCTTTCAGAACCGTCGATGGTGGCCAATGTGACCACAGAGATTTTGAATGACTATTAGTGACCTAGAACTACAAATCCAAGCAGTTGTGGTCTCATTTTCGAAAAATTTTCACCTTTTTACATTCATGGCAGTATACGTTGAAATCGGGATTTCATCAATTTCGGAATCGGAAGTAGGATCAATTAGAAATGAAATAGCAGCTGATGGGAACGTTGGACCTTTCATTTGAGACCAAGTTTGTAAAAATCGGTAAATAATTTGCTGAGAAATAGATATGATATTAACTAAAGGAGTTAGCAAGTTATCCGGGGGCATCAAGAACCGTCATAAGTGCCCAACGTGGGCAAGGTGACTTCGATGGGTCATTAAAGATCTAGACACGCAAATCCAAGTAATGTTGTGCACATTTTAATATGTATTGCCTCATTTGGACATCATGGTGGTACCAGTTCATATGGGAATTTGCCGTGTGATCGAACTCTTCAACCCGTAACTCAGGAACCAGAAGTCCGATCAATAAAAAAATCAATAGCGATATGGGAAGGTTGTACAAATCGGTCCAGCCATCTCTGAGAAAAATTGGTGAGATTGCTTGACACATACATACATACATACATACACACATACATACATACATACATACATACATACATACATACATACATACATACATACATACATACATACATACACACAAATACATCATTTTTCCTATCTCGACGAACTGAGTCGAATGATATAAGAGATTTGGCCCTGCGGTCGAAATTCCAACCGATTGCATAACCTTTCTATATAAGAAAGGCAAAAAGAACATAACAGTGACACCATTGTATCTATACCAATGTTTGGTCGAATTTGAATAGTGAGCAATCAACTTCGTACTGTTTCCGAAAAGGCAGCAATATCTCCTGAAGGATAAATTTCTCGGTATTTGGTTTCTTTTCAGTCCAGGTGGGGAGACTTGACCAAGCGCACGATTCTATTTTTGACTATGGCGTCTTCTATTCAGTTCTTAAATTTTTTTCAAAAATATTTTTATACTTGTTTGAATCCCTTAAGGTAATTTTAAATGTCTAAGACTTACTAAATTTAAATTAAAAAATAAATTTTTATCAAACTTTGTATGGACATATCTACTCGACTACTAATTACTATTAAAGTACTCATATATCATCTTATTCCTTATGAAGCAGTGAAATGATTTTACATAAATCGGAACATTGGAATAGTTGTTACTAAAATTTGCACGACATTGAACGCAATAGCTAATGTTGGGGAGACTTGACCAAACTTTTATGGGGAGTCTTGACCAAGTGGCAATAAGCTGAAGAAAGATACAAAATTCCTGATATTTATCATACTTTGGTATTTACCGATAATGTTAATCACGCCACAAAAAAATCCCACCTCAAACATCACTCCATATATTTTAGTATTAGTCAACAAAGTTAGCAATAATATGACTGATTTCTTGACGTGTGAACATGCAATGTTAGCAGTACAGTTAATCATTAAAAAGAAATGCATTTAACAAATCGAAACTTATGAAATGCAACTCTTCTATATTTTTACTTCTACCTAAGGATCTCGATAATATGGGAAAAAATAATTACAGTATTGTTTATGCAATAATTTTTTGCATCTGATTTTTCAAAATTATCTTGGTCAAGTCTCCCCGCAGTGGGATCAACGATCAACGAAAAACTTTTATAACTTTTGAAAAATCAAATTAAAAATTCTGCAAAAAATCATGAACACGCACAATTGAGGGATTGAAGGATTTTTTTTGAAATTTATGCATTATGAAAACCTGGTCAAGTCTCCCCATGTTCCCTTATACTATTCTTGTCCAGATAATTGTCAAGAATAGTCCACAGCTATACAAAATATCATAAAGTTTCCTTAAGCATTTATTTACCTTTAGATTTTGCTTCAAATTGCAGTCCGGTTTAATTTGTGTCTTGAAATTTCTCATACCGGCCCCCTCTTCCTTTCTTTTTCGACATGTTGAGGATTGTGATCTACTAAGGATAAAATTGGGTAAAACCAAATTTTCGCATGATAGGCACAAAACCCTAAACTAAATCAGTTACGGAATTGGTGTTTCGACTTCGTTTCATCAGAATCCGACACTAACTTAGTGACAGGACTAAACTATCGCCAGATTAACGCTAGCTCCACAAAACAGAGACACAAATGATTACCGCACTGTGGGCCAGTTTAAAAGAAATTATGATCTAAACGTAAAACTCAACGGTTCCCATAAGATGTTAATTTTGGAACGCTGAATTAAATAAAAAAAACTTCTATTCTTTTGGGTTGTTCCAAAAATTATTACGAATAAAATGTTTTGGGCTCTTGGTATTTTTTTGAAAATTGGTGTGTTAATTAGAATAAAAGCGTTTTAACCGAATCGATTTAAAAAGCACACTTTTGAAAACTAAAACCCAGGTGATATTCGTCTTATGCCCACTTTCCCTACCAGATGATTCAAATCCATGTAGCATCAAATCTTTCAACAAGTCCGAACCGATGATTTCATTGTGATGAACCTAATCAAAAGAACCAGCTACTAAATCCAATATCCGGTACAAGCATTAAATTGTTGGTCCAAATACAGAACACAACACACTATGTCACTGTCAATTAGTATGATGAATTATTCCCGAGTTGTATGGTTTGTTGGATAAGGAAATTGGCTCTATGTTTGTCGGAAATTTGACTTTAGTTGAATGCTGCTTTTCTCAGGAAATGGTATCATCCTAACTTTTAATTGCGAAGCATTTCTTTGTCTTGCTAGAACTTTTCTTCCTGCAGTTTCACATTGTTGATTCACAATATTTTTGATTTTGCTTCTCTTTACAGATCATAGACATAAGAGATATCCTACGGGTGCCTAGTATAGAGCAGATGAAAGATGTATATATTGTTCAATGCTTAATGGAGACTGATCTATACAAACTACTGAAAACACAGGTACGTATTGAGCTGAGATACTTTTTTAATAGTTCTTCATGGTATTTGTTATCCATTTTCCCCTGCACTCCAGCAACGGGTGTGAAACAGCTTATGTAACCAGCATGGCTTTTTCTTCGGCGAATTCCGTTACCTGTTGAAGACTTTTCCATTTAATCCTCGAAGCATACTAAATAGCAGGTAAACCAATGCATGCGTCGTCGTCCCCATTTAGTGTACTATGCTGTGCATAGAAAAAAAACGGAACTTCGGAAAAGCTCATATGGCTCTTCAAAGTTAAACAACTTCCACCATTCTCGTCGTACAATGAACACAAAATGCTGAATAATTCATACTTTCTTCCTGAGGGGTGGAAACATTGGAAGGCAGAATAAAAACATTAGCTCAACCGAGACGGTCGGTACCTTTCAAATAGCGTCCCTTCGGATGGTACCCGTAGCAAATTTCCACACCGAGCTGTGTCTCGGATTGAAATGGCAAACTGGATGCTTTTGAGTTTTTCAAACAATAACTCAAATAAACATAAATCCTTGCTCTTGTCTACATCTAGTCTCCGGTCCGGCAGAAGGGTTAATATTCATATTTTTTCAGGTTCTAGAAAAGCACCTCTCAACTAAAATAACGTATTTTCAATCATTTTTCGTTCAGTGCATTTATCCAAACTGCTTCCTAACCACTGGTAGATTGCAAAATTAACCTGCAGGCAACTGAGAAAAGCTTGAAAAACTTTTCCAACCGAAGCTAAATTATGTACCGCCGCCTCCATAGTTCTATTGTTCGGGTATGCTTTCGTTTCACTGGTTGTTTGTATGCAGATAGTGCTGGCAGCACTTTTCAAATTTTTTCGCTCGTATCTTTATTTAACCTATTGTGGATGCTACTGTCTGTTTTGGACAGTTTTATGACATTTTTTGCAGTGGATCAATACAAGGTTGACAATAAAAACATTCCAATATAGTTCCCGTTTTAAACAACTCAGTTAGCACTATTTCAACGTCTACGTCAGAGAATAAATGATAAAATTATCTAGAGAGAGGGAGAGTGTTTTGTCATTTAATTATGTTTATAACTTTGTTTTTATTGATAATCTCCTTGAAGCAGAACCGCATTCCTCGAAGGCTTATGAAGCTTAGTCTGGCTTTTAATTTTTATTTCAATAGAAACGTAAATTCAACCCGTTCGCCCAAACAGTTCAAAAAGAAAATCGTATTTTTGACTGCAAATAATATGAATTATAAAAATATGTCAATATTTTTTGTTAGGAAAACTTTTTATTGAAAGCATCTGCATGATCCAAATACACTGAAAAAGTTTCATTTACGCCTTTAAACGATAAACATTAGATTTTTGACATTTTACGATGGGGTAACGCGAATAACTTTTAAAAAGGGCATAATAACACGAATTAACTGTTTTTGTTGGAACAAAATTTCAAATATCTCGAAAACTATCGCATTTTGGAAGATTTTTGACAAATGTATTTTGATTTAAAACGATACTTAGAATTAAATTCTGCAATTACAGTTTTGTATGTTTATTAGTATGAAATTTAAAAACGCGTAGAACTAAGTTATTTTTAGAAAAACTTTTTTACCGATGAGTTTCTCAAATGACTCACATTCAAAATGTTTCTTTTCCCATTAGGTTTTTGTTCACAAAATGTAAAAAATTAGAAAAAAATGGGTTGTTTTTGTGAAAAATAACACCACTTTTTCAGTGTATATTTTTGTCGTACAGAAATGTTCATTTCCTGTAACTCATTCTCAAAAAGTTTTGTTGTATAAAATACAGTAATCGAACAAAAAATTGCTCTTGAGTCAAAATAATCTTACTGATTGTGAAAAATGCTTAGTCTTCCATGCTGGTGAAACGTGTAAAGTTTCATAGGAATCTAAGATGGTCGGTCACGATTTTCAATATTTTCGGGCGAATCTTCCTCATTACGAAAACGGGACCATGAACAAAAATCATGTTTATAATTATGTCTTTATGCATGAAGGGCACAAAACCTAACTATAACACTAGTTTACAAAATAAAAATAAAAATCTGAACTTCAATATTCGAACACCATTTCTAATGTAAAATTGCGTGCTGAATCCGAAAATGAGGACCAAAAAATTTACAGTAGAACAGTTTTCGAGTTACAGTGAAAAAATGAATTTTACCGTCAAAATTAAAAATATAATTTTTGAGATTGCTTTATCTTGCCGAAAATATTGATCACACGCTCTTTTTTCTTTAAAAAATGACGAAAAATTAAGAAAAAGTTCAATAGATTCGTAAATGACGTCAAAATCCGTAGTCGCTTTAAAACAAAATGTTCTAACGATCGAAAGTGCATTCAATTACCTTTAATTCAACATAATAATATTTCATATCGATGCACTACAACCGAAGATATTTGGATTTTACTGAACGTACTTTTAATTTTAAAGGTAAAATTAATTTTTTCACTGTAACTCGAAAACTGTTCTACTGTAAATTTTTTGGTCCTCATTTTCGGATTCAGCACACGATTTTACATTGAAAATGACCACTAGCTTATTTAGTTCAGAAATGCTCTAAACTAGTGTAATTAGTCCAGGTGTTTGCGTTTCGACTTCGTCTCTTCAGAACCAAGGCACTTGACTTGATGCATAAAGACGGTTTTAAGCCAATTTTATCCTTATGGAGTAATATAGCATTTTGCTTGCATTCGCTTGCTTAGCTGAAGAGACGAAGTCGAAACGCAAACACCTGGACTAATTATTTTTCATGTATTCGTAAACTGGTTTATGGTTCCTAGTATATTAGTCGCGACTTACGATTCTTGCTCGTGAAATAGTTCACAAAATAATGAAATATTCACGGAGTCATAATTTAGTTCATGATTCCTAGTATACGACTTAGGATCTATCTTGCGTGCTTGTGATATTTAGAAGTTATCCCTAATCATTTTTAATATCATGTCTATGTTTTATGTGAACTATTTCACAAAATGTGGAGTCTTATTCCTAGAATCTTTTTTGTGTCATGCACTATTCTATCGAATGTCATATATGTTCAGCTGCTAGCGACAACTAAGAGGCACGAGCAAGTAGTTATAAGAAAGCTATTAGGAGCTAGAAAATCGTTATTCATTTGACAAGGTTCATAGTTACAGGTTAAGGTTATAGAGCCACAACTCGAGCTTGTGACATATTTCACAGAATAAAATACCGCGAATCAGTCACACTTTTATTTTTCTGTTTATAGTGTCACGTTACTCCGAGTAAAAAAACGATAATAACCAAAGTATAACAGATCACGATAAGTCGAAGAGATGTCACTCCACGTGTCAAATTCAAACGTAAGCTCTAGAATAAAATATCAACATCAGGTGCAAATAAATTACGAAAATCGTTACTAAGATCCTAAAATCAAGAACATAAGCCACACTACTCGTGACAAAAATATCAAAAATCGTGACTAAGATTTTGAAATCATGAACATGAATCACTGTATTCATGACTAAAATAGCACGATAATGTTAATAGAAATTACGAAAATCTCGACTAAGATCCTGCAATCATGAACAAAAATCACGTTACTCTGGCAGAAAAATCCGATAGTAAGCTGATGAATAAAATATCACGGTAACGTGACAAAGATTACAAAAATCGCGAATAAGCTCCTGCAATAATTAACTGTCGGCTGTGTATTCCCAAATCATGAACAAGAATCATAACAAGAAATAACCCTACCAAACATTCGAATGTAACGCTATGTTAATATTCGGCGCGAATTAGTTGTTTGGAAACATAAAAAAATTCATGAATGCGAGGTTTATTACTCATAATCAGAGGTGGGAAAATACCGGTTGAATACCGGTACGGTAAACCTAATCTCCACACGTGTTTGTATTTCCTTTACATTGTGTGCGGTCTTACCCCTGGTTGTGTTTCAACGAAACACGAAAACCGAGTTTCGTTTGCACAGCACCGCGGTTTGGTTTTGATTTTCGTTTACCGGTGCACGAGTATGGGAGGGAAACACGAAAATAACGAAACCAAACTTCGGTTGTGTTGCGGTTGTGTATTCGGGTTGATGTTTATCGGCTATGCTAGTGCTGCTAGTATTTTTATTAAGAATTCTAAACAAATTTATTTTGGGTATAATATAAGGTATGGCGTTCCTTAACTCAATATTGCGACATTTTCATAATGATTTATCATCAGGAAGTTTGCAATATGGGTATGTTTGGTATGAGAAACTGCCCAAAAATCGAAAGTAAAAGGAAATTTAATAATCTCCGCTATTTTTATATCTATGATAGCGGATCAAAATTTAAGATGACGGTATATTCAAGATATTCTGTCATCTAGAATTACGCGGCATGGACATTTTTAATATAAGAAATATGTCAAAAGATCGCAAATTAATGCCTGCCGTCATTTGAAATCTGATATGGCGAGCTATACTACTGGCATTCAATAACCTTTTAATGGTAAAAAATCATGAAACAAGGGTATTTTTGATATCAAAAAGTTGTCTAGAGATTAAAAATTGTTATTCGTCGCCAATTTGCATCCCAATATTGCGTTATTTTTACGATTATTTAGCATTTTAAAGCATGCATATTTAAATAGGCATATACTTCCTAGGAAACGAAACTTGAATTGCGTCGTAAATTAGAAATTCAAAATGGCGGAATTATATTAAAAATGATAACCTATTTATGATGAAAACAACTAGCATGGTTACAGTATGAACCAATATCCACATTAATTATTGAAGGTCATCCATAATGTGTCAAAACGGTGTACAGTAACAGGAACAATAACAGAAATATGTTTTACAGCACTCAGTAAATAAGGACCTAATCGTTTAACAGTGAGTTTCCCCCACGTTTAACAGTGAGTTTCACCCACTCTGAGTTGCTTACCATATGAGAATAACACACACATACATGCAATTGCCTCTGTGCAAGGATATACAGGGTGTTTGGTTCATGGTTAAGAACCTCTCAAGGGATGATTGACTGTCATATTTGGAGAAAAAAATCGTTCTACACATACCATGAAATCTCAACCGTTACTAAGTTATTGAACTTTTTGTGTTAAAAACTTAGTTGTCTTAAAATAGCTCCAACTCAAAAAATATACTTTGTATTTCAAATCGTTTAGATCCATTGGATAGGTGAGAAAATTTTCCACTGAAAAATGTCCTCAAATGTTTCAGCTAATGAGGTTAAGTAATCTTTTCACAGTAATTTATTTAACCTTTAACAATTTTGATCGAGTTTTCGTTCATTTTGCGAAAATCCTAATAATAAAGATCACAATTCTAATAATAATTCAAATTGTTAGTCTTGAAGAGTTGTATAATTTCTTCTTTGACATGATACACTTATCTTGTCTTGATTTCATGTGTTTGGGTTATTGAACTTGGATATTTTTATCTCATATTCACTAATACTAGATCTTATTGAAAAAGTATGGCACTTATTGTACCTTTTCTTATTTCTATTCGAAAGCCAGGAAAATTTTGCAGAGAAAAATGTATTAATACCTTTCAGTTAAGTGAATTTAGTATTCTTTTATAAGTTAATTAGTTTAAAGTTAGTGTTATTATCAGCATTTTCGTTATTTTCTTAAAATAGTAAATAATAAACTTCGCCATTATTATCATAAAATTAATGCATCTCAGCAAGTTCTACAATTCTTCCTTTGACTCCATTCAATTATCTCTTTTAGTTTCGAAGCAAAATCATTTTTATCTTCTCGTTTCATATGCAAAAACAACGATTTCGAACCCACTGCATTTGTGATGAGGCCATCCTGTGTTAACTATTAAATTGCAGCGAAATGAAAAGCGATAGGGCTAAAGTGTCAAATAACAAGTTGTAGAGAACATTAACGGGCACCAAATGAACAATAGTGACGATAAATTTAGTTGATTAATAATTAGAATAATTACAAATATCACCAAAAGCGCAAATTTTGAGTTATTTTACTAATGAAAAGTCATGTAATACACTTAACTAAAAGATATCTGTACATACTTCGAAAGGAAATTTTCTCAGCTTTCCAATGAAGCCCTGATAATAGCGATATAAAGCATATTTTTTAGATTAGAGTCTTTTAAGAACTTGCAAGTCAATTACAGGAAAAGTTTAGAAGTCAAATTACAAGGAAACGAGAATAGATAGGAATATTATGTTGAAGAACAAATTATGAATCGTCCTCAAACCCAACTTTTGGATAATAGATATTGCTATAATCATAATTCATTATTTTGAGAAAATTAACAAAAACCTCATCAAAAACACTAACTTTTAACTACTTTACAACTAAATGGTAATTAAAACTAATTATCTGAAAGATATGAGGACATTATTCAATAGAAAATTTTCTCACCTTTCCAATGGCTCTAAAATATTTAGAATACGAGGTATACTTTTTGAGTTAGAGGTGTTTTAAGATAAACAAGTTTTTTACACAAAAAGTTCAATAACTCTGTAACGGTTGGGATTCGATGGTATGTGTAGAACGATTTTTTGCTCCAAATATGACAGTAAATCACCCCTCGAGAGATTCTTACTCATGAACCAAACACCCTGTATGTATCAATACGCCGTAGCAGTAATAAGGTTATATGTATACACAATGCGAGTGTGTGCTCGAGATTATTCGAGAATCGCCTAACCAGCGCAACCAGACGTGGATTAGATCTCATTGATACGACTATTGGCGATATAAATACAACAGGCCTCTTTGAATGAATGTGAAGTTATTGATTTCATTAATTTAATGGATTTTATTGTTTTTGTTATTTCAATGACATTGCTGATTTCATTTTTTTCTTTAATTTCAATTTAAACATTTTGACATTAACATCAATTTATATGCTCTAGACAACTTCGAATCAAATATATCTACATTTCTCGGTTTCATGCAATTATTCGCCAAGACAAGGTAGCGGTTTTTAGTTTGGTGTACGCCATCTTGGTTTTCAGCATTGAAACAAACATCAATTGTTGAACTGTTAACAACTGCTTAGAACCAGCCATTTCGATATTCCCCCAGCGACTCACAACAACTAATTGAACTCAATTCAGTTGTCTATTCGGCAGTACTGCATACAAATTTACTGCTTCTTCTTTCAACCGCAGCATCGTGTATAGAAAAAAAAAACAGATTCGGCGTTCCAATGCCGAACGGAAACCGCTACTAAGAATATATCAACACAAGTAGAAACACGTTGACACATGTAAACAGTGCTGAGTGACTCGGTTTGGTTTTAGAAACTGAGACTCGGTTGAGGTTTTTTATTTCGTTTACCGTGTGAACGAATACGATGTGCATCACTCGTTTACACGTGTTGAGATTTTGAGAACCGTACCGGTGAATGTACGTATCGGTTGGTTTTCTTACCCACCTGTGCTCATAATTTCAGGAACTTGGTCACGGTTTTTGTAAATCGTTTAGGTCACGAAATCGTGATTTTTTTCATGAATTTACGAACGGATTTTTTTGCGTGTGCCATTCAGGGGCAAATCGGGCAACATGAGGACTTCGTACGTGTGTCAGCTTTATGGTCGTATTCAAATATCGAGCACCCTTGGGATTAACTAGTATTTAGATAAGGCCGCCTTGTTGAATCTACTATAATTTGCGAATGTCACTTGAAACTACAAACAACATCAAGTACACAGCAAACAGCGACGTGAAAGAATTGTTGGTTTATGTGTTGTGGAAGGAAGTATATTTCCCAACTAAGAAAAAAGTGTTCAAAGATTTTGGCAGCGTTGGAAACTGTTTGTGATCTTGTTATGTAAATTTATTTCTGTAAGTTCGAAAATCGTAAAAAATAGCAGCGTTTTAAAACAAATTTACAGTTAACCTTCAAACGCCACTTATTCACTAAATTCATCCACGCTGTCAGTTCGCCAGCGAGTGGCGTTAATTGCTAGCGTACTAATATTTCGAACGATGGCATAGTTATCATATTTTCTTTTTATTCGAATGTGAGTTTGTACCCTTTTTCGAAGAGTTTTCATATTTTTTTCTATATTCAGATCTAACATTAAAAACGGACTCACGATGCTTTTTGTTCAGATGCTAATTTGTTGCTGGTGTTTTTCAAATTGGAAATAAACCGTAGGGGATAGTAGGTAAAGGCGGACACACCTTAAGATTAAATTACATTCGTCCATTGTTGCATTGCACTCAAATAGTATACAAGCTGCGATTTGAGATTATGTTCTTCCTGTATAGTATCTTATACAGAAAAAAATCACAAAAACATTTAAAGTGATTGCGAAAGAGGGCCACAAAATAGTCATTTCAAAATTGGAATAGAATAGATGGAATGGACACATTGAAATGATGGACATGTAGCATTAGTAAAAATGGACACACAGAACAAGTGATAGTTAGGCGTATCTCGTTTAACCAATTTTGTTAGCTTTCGGTACATAACTTTGTTGTTATATTGAGAATTAGTCCTAGACTAGGCAATTTGATGGCTTTCTGCTTTGTATTCTTTTTAAGAAATCCACCTTTCTCTGTTCAACTTAGAAATATTACCCGAGATTTCAAGTATTAATCGTTATTTTCTGCTTTCAAAAATGTATAATAGCGCGCTTTTGACAAAAAAAAACATTGTTTTGCTCCAATATATTACCGTTTCCGTATTTAGAAGTATCATTCAGATGCATTTGAAATCTTCTAGAACATAACATTTCTTCATTACATTTTGATTAAATATTGCCATATGAGCAGATCGTCCTTCTTACCTACAGTGTCCATTACAGCCCACTTTCCCCTACTTCATTGGAACTGATGCTTTTCGGAATATGTAACACGGTTCGACGAGGAAAGCCTATTTTGTGCACAGCACACCAACTGACGTTTTGAAGCTAGAAACCGCCGGCTCCCAGGAGAGAGCGTAGATTGTACGGCTGGAAGCTTCGAAAGTTAATCAGTCTCCAGTCACCGTTGTGCCGCGTTGAATTACAATTATAATTGATTCGGAGTCCAAGAGACTTAAAAGCTGAGCACGAGTTTTGGCAATGTCTGTTGTACATTTATCGACAACGTGTTCAAGCTGTAAACTGAAAAGGTACCTGTAACTAGAGCTGTTTTACTTTTGTCAAACGCACAACGATAAAGTATTATTCCAGCTTATTTAAAAGCTGTACTAGACGGACGAATTTCAATAATTAAAGCGATTATATAATTTCCCTCAGTACGCTAGTCTTTGTATTCAAAAAAACCGATGAGTGTCAAAGACCTACCAATGGTCTAATGGTATTGTGCCTCTTGCTACCGTATCACACTTTCATTTCTGTTCTTACGATGCGACGTTAAGGATGATTGAAAATAATGATTTTGATATTACGTAGATACACGAACCACTCGGCCTTCCAGTCGTATCCTATTTACCATCCAACCATGCGGACGCGGTGCGAGTAGGAAGATATGTAGCGCTAACCGTGTTAATGATGTTATTAATTTGATCTCTCTGCGCCAACCCATTAATTATGCTTTCTATTTGTATCCTTGCAGAGACTAAGTAACGATCATATCTGCTATTTCCTGTACCAAATTCTGCGTGGTCTCAAGTACATCCATTCGGCGAACGTCCTGCACCGGGATCTGAAACCGAGTAATCTGCTGCTGAATACGACTTGTGATTTGAAGGTAGGTGTGAGTTGGTTTAATGAGTGGTATGGAGTAGCCAAGCTAGGTAACAATTTCCATACCATATCACATTTACCTGAGCTTTATTAGCGTTTTGTTAAATCTACTAGTACTTAAACATGATTTATTTTGCTTTAAACATTTTCACATAATACAAACAGATACATTTTGCCATAATAACTCTAAGTTTAAATAGGAGCGAGTTGAGAGTTATAGCATGCGGGGCTGTCATACGGAAACGCTCGCAGCACAACGCTGTTGTGCCGTCTTACAACGACACACAGTGGCACCTGTTCATACAATGTTGTGACAAAATTATAAAAAATAGGGTTTTAACTAATTTTGGGTCGCCGAATCCATTTCTGTTATCAGTTTTGAAATTTCATAATTTCGGCCACCTAAACCTATTTGAAGGCGTTGGTCGTTAAAGGATTAATATACACGGTCATAATAGTAGCGAATCACAGCGGATAGCAGAAATGGTTGACAAAACTAGCAAAAAATACTAATTTTGAAGTAATATGATGTTGTTTGGGCAACCAATTTGTAAGAAGATTTATGAGCTACAGTGTGTCTCCATATGGGCGTTTTCAAAAACATAGATTTAACAACTTCGGCGTAAAAATGCGCAAGATGACCCCTGTATATCTTGAAACTACACTAAATTTTACGTCAGATTCATGATAAGTGACCCATGGGAGACCATCTCAAAAATTGGAAGACGTATAAAGATAAAATGCTGATATGGCATTGAATTTCTCAATTGCTTTTACTTGATGCAGAGCAAAAGCAAATCATTTCTGCGCAAAAAGCTTGCATCTGTAGTTTAGAATAATCATTCTTCTTTCCGAAGAATTCAAAACTGTTCCAATCGGCCTTGTAGTTCTCAAGATATCGCCATTTGAAGTTCGAAGGTACGAACAATTCTGATGAATTGGATTTAACAGAAGTCCTTGACATCACTTTCTTTTTTTTCATCCGATTATCGTAAAATTTTGAGATAATTTTATTCAAACTACGAGAAAAATTAAATAAATATTTGCAACAGTATAACAAGACGTGTATTGCGACATTTAGCACTTTTTGAAAAATTTAATGATTTTCAACTTCACACGTGTCACAAGTGTGTATTAATGACAACATATATGACGTGTTACAATTCCATATTAACTTTTCAAAAGAGCTAATAGGATTTTTCATCAACTCTTGTTTTGCTTATTTATCTTAATTTGCTATAATTTCAACGCAGAATTTGTGATTGATTTTACGAAAAGTTATGATAATAACAGGAACCCTCATTTGTAGTGTGACTCTTAGACAGTTCGGGTGTTTTTAATGCATGATGCTGGTTCTACAGTATCATGCCGAGGAATTCAGCTTTGTCACCGGTTTATGTATGTAAAACCCTTTTTTAACTTTAAAAGAAGAATCTCAGACGATGTGGTAGATAATTACGATTCAAATTATGCAAAATTATTTTTGGAAAAACAATCGCCCTAGCTGAATGGTGGCCTCGAAATAGTAGCTGTGCTTTTTTGTCGCACTACCACACTGAACTGGATCCTGAGTCCCAATCAGGAAGGATCCTTAGTGTGAGTTAAATCGTAGCACTAGCCAAGTAACATCCTGTATACTAATAATATTTACGTACTGATCACTCTCTTTCAAATGAGAAACATATTCTCACTATTTTGTGGTAACCGGAAATCGCCATCTTGGATTTTAAAATGGCACCAATCGCCAATTTCCGATGTTAACTAACCACTAACCACCACCACAATGTAGATTATAAGTAACCTCAAAATAAGCACACGTGCGTTCCAACAATTGGTTTAGATTTAAGAAATATATCTAGTGCAGTGATTAATAAATTCAGTATAAATTCAATATGCAATTTTAGATTAATTAATTTTAATTAACTGCCTCGTTTTACTGAAGGCGATGATAAAGATTTTCCTACTTCGATCGTACTTGACAGATTGTAAGCTTATCTATTGCCCGTCTGTCATTACCCACACCACTCCACGAATGTGTCAGCTAGACTGACCGAGGGATCTCGCTAGGACCGGCAAGATAAGCCGTAACACACTATTTAGTGATACCCGGAAGTCGCCATGTTAATTTTCAAAATTACGCTAATCTCCAATTTCCGATGTCTACTGGCTATCCCCTTTCAAGTGACATCCATATTGATGATGGTTTTCACTATTTTGCGATAGTTGGAAGTTGCCATCTTGGATTTCAAAATGGCGCTGATCATCAATTTTCGATGTCTACTGACCACACCCTTTCAAATATCCATATTGATATAGTTCTCACTATTTAGTAGTAACCGGAAGTCGCCATCTTGGATTTCAAAATAGCGGTAATCATTCCCCTTTCAAATAAGCGAAAGTCGCCATCTTGGATTTCAAAATGGCGCTAATAATTTATTTTCCATACCGACCACCTTCTTTAACCTTCCGACAGTCGCGCTAATGCACTGACTGCACGCTTCTCTGGAAATCTAGCGAAATCGTCTTAGAGCAGCTGCGGCTGCTCATTCAGTGAGCCATTTGGGCGACTTCCGGAGGGTTAAATGACATCCATATTGATGATGGTTCTCATTATTTTGCGGTGACCAGAAGTCGGTATCCTGGATTTCAAAATAGCAGCAATCATGATTTTTTGATGTCTACTGACCACCCCCTTTCAAATGGCACCAATTTTGATGATGGTTTTTTTCTATTTTTTGCTAACCGGATGTCTCCATCTTGGATTTCAAAATAGCGCTAATCATCGATTTCCGATGTATACTCACCACCCCCATTTGAATGACATCCATATTGATGATGGTATTCACTATTTTGTGATAACCGGATGTTAACATCTTGGATTTCAAAAGCATCATTTTGAAATCCAAGATATCAACATCCGGTTATCACGAAATAGTGAATACCATCATCAATATGGATGTCATTTAAATGGGGGTGGTTACTATATATCGGAAATCGATGATTAGCGCTATTGTGAAATCCAAGATGGAGACATCCGGTTAGCAAAAAATAGAAAAAAACCAGCATCAAAATTGGTGTCATTTGAAAGGGGGTGGTCAGTAGACATCAAAAAATCATGATTGCTGCTATTTTGAAATCCAGGATGACGACTTCTGGTCACTTCCATTTCCGATGTCTGCTGACCATCCCTTTTCAAACGACATCCATATTAAAGAAGATTTTCACTATTTTATGGTACCGGAAGTCGCCATTTTGGATTTCAACATGGCGTTAAACGTCCATTTCTGATGTCTGCTGTCTTCAAATCACAACCATACTGATGATGGTTTTCATTGTTTTGTGATAAATATTTCCACTCTTAGGATACAATGGCATATTTCTCCTCTACTCTTGCTCTCAGCCTCTCATATATGGATAATGGGAACATTGAAGTCATATTACATGATCTGTCTCCACTTACTTGCGAAGCGGTAATTAAAAGATTCATGTCGTATGTCGGAGAAGTGGAATCTATTACGGAGGACACATGGATAAAATACTTTCCAGGTATTTCAAATGGTGTTTTTTGTGGTAAGAATGTGGGTAGACCCTGCTACCTTACTCTGCAGTACAAATTAGAAGGGGTTGATACCATTACATAGCGAAAGTTTTCGTAGAGTATATAAAGACTTTTTTTCAATAGGTCCAATCTGCAAATGAGAGCTCTCTTTTTTCGCTTTCTCTTCCGATTGTTCCTGCAAAACCACAAAACTATTCAAACATTTATCAGTATGTTTCGAAAGACCAAGGTTTTTACTAGCTTTTTACGCGAACAGTTGAAGGGAAATCAGAAAGGTGACCGAGTGATTCGCGGAAGAGAAAGTAAACAAAGAGAGACTCTCTTTTGTAGATTGGACCTATTGAAAAAAAGTCTTCATATATCAAGGACAAACTAATACGTGCCAGTTCTGTGAACAAACGATACATTACGGACAACCCTGCCCAGACACCGCTGAAAAAAGCTCACATGCAGCTAGATATGCCCAACACCCAGGCTCCAATATCTCTACTAGAACCACAAACGATTGCAAAATTTGTGGCTGCTGGTTGGGAAAAAATGACAAATGCAAAAGCTGCGTCAAGCACTTCAAACTCAACAACTAATACCATCAGCGAAGACTTCATATCAAGAAGGCTGGCAACTCTGTCCAGAAATTGGAGACAGTAACAACAACGCCACTTGCGGGTAAAGGTTGTACTTCCCATAGTGATGCACACACACATATTCACTTTTATATTAAGCTTTCTACCTTCCTCCAATAGAGGTGCTGTAACCTCTGTCGCTTCTCGTTTGTATGCGGGAAAGAAAGAGATATCAGTCTTCTTAATGTGTAGTCTTCGACCACCAGTGAAGAAGCAACCACCAAAGATGGAGATTTCACATTCTTTTATTTTATAGGTCCTAAATAAAGATTGCAATTTTTATTTTTTATATCTTGTGAATAAATAAAAGACCCACGGCTCCTCTAAGCTAACGCATTGAGCCGTGTCAAATAAACGAATTAAAAAAATGCACCAATCTGACGTTAGTTCAAAATTGGAAACACTACTTGTGAACACAGCAACTTATACATCGTAAGAGAAGAAGTTCTGTTTGCTGATCAAAGAAAATTTTGAGCTGTTCAATAATTCTAATACGTTTTAGTGTGAATTGATGTAGTATATGGTTTTATTTGATTGATCCTAGAGGCGACTTGTTGGATTTTGTTACAAATTACTCTGGAATCTGTTTTCGCCCTCGGCATGATACTGTACCTTGATGTGGTCCGGGGGATTTTCTACCAAAGCAGTATCGCAGTGATTATATCACAGAAACTTGGGATACGATTATTTTCTTTTTAATTAAACTACATTGTGATCAATCTTAGTACTTAACTTGGCGACCTTTATTATCAACTGCCATGGTCAAATAATATACAATGTGGATTTAGGGCCCAATTCTCTCTGGAGGAACTCTTCTTTTATTGCTATATTTTATATTAAACCCATGCTAACACTCACTAATACTAATTACTTATTCTCTCCTATACACTCACAATCTCTCATTCCAAACGTACAAACGTGGCCTTCGCGATAACACAAACCTGGTCCCAAATGTGAACGCCCGCGATCTTGCCAACATTCAAACACCCCGGTAATTAAGTGAACGTCGTACCTAAAACGTGCACCTAAAAATTTACTAACGCGGTCTCAAGCATCAACCCACCGCTCGCGCAATCATGAATCGGTCACGTCCGGAAATCTCGGCCTTTGATCCTAGCAGCCCAAATTCATGTCTTCAGTTGGACCAATATAAATAAAAAATAGGCAAGACGTCCACGCGCGATCATTGAAGAACACGCGAACATACGAATGGCCACACGCTTATAAAAATAATGTGTCCACGCGAAGTTACATACACACTAGCACACGCGACAAAAACGTTAACATACAAATGCTCGAGTTCTTCGCGATCATCCACGTACAACCACATCTACGATTTCGCAAACAGGATAACACCCTGGTGATTAAGTGAACGGTTTGGCACTTATAAATCCACAAACGCGGTCTCAAGAGTGAACCTCCAAATGCCCATGTTCGCGCGATCATGAATCGGTTTCGTCCGGAAACCCCTATTCTCGGCCCTAGTAGCATAAGTCCAATGCCTTCAGGTGGACCAATCAAAAAGATGATGCTCATATCCACTAAAGGGCGAACACGAAATTATTGCGACACATTCAACAGGGCATAACTTTTTTACCATTGGGTAAAAATCAACCAAATTTTGCACACTTTCTCATTGATGTATATTGTTTACATGCTGTCAAACTCGAAGTCGTGTTTTTCGATTCAACGAAAATTGAGGTGAACCAACGCGAGTCGAGAGAACAAATTCTTTCCAAACACCTGGAATTTCCTGACCTGTCGCACCGGCAGTTGGGAAAAATGTTGAACATTCAAGAGCGGTTGACGTTGGACCACGGCAAATGAGCTGGAAGGAAACCGGGACCGGAGAACAAAAAGACGGAGGGAAAGGTGAAGCGGATGATTAAAGCAAATCCCAACGTCTCAAGCCGTGACTTGGCTAAAAAGATCGGCATGTCGCAGAACTACGCCCAGAATGCAAAGAAAAGAGTTGGACTACATACATACAAGGTACAGAGCTTCCCAAACCGCGATGAGCGGCAACAATCGACGGCTAAAACTCGAGCACGGAAGCTCTACGAGAAGATGCTGACAAAATATGGCTGCTGTGCGATGGACGACGAAACGTATATAAAAGCCGAGTTTAAGCAAATTCCGTCAAGTTCTATGTGGACGACAAATTTAAGAAGAAGAAAATGTCGAAGTTCGCCTCCAAATATCTCATTTGGCAGGCCATCTGCTCTTGTGGACTGACGAGTGAGCCGTGACAAAGGGCACAGTAAATGGCGAGATCTACAAATCTGAGTGCCTCGAGAAGCGCCTTTTGCCGTTCTTGCAGCAGCACGACGAAGCTCCGCTATTTTAGCCAGATTTGGCATCATGCCACTATTCTAAAAGTTTCCTGGTATGAGGCCAATTCTGTCCATTTTGTTCCAAAGGACATGAATCCTCCAAACTGTTCGGAGCTGCGCCCGGTGGAGCAGTACTGGGCAATGATGAAGCGGGAACTTCGGAAGAGCAACAAGATAGTCAAAGACGAGAAGGACATGTTAAGAAAATGGAAAAAAAACTGGTACCGGATGACACTGTAAAGACTTTGATGGAGGGCATCAAGCGAAAATGCGTTCAATTTTACACTCAAGGCTCCATCGATTAACTTTTCTTTTGATTTTTGAAGTAAATAAATGTATAAAACTGCCCTAAAATTTTGGTTTGATTTTAAACATTATAAGAAAATTGGCATGACATTTTCGGTGTCGCAATAATTTCGTGTTCGCCCTTTAAATTACACGTTCCATGGCGACATGAAAATCGAATTTATACACACGAAGCCACACACACGCGACAAACATACAAATGCTTGATCCCTCGCGATCATCCACGCAACCTACACCCGCGCTCTGGCACAGTCCCCCGCACTCGCGCGACCATGAATCGGTCACGTCCGGAAGTCTATCCTCGATTCTAGAAGTCTAGGTCTATGCCTTCAATTAAATCAATTAAAAAGAAAACTGTCGCATCCACTGGAAAACACGTTCCATGGCGACATGGCCGGGTTATGGAGTAACTCACTCCCTGTCAGAATGTGATCCGTACACCGAAAACCAAATATCAGAATGACTGTCCGCGTGGCCATCCAAGAACACATGCGAATATGTGAATATGTAAGTGATATGGAAGAACCCACTCGTGTATCAGACAGAGGTGGGAAAAAACCGGTTTAGTACCGGTGCGGTAAACCAAATTTTCACACGATTTTGTGTTTCCTTTACATCGTGTGCGGTCTTACCGCTGGTTGTGTTTCAACGAGACACGAAAACCAAACCGAGTTTCGTTTACACAGCACCGTGGTTTGGTTTTGATTTTCGTTTACCGGTGCACGAGTATGGAACGAAACACGAGAATACCGAAACCAAACTTCGGCTGTGTTGCGGTTGTGTATTCGGGTTGATGTTTATCGGCTATGCTAGTGCTGCCAGAATTTTTATTAGAAATTCTGTGCATATTTATTTTAGATATAATGTCAGGTATTTTTTCGGTAATTGAAAAATTGTTCTGAGACATCTTCCATGTACAACAAAAATGTTCCTCGTCATTTTGGAAGAAAATAAATGACTTACCTTAACTCAATATTACGGCATTTTCATGATGATTTATCATCAGGAACTTTGCAATATGGGTATGTTTGGTATGGGGAACTGCCCAAAAATCGAAAGTAAAAGGAAGTTTATTAGCCTTCGCTATTTTTATATGAGAGACTGAGAGCAAGAGTGGATTAAAATTTTGTTCAGAGCAAAAATGGGTTAAAATATTCCCTTAGATCCGAAATTGTATATTTATCAAAACTTCAGGCAAAAGCGGGTCAAATATCATTTAGCGCAAAAATTGTTCGACAAAATTTTCAGAGCAAGAATGGTATAGAATATTAACCCATTTTTGCGGTACGAAAATAATACATAGGTTCATAACAGGTGTTCAGAATATTTCTTATTCGGACTTGTGAACAGAAATCGTAAGATTTTGGATCCGTAT
Source organism: Topomyia yanbarensis (assembly GCF_030247195.1). Lineage (NCBI taxonomy): Eukaryota > Metazoa > Arthropoda > Insecta > Diptera > Culicidae > Topomyia > Topomyia yanbarensis. The sequence continues at coordinate 93,444,106 of NC_080671.1, forward strand.
AGGTCAGCAGACACCGAAAATTGACCATTACCTCCATTTTAAAATCCAAGATGGCGACTTCCGGTTACCACAAAATAGTGAAAACCACCATCAATATGGGTGTCATTTTAAAAGATATGGTCAGCAGACACCGAAAATTTACCATTAGCGCCATTTTGAAATCCAAGATGGCGACTTCCGGTTACCACAAAATAGTGAGAACCAGCATCAATATGGGTGTCATTTGAAAGGATATGGTCAGGACACCGAAAATTGACCATTACCGCCATTTTGAAATCCAAGATGGCGACTTCCGGTTACCACAAAATAGTGAAAACCACCATCAATATGGGTGTCATTTGAAAGGATATGGTCAGCAGACACCGAAAATTGACCATTACCGCCATTTTGAAATCCAAGATGGCGACTTCCGGTTACCACAAAATAGTGAAAACCACCATCAATATGGGTGTCATTAGAAAGGATATGGTCAGCAGACACCGAAAATTGACCATTAGCGCCATTTGGAATCCAAGATGGCGACTTCCGGTTACCACAAGATAGTGAGAACCACTATCAATATGGGTGTCATTTGAAAGGATATGGTCAGGACACCGAAAATTGACCATTACCGCCATTTTGAAATCCAAGATGGCGACTTCCGGTTACCACAAAATAGTGAAAACCACCATCAATATGGGTGTCATTTGAAAGGATATGGTCAGCAGACACCGAAAATTGACCATTAGCGCCATTTGGAATCCAAGATGGCGACTTCCGGTTACCACAAGATAGTGAGAACCATCATCAATATGGGTGTCATTTGAAAGGATATGGTCAGCAGGCACCGAAAATTGACCATTAGCGCCATTTGGAATCCAAGATGGCGACTTCCGGTTACCACAAGATAGTGAGAACCACTATCAATATGGGTGTCATTTTAAAAGATATGGTCAGCAGACACCGAAAATTGACCATTAGCGCCATTTTGAAATCCAAGAGGGCGACTTCCGGTTAGAGGTGTGCGCCGATGCATTTTTAATCGGCGGCGGCGTAAGCGACATTTTTGGCCGGCGGCGGCGGCGTTGGCGGCGTCACGCCGTTGGACTCGGCGTAAGCGACATTTTTGGCGGCGCGCCGGCGTGACGAATATTGACGCTTATGTAACTAAAAGAAATTCTTGACAGTACAATTCCTTTCCCAAAATTTCGGTTTCTATTATAACAGACTACACATCACATACAAACAAACGTTACAGCTTAAAGAAAATCTAAAAAAATCATCGCCCACGATGTACTAGCGACATCTATTGAACACATTGCACAAAATGTAATTCTCGCAATCATATCAATTTTTTTTTCAACTGAAGCTCCAATAGTGCCCACCCTGCTTGCCAAATGCAAGATAATAAATGAAAGGTGGAACTATTTTTACAGTTGTAAAATTTGAAGAACGAAATAGAAAAATTGTCGATGTCGCATACTACGAATTCGCATGAAATAATGATTGCAATGAACAAATTTGAAGAATGTAGAGTAACGACTGTATTTCAATGACCCATAATAATTATTTATTGTTCTATATCTGGGAAATTAAGCAACGGTAAAACAGTTTTTATTTTGTTTGAGGAAATTAATCGTTGTTGTCGTTTCATTGTTTTTTGTTTCTATTTAGTCATCTTTACCGTAAGCCTGGGGACAATTGACAGCTCCCATATATTGAATTCATAAGCAAATTTTGAGGTGATTTGGTGATGTCATGGCGGCTCGAATGGAGCAAAATTTGAAAAAGGCGCATCCCATTTATTATTTTCCATATCTGTGGAAAATAATAAATTTAAGCATTTCTACCATTTCTTTTTGCTGCTAGAATTCTGATAAAAACACAAATTCTATTCAAAACGAATTGTTAGGCTTGGTGGTGATGTACTTTCATTGGCCAAAATGTTTTTCATTTACATTTCTCGAGATAAAAAGCACCAATGATTTAACGATTTCAAACTTCAGACAACAAGAAAACCAAAACATGTTTAGGAAGGAAGAGAGCCGGTTGTTAAAAACAACGACAAGATTTATGCAACTTTGCTGACGGTTTTCTTTATTCATATTTTGGAATAAGTTTTTTCTAAATGTTGTTCTAGCCGCATTGACGGCGTTCATAACACACGTAACGAAACACTCTTGAAACTTTTTCGTTTCGTTGTTCGTGGTACTCATACAGAGAAGGCATACTAGCGCCACCATCAAATCGGTGGTGCATATATGAAACAAGCACTATCTGTCAAGTTGTCCCTGGGTTGTTTACCGTAGCTCTTTTAGAATCCCGCAAATATCAGCAGAGGTGGGTAAGAAAACCAACCGGTACGAACAGTCACTGGTATGGTGCTCAAAGTCTCAACACGTGTAAACGAGCGATCCACATCGTGTGCGGTTTTGATTTCGTTCACACGGTAAACGAAATGACAACCTCGACCGAGTGTCGGTTTTGAAAACCAAACCGAGTCACTCAGCACCGTTTACATGTGTGCACGATTTTCAACTCGTGTTAATGTATTCTAAACAGCGGTATCGGTTCGGCTTTAGAAAACCGAACCTGGTTTTTTCTGTACGCGGTGCTTCGGTTGAAAGAAGAGGCAGTAAATTCATGTGCAGTGCTGCCGAATAAACAACTGAACAACTGAATTGAATAAGGTTAGTTGTTGAGAGTCGATGGGGCAATATCGAAATGTTAGGTTCTGGGCGATTGTTTACGTTTCACAATTGATGTTCTGTACCATATTAAAAACCAAGATAACGGACACGAAATTCAAAATGGCTATCTTTCTTGGCGAATAATCGTATGAAACCGATAAATGTAGATATGTTTGATTCGGGAAAGTCGTTGATGTTAATGTAACAATGTTGAAATTGAAATTAATGACTTCAAAGAAATCAATAAAAACAATGAAATCAATACAATCAATGCGATCAATGCAATCAATGCGATCAATCAAATCAATCAAATCAATCAAATCAATCAAATCAATCAAATCAATCAAATCAATCAAATCAATCAAATCAATCAAATCAATCAAATCAATCAAATCAATCAAATCAATCAAATCAATCAAATCAATCAAATCAATCAAATCAATCAAATCAATCAAATCAATCAAATCAATCAAATCAATCAAATCAATCAAATCAATCAAATCAATCAAATCAATCAAATCAATCAAATCAATCAAATCAATCAAATCAATCAAATCAATCAAATCAATCAAATCAATCAAATCAATCAAATCAATCAAATCAATCAAATCAATCAAATCAATCAAATCAATCAAATCAATCAAATCAATCAAATCAATCAAATCAATCAAATCAATCAAATCAATCAAATCAATCAAATCAATCAAATCAATCAAATCAATCAAATCAATCAAATCAATCAAATCAATCAAATCAATCAAATCAATCAAATCAATCAAATCAATCAAATCAATCAAATCAATCAAATCAATCAAATCAATCAAATCAATCAAATCAATCAAATCAATCAAATCAATCAAATCAATCAAATCAATCAAATTAATCAAATCAATCAAATCAATCAAATCAATCAAATCAATCAAATCAATCAAATCAATCAAATCAATCAAATCAATCAAATCAATCAAATCAATCAAATCAATCAAATCAATCAAATCAATCAAATCAATCAAATCAATCAAATCAATCAAATCAATCAAATCAATCAAATCAATCAAATCAATCAAATCAATCAAATCAATCAAATCAATCAAATCAATCAAATCAATCAAATCAATCAAACCAATCAAATCAATCAAATCAATCAAATCAATCAAATCAATCAAATCAATCAAATCAATCAAATCAATCAAATCAATCAAATCAATCAAATCAATCAAATCAATCAAATCAATCAAATCAATCAAATCAATCAAATCAATCAAATCAATCAAATCAATCAAATCAATCAAATCAATCAAATCAATCAAATCAATCAAATCAATCAAATCAATCAAATCAATCAAATCAATCAAATCAATCAAATCAATCAAATCAATCAAATCAATCAAATCAATCAAATCAATCAAATCAATCAAATCAATCAAATCAATCAAATCAATCAAATCAATCAAATCAATCAAATCAATCAAATCAATCAAATCAATCAAATCAATCAAATCAATCAAATCAATCAAATCAATCAAATCAATCAAATCAATCAAATCAATCAAATCAATCAAATCAATCAAATCAATCAAATCAATCAAATCAATCAAATCAATCAAATCAATCAAATCAATCAAATCAATCAAATCAATCAAATCAATCAAATCAATCAAATCAATCAAATCAATCAAATCAATCAAATCAATCAAATCAATCAAATCAATCAAATCAATCAAATCAATCAAATCAATCAAATCAATCAAATCAATCAAATCAATCAAATCAATCAAATCAATCAAATCAATCAAATCAATCAAATCAATCAAATCAATCAAATCAATCAAATCAATCAAATCAATCAAATCAATCAAATCAATCAAATCAATCAAATCAATCAAATCAATCAAATCAATCAAATCAATCAAATCAATCAAATCAATCAAATCAATCAAATCAATCAAATCAATCAAATCAATCAAATCAATCAAATCAATCAAATCAATCAAATCAATCAAATCAATCAAATCAATCAAATCAATCAAATCAATCAAATCAATCAAATCAATCAAATCAATCAAATCAATCAAATCAATCAAATCAATCAAATCAATCAAATCAATCAAATCAATCAAATCAATCAAATCAATCAAATCAATCAAATCAATCAAATCAATCAAATCAATCAAATCAATCAAATCAATCAAATCAATCAAATCAATCAAATCAATCAAATCAATCAAATCAATCAAATCAATCAAATCAATCAAATCAATCAAATCAATCAAATCAATCAAATCAATCAAATCAATCAAATCAATCAAATCAATCAAATCAATCAAATCAATCAAATCAATCAAATCAATCAAATCAATCAAATCAATCAAATCAATCAAATCAATCAAATCAATCAAATCAATCAAATCAATCAAATCAATCAAATCAATCAAATCAATCAAATCAATCAAATCAATCAAATCAATCAAATCAATCAAATCAATCAAATCAATCAAATCAATCAAATCAATCAAATCAATCAAATCAATCAAATCAATCAAATCAATCAAATCAATCAAATCAATCAAATCAATCAAATCAATCAAATCAATCAAATCAATCAAATCAATCAAATCAATCAAATCAATCAAATCAATCAAATCAATCAAATCAATCAAATCAATCAAATCAATCAAATCAATCAAATCAATCAAATCAATCAAATCAATCAAATCAATCAAATCAATCAAATCAATCAAATCAATCAAATCAATCAAATCAATCAAATCAATCAAATCAATCAAATCAATCAAATCAATCAAATCAATCAAATCAATCAAATCAATCAAATCAATCAAATCAATCAAATCAATCAAATCAATCAAATCAATCAAATCAATCAAATCAATCAAATCAATCAAATCAATCAAATCAATCAAATCAATCAAATCAATCAAATCAATCAAATCAATCAAATCAATCAAATCAATCAAATCAATCAAATCAATCAAATCAATCAGATCAATCAAATCAATCAAATCAATCAAATCAATCAAATCAATCAAATCAATCAAATCAATCAAATCAATCAAATCAATCAAATCAATCAAATCAATCAAATCAATCAAATCAATCAATCAAATCAATCAAATCAATCAAATCAATCAAATCAATCAAATCAATCAAATCAATCAAATCAATCAAATCAATCAAATCAATCAAATCAATCAAATCAATCAAATCAATCAAATCAATCAAATCAATCAAATCAATCAAATCAATCAAATCAATCAAATCAATCAAATCAATCAAATCAATCAAATCAATCAAATCAATCAAATCAATCAAATCAATCAAATCAATCAAATCAATCAAATCAATCAAATCAATCAAATCAATCAAATCAATCAAATCAATCAAATCAATCAAATCAATCAAATCAATCAAATCAATCAAATCAATCAAATCAATCAAATCAATCAAATCAATCAAATCAATCAAATCAATCAAATCAATCAAATCAATCAAATAAATCAAATAAATCAAATCAATCAAATCAATCAAATCAATCAAATCAATCAAATCAATCAAATCAATCAAATCAATCAAATCAATCAAATCAATCAAATCAATCAAATCAATCAAATCAATCAAATCAATCAAATCAATCAAATCAATCAAATCAATCAAATCAATCAAATCAATCAAATCAATCAAATCAATCAAATCAATCAAATCAATCAAATCAATCAAATCAATCAAATCAATCAAATCAATCAAATCAATCAAATCAATCAAATCAATCAAATCAATCAAATCAATCAAATCAATCAAATCAATCAAATCAATCAAATCAATCAAATCAATCAAATCAATCAAATCAATCAAATCAATCAAATCAATCAAATCAATCAAATCTCAAATCAAATCAAACCAATCAAATCATTGAGATCAATGAAAACAATTAAACCTAAAAATATGCAATATTTGAAATTCCAAGGTACTTTCAAACTTTCAAAGGAATCCCGAAGATGGATGATTAAATCTAAGGTGATCGATGTAAAAAGAAATCTTTATTTATTTTAAGTTACATGTTTTGTTATATTTATGCAGTTCCACATGTTATTAAAAATTAATGAAACATGTCTATTTCCGTTCAAAAAGGTCTCTGTTAAGTTTTACAAATAAAATGTTCGACAAATTTTTATCGTTCAGCTTTAATCTTCTGTCTGTTAAGATTAGGGACAGCGAACTAAAAGAACGCTCCACTGACACTTGCGTACATGGAACGGCCAATGCCACCTGAGCCAAGGCGTACAGCTCAGGCTCACATTTTTTAAACCTTCCCAATAAATGAGGACGTTCTGGTTCTGCTGACCATATCTTTTAAAATGACACCCAAATTGATGGTGGTTCTCACTATTTTGTGGTAACCGGAAGTCGCCATCTTGGATTCCAAATGGCGCCAATGATCAATTTTCGGTGTCTGCTGACCATATCCTTTCAAATGACACCCATATTGATGGTGGTTCTCACTATTTTGTGGTAACCGGAAGTAGACCTGTGCGCCGCTGCGCCACGCCGCCGCCGCCGGTAATTTTTAACGTACGCCGACGCCGAACAGTAGACCGGCGGCGCGCCGCCGTTGCATTTTTCCCGCGCCGAAAATTCGCGAACTCCAAAATTGTTGACTTATAATTTTATCCACAAATCTAGGAACATAGTCTATGGACCGAATATACGACGTTAACTGATTCATGATTTATCACATCTTGGTCATTATTTGGTATTAGTGGTCGTCAATTGGATTACAAAATTAAAATAATCTTGATATTTTCTCGAAAACCATTACACGACACTCGTTATATAATTCAAAGATCCATTCTTGCTTCGTCAACTGGTTATGATTGTGAGCATATAAGTTTCAATTAACTATTCGTGTGCGTGAAATGGTCCACAAATTAAAAAAAACTTCCACTTTCAAGATATATGTGCCTGAAGTTTACGATTATGTGCCTGATCCTAATCTTTGCACGTAATCAATTTCACTGGAACGCAGTGTATTATTCATTGATTTTTTAACCGATTCTTAATTCCTAATATGCTACACACGATTCACCAGTCGAGCTCGTGAAACTGTTCATGATGTAATTCATGAAGTAATTAATTTTCCACATAATCTTATTATACTTACGTAAACAATTACAAGGAACTCAGACTATTATTCATGGATTATTCGCTCTGCTTTTTGGTTTTGAAATTTCTATGTGAGCTAATGTGTACAACTGCTAGCAATCAGTCTCACAGGCACGAGCATTAGATACAAAGACATTATTAGGACCTGTAACCCTGTTATTCCTTTGAAAACTATAAGATGCATGACTCTGTGTAAAAATCCAACGGTAAGCTCAAGACTAAAATATCACGATAACACGACGAGAATTTACGAAAATCGTTGCACGTCGTTAAATTCTTGACTGTTTTAGTCAATAAAATTAAAACAAATCAATGTTTCATCGAGTTATGAATTAAAATCACAAAAATATTAAACATATTCAGACACAACCACCTACTAAACATTTTAGTATAATGTCATCTTTTTTTGCGTGAACTAGTTTTATGAAAACACAAAAAATATTTTCAATACGAGGTTTATTTATATTTGATTGAATCGTGACCTATTTTAATTTTTTTTTTTCTCGAAGAATAGTTGAGAAAAGTGATCTTGACTTTTCGCGACGCTGGTGCACAGATGCGGCGATGCAAAGGGTAAGATTTCTAGTCTCATAAATTATTCATCGTGTGATCTAGCCCCACTCAAGAAAGATTTTCAGTGTCAGTTGCACCAGCCCGGTATCACAGACAAATAAGACGAAACACGAGATGAATTTTCATCACTCGTAGAAAAAACGATCGATTTCGATTACAAATCGGTGGCGTTAGAGAAGAGATTTCGACACAGAGCTAAATGCGTTAGTTAATTTCCGCACCCACCCGAAAACGTTACGGTCTTTTTAATCTCATGCAAACCAAAACAAACAATATGGGCCGGAAATGTGAAATTCATTCTTGTCGAAGTGCCCAAAGTGGGAGTTGTTCACAACCATTTTTAAGTTATAACACGATGCCGATCGGTGAGTAAGCACATAACAGGATGTTAGTAATTTAATTGATTCGGTGTATCGAATGTATGCAATGGATTAGAATTTGTTGGTCTCCGGAAGTGCTGGAGAAATCAGCGGGGTGCAGGTGCTACGAAAACTAGAGATACGCTCAGACCATTTTCAATCAGACTTGTTTAGTGATCAGTTTCAACCTAACAGGAGCTAACACTTCAAGTCGTGGAATGATAATGATTGATAGTAACTGTATATTTAGGTTTCGTCAGGGTGTAGATCTGTATGATTCCAGCACGTCGAGCATACTTTGCACTCAAGATAGAAGCAGATCGCACGTTGTAAGAAAATGTAGTGCCAGGGAATCGTATTCCTTATCATCGTGGCGATTTTGTACTTACAAGAAGTAAAAGTAAACACCAGCCTGGAAAATGAAGTAAGGTGTCTACCTTGAAAGGTGTCCTTACACGATCATTAAAAGTGACATTTCTGCGCAGTAATGCCAATAATAACGCCTCGTGTTAGGGTACCTGATATTCAGAGGTGGGAAAAAACCGGTTTAGTACCGGTGCGGTAAACCAAATTTTCACACGATTTTGTGTTTCCTTTACATCGTGTGCGGTCTTACCGCTGGTTGTGTTTCAACGAGACACGAAAACCAAACCGAGTTTCGTTTACACAGCACCGTGGTTTGGTTTTGATTTTCGTTTACCGGTGCACGAGTATGGAACGAAACACGAGAATACCGAAACCAAACTTCGGCTGTGTTGCGGTTGTGTATTCGGGTTGATGTTTATCGGCTATGCTAGTGCTGCCAGAATTTTTATTAGAAATTCTGTGCATATTTATTTTAGATATAATGTCAGGTATTTTTTCGGTAATTGAAAAATTGTTCTGAGACATCTTCCATGTACAACAAAAATGTTCCTCGTCATTTTGGAAGAAAATAAATGACTTACCTTAACTCAATATTACGGCATTTTCATGATGATTTATCATCAGGAACTTTGCAATATGGGTATGTTTGGTATGGGGAACTGCCCAAAAATCGAAAGTAAAAGGAAGTTTATTAGCCTTCGCTATTTTTATATGAGAGACTGAGAGCAAGAGTGGATTAAAATTTTGTTCAGAGCAAAAATGGGTTAAAATATTCCCTTAGATCCGAAATTGTATATTTATCAAAACTTCAGGCAAAAGCGGGTCAAATATCATTTAGCGCAAAAATTGTTCGACAAAATTTTCAGAGCAAGAATGGTATAGAATATTAACCCATTTTTGCGGTACGAAAATAATACATAGGTTCATAACAGGTGTTCAGAATATTTCTTATTCGGACTTGTGAACAAAAATCGTAAGATTTTGGATCCGTATAGGTCAGCAGACACCGAAAATTGACCATTACCTCCATTTTAAAATCCAAGATGGCGACTTCCGGTTACCACAAAATAGTGAAAACCACCATCAATATGGGTGTCATTTTAAAAGATATGGTCAGCAGACACCGAAAATTTACCATTAGCGCCATTTTGAAATCCAAGATGGCGACTTCCGGTTACCACAAAATAGTGAGAACCATCATCAATATGGGTGTCATTTGAAAGGATATGGTCAGGACACCGAAAATTGACCATTACCGCCATTTTGAAATCCAAGATGGCGACTTCCGGTTACCACAAAATAGTGAAAACCACCATCAATATGGGTGTCATTTGAAAGGATATGGTCAGCAGACACCGAAAATTGACCATTAGCGCCATTTGGAATCCAAGATGGCGACTTCCGGTTACCACAAGATAGTGAGAACCATCATCAATATGGGTGTCATTTGAAAGGATATGGTCAGCAGGCACCGAAAATTGACCATTAGCGCCGTTTGGAATCCAAGATGGCGACTTCCGGTTACCACAAGATAGTGAGAACCACTATCAATATGGGTGTCATTTGAAAGGATATGGTCAGGACACCGAAAATTGACCATTACCGCCATTTTGAAATCCAAGATGGCGACTTCCGGTTACCACAAAATAGTGAAAACCACCATCAATATGGGTGTCATTTGAAAGGATATGGTCAGCAGACACCGAAAATTGACCATTAGCGCCATTTGGAATCCAAGATGGCGACTTCCGGTTACCACAAGATAGTGAGAACCATCATCAATATGGGTGTCATTTGAAAGGATATGGTCAGCAGGCACCGAAAATTGACCATTAGCGCCATTTGGAATCCAAGATGGCGACTTCCGGTTACCACAAGATAGTGAGAACCACCATCAATATGGGTGTCATTTTAAAAGATATGGTCAGCAGACACCGAAAATTGACCATTAGCGCCATTTTGAAATCCAAGAGGGCGACTTCCGTCCGGTTACCACAAAATAGTGAGAACCACCATCAATATGGGTGTCATTTGAAAGGATATGGTCAGCAGACACCGAAAATTGACCATTGGCGCCATTTGGAATCCAAGATGGCGACTTCCGGTTACCACAAAATAGTGAGAACCACCATCAATTTGGGTGTCATTTTAAAAGATATGGTCAGCAGAACCAGAACGTCCTCATTTATTGGGAAGGTTTAAAAAATGTGAGCCTGAGCTGTACGCCTTGGCTCAGGTGTCATTGGCCGTTCCATGTACGCAAGTGTCAGTGGAGCGTTCTTTTAGTTCGCTGTCCCTAATCTTAACAGACAGAAGATTAAAGCTGAACGATAAAAATTTGTCGAACATTTTATTTGTAAAACTTAACAGAGACCTTTTTGAACGGAAATAGACATGTTTCATTAATTTTTAATAACATGTGGAACTGCATAAATATAACAAAACATGTAACTTAAAATAAATAAAGATTTCTTTTTACATCGATCACCTTAGATTTAATCATCCATCTTCGGGATTCCTTTGAAAGTTTGAAAGTACCTTGGAATTTCAAATATTGCATATTTTTAGGTTTAATTGTTTTCATTGATCTCAATGATTTGATTGGTTTGATTTGATTTGAGATTTGATTGATATGATTGATTTGATTGATTTGATTGATTTGATTGATTTGATTGATTTGATTGATTTGATTGATTTGATTGATTTGATTGATTTGATTGATTTGATTGATTTGATTGATTTGATTGATTTGATTGATTTGATTGATTTGATTGATTTGATTGATTTGATTGATTTGATTGATTTGATTGATTTGATTGATTTGATTGATTTGATTGATTTGATTGATTTGATTGATTTGATTGATTTGATTGATTTGATTGATTTGATTGATTTGATTGATTTGATTGATTTGATTGATTTGATTGATTTGATTGATTTGATTGATTTGATTGATTTGATTGATTTGATTGATTTGATTGATTTGATTGATTTGATTGATTTGATTGATTTGATTGATTTGATTGATTTGATTGATTTGATTGATTTGATTGATTTGATTGATTTGATTGATTTGATTGATTTGATTGATTTGATTGATTTGATTGATTGATTTGATTGATTTGATTGATTTGATTGATTTGATTGATTTGATTGATTTGATTGATTTGATTGATTTGATTGATTTGATTGATTTGATTGATTTGATTGATTTGATTGATTTGATTGATTTGATTGATTTGATTGATTTGATTGATTTGATTGATTTGATTGATTTGATTGATTTGATTGATTTGATTGATTTGATTGATTTGATTGATTTGATTGATTTGATTGATCTGATTGATTTGATTGATCTGATTGATTTGATTGATCTGATTGATTTGATTGATCTGATTGATTTGATTGATCTGATTGATTTGATTGATTTGATTGATTTGATTGATTTGATTGATTTGATTGATTTGATTGATTTGATTGATTTGATTGATTTGATTGATTTGATTGATTTGATTGATTTGATTGATTTGATTGATTTGATTGATTTGATTGATTTGATTGATTTGATTGATTTGATTGATTTGATTGATTTGATTGATTTGATTGATTTGATTGATTTGATTGATTTGATTGATTTGATTGATTTGATTGATTTGATTGATTTGATTGATTTGATTGATTTGATTGATTTGATTGATTTGATTGATTTGATTGATTTGATTGATTTGATTGATTTGATTGATTTGATTGATTTGATTGATTTGATTGATTTGATTGATTTGATTGATTTGATTGATTTGATTGATTTGATTGATTTGATTGATTTGATTGATTTGATTGATTTGATTGATTTGATTGATTTGATTGATTTGATTGATTTGATTGATTTGATTGATTTGATTGATTTGATTGATTTGATTGATTTGATTGATTTGATTGATTTGATTGATTTGATTGATTTGATTGATTTGATTGATTTGATTGATTTGATTGATTTGATTGATTTGATTGATTTGATTGATTTGATTGATTTGATTGATTTGATTGATTTGATTGATTTGATTGATTTGATTGATTTGATTGATTTGATTGATTTGATTGATTTGATTGATTTGATTGATTTGATTGATTTGATTGATTTGATTGATTTGATTGATTTGATTGATTTGATTGATTTGATTGATTTGATTGATTTGATTGATTTGATTGATTTGATTGATTTGATTGATTTGATTGATTTGATTGATTTGATTGATTTGATTGATTTGATTGATTTGATTGATTTGATTGATTTGATTGATTTGATTGATTTGATTGATTTGATTGATTTGATTGATTTGATTGATTTGATTGATTTGATTGATTTGATTGATTTGATTGATTTGATTGATTTGATTGATTTGATTGATTTGATTGATTTGATTGATTTGATTGATTTGATTGATTTGATTGATTTGATTGATTTGATTGATTTGATTGATTTGATTGATTTGATTGATTTGATTGATTTGATTGATTTGATTGATTTGATTGATTTGATTGATTTGATTGATTTGATTGATTTGATTGATTTGATTGATTTGATTGATTTGATTGATTTGATTGATTTGATTGATTTGATTGATTTGATTGATTTGATTGATTTGATTGATTTGATTGATTTGATTGATTTGATTGATTTGATTGATTTGATTGATTTGATTGATTTGATTGATTTGATTGATTTGATTGATTTGATTGATTTGATTGATTTGATTGATTTGATTGATTTGATTGATTTGATTGATTTGATTGATTTGATTGATTTGATTGATTTGATTGATTTGATTGATTTGATTGATTTGATTGATTTGATTGATTTGATTGATTTGATTGATTTGATTGATTTGATTGATTTGATTGATTTGATTGATTTGATTGATTTGATTGATTTGATTGATTTGATTGATTTGATTGATTTGATTGATTTGATTGATTTGATTGATTTGATTGATTTGATTGATTTGATTGATTTGATTGATTTGATTGATTTGATTGATTTGATTGATTTGATTGATTTGATTGATTTGATTGATTTGATTGATTTGATTGATTTGATTGATTTGATTGATTTGATTGATTTGATTGATTTGATTGATTTGATTGATTTGATTGATTTGATTGATTTGATTGATTTGATTGATTTGATTGATTTGATTGATTTGATTGATTTGATTGATTTGATTGATTTGATTGATTTGATTGATTTGATTGATTTGATTGATTTGATTGATTTGATTGATTTGATTGATTTGATTGATTTGATTGATTTGATTGATTTGATTGATTTGATTGATTTGATTGATTTGATTGATTTGATTGATTTGATTGATTTGATTGATTTGATTGATTTGATTGATTTGATTGATTTGATTGATTTGATTGATTTGATTGATTTGATTGATTTGATTGATTTGATTGATTTGATTGATTTGATTGATTTGATTGATTTGATTGATTTGATTGATTTGATTGATTTGATTGATTTGATTGATTTGATTGATTTGATTGATTTGATTGATTTGATTGATTTGATTGATTTGATTGATTTGATTGATTTGATTGATTTGATTGATTTGATTGATTTGATTGATTTGATTGATTTGATTGATTTGATTGATTTGATTGATTTGATTGATTTGATTGATTTGATTGATTTGATTGATTTGATTGATTTGATTGATTTGATTGATTTGATTGATTTGATTGATTTGATTGATTTGATTGATTTGATTGATTTGATTGATTTGATTGATTTGATTGATTTGATTGATTTGATTGATTTGATTGATTTGATTGATTTGATTGATTTGATTGATTTGATTGATTTGATTGATTTGATTGATTTGATTGATTTGATTGATTTGATTGATTTGATTGATTTGATTGATTTGATTGATTTGATTGATTTGATTGATTTGATTGATTTGATTGATTTGATTGATTTGATTGATTTGATTGATTTGATTGATTTGATTGATTTGATTGATTTGATTGATTTGATTGATTTGATTGATTTGATTGATTTGATTGATTTGATTGATTTGATTGATTTGATTGATTTGATTGATTTGATTGATTTGATTGATTTGATTGATTTGATTGATTTGATTGATTTGATTGATTTGATTGATTTGATTGATTTGATTGATTTGATTGATTTGATTGATTTGATTGATTTGATTGATTTGATTGATTTGATTGATTTGATTGATTTGATTGATTTGATTGATTTGATTGATTTGATTGATTTGATTGATTTGATTGATTTGATTGATTTGATTGATTTGATTGATTTGATTGATTTGATTGATTTGATTGATTTGATTGATTTGATTGATTTGATTGATTTGATTGATTTGATTGATTTGATTGATTTGATTGATTTGATTGATTTGATTGATTTGATTGATTTGATTGATTTGATTGATTTGATTGATTTGATTGATTTGATTGATTTGATTGATTTGATTGATTTGATTGATTTGATTGATTTGATTGATTTGATTGATTTGATTGATTTGATTGATTTGATTGATTTGATTGATTTGATTGATTTGATTGATTTGATTGATTTGATTGATTTGATTGATTTGATTGATTTGATTGATTTGATTGATTTGATTGATTTGATTGATTTGATTGATTTGATTGATTTGATTGATTTGATTGATCGCATTGATTGCATTGATCGCATTGATTGTATTGATTTCATTGTTTTTATTGATTTCTTTGAAGTCATTAATTTCAATTTCAACATTGTTACATTAACATCAACGACTTTCCCGAATCAAACATATCTACATTTATCGGTTTCATACGATTATTCGCCAAGAAAGATAGCCATTTTGAATTTCGTGTCCGTTATCTTGGTTTTTAATATGGTACAGAACATCAATTGTGAAACGTAAACAATCGCCCAGAACCTAACATTTCGATATTGCCCCATCGACTCTCAACAACTAACCTTATTCAATTCAGTTGTTCAGTTGTTTATTCGGCAGCACTGCACATGAATTTACTGCCTCTTCTTTCAACCGAAGCACCGCGTACAGAAAAAACCAGGTTCGGTTTTCTAAAGCCGAACCGATACCGCTGTTTAGAATACATTAACACGAGTTGAAAATCGTGCACACATGTAAACGGTGCTGAGTGACTCGGTTTGGTTTTCAAAACCGACACTCGGTCGAGGTTGTCATTTCGTTTACCGTGTGAACGAAATCAAAACCGCACACGATGTGGATCGCTCGTTTACACGTGTTGAGACTTTGAGCACCATACCAGTGACTGTTCGTACCGGTTGGTTTTCTTACCCACCTCTGGTATCAGATTCATGGTCCGCGCGCGATCATTCTAGAACATACACGAATATGCGAATAGCAAACAGTTTTAATATAGAATTTATACACGCGAAGTTACCTACACGTTAGCACACGCGACATACAAACGCACACGCGATCGAACACGTTAACGTACAAATGCTCCAGCCCTTCGCGGTAATACACGCGATCGCGAAGTCCCTACGCCCGCACATACCTGAACCGTACAATAAATATCACATTCAGAATCACGGCCCGCTACCATTGGCCTAAAGCAGTGTTTTAGTGGGAGCCATTGCCTATCTCGTCTGTAATTGTGGTGTGTGATTGTGACAGGGAGCCCTTCCGAGAACTTAGCTCTACAGCTCCAGTAGAGGACACTCTCGAACAAAAAAAAGCTCTGGAATCTATTTCTATTAATAGCTGTTTAAAATACGCTAAAGCACAGCCCTTCGAGAGGGGTCTGGGTCAATTGGCATAACATCATTTGGCATAAGGTCATTTAGTTTAACGGACATTTGGCATAACGGTTATTTGGCATAATGGTCATTCGGCATAATTTTGAGAATTGATTACACTGAAGGTCATTTGGCTAATGGACATTTGGCATAACGGTATACAGCGAAACACATTATTTAAGACTGTACGGGAAGTCAGGGAATTCGGCATAATTTTAAGCCATGCTACTGCTGAAGGACTTTAAATGAGTTGGTTTACTAATAGTACTAAAATTGAACCTGAACCAAAGCTAATAAAATTATTCTTCTTTACCAATTAATAAAAATACTGGCGATCATAATAATAATAGCCACGTCGGGTGGATCGCTGTTCTACACAATACTATACTAAAACGTATGTGATAGCAAAGAATCCATAATTGCAAGAATGAACAAGCACAAAAATTTCAAAAATGAAACTCAAAAGATCTTAAAAGAAGGCAAAATTAGTTATAAAATGTTAAAAATTCACTCGAAATATAATCAATATTAGGTAATAGATAACAACACATTATTATTATTGCTTAGTGCAGCTTTAAACTTATGGGTCATTCACCAGATAAACTACACATTCGTATGCCAAATGACTTTCAGTGAGATCACTTAACAAAATTTTGCCAAATGTCCATTATGCCAAATGTTCGTTATGCCAAATGACCGATATGCCAAATGTATGTTATGCCAAATGACCTTCAGTGTGATCAATTTTCCAAATTATGCCAAATGACCATTATGCTAAATGACCGTTATGCCACATGTCCGTTATTCCAAATGACCTTCACTATAATCAATTCTCAAAATTATGCCAAATGACCATTATGCCAAATAACCGTTATGCCAAATGTCCATTATGTCAAATGACCTTCAGTGTGATCAATTCTCCAAATTATGCCAAATGACCACTATGCCAAATAACCGTTATGTCAAATTTCCATTATGTCAAATGACCTTATGCCAAATGACTTTATGCCACTCCCCTTCGAGAGTATTTCTTACGTTTTTTGAGCTTGGGGTTGTGTTATTAGCCTGGTTGCAACTCCGTGAAATGTTGATCAGGAGCAGCTGAAATTGCACAGAAATCAATAATGCTTTGGAGTTGCAAACCAACCTGCAATGTACGTACAACTCCTTATTTGCTTAATTTTTATTAAAGTGACTTTTGTAATGTACAACATTCGTTAATCCCAAGGTACAGTACTGATCATGGATCGCGGAAGAAAATAAAAGAATATTAGTGCTACCCTTTACTGTCGGCAGAGGTAGCATTTCTTTTTAAAGTAGTCATTTTAGCACTAAGAAGTTCACAACAGAAATAATTAATTAAATTTGTCATTTAATAGTATGCGTAAATATATTTTTGATCCAAATAATATAGGTACTCTAGCACCCCTAAATGATTTAATACGAATGCTTACACCCTGCCATAATCCGATTGAAATGCAGTGATTACATTATTATTTAGCTATGTTATTAGTCATCCCACGCTTACCAGCCAACCTAAACACTGTTGTTTACGCTCTGATAAACCCGTTTATTCCAGCAATGCACGAGTAATTACACCTATCGTTATCACAGCCAATGATATGTCGGTTATAATCAGTTCACAAATATATCTCACATTCACTGTTTGCAGATTTGTGATTTTGGCCTAGCACGAGTGGCAGATCCAGAGCACGACCACACTGGCTTCCTGACGGAGTACGTTGCCACCAGATGGTACCGAGCGCCCGAAATTATGCTGAACTCTAAGGTTCGTTCTCGTCCCAAAGCTATCGTTTACTTGTTTCCGAGATGTATAGTTTACAGATGTTTTTTTTTTGTTCTTTCTCCCAACTCAGGGTTACACCAAATCCATCGACATATGGTCCGTGGGCTGCATCCTGGCTGAGATGCTCAGCAACCGGCCAATCTTCCCCGGCAAGCACTACCTGGATCAGCTGAACCACATCCTCGGTGTGCTCGGTTCGCCCTCCCAGGAGGATCTGGAGTGCATAATCAACGAGAAAGCCCGCAGCTATCTGCAGTCGTTGCCGTACAAGCCGAAAGTACCGTGGTCCCGACTGTTCCCCAATGCCGACCCGAACGCACTGGACCTGCTCGGCAAGATGCTGACGTTTAATCCACACAACCGAATCTCGGTGGAGGAAGCCCTGGCGCATCCGTACCTTGAGCAGTACTACGATCCCGCTGATGAGGTAAAATAAACGTCACTCTGATTGGTATATGGTACTAGGAGCTGCTTGCCAGTTTACGCTCTGTCACCAGTCTCATTCCAGCTACGCTGGCGGTGGTATTACATGAAGCTATTTAAACCAGCAATAACAGATTCTGTCTCTTTTATCGAGCGGAAAATATTGCACTGATTTGGTCCATGTTGCAATCTGTGCGGTCTGGTCTAGATGTAGTAGATTGAAGGACAAGGGACATGAACAGCGGTCATATGTTCGAGCGCCGAACAAGACAGGTACTCAAAGTAAATAGGAGCGTAGCACTAGTCCGGTTATTGTCATGTACTCATCAGAATCAACTGCAAGGTTGTCGATGTAGCAGGTTCAGTTCTGCAACGAAATGTATTACCAAGGATTTTCTCTACTATTGCGTTTTGCGCGGATGGCGTCTGCCAGAGTCTTTTGAGAGCAGCTGATTACGCCATTTCCACCATGATAATCATAGCGGACAGATGCTGCGATTTTCGATTGCCGATTACATTGGGGCAGCTCACAACTGCACGCTAACGTTATGTAAAATTGAGACTGTTTTTTATTGCATTCTTAAGCTGAAGGGAGGGTAGAAGATTAATTTGCGTAATACCCTGATCCAATTTCCGACGTTTTTCCATATCCCTAAATAAGAGCCATGCCCCTTCCTTTTAGAGAGGCAAACCAATATTTGTAACATTTTGGTCCAGCAAATTGCCATTGTGCAGAATCAATTCATCTAATTCGATGGCTCGTTAAGTATTCAAACACTAAATTAAAACTAACGAAACGTACTGTTCCCTGTCGAAAGATGGCGACCGTTTACATTATTAAGTAGCCGGGTACTTCAAACATTATTATTCCGTGTTAGTTAGCAACGTTCGTGCTCCTGATGAAAAATAGCTATTGTTTTACCATATTCATCAGCAGATGGCGGACGGGGTTTTGGCTTCATTGGAAAAATCATTAATCATGTTTGTGTCCTCACTTTTCACTCGTATCTCTTGCTTCTTTGCAGCCCGTCGCTGAGGAACCATTCCGCATCGCGATGGAGCTGGACGATCTTCCGAAGGAGACACTGAAGCGATTAATCTTCGAGGAAACGCTACGATTCAACCACAATGATAATCATCCGGATGCGATGTAATTTCCTGGCTTTCGGTCGCACCTAGAGTAGCATTTTCTTACATCATTTGTGTACACCGGTCAGTAACGGTGTGTCCCGTCAAGAAAATTATCCCCGGCGGCATTTGGTGCTGTGGATACTTTTCCCTTCCCCTTTTCCGGTCTACTTTCTACTGGAATCCGCATGAGTTTGCGCGCATACGCTCCAACATGAAAACGTGCAAAGTGTTGCATTATGATCATTCTAATACAAGAGCAATCTTTCGTTTCGTCTACCCTACCTGATGGTGGTAAGCAAAGCATAAACATACTAAACACCTACCCATAAGTAGCCTAGCTGGTTATGAAATTTGTAATTTTATGTAAGTTTTTAAATGAAATCTGGAAAAACTGCAAATTATTAGTGTAATGATGATTTCTTTCGGTTAATTTTAGATCAATTGATTTAGGGGGAAAGCCCGATAGAATCGAAATGTAGAGGATTGTATTGATCCCGAGCAAAGGTTTTGCTCATTGCAAAGAGCAAACTGTATCCAATTTATTTAAGCGAATTATTTAGAAACCTGTTTTGTTGGGAGGAAGTACCCCGTAGGAAATTTTTACGTTAGATTTTCAAGAAAAAAGTAAATATAGGTAAACAAAGAAAAAAGATAACATAATAACAAATTGTATAAAATGTACGTAAACTAAGGATTCTTATTTTGAACATTAGTGCCCAGTTGTGAGGGGAAAAACTTCTCATCTATCGTGCAGAAATCGAAAATTTCCATTTGCATCTTCTAAGGAAACTGTTCAATTAAACTCAAACAATCTAATTCAAAGAAATGCAGATGCACTAATTCAATAAATTATGAACCTTTAATGCTAGCGTGCTCCATTGTTTATGAAATGTTTGAAAGGTGTATTTCTTCGATCCTTTCATGTACAAAAAAAAATATCTCGGGTGATTCAATACGTCATAATTACTTACAATGAAGTTAATTGATGGAAACTGTAAATTTGTTTTGTGCGAACAACTTGTTTGCGTTGATGGGATGTTTAAATTAACTGGAGACTATGAAAACTTTTTATAGAGCGAATCTTTTCCATAATCTCATTATTTGTGTACATTGCCATTTACTACAACAGGCAGCTAACAGGTTGGGGTGTATGAAGAGACGTTTGAATTGGGTAATCTCTATTGATTGAGATTTTTTTCTCTCTATTGTACGATATAGGAAACACTTTTTTCAAGTTACTTACTCTACAAGTAGATCGGATTAAGCAGCTACTCAGTTGTAGTTAGAAGGGTTCGTGTTCAAGCTGGATCCAAAGTATCATTGAAATATTTCCTCAATAAAAAATGCGTAAAGTGAACCGTATAAGAGTACCGTTTTGTTTCTCAACCACTATTCAAATTAAACACTAAAATGACTGTATTCGAACATGATACATTTCTTCTAAATTGTATTCTACTACTTGTATAGTAATGTCCTAATGTAATTGAAGTTCGCATAACCATCCACAGCCTTTCAGACATTTTTAATATTCTTTTATAGACATTTCACTAAAATATGGTATACCGGTGCGGTGGCATTATTGGACTTTTTTTCGTAGGCCAAAATGTGGGCACTATCAATGACGATAAAATGAAGCTTACCAGAGCTTCTTCTCGGTTTAAATCATCTTTCAATCCCGGACCCGACGTATTCCTTTCGGTGCTTCTGAATAGGCACATTGACGTTTTGGTGATACAGCTAGTTCACATTTTCCGAGCGACTGTTGTTAGTGACAATTCACCATCTTGCTGGAAATCCGCGAACATGTTTCCAGTCCATAAAAAGCGAGACATCAATCACTATCGTGGAATAACTTCATTGAACGCTCTCTCGGGCTGGTAATTACAGAACAACGATAAACTTGGATTCACGTCTGGAGGATTTTGAACTAACGCGACTAATCTGACGTATCTAATACCATTACACCGACCTATCTGCCGCCTTTGAAAGATTGAACTACGATATAACGTGACTTGACGTGCGATGGCGGTATCGAATTCGGTGGAGGTTGATGTTATTGATGTCGATGACGTTAATAGGAAAGCCGAGACTTCATGCAGTGGTGTAGACAACACAAGGGCCGTTGTTGAACCTAGCAAGGTATGCTCGGCGACTGAAGACAGGCGATAATGCAGATCCGCTCGCAACAAATGACGGTGCTGGCGTGTCAGAAGATACACTTGGTAGATTCTAGACACCCGCGGTAACGCATGCTGACGAGAGGTGGCTTGCTTGGCAAGTTGCTTCGATATCGAGTCAGCAGCTAGGTTACTCCAGAGTCACGACCATAAATCTTAGCGTAAACGGAATCGTTCCGGCTGAAGAATCTCGGTTGTGCGTGGTCTTCTGATGGTGGGAGTTCGTACCGTTGGGAGACGCAGTAGCTCGGTGCCTATTTTACGACCAAATATGACCACGGATAGCGTCTTTTGGTCTGGCGGCACCCGGTTGGGCACGTTAACAAGAATATGTCTAGCGCTTGCTGTACCGGTCCTCTCCTCTCTCGATTTTTTTAAACAGCCATTTTCAATGTTTGAACAAATCGTTCTGCTTGGTCATTTGATTGTGGATGAAACGGAGCCGTTGTGAGGTGTTCGACATTGTTTGAGGCGCAAACATCTGCGACTAGTATAACAGGCATACCCAGCCAAGCAAACATCACACCGAGAATGTGGATGGTTGCCACCAAGGTTATGCGGAACGTTTGGATGATCTCTGGCCACTTGGAGAAGAAATCAACGGCGATCAGATGATACTCGCCTTCGATTGGACCGGTTAATCCTCGTGGACGCGCTGCCAAGAAGCGGTCTGCTAGCGGCCAACCGTGCTGAAATTGAGAGGCAAAACTTTAACTGTATGAGATACTACCGATCTGAGCAAAGGTTGGTGGTCGGTTTTCAAACGAAAGTGCCGTCCGAAGAGTATTTTGTGAAACTTCGTCACGGCGAAAACGATAGTTAAATCGGCTGGCTATAGGCTTGTTCAGTTTTCGTGAGTGCTCTGGAAGCATGTTGGACGATTTTGATTGTGCTTATCCGACCCTGAGGCCAACGGAAGAAGCGTCGGCAGAGATAATGACCTTCCGCTTCGGATCATGTGTGAAAGGTAGATCCGAGGAGAGTATTTGTTTGAAGTTCTCGACCGCTCTCTGGCATTTCTCGGTCCACTGGAACTTCGCATCGTCCTTGTTGAGCGGATATCGTAACTTGCGCATATTGGGAACAAACTTGCCATAGTAGTTGATGGCCCCAAAAAAATTACCGCAGTCCGAAGGGAGGGTGGAGCTTGGATATCACTTCGATTTTGGCCGGATCTGGACGTAATCCGCGACTGTCGACAATATGACCCGCTTACTGCACTTGCTACTTGCTTAAGGTGCACTTCTCGACTCGAACGGTGAACCCGAAATCTTGAATTCGTTTTAGAACTGCCCGTAAATTGCGATCGTGGTATTCTTCAGTTTTTCCACCGACGATGATGTCATCGAGGTGGCCACAGGTGCACTGCAGGACGGCTAGCATTGTATCGATGAGCTGCTTCAACGCACCAAGTGCGATCTTCACACCCGGCAGGAGGTGGTTGTAGGAGTAGGGGTCACGATGCGTATGGTAAACTTTCGGTACTGTCCATCCATTTCCACCTGCAAGAAAGAGTCGAACAAATCGATCTGGGTGAACACCGTACAGCTAGCCAGCTTGGCGAAGATGTCGTCCGGCAGGCAAAGTGGATACTGATTTGGTTGGAGTGCAGCGTTCAGCCCCGGGGAATAGTCTCCACAAATTAGAATGGAACCATTGGCTTTACGGACAACGACGATCGGAGCAGCCCACTCCGAATATTCGACCGGGGTAATGATGTTAAACTTTTCCAGTGGGTCGAGTTCCTGGTCAACGGCCTCATACATCGCGTACGCAACCGGGCTTTTCGGGCTGAAGACGGATCTAACACTTTTTTTTAGCTCTAACTTCACTTTAGGTTTTTTTGATTATAGGGGTTTAGAAAAATCTTTTAAGAAAAATTTCTAATCCTATGTGCGGGGTTGGGAATCGAACGCAGCTGATCTGCGTACAAGATAATCGATTTACCAACTACGCTATTTCAGATCACACACGTGCACCAAACACTTGAATTGCTCTTCTGTGTAGAGTTAAAAATAATCGTAGCTCTTTTTTGACGGCTGAAAATGAACCGACTCGCGGTGAATGGAAAAAATATTCATTCAAATATCCATGTTATTCATTCAGTTGAATATCGTACAATATTTTCATTTCCCTAATTAGGTTCTTTACTGGCACAGTTAACCTCACTTTTCTTGACAGTTTGCTTGTACTGTTTACATGGACTTAGAAAAATTTGTGGACGACTAGATTCGCTCGAAGAAAATCTTAAAGAATATTTCTAAGTTCATGTAAACAGTACAAGCGAACTGTCCAAAATGAACACTCAGTTCATTTGTGACGTCAGCGTAAAGTATTCAATTATCTATAGGAAAATGTTTTGAAAAGCCGGTAAAGCATGTGAAACAATCATCATCGCTTACATTGTGCCAGGGCCTACTTTGATGCGTTTGATTCGAAGCGACCTTCGTGTAATAATCGGAGACGAATGAAAATCTGCATGGATGAAGGGGCGGTTTGTTCTTTTGACGTTTTCAGCTGCGTCACTGAATATTGAAAATGAATGCGGCTGAATATGATCAATTTTCATTCAATGAATTTGAATATTTTTAACTCTGCTTCTGTGAACTTTCCATACAAGCCTTGTTTCCACTGTACGCAAACGCCACATGATCCTCAGCGGGATTCTTCGCGATTTTCAGACATCGCTATCGAAGACCGATAATCGACTCTTTCGCTCCAAATAGGCTCTTGAGCTTGTTAACTGTCTGTGCGAAAATAAAATGCTTGAGAAACTTTGATAAAATGAAATTAACGTACCTGCCATGCTCTGCTAAACCCAACTTTTGCATTAGGAGATGAATTTTTGCCTTGTCAGCCAGCCTAGCAGCATCCTTCTCGAAAAGATCGTCATATCTAGAGTACCATACTGCGAAAGTGGCATTACTCTCGATCTCGTACCAGAATTCCTAGATGTGGCTGTCCAAGGAGTCAAGGATCCGTTCCGGGTTTGGTGGCACACGTTTGTTGACAATGCAATAGCACGGAAAAACTGTTGGTGATGCTCGTCAGACTGTTGCTGCCACTGTGCCATCAGCTGTTAGTGTTGGAGTTGGCTTTGGGCAATCGTCTGTAGTAAAGACGCTGGATATATCCAGAGGGATTCAGCGTCGCTAGTCTGTAGCATCATCTGCATTATTTGTATGATAATGTTATTACTGATCTGGGGTTGTGATTGGTTGGGCGAAATGTTTGAAAACAGTTGCTGCTGAGCTACAGAAACGGGAATGAACGGCTGCTGCTGCTGGTGTGTAGTCACAATGGGGACGAAAATTTGCTGCTCCTGGTGAGCCGCCGGTGCGAGATTAACCTTCCGATTCAACTGCTGCCGTTGATTTAACAGTCTCGGGGGGTCAACACCATTTTGTCCGTTCACCTCACTACCATTTCGAATCAACTTTTTCATACAAGCTTGCATACAATGAACCTTTCATTTCGAGATGCGCAATTCCACCCCAGACTATATTTATCAAACACATTAAAAGCACGGTACAACTTTATATAGAATGAAAACAAACTGAAACTGACAACCTCAAAAATAATAATTCATTGATGCGGTTATCCCGCATGACACATTGACAGCTATACCGCCAAGTTCCCAGTTAAACTCATTCCGGAACCGGTTCGGATTTCTGAATGGAGTCATCATGGATTCCAAATCAAATGCAACAACCGATTCCGACTCAGAATCGGTTGTTGCATTTGATTTGGAATCCATACTAACTTCATTCAGGATTCCGAATCAAATTCCGAATGGTTTGACCGGGTTCCCAGTTAAACTCATTCCGGAACCGGTTCGGATTTCTGAATGGAGTCATTATGGATTCCGAATCAAATGCAACAACCGATTCCGACTCAGAATCGGTTGTTGCATTTGATTTGGAATCCATACTGACTTCATTCAGGATTCCGAATCAAATTCCGAATGGTTTGACCGGGTTAGAGCCTAGTGCCGAATTGAATACTTTACGGTGACGTCACAATTGAACTGAGTGTTCATTTTTGACAGTTCGCTTGTACTGTTTACATGTACTTTACGATTTGCTTCGAGCGAATCTCGTCGTCCACAAATTTTTCTAAGTCCATGTAAACAGTACAAGCGAACTGTCAAGAAAAGTGAGGTTAACTGTTTCAGTGAAGAACCTAATGGAGTAGTAAATAATGCACCGAGATAGGGTTGACCTCAACAATATCAATTACATTGTATATCTGACTTTCTTTCTGAGCACCTGTTACGGGAACAGAGGATTTGTCAGAAATTTTATGAAAATTTGTTAAAATCAAAGTTATCAAATATAAATGTCTTCGGTCTTTATAAACAAACTTGAAGCTGCTATATTGAAAGTGTTTTTGTGCAGGTGACGCTGAGGCCTGGGATCAAAATATGCAATATAAAAATGGATTTTCTTATAAAGCAAGACAAACTCTTTTCTACCGACAAAGATCAGTGCGTGCCCGAATAGAAATGTACAGTAACAAAACCATGATTTTCACTGTGACAGTACAGTAATTTTACAATAATTTACAGTAAGTTTTAGTGTTATGCTACAATAACTTTTAACTTTAACGTTTTTACAGTAAATTTCAATATAAAATAGACTTTTACAGTGAAAAAGGGGGGTGGTTATGCATCTCAACATTAAAAAAATCAATTTTTCATCATACATTGTTTTCTCGAAAACATTAAAATTTAATGTGAATGCACTATATCAGATTTTTGCTGAACAGTGAAATTTATTGTTACATGGAATTTTATTGTAAATCTACTGTGAGAACTTAGCATCGAACAATGTTGAAACAGTAATAACTATAATATTTATTGTTTTATGATTGTTTGTAGGGTAAATGCTATTGTAAAATTCTATCCGGGTGGGTCCCAGATTTTGGTGCCGGATTAGCAACATCATCACAGGATGCTCCGGGGGGAACTCATGGTGCCAGATCAGAGGTTCCTTGCAGTATCACTTGTTTTCTCATGTTAAATTCTTTGAACTGTGTTCGACCAATACTGGTTTTCTCCGGAATTTCCCTTCAAGGTGAAGTTTGACATCAGTTGGATGATGACGATTCTACGTTGGACGACGTCCAATAAGTGACATGGGATGGACGGATTTGAGACATTGTCGCCATGGTCGCCATGCGATAAAATAGTAAATTTTTCAATGTGCTGGTTGTAGTTCAATACTTCGATGAGTGATCTCGAAATGGTGGTTAAGATAGCCATTATTAGAATTGAAAAAAAAATGTGCCGAACGTGGGTTGGTTAGGTGTTAAAATCTTTCCGACCGGCCGGGACAACGGTCGCGTTCTCTTTTGGTTTTCATTGGCTGCAACGGCAACGGTCATTTGCGTTTAACTAGGGAGAAAAAGCTTGGTTCATGTGTTGGAACCTGGAACGATATTGAACAAATTTTAGAACTAATTGTGCATGGTTCAGAATAGCGGTGAGTAAGGTTGCCTCCTCTGGAGAGGCTTTGACCCGGATATTTTCACTGACCTGGGGAGGTGGAGGATTTTGAATGGAACTAGACGGAGATAGGAATCAAAGCGAATGCTCGACATTTTAGAGCACATTAATCACTATTACTACGTTACAGTAAAGCTGTAAAATTTTCACGTTTGAGAACGGTTTTGTCGGTTTAATCCGGTGTAGTATTTCGCTTCCCCGACTACGTGCCAAGACTACAAAAGCACCACCTACTCTCGCTGTGGAGGATAAGTCGAACGAGCATAGCTCTCCCTCAAAACAAGAAAAGGAGAGCAAAAGGGGCAGGGCTGCTGCATCACATGGGAAGCGGTGTCGGTTATTCATCACCAGAGGTCACAAAAAAGGGGCAAAACTCACCTCCCTAGCCAACAGTTAAGGGTCGCTACAGGAGCAACAACACGGGAAGAACTCCATACCTTGGTTCAGCTGGTGATAAGCACCACTAACAGTGAAGTGATTTGGTAAAATTGCAGCAAAATAACTTTTTTACACCATTTTGACTTAGTGGGATGCTACATTTTAATTGTAGCATATAGCGCAATATTACTTTCCTTAATTTGTAGTAAATTTGATTTGTTTTCCATTTTCATTGCTTTGTGAAAGAAATCAGCAATATTTGGTGAATTCATCTTCGATACCTTGAAACGAAGGGTTAGTCGGGCAAAATAAATCTGAACCAGAGTAATAGTTAACTTAGACTTTTTAAATATTTTGCAAAGAATCAATTAATTTAAAAAAAAATTAAATTATGCTTCTTCCCACCAAACCTAGAGAAATTGATGTAAAACCCGGAGATCGCTCCTGAAAACCGGAGTCTCCGGGTCAAATCCGAAGGGGTGGCAACCCTAGCGGTGAGAATCATTTTGCATAAACTATACACTCTACGGAGTGCATGGTACAAAAGTAGAGATATGAAAAATATGTTAGAAAAAGAGCGTCACGCAATCCGAAATATGCATAAACAGGGGCCATATTATGCAACCAAGTCGACACGACTTTTTCATACAAGCTTGTATGTAACCTTTCGTTTCAAGATGTGGTATATACCCCCAGTTCAAACATTTTGAATTATTAGTTAAATTTTAACCTAGCGTGACGATGATTCAACCAGAGAAGAGCAATCTTAGCTGTAGTTTGTTAAAAACACGAATTCTATCTTGATTACCCTTTTTTCTTTATTTACTGTAATATTGAATGTAATGTAAACAACAGAACACATCGGTACCCATATTTGACGGCACCCCAATTTGACTATGTAAGTGTCTGCGTCAAAGTTTCAGTAATGTATAGTTGTCGTGCATCGAATAACAACATTATCGTTCTTGGTGTTTCATCCGGTCTCTTTTGCTTTTCTGCACATTTAACAGACTATCGTTGCACAATCATGTAATTATGTACGTCTCAGTGTGAACAGTTTACTAGTTGTAAACTTTTGTTTTTCGCATAAATCGAAAACTGTTTCTAAAGATCGTTACTTTACAATAGTCGATTCAATACGGGAGTCTTAGAAAGAGCGAATATCAACTTGATCAATAAAACAACGTTTTAATTGGAAAAAACGTGTACATATGAGTAAAGAACGTGATATTTGTGACGAAGAACTGCACTACTATATTATTCATCTGAACAGTAATGCATAGTTTATGAGAAAGACAGAATGACCTTTGAGGCAGAGAAAACGCAAAAATACCCCCGTATTTTCTGGAAAACATCTAATTCCAAATTTTACACCCTCCGACGAGAAGAATTGTTAATCAATCTCGCAGAATGTATATCCAGTGGTATTCACTAATTCACATTTACAATGAAATAGGTGATAAATCTAATCTATGATGTTGATATAAATGAAACTAGAATTAGATTGATTAGATAGGGTTAAAATGTAAAAAGAACTAATTGATGCTTGTAACAAATCTAATATGTACTCTTAAGGCACCGGCAGATGTACTTATCTCTTGAGAAAAAAATAGTTGAAACCGAAATCACATGTGAAAAAACGCATTTAAATATTATTAAATTTTTGAATGAATAATGAAACTATCAGAAATAAACGAATTCTTCGTGCAGTGACCATACGACTAACGGATAATAACGAACAATTCACGAAAACATGCTTACAATCGAGTAGATCAGTAAACATTCAAAATAACAAGTTCAATCAATGCTTTGTCCCAGAGCGGTGTAAACTTTGGAATGCTAGTGTTCGTCTCTAAGCTTAGTAAAAGCATCACGTTGCATTAAATGAACAAATATGTAAAAAATACTCTCTTACATACAAGCTAAACTGACTGTAAGTGATTATGAGTAATTACTGAATCAGAAACAAAAGATCCATCACCTAGAGAAGCACAGTTCTCTAAACGGATCTAAAACATTTAGATCTCTTTGCACAGATATCTACATTGGGAAACATCGTTCTGAAAAAAAGTGTTAATAATAAATTTAACAATAGATTTTTAGGGTATAGCTCAACTTAGGCATTGAAAATTCATAACGAGGTTGTGGTCCATTGAACTTCTGTCCTCTGGCATCCATGCTAAAATGTTACAGCATTTTAAAATTATCAGTGGCATTCGGAGCACATTGTAAAGGTCGGGTCATGCATGTTTTCTCTGATTGTTAATTCGCGTGTGTTACAATGTGTTAGCGATTATTATAATAAATATCAGTCTGTCTGTATTTCATCAATTGTTTTATCACAAAGTAATGCATGTCATCTCTAATCAACAATAATAAAAAAATTAAATTGTATGATAAATAATGAAACAACGTTATTCACAGAGTTGCAGAATCAGAGAAACCCGATAGGTTACATAATACAAGCTTTAAAAAAAACCTTTATCATCTTGTATGAGAACTGTTTTCTGTAGGATGAATGGCGTCATTCGATCCACTCTTCCAGTTTTTCCCTTCGAAAAAGATACAAGACAGCGTACACAGCATCCTAATATTAGGATTTTGAATTCAACTACCGTCAACAATGAAGAAAACGTTAGAATACTACAAAAAACTAAAAATGTGGTAAGGATTAATATACACACATATTATGTATCTGTTACAGATAGGAATAAAAACAAAATGAAAATCTGTTCAAAAAGAAATATGAATTACAAGGTACATGATTAAGTGAGACTATAGTGGTTTGGACAAACTTTGCATCCGAAATATTCCTGCTAAAACGAGACCACTTTATATATTTTAATTTATCAAACTTACTCGTCCCACGTTTGGATGAAACTACACCGATACCTGCTATATAATTTCTACGGCTTATGTACGTACACGGCACATGACACAAATACTACATCACTAGCTGGTAGAAAATAATAAACAAAAACGGAAAAAGCAAATGGTATTATTTTCAAACCAAGAAACTGCATTAGTGTTCGTGAGACCTGTCGACAAAAACTCAAAACAGCAACTGTTTGGTAACTAGGCATGGACTCTCTCACTAATTGGACTGGCCTGGGATGATTTTTTTCATATTTGTTTAATAGACCATTTCGGTCTGTTTTCCTCGTTCGTCTTAAATAAGGTACTGGTACTGGCCCTTACGTCAAAACATTTCATAAGGCAATATGCTCATGTGGAGCAAATGGCTTCTGAAAAATCATCTCGTGCTTTATATTTCTAGCTTGATTTAAGGACCAAACAACTTAATGCCGAGTTAAATTAACCATTTTTTTCCGAAAAATGTACCAGATTCATTAAAAAAAAAATGTATTCTGAACGATTTTTGCAGATAAATGTTTTGGTCCCTTTTGAAACATCGCACTGGTTTTGTGCCCTCTCCCATAATCCCTTTTCGGCGAGACGTTAGCTTATAGTGCATGCGGGTGAATCCTTTTGTTTACAGCAAATGATTATGTGACGTTTATTTTGATGCCTTTCTTGGTGTTGGGATGTTTTTATACCCTTTTCAAGTTATAGTCTTTTTCATTAACAAATGGGCCCATAAACATTTTTTTCCGTTTTGTTGTTTGGTGTATATGTACCGTTAATTTTTGAGGGGAAGTGAAAGGGAACATAAACAAAACAAGTTATTTCGCTGATATGCCCTTTCGATAATCTATTATTTCGCCAACAGCCAAGGTGTGTAAAACTTTGTTAGTGTCCATTTGAAGCAAGTATTAACCGGAATTGTTTACGTTTTGTTTATGGGCCCATCTGAAATGTTCTCGTCACAATTTGTTTAATGTAACGGTGGTTTCGCTGCCGTACCTCCACAGACTAATAGACATAACACTATGTGGAAATTCCTTCAAAAATATCGATCTGTCAATTTTACCAGAACACTAGCGCCACTTTTTATACACGGTCCCAACCACTCATTTGCAAAAGGGTTATCCCTCAGGCTCGGGAACAATTTTTCACTAGTGGTATATCCTCCGTATACTTGCGTATATATCAGTGGCGCCATAATCTCAAATGCGGCCACAGTTCCAACCAAAAATATATTTAAAATTATCGTTAAAGCGGGCGAAGAATTGGTTTTCGAGTGTTCTGTCTGTTAGTCTGTGATACCTCTGTTAACTGGGCAAGGGACCAGAAATCAACAGTCTCCATTGGCTCTGTCACGCACCGAAGTCCGATGGGTAATGAACTAAAAATAGACACCAGACGATTAAAGAAAGCCTAGAATAACAAACAGACGCCATGTTTCGTTTGGAATTCCAATTTAATTGCCAATGTCGTTCCAAACAAAAGAGATTATAACTACTAGAGAGAGCAAAGCGCTACTGTCTCCATGTATTCACGGACTGAAACATGGGGTCTCGCTCTAGCATGTTGTATCCCATTACTTTGACATGTGTGTACCCGGGGCAATAGGTGTCAAACTAATTGGCCTAGAATATGTGAGAGCGAGATAATAAATTTTCAGTGTTAGCAGCGACATGCGACCTCTAGTAGTTATAATCTCTTTTTTCCAAACGTACAAGGGAGTTTGTCAATCGTAAGAGCATGTTCAGGAATGTTTCAGTTCTAGATTCATAATTTTGACAGTTCTTCAATATAAAACTGAAAATTTTAAAACTAGAACTTGCTGTCCCCAGCAGCAATTTTAGCGGATGTTCAATTCAGTTTAAAATTCATGTCTCGCCATGCCTTCAGCGTTACTGCATTCAAATTTATTTTTCACCAGTCTATCGGGTCTATGTGTCTGTGTTGAAAACTTTGCATGTATTTAAAACACAGTTCTAAACGTGTTTGAAAATCAGTAACAAATAGAACGGCGTCGTATAACAGTTTCAAATTTTAAAACAAAGCTGTTCGAAATTATGAAATGAAACGCTCTGTTGGGGATGTGAATGTTTCAATTCCAGTTCTACTTTGAAACTCCTATACAAAATAAAACGCTCCTGAACATGTCCTAAATGTTTAGCATTATGTGGCATTGTTTTCAAGGAAGTATTGGTATCCAATCCATTAAAAATTACTAAATATTTAAAGATGAAAGATATATCCTCAAACCATTTGTTACGATACCATCGTGTTTAGAAACGCTAACGAGAAAATTGCATAGTTTGATGGGAGGACGAAATTCAGCTTGAGGGGTCCGAATATCAAATGATGGGCATAATGAGGAACCATGACCGTAGGAGAATAAAAACATACCATATCGCATATAGTTTAAACTACCATACAGGATGTAAACTTGTTCAAATATTTTACATTAATTCGAGTTCTTAATTTTATGTCCAACAGAGACAAGTAATCATCAGGTAGCACATGTTTTCCATTTTATACAATAATACAGACAGTAGTAGTAGTAGTTTATTGCACCATTATTTTGCTTAATTAATTCATCATTTTTTTGTGCTTTTACCATAACATAAATTAAGTGCTTAACCACAGATAACAGACGTTTAGGCTAGAACAAAATTTCTTCAAAAACCTGTGTAAACTTTCAAATTGATAAACGTTGGAAACCCGTGTTTCACTATTGCCATCTGCGCAACTGTCTGCTACACGTGTTTGACAGCTGCAATCTAACTGCATTGTATCGATCACTGCGCCATCTGCAATCGTTTGCCAAACGTGTTTCAGACGTCTAATTTATTCGGAATTTCAGTAGCGGGTATTTACACATGATTCAAATCGAGCTTAAACGTCTGTTATCTGTGGCTTAACCTTTATTTTTGCAACCCTGCATAGCTAAATACCATTTGACGTAGTCCGAACAATAAGCCTGTATTGTGGGATACAGTAACCATTAGAGGTGTTGCTTTTGTAATGTTCCTACAATATGAACTTAGATTTTATTCAATGAGTGTAACAATAGTTCTACAATATTCCCAATAGTAACGACGCATTGAATGGTTAAACCTACGGTTAAACTATAGTGATGCTCTCGTGTAATTATTTAGAACATAAGGCTTATTGCTTCTATTGCTATCATTTATATATTATAATAATAATTTATGTAAATGATAGCAATATTTATGCAAATTGAGTGAACTACGAAATCACCTGGGATTGAATCTGATATTGTAAATGTATAGAGTACTTGAGCAAATGGTTACAATAGAAATAATGTTTTAAATATTTACAAGAGAAGGGTTCCTAATACATTATAATATATTGCAACAATTCCACATATGGTCTAATTACTGTTTTGTTAATAAGCGAAGCCATGTCAGATATTTTTTGTTTAACATTCGAGCCATTAACATGACCATCAACATGTACAATATCACATATGGTTACAATACTGGATATTGTTCTAAAATTTAACCATTCAATTCGTCGTTACTATTGGGGATATTGTAGAACTATTGTTATATTCATTGAATAAAATCTAAGTTCAAATTGTAGGAACAATACAAAACCATCAACTCTAATGGTTACTATATCCTATAACATCGGTTTATTGTCGGACTATGTCACAAATGGTTTTTAACTATGCGGGATGCATGCAAAAAGATCCCGCTTCATTTGGAATCTCTTTCAAAATTGCTCGTCTGTATACATTACGTCGACACTGAAATAGTCGGATGCCAAACGCTGAGCACCCTTTTGCGGTGATCGTTCAATGTTGGGCCCTTTTTCTTCACGAGTTTTCGTTGGCATACATTCTTATTCTGATCCAGCGTTTCGGCTAATACTGCCTGTACCAGGGGTAGGCTGTGGTTGTCACATCACATATATTTTGCGCGTACCCAACATCTCGCCTCCGGTCCAGCACGTTGGACCCCGTTTTTGGTTACTTCACCCTAAAAAGAGAATATAGGGCAAGTAGTTTCGCATGTCTCGTGTACTAGTCGTTGACATGTTTGTACAAGGTATTATTTATTGCTGTTTAATCGTGATAATCAGGTCCGATCCAGCTGATGTTGGGTACGAAATACTTGCTAGACAGCTTCCCCCTGGCCTGTGCCTGGTTCAACATTAGGTTTTACACCAACCAACATAACCCTAAAAAATGAGCCGGATGATGAACTTCGTTTGACAATTCTCGGTGGTTCGTTTACATGGGAGTTACGTGAGTTCGAATGTAACAGACTGAGCACCTGTTGCACTCGCACTTACGTAACTGACAAAATAAACAAGAATTGTCAAACATGAATATTTTTCATCATGAGTTCATTCGTGTCGTCATCTTGTAGAACTCAATTTGAATCATGATTGAAAGGCGCGTTTCCAATGAAACTCACAATTTTGACTTCAGAGGTATTCGTCTCTCTTCTTATTCACTCTGTTTATTTTGTGTCACGGTGACAGGTGACAGCAGCAAACAACCCAACAAAAACAACAAACGTTGATTGCATTCAAAAATCGATTGCCTCTTTCGCAATTTATTTGAGCATTATCTTGATTCGAGACCTGCAAATTTCGCTGTGAGCGAGTTATTCGCTGTCGTAGTTCCGAGTGATTAGCAACGATTTCGCAATTTATACTGGTACTGGTGAAATTTATCAAAAACCAAAGAGTGCACCGTTAGTGACGTTGGATTTTGGTTGGCATTCCGCAGAGTATGCCTTCCATCGCCTGAATTCACCGGAGCCAGGTAACTTATGATTATACTTTTTTTTTATCAATTACCGAGATCTGATTCTGTTTAAGAGACTATGTTGCTGTTATGTTGTGATGGGTTTAGTTGTTTACTACATCAGCAGTTTCGCCGTATTTACTTCCTCGCGGAAGACTACGTGACACCCCGACCGTTCTAATCCATTCGGACGTCCTTGATCCGAAGACAATCCCTGACCTAGTTGCGATGTCTTGTGTTGCTTTTTGCCGAGAGTAAAATGTCTTTCTGGCGAAGGTCATGCAACTTGCTGTTTGTTGGTATTTTGCGTATTTGATAAAAGAGACGATCGAAGTTGTCTTGCGTGTGTGTTTTCCTTGTTCAAATCCAGTACAAATATGGTATCATTTTTGGTATCGCGACCTGTCAATGGCTGAAGACCGATTATTTTGATTGTCTACGGTCATGGTGACTCATATTTAATAATTTTGTTTTGCACGCAGTAGCGTTTCTGATCATTCTACTTACGCAAGACGTGTTTTAGCTAGATAACGTCCGTAATAAAAATTAAAATATTTTTGCTACCAACAGTATGGGGAGTTCGATATCTTACCGAAGGGTGATACGTACGTTTGTTTTGTATTGACTGTTACCGTTGCGTGCATGTAAGAGAGGTTTCGATCAGCCTACTATGGACCTAAGACCGCGATCTTCAACGTGATCTGTACGATTACTGAAGGACCCGTCACATTCGAATGTGCTCGCGTGTGATCTAAGATTATGCATTCAAAAACTACCGTTCCCTTTTCTCTCATGGTCAAGGTCAACACACACACAACTTCCCATTTTTGTTGATTGGTTATGGAAATATTTGTATTTATAAAAGTGTAATAACCCTCCGCTTCAACCGGTAGTGATTACCTACTACTTATGTATACTGTATGAATTACACTGCTGCTTCAAACGTTTTATTTATCCATCTGGTAGAGTGAATACCCCTATTTTGGACCAAACAAGCACAAATTAAAAATTTAGTCTAGTTTTTTTTTGAGAACGTAGAGTGATATTGGAAATTTATTTTTTTAGCAATAATAGTTTGTAAACGAGAGATATTTCAAACAAAGAGCAAGTATGAACACCTGTTTAATTCCACCTAGCAGTGCAATTGTGCCTTTCTCATTGCTCCAAACTAACTAATTAACACTCGGTTAAAAATTCGATGTTTGGTGTGATTGCATAACCTTTCAAACATATGAGAATGGCAAATTGGTCAATTTGAAATCATAAAAATTGCCCCGTGTCACCGAGAGTGGAGCGAGTAAATGCAAAAGTAGCCTCGCACGCAAGTTGTATTGTGTGAAAGTGTTACATTATACATTGTGATGATGTGATGATGATAGTTTTATGATGATTCATAGACACTTGATTTTACAATAATAATCGACAGTACCGTAGAAACGTAGTTATCTCAACAGAGCTTATACAGGGTGTTGATTCCTGAAAAAACTCGAAAATCCTGGAATTTTCAGGGAATTTGCATTGAAATCAGGGAAAAAATTCTGCTAATTTTTTTTTAAATGCGACAGGAAAATATTTACTCAACTTTTTAATTGAACGCGTGTGCTCCTCTTAACATCTTTTATACTAAGGAGTACAAACATATTCGATCTATCTGATAATTACAACTTCTCACAACAATGTTAATTTATATTTTACAATATGGATGCCAAATTGATTTATCGGCCTTGTAGTGATTCATCTGACTCTGTAAGGCAAATATGATTTCGCTTGGTGTGCACAGGCCGTTTATTTTGACACGGCTCAATGTATTAGCTTGGCCGAGCCGTGGCTATTTTTATATTTACAAAATGTAGAAGATGGGTCCATAATGTTAGACACGGAGTGGTGGAGTAATTATGCCTGTTAAATCAAACACATTGTTGATAATCTAGTTGCATTGCCAAAATCTTGAAACTGGGCTATGTATTGAAAAATTGGTGGATTCTTCAAATACATCCTCATGACCGTATAACAGTATATCGCATTGTAGCTTATCTCTTGCTTCGCGGCAGCTTATATGACCAACTTTGGGGTTTGTAATCAATCACTTCTCACCGGGGCAAACTTGTTTTATTCAGATTCTCTCATTACCAGCTATCGAGTTAATTCTAAGTTCAACTCAGTATCACACGTGTTCAGTGCTACTTCAAAGCGGTATTAGGTAACGCACGGCTTTCATACTTCTTATCCGCGCTTTGGCTGCATCTGATCTTCGTCTGCAGATGAAGCCAGTTGTCTGCTCTGCTCACTGGCTAAGTATAAAACAGACAAAATTGAAGACCGTTCCGGGGTCAAATTATCAGATAGTCTGATACGACTATGAGGCAATCCCAATAATTTTGACATCCATACTGCTAGGATTATTTGAAATTCACAAATAGTATTCTACTGTTGGGACACACCTCCGGGAATGCGGTTTTCCGGAAATAAGAAAATCTCATACGATTCCTTATAGCAGGTTTAAAAAAAACTATGACTTCCTGATTTCAATTCATCTACAAGTATTTGGTTCATTTACAATATATTATAGTAATGTCAGTCTGTTGCGTGGTAGAAATAACCAAGACGTTCCACTTAGGCCCATTACTACATCCAGAATTTTATCTCACTAAAATTTAAGCCTGGTGATGTTCTGAGATGTCACCAAATTTCAGCTAATGGAAAATACATTGTAATTTTCTTAATTGAAATCTGCAAAGATACTCGCGTACCATTTCGTTACCTAACGGTTAAGCACTCAATTCCGCTTAACAATTGAACGTTATCAATA
Source organism: Topomyia yanbarensis (assembly GCF_030247195.1). Lineage (NCBI taxonomy): Eukaryota > Metazoa > Arthropoda > Insecta > Diptera > Culicidae > Topomyia > Topomyia yanbarensis. The sequence continues at coordinate 93,482,931 of NC_080671.1, forward strand.
TTGGATTTCGAATTGTATGAATATGACTTCCGTAAGCTCCAGTTTCAATTCACCTTCCGCTAACAGAGGGACGAGCGCGACAATACTTAAAATTAACAGATAGTGTATTTAATCGAAGTTTGCTTCCCTTTTGCTGCGAAGCTTCACTCATCTCACAACAAACAAACAAAATCGCAAAAATAAAATCAATAGTGTATTATCACTCACGTCAGATCGTGGCAACTATTATTTGTCGAATGCTTAACTTTCATGTAGACCTAGCTTGAGTAGAGGTAGAATGCACTGGTGCGAATTTCTGTTTGCTCCTATTTCAGGTTTCATTTTTTACCGATTTGATTTAGGTAGTTCTTGCCAAATAGAACACGTTGCATGAATGGGCAGACTGTTGGCAACATCCCTGAATTTCATTAAAAATTTTCTGCATTGATTCTATTTTTAGAGACAAAAATATGTGATGTGGAAAAGCCGTCAACTTACCCCAGCCCCGGGGTAAGCTGGCGATATGTATGGAGTAAAATGGCGAAATGCCAGAAAATAAGCAATCAAATAAAACTTCAATTACTTCAGGTGTCCTTATGAAATGTGCTGCATGTTTTTTTCAATAAAACATTAAATTATTCGACACTTGCCATTATATTTTAGTCTCAATGCCGCGATATTTTAACTTTGGCGCGTATTCCACATTAAAAAACAAATTTTCGAAATTCTTCGACGATTGACTGAAGTAAATGTTTCCTGCATCGACGAGATACACAATCAGATCCAAAGTAAGACTTTGGAATGAATTCCAGAAATGAAAATATTTGATGACCATTTTTGCACTGTGAATAGTAGCGCCAACTTGACCCGTGTGTGTAACCGCCAACTTACCTCAACCGAATATTTCATAAGAAAGGATTCAAAAACATTGTTTGTGGGTATGTGTAATCTCTTTTCGGATTCTGGAAGCTCTCTTTACGTACTATCGTAAAGTATATCCATTCGTTGAATCGATTGAAAATCACCTTAAATTACGCAAAATGTTTAAAATTAAGAAAATTTACTTGGTATTCTCGAAAACATAATATCGCCCACAACTTCTACAAAAAAAATGTTTTACCACAAAAACACATTGGATAATGTGTTGCACATTACTAGATGTATACATTGACAGGCAGCGCGATATGTCTAATAAAAACGGAGAAAAGAGTATTTCGCCAACTTACCCCAAACGACAACTAACTCCGGGCTCCCCTATTTATTATATTCCAAGTGACCTTTTTAGATAGTACAAGTACTTAATCTCTGAAAAGACGAATTGGTGGGAAATTAGCAGGCAAATGGAAAGCTAAAAAACTGTTTGTGTCAAATCATAAGCAATTTCACCAAAAACCGGTTTCTATAATTTGTTAGTAGGCTAGTCTATTTTTTTCATGATTATCCGTCTTTTATTCACTTTTTCGAATTATGACCCTATTTCAGAGTTGTGAAAAAATCGATGCATGATTTTGTATTAACAAAATACCTTTGCATGAATTTTTCCACCAAAACTGAGAATATTTATTTAATTAGAAGGACGTAGCTCTGGACAGTTCGGTGAATTTAGCTCTTTCGATGCAATATAGATATTATTTGCTTCCTAACATGCAACACATCGCTGACGTAGTGAGAAGATGCCACATCTAACCAGAACAGGAAAAGTAGCTAAAATCGTTCCTATAAACAATCTTCCTAGTAGATATTCCGGGATACCTTCCTGTTGGTACGATTTTTTTACTGCTTCATCCACTGTTGCAGATGACTTGCTTAACCGAATATTTCATAGAAACTTAGACTTCTCTATCGTTCAGAATTTCTCTGTTACCTCATTTCGTTGCATAGAAGTATAGACAAACATGCCAGGAAGCTTGGTTGGAGTTTTCTACGTCCAAGTTTTGTAATCCATTGCCGCACAGGAAAATTTGGTAGAATATCCACGGAACAATTTTCGAAGAAGTGTTTAGCCCTCATCTTCTGCCCATCACTATGATTCGGAACAGTCAATACCTTGAATGACTTTATTCCCTAATGTTGCTTCGAATTATGCACAAATACATTTGACAACAGTTCTTTTAACTACCCTCTACTGGATACAGAAATTGAACACGTTAGTCACGTGAAGGATCTAGGAGTGATATTTGATTCGCAACTTACGTTTAAACAGCGCATCTCCTATACAGTTAGCAAAGAATCAAAGCAAAGCAAAGAATGCTGGGATGCATCTTCAGGATTGTCAAAAAATTTACGGATATTTATTGTATCAAATATCTTTGTCGCGGACAATCCTGGAGCATTGCTGTGAATTTTGGAGCCCAAACTATAATCACGGTGTTGAGAGAATGGGAAAATGTACTTTTGCATATAAAATATTTAAAATAATCCATAACGAATTGTAAAACGATCCATAAAAAAGTTGTCAATGTTCTACAAAACAAAACTGAAAATCCATAAAACTGTGTGAATGATCCATAAAAAAGGGTGATTTGATCCATAGATTATGTAAAATTGAACCATAAAATGGTCTCAAAAGAGCACTAAAATAGTAATAAAAGAGCAATTAAAATGAACCAATGCCCCATAAAAATATTGGAAATGTTCCATAAAATGACACATTTTGCGCCATAAATTAACTGACATTGATCCATAGAATATTAACAATGTACATTAAAACACGTCGATATGTTCCATAATATCGACAAAAGTGTTCCACGGTATTACAAAATGGAGCAATAAAATGTCAGAAAAAGTTAAATTTAAATTTAATGAAAATGTTTGCTAAATAATTTTTCTTGGTCCATAGAAGATGTAAAAATGAACATTAGAAATGATTCATATATCGAACGAAATTATGGTACATGGATATTTACAAAACGATCCATAAGAAAAGAAAATGTAAAACGACCCATTAATATGTGCTTATGCATTAGAAAAAATAAATTTAATGAATTCATGCGAAATTTTATGGTAAACTTAAAAAATAAGTTGTGCTTAATAATTCTCATAACAGTGACAGTGTTTTAACAAGTGAGCTTATACTGGGAGCTAGTGTGATGCGGCTTAGCCGCATATTCGAGGCCGTTGGACGAGGCATTGATTAACCCGTAGCTGGAATTGCAGGCAAACCTGTGGTCCTCTCGTTTGCCCGGTTTACTTAAACATAGGGGCTATAGCTAGTTAAAAGCCGACTGAGCGGCAGCGAAGTCGGACAGTGCACAAGAAAGCGATGTGGCGTAGCCACATTAGTCAGTGTTCGTGTATAAAGTGTCCGTTTTCGCTTCAGGTAGTTATTCAGATAGTATTTGCGACTCATGCCAGCCTGTATCAGTGGTCTAATAACTGTCAGCGCTCTAATATCATAAATACCCTGACGTTTAAAGAGTTGCCATAATGATTTCAGGTTAGCTAAGGTCAGTTAGCTGACTAGTTGGGTACGGAAGCTGAAGTTTAACTATAATGTATGCATTGTTTGTTGTAGTTTGACATTACAACCAAATGTAATAAACTTTATTATTAGTTCGAATAGCAATTTCGCATGAATTCATTAAATTTATTTTTTCTGGTGCATAAGCGCATATTAATGGATTGTTTTACATTTTATTTTCTTATGGATCGTTTTGTAAATATCCATGTACCATAATTTCGTTCGATATATGAATCATTTCTAATGTTCATTTTTACATCTTCTATGTACCAAGAAAAATTATTTAGCAAACATTTTCATCAAATTTATGGAACTTTTTCTGACATTTTATTGCTCCATTTTGTAATACCGTGGAACACTTTTGTCGATATTATGGAACATATCGACGTGTTTTAATGTACATTGTTAATATTCAATGGATCAATGTCAGTTAATTTATGGCGCAAAATGTATCATTTTATGGAACATTTCCAATATTTTTATGGGGCATTGTTTCATTTTAATTGCTCTTTTATTACTATTTTAGTGCTCTTTTGCGATTATTTTATGGTTCAATTTTACATAATCTATGGGTCAAATCACCCTTTTTTATGGATCATTCACACTTTTTTATGGATTTTCAGTTTTGTTTTATGGAACATGGACAACTTTTTTATGGATCGTTTTTCAATTTTTTATGGATCATTTTTGTTGTTTTAGCGGCGCAAACTTAGGGCTGCCTGAGAGAATTGAGTCCGTGCAACGACGCTTTTTACGTTTTGTGCTTCGTTGACTGCCGTGGAGAGATTCTGTCCGTCTACCTAGCTACGATTTTTTTTCAATTGATCGTAATTAATTTTCTCGTAAACGGTTTACAATATCGCCTTGATGTCAATAGGAAAGTTATAGGAAATGTTATGGGCCTTACGAAAAACTAATTGTCGTCGATGGAGAAACGTGAATAACTTCTGAAAAGGTCGTAATAAAACAAAATAATTGTGTTGTTAAAACAAAATTTAAAATATCTCGAGAATTTCAACATTTCAGAAATTTTTTGTTATATGAATTTTGATTTAAAATGGCATTTAGAATCATATTCAAAAATAAAATTGCAAATAGTATGAATTATAAAAATTTGTCCAAAGTTGTTGTTAGGAAAACTTTTTTATTCAAAGCTTTCCCATGATCCAAATACACTGAAAAACCTCCTTTAATGTCTGTAAAACGATAAACATTAGACTTTTGGCAATTTATGATGGGGTAACGCGAATAACATTTAAAAAGGACATAATTACATGAGTTATTTGTTCTTGTTGGAGCAAAATTTCAAATATCTCACATTCAAAATGTTTCTTTTCTCTTTAGGTTTTTGTTGACAAAATATAAAAAATTAGAAAAAATGGTTTTTTTTTGCAATTTGAAATTTTATCATGAGTTTTTGTTTTTTGTGAAAAATGAAACAATTTTTTTTTTCGGTGCATATTTTTTCGTGCAGAAGCATTCATTCCCTGTAACTCGTTCTCAGATAGTTTACTGTATAAAATAGTGAAATCGAACAAAAATAATTGAAATTATTGCGCGTAGAAACGTCTACGCCCTTTCAAAAAATTGCGCTTGAGTCAAAATAATCTTATTGATTGTGGATTGTTTAGTCTTCCATGCCGGTTAAACCTGTAAAGTTTCATCGGAATCTAAGATTGTCGGTCACGATTTCAGAGATTTTCGGACGGATCTTCGTGGAATTCCTCTGGTATGTTTAAGTTCCTGCACTATTTGGTCGAAATAAAATTTTAACGATATTGTACTAAATCTCAAAGTATTCTGGCGTAACTGAGGGCTTCAGTACCGCAGTACCGTTTCTCGCCAAAAAAATCCTGCGCTACGAAACCTAATCATTTTTTTAAACTTATGCCTGTTTATTTCACTGAAAAATGTACTACCAAAATACTATAAGTTTGATGTAATGAAATCATTGCTCTATGCCTTTACTTAAATTCAATCTTTCTTCACATTTTTCGCACAAAAAGATATGTAATCCCTTAACGCGTCAACGAATCATGTATTTTTAGATAGAACAAACATACGGCCATATCTATGAGAAGTATTTCATTCTTTGTTGAATATTTCAAGAGATCTATGTATCCAGATTTCGTCGCGAACATTGCGAATTGATATACGAATGTGTTACGACCACCTTTCAAGGACATTTGGAATAAGATAGAGTGTGTAAAAACGGTTTCTACTTAATCCTCGACTCAACAAATTCCAATCAGACTAACAGACATACCACTATGAGGAAATTCATCCCAAAAATATCGATCCGCTAATTTTCCCAGAACACGAGTTTCTCCTTTTGTACACGAACCCCCTTTTATACACGGTCCCATACACTCATTTGCTTGTCGGTTATCTTTCGAACTAGAAAACTAACTAAAAATGCACTACATCTTTTAAGCTCAAACAGTGGTGGGTAGTCGCAGTTGACACAGCCTCCACCTTACACAACGTAGCAAATCCGCTACGGTTGTAAGCGAAAAGGAAGTAATCTAATAAAAATCTATCCCGGCATTCGAAAGGCAAACAGAGATGAATAGCAGCAGTTTCATTGATGCTAATCGTCGACAAGTTTTCAGGTGTGATCTTACGTGACTTTTCTTTTGTCGGTTCTCACGGTAAAGAGGGACAAGTCTGTCTTTACCCGAAGTCATGTTGGTGGACTTGAGTGATTCGTAGTTATGCTGCCTAAGCTCGACCTCCATCAACAGAAGACAAAAGTTACGGTATTAAGCTTGTTCTGATGACCATGTCACTTCTAGTTTTCCGATCTGTATACTTCACATCCTTGCTTTCACTGGAGTACTATGGCTCCAAATTTTCATAACTTTCTCTACCCTCTCTAGCAAATTGAATGTCGTTAAAATGTAAAAAAGAAAATGTGTCTACATATAGTCCGAAAAAATCAAACAATAAATATTGAAAAATGTGAATTTAATTGGTTTTATTGAGCACTCTGGAAAATACATAAAAAGGTCTGGAAAAACCTGGAAATTTCATTTTCAGAAATGAGTCGACACACTGTTATAAATTATAAGGCCATCAGCATTGATTAAAATTTGTTACTTGTAACCTGCATATCTAACTAAAAACAAGTAGACGCTTCTGTTTCAGGTTCTGGACATGGTTACCAATAATTATTTGTAATAGAGATGGTCGGGTTTCAATTTTTTCGAACCCGAGCCCGAGAGCATGAAAATTTAAAAACCCGAACCCGACCCGAGCCCGAACATTTTAAAACTTAAAAACCCGAACCCGACCCGTACCCGAGAATGAAAATTTTATAAAACCCGAACCCGACCCGACCCGAGAATTTTAAAATTTGAAAACCCGAAAATTTAAAATTTGAGAAGCCCGATCCGAATCCAACTTGCTAATACGGAGAATCAACCAAAGATCTCAAAAAATTTTAATTCTAGGCACCCGAGCTGGACCCTAGGCTCATCTAAGAGTAGTAGAATCACTCAAATCTGAAGTAACACCATACGCATTGAGTTATATCCGCATATGGCAAAACAAATCACTGGCGAGTAGATTCCGCATTTATATTTATTTATTTATATTGATTATTGAACGTCGAATTTATAATGTTCTGAGAAACTTATAAATCGTCGATATCTTAACCCATTGCAATCCAGCTATGTTAAAACTTTTGGTAATTTATAAAACACTTCATGACGTCACCCACGTTACTGGTTGGAACGGTCACACCTGTATCGAAGTGTGTCAATCAAGATTTTCTAACGTGTTCTTCATGTCCCATCATTAGCGTTAGGACGATCTATGATGGGATATCTAAGTTATTTTATGCTTCAGATTATACGGTAAGCGCGCCTATAGAGATGCTGCGACATCTCCAATGGAGCTCTTGGAACGACTCCAAACTTTTAAAAATCCGTTAATGGCTTCAACAGAACACAATTTTTTTGCGATCAATTCCTTAATTTTCATGTATTTTCATGAAGGAATCCGGATCATGCAACAGCTCAGCCCGGGAACAATCTGACAGAAAGTGCTTGTTTCATATATGTACCACTGATTTGATAGTGGTGCTATTATACCATCACCATATGAGTGTCTTGAACAACGAAACCTGGCGGAAGTGAAGCTAGATTTAGGTCTGATGGAATAAAGACAGTCTCTAGAAAATAAATTTGGCCTAAATTATCTGCTTTTAAAAAATAATGTGCCCTTTTTAAATTTGAGCCATCATAATGACACCAAAGTACCACCAAATTTGTGAGTTCAAATCCTTATTTTTCCGTTACAGTTTATTTTAATTGCAAGCAATCTTTATTATAAACCAGTTTGATTATTAAACTTCCGTTAAAGCAGGTACAACCTATTTGTTTAATTTGACCAACTTAACAGTGCTCGCTTAAAGTTTGTTTGGGGTACAAATGTACCCCACAAAATCGTTTTCGTTAGTGTTTTGTCATGTGTACATAATTCAAAAAAAATATATCTTTTTTTTAAAGCAAGATATCGATACATAGTAAGCGAGAACCTTGTGTAAAATTGTATAAGTTTCAACTCTACCAAATAATAGTATTTGTTATTTGATATAACAAAGCACTATAGTAAAGTAACTAGAAAATGCGCTTGGATCGGCATCGTAATTTTTGCTTTTGCGGATGAAAGAGACATAACACATTCGTGAATATGATTTGTATATAGTATGCAAGACGCTTCATTCGATTCGTTATCTTCTGCAGCCCAGGCTCTGTAACATACTTACTTTATATACACGTACAATCCACCGGCTCTACCTGTTCCTTCGACGCCTTCCTGTTTCATCTCCGTTACTGCATATTGCTGTATGTTTAACGTTTGTATTGGCGTTTGGTTTTTAAAAAAAGCATCGGATTTCAAAAAGACCGGTTTTTGAAAAAAATGGTTCAAAAGGAAATTTAATAATCTTTACAACGTCGTATAAATGGTCAAAATCGATTTGAAACTACCGGCGTTATAGCAATATGAAGGAAAAAGGGAATTTTGACGTATTTTAAAGACTTGTTCTATACAAAATGAAATATTACATAATTAAATAGTCAAAACACGAATATTTTTAAACAGGTAACTTTACGAATGATTTTAGAATAAAACTATCCAATTTAATTATAAATTTTATAAAAAATTAGACATATTAGAGCGATTTTAGTTCTGGGGTACGAATGTACCCCACAAAACCGTTTACGCAGAGAAAAAGTCGCCGCAGCCTAAGTATCGGTTTTAAAGTACCTGTCGAAATTTATATTCTATTATAGAAAGTTGAACCGATATTTTCCGATAAATTCCTGTTGACTTGGTTTATTACTAATTATCATGAAAAATAAATCGCAAAGAGATTTGAGATGTGAAACACGTATTGTTGAATGCTCTCTCATGAATGTTCGATTAAAAAATTAAATATTTCAGGCAGTTTGCGAATATGAAGAGACGGAATTTTATGCAAGAATGAAAAAAATACAATACTTGAGCACCAGAAAATACAACGAATTCTAGCGATTTGGAGGTGTTAACATTTGGTACGGTTATATGGGTCATCCATTCGTATCACGAAGTATAATTCACTATTACAAAAAGACTGCGTTTTGTGTAGAGACGTCATGTCGTGAAATGGTTGGGTTGTTTTGTTCAAAACCCGAACCCGACCCGACTCCGATAATTTGTAATTTGAAAAACCCGAACCCGACCCGAGCCCGAAAGTTCAAAATTTCAAAAACCCGGACCCGACCCGAACCCGAAAATTTCAAATGCGAAAACCCGGAACCCGATCCGAACCCGAGAAGCTTAAATTTACAGAACCCGAACCCGACCCGAAACCCGTCGGGTCCGGGTTTCGGGTCTAAAAACCCGAACCCGACCATCTCTACTTCAGATACCTTGCCAAATCATCAATGTGCTAACAAAGCTCTATGCGAAGTAAAATGAACACATTGGGTGTTAATGGAAGTTCGCAGATTTTTTTTACGTTTGATTTTCGAAATTTTTTGGCGTAGTATGAAAATTACGGTACCGACCTCCTACCCAGAACCTGAAATAAGAGCATATACCATATTTGCCCATCTTCTGTAGAAACCTCCTCGTTTCAATGGGGGACGACAGATATTGGCTTCATTAATGTTTCTTGCTTCGTTTATCCCTAAGAACGGTTACATGAATGTAGTGTATTATTAATGTCTTATACTAAACGGTATTCTCGAAGTAATTTTCTGGACTCTAATTGATGCAAACTAACAATGACATCATTCCCGTGTCGCCATTCGTACTGCAGATCCTGTTTGCACCGCTTAAGACTAAGGTAAACAAGGCGCTGGTTTTGCTCTTCGATATATTGCACTTCGGCTATAAGCAAAGTGGTGAGAATTAGGAGATGGTTGTTTGGTGTGAAATAAGTAGCGCACTATGTACTTGATCAGAGTAAGCATGAGAGGTAACATGTTGGATTGGTTTGGTATAGTGTAAAATTAGTTTGTGCTAATCAACTCTGTGGGACCTATGGCCATTCGGATTCAGTGCTCTTTCGGACGGTAGTCACTATTTTCTACTGCACAGAAATATCCAACGAAACGCATGAAGAGCGGAAAGAGCGCGAAAAGAGCGGAATCGACCTGACCAACAGGTATCAGGTACTTTACGCATACTTTACCCATCATACTTTATTCAGTCAGTGTTGCTCCATCAACCACAGAGGCTCGTTTCGTGTCTATTTACGCCTCCTCAAACGCAATACATCGCGTGTGGTCAGCAAACACGGTTGGACATATATATTTTATATTTTGATTTGTTTACCCTCGTGGAGTCGCCGGGTTGTCCTGGTAACGGTGTGATTACAGTGCGCATAAGTGGATGTGAAATCGCGACATTTTGTTTTTTTTTCTTCTATTGTTAATTTTTCCAAAGGCTGATATCGTAATATACTGTGAGTGAACGTAGGAAAATTACTGTAATTTTCTTGTGTTGTTAGTCGATATAAGATTGTTTCGTCTTACGTTGCTATAAGTTTCGCAATTCAGCTCATCGGTTTATTAGGTTTGGCGCCAGCCTAACCTGAAGTGAGTATTGCTGGTTAAATTTTTACCTATAGCGTTGTTTGTCATAGTGATGTCATCGAATGCAACCGGTATGCTTGGGCGATGAGAAGACGTGTAAATTCGGGTTTCCTAATGAATAAAAGATCTAGTCAAATGTTTCGTCTAGTTACGACACAAGCTAGTTGGTGCTATGGGGAGGCTAGCATAGACATATAAATTCCGTCTTTCTTTGTTTCGGTTCACCATGAGTGACCTTCATTCATTTTGATACATTGAAGCATAACTCGGAGAAGAGCTATTGTGTGATAATTGCAATCCGAATGTTTGCAGTTTTAAAAGTAGTTTGATGGTGTGACTGAGATTGTATACTGAAAAGTAAAATTAGGCTCTAGAACATGAATCTTGTTTCTCGAGACTTGAGACCCAAACAAATAGCGATAAGTTGGTCTTGATTGAAAAAGTTTATCATTGAAACGACATTCCAGTATGTTCTTGAATTTTTATTAGTTTTCCTAGAATAAAAGATCGAATGGCACGTGATTTGCCTATGAACTATTATATCCTCTGGATCCTTAATATCGTAAAAGAAGAGGTCTCTCTTTCTCTTCAGGATCATTGTCTTTTTTATTTCTCTAGCTCCGGAAAACTAAATACTGTCGGCAAAGCTCTAATCCCACTCTACCGATGAAGCGACGAGCCCCCAAAAAGTAGGTAGGTGGTTCGTCGCTCCAATGAAATTTTCATTTCCGGACCGTTGCACGCGGGTCATTTGTTCAACCTAGCGAGCTACCGGTCTGGCCAACTGTCTGACTGTGTTTATCCAAGCATATTATGTATATTTGAACGCGGTCCGGATGGTATCTTTCTTTTTAATTTCATTCATTTTGCTGCGATATTACTACACTCGTCTCAGTGATGTAACAGTAAAAGTCGAATAAAGCTAGGACTACAATGGCCGGTCGCTCGCTATGCTGCTTCTTGTGAAATTAACCGTATAAACTTTATAGTGAATTAGTTCATCCGTAGTTTAAATAGAGTAGACGCCCCTTTCTATGTCTTTGGCCGGATATTCTCCGATGCAATGGCCAATGGCTAAAAATAGTGTTTCATGGTTCGGTCAATTCATTCTTCTTTCCAATTATCGCATACTTTTGATTTCATTTATAGCGTTGAATGATGATGATAATTTTCACTTTTCTACCATCCCACAATAAACGGGAAACGTCGATTTTCACTGCTTCCCCATCCTCACCAATTCCTCCCATTTTCTCATTCCAGATCAGTGTTCAATGCCATACATTTTGATACGCGGTAATTTAGCTTCATACAGTCATAAGTATCCGTTTCGAGTGCTAGTCTCGGGATTGAAAGGTAAGCGCAAAACCAGCACACTCATTCTCCACACGGCGTGTAGAAAACCAAAACTCCTAAGCTTTTGTAGGATAATTGAGCCGCGGTGCAGTGGCTGGCTAGTTCTAATTCCTCCCTTCTATCGTTTCATTCGAATACGACCGTTAATTGGGCAGCGGCCGATCTCGAGCAACTGAATCGTTTCCCGTGCGGAGGGTACAGTGATGAATCGACCATCGTCTATCTACAGCATCCTTGTGTGATCCTGACCGCGTTGGAGGTAAGTGTTGATTGTTTGTATTTACATGAGCTATTTAGTAATTCGGATCGAAGAAAGATGCGCAGCATTGCGATATGAAATATGAATCGAGTCTGTCACTAGGAAAAATTTTAACAATTCGTTCCAGTACTGAGATTGATCAATGTAATAATGACTTGTGTAAATACCGATGCAAGCTGTTGGGAAGCGAGACTCACTCTAGTGGCTGGGAATTTAAAAGTGGTTCCGTCTATTTTGAACCGGTTCAACAAGCCGGCACGAATGGTGTATTTTTCTGTTTTGTTTTTCTTATTCCTAAACATGGGCTTCTTCGATGGTAGCGGGAATTCGTAAAATCGTTGCTTGGAACCTCTCAGCACGCGAGTGTTTACTTTATTGCGCACTTCCCACCAACCTGGACTCCGCACTTTCAAAGTGCGAGTCATCAAACTGCTACTGAAAACTGCGAGCTGTCAAACACTTGCATTATTTATTACTTCACAGTTGGTTTTGTTTACATCAGTTGAAATTAACATCTATCGCAATAACATTTTCAGCAGATTTTAGTTGAATATATACAGTATTTAGAACGTTTACTATTTTTTAGATTGTCCCTAACATTGCTGGAGCAATCGAATAAGTACTGGTACCATTTCCTTGCATTACATATTATTCAATATTGGTTGGCAGTTCTGTTAGCATACGTGACTGGATCAAGACATAAGTGGTCTTTATTTTTTCTAGCATATGGCCAACATCATTTTACATAATGTGCAACATTGTCAGGCAACTTGTAATACTAAATATCACTGCCTATATGGATATTACTTCTTGGGAATCTCGAGGGCCAGGCTATCCATTATTTATAAGAAATCCAAAACTACGATAAGCACCTGGATTCAAAATTACGAGACGGAATGCATACTTTCTCGCAAGCAACGCGAGCAGGTATTCCGCAAATTTAAATCTGAGCATAGGCACTGGATCGTGGAACAGTACATGGAAAACCCTGTTCTTTTTTTGAGCGAATGTCGAGATCTGTTTTATAGCCACTTTTATCGGACCATAAGTGAATCAAGTATATGCCGGATTCTCCATGCTGAAGGATTATCTTGGAAAACTCTGGAACGCCGAGCCATTCAAGTGAAGGAAGAAGAGATATTTCGTTTCTGCGCAGAGATGAATGCTATCGATTGGGATATTTACCATCTTGTATTTTTAGATGAAGTTTCTCTAGATAGCAGAGATATGCTTAGAAACCGTGGATATGGAATCAAGGGGAAAAAACTTATATTTCGGGGAGAATTTGTAAGGCGGCCTCGGGTATCTTTCCTTTGTTTTCTTGGGATGGAGGGTATGCTAGATAGCTTCGAAACAGAAGGTACTTTCACAAGAAAAATATTCTTCGAATGTTGCCAATCCTTTGCTTTGAATCACGAAGCAGTCCGTCGATATCTTGGATTTAATTCAATATGGATTATGGATGGAGCACGAATCCATTGTGACCAACACATAGTTATGTATCTGAGATCAATTGGAGTTTTACCTGTGTTTCTACCTCCATATTGCCCTTTTTTCAATTCAATTGAGATAATTTTCGGAATAACAAAAAGAAACATGAAAAAGCGTTATGAAGAAAATTCCAATGAGAATTTGTCACATACTGCAATAGCAACATTTTTTGCCTATTCCGGATATAATTGCTCAAAGCTTTATAAACATTGTGGATATCTTCCTGGGGGTATTTTCGATCCTTCAATTGGTCTATCGCAAGACATGACAGAACTAGGATTTGATTTGGATACAGCTTATGACTAATTGTTGGTATTTGTTTCACCCTAGTGGAACGGTACATCTCATGGATAGTTTATTATTAACAGTTCAGATATAAAACTTACAATGAAAATAAAACATCTCTTTTATTAAACTACAAGTGGTCTACATCTGGCATATCCGAAATTTTACTGACCAAGCTTCTGCTTAATTCATCCTCTTCTGGCCTTATTGATTCCTGCATAGATGATACGAGGCTTAAGTTGGTAGCACAACGTAATCTCATCGCTTGGATACGTGATTTGAGACGTTTCCCCAGCGATATTAGCTGCTCTACTTCTGAATCCAATTCATCCAATTCCGCCGCAAAGCTATCGTTTATCGTGTTGGCCACGTTGAGACCGCTGCGTATACTATTCATCCGAACAGCCTCTGATACAGGAACCGAACGGAAAAATTTTAGTAGATAGGTTGGTGGCAGTGATGATAGTCTTTGATCTCTTTCATGAGCGGGTCCTGTGTGAATATAGTTAGCCCACAGTTTCCAAGCACTTGAGTGGCCAGTGAGACAGCTACCATGCTTGTTCCGTAGCTCTTCAGCAAGTGTTGTGAGTGCTTGGTTACTTGGGGCTCCTGCGCGATCCGCATTCTGGTGGCGCACTAGTTGCTTATCCACAACATCCCATAGTGACTTACATGCAACTGAAGTAGAATACATGTGTACGTGTATCCTAATCTCCTTGTGACGCCAGTTAATTAATGCTTTGCTGTCCAGCTTGTCGACATTCACTCGCCTTTTCTGTTGGGGGTCTTGCAGCACGACAAACTTTGAAAGGTCTTCAAAACTAGACTCTGCCTTAGCCCACGCTGCCTGTTGTGACCCTTGTTCTTCGCATATAATCACTTCGCGAGAGATGAAGCACTTTGCTACATCCCAAATATGGTGAAGAATATCATTCACCGTATTCCCATACATAATACGAGCAGTAACTTGGCTTCCGGACGTTTCGCCCACAAATCGTCTTTTGAAGAAAACTCCATTTAGAGATAAGTTATATTCCCGCTCGGATTCGTTTTCTGGTGGCTGAATGTCTATCACATCCATTCGTTGAATTTTCGACTGTGGCTCAATATCTCCGTTTTCATGATCATTTCCAGAAAATGACGAAATATCGACATCATCCAATGCCTCTATACTGTAATCACTATGTTCCGTCTGGGGTTCCACCCGTTCGTCTCCGTCCATTGTTTACAAATCAATGTATTTACAACGCCAATCTGTAATTCAGAGATGGTTGCAATGAAATTTTAGTGAAACAAATTGAAAAAAACGTTACCTGTACAACGCCGACTGCATAATTGATTGTATTGATGGAACGACAGGTATGCAAGCGGAAAAAAACATTAGCCAATTGCAATAAATTTTTCGTTTGTTTTGATTTTGCTATGCGTAGCAAGTTATAAAGATGGTCACCTCCTAGACAGGCCAGCCGAGCTAACCGGTCTATGAAAGAAATTGATAATTGCGCAGTGCGGGTCAAATCCAGTTTTTGTTGCCACAAGCAATATTAATGCATGATTCGTGTTCCGTTCAGAGTCATGCAATTGTGCGACAAAGTTGAGAACAATCATGATTAATAGTTCATTCACTATGAAAATTTACATCGTACTTGAAGTTCGCTTACCTAAGTTCGGTTTGTTCGATTGAAGCTTGATTTGTTTCTCATCGTTTCACGTAAGGTGACGATCCTATGTTGATTTTATTCTCTGCTAATTACTCGTTCTACAATCGATAAAATGCGTATAATGCGGTGTGTACATTAAAAGACAGGCCAAAACCTGTAAATTGTGAGGTATTCATAGTGTAAACTAGAATCGTGGGCCCCAATTTTCACCCTACAATTCTACCCAATTTGAACAAAGATAATAACAGCATTTACTTTAGAATCATTGAACAATATATAGGGTAATGTGTCTATTGTGGCCGTAGAGTCTATCGTGACCCTATTTCGCACCTCTTGGTTTTGAACCACGCATATCAGATAGTGACAATATCTCTGGATAAAAAATGTATGCAAATATACGTTCAAATTATATTATCATTAGTTTATGCAGATATTTATTCAGAACTATCGGCCAAATCCAAGTTTTGATTAAAATAAAATTACCTTCTTGAACTATCTGCTAATTCGCCTCACTCACATAGTGAAACGAAACAAAACGCAATGCACAGTGTTTTAAAACGTCGTTTTCCTGTTTAAAATTAATAGCGTCTGAACCGTTACATTTAGAAGTTTAGCTTGTTCGGAGAAGTTCTTACCTTTACGATTGCGCATATGCAGAAATATATTGTTTAGTGATTTATTCACCTATATATGATATACGAAAATTATTTTCTGAACTAATTAAGACACCCTAGTAACAATTTTGGTTTTACGGAAGTTTTAGAGCCACTCATGAAACTCAGATTGTACTTGTAGTATGCCATAAAACCTCAATTGTTACTTAGGTAGACTTTGTCTTCGGAAATGTTGTAGAAAACATTACTACAAACGGAAATCCTTGAAGACACCATATAGATAACTTTAATAGCTTTCGAGTTATGGAACATGTTATATGGAATATCCCATAAAATTAGTTTTTTCTTTCGATAATTTTTTTAGCCATTCCTCCGCTCTTGAAACCCTCAACAAATTTGTTCGCGATGTCGAAACACATACTTTTGCTGAACAATGTTACTTCCTACCTGTTGTTAGCTTAGCTTAGCTTAATTGACCGCCAGTGACTTTCCCGTGGTCGATCGGAGCCTGTTGAAATTGCATATTGAACCAATTGTATGATACAGTCCATATTCGATTATCCGTAGTCTCGATTATCCGTAGAAAATGATTCGATTATCCGTAGTCCGAAGAAATTGTTTAAATTTTCCGCATATTACGTTTTCTAAAGCTACATTACACGTCTATTATTGTAATTGATACCAACTACAGTTTCTGAAAGAATAAATATTTTCTAATATGTGACGAATAAAATAGGCACGGTGTCTTTTTTTACCAACTTTATGCAAAAAAATTCAGCATCTCTGAAACTTCAGGATATGAAAGAATGGGCTTTCCCCTTTCATTTGAAACCAACATCAAAATAATCCTTCGGGGGGTCTAGATCAACTTTTTTTTAAGTTTTTTTTCGTGAAAACATAGATTTTACAATAGAACTAGTTCATATTTCTGTCCCTAGATGGTGCTTTAAACATTCGGACAACACTAAAAGTGAGAATCTGATAGATATTTTAATTGTCTACAACTTTGTTAACAACTATACACCGACTTGAAATTATCCGAAAAAGTTGTTTAATATTTTAACGAAGTCTAAGTCTAAGTTAGTTTCACAGAAACCCTACACGGAAACGCTCCCGATCGCATAGCAACTAATATATTAGTCGAATTTCTGAAATCGATTGGTTAAAATTTGGTACAGCTAAACGATTGTTGATTTTTCTAAACTTTCATTTTTGTTTTTGAATGAACAAAACAGTTGCTGAAACAACTAAATCATCTAGTTGAAAATGTGATGCTGTCAGTTAGCAAAGACACACACCATCCAAATCAGCTCATCAAATAGCTGTAACAACTAATATAATTGTTGATTTCAAGATTGGTGCGAGTTGAAACTGAAAACCGAGATGGTTGTTTCAGTCAATTGTAATATTGGAATAATTCCCAAACAGTTGTAACAACTAATATAATTGTTGATTTCAAGATTGGTGCGAGTTGAAACTGAAAACCGAGATGGTTGTTTCAGTCAATTGTAATATTGGAATAATTCCCAAACAGTTGTAACAACTAATATAATTGTTGATTTCAAGATTGGTGCGAGTTGAAACTGAAAACCGAGATGGTTGTTTCAGTCAATTGTAATATTGGAATAATTCCCAAACAGTTGTAACAACTAATATAATTGTTGATTTCAAGATTGGTGCGAGTTGAAACTGAAAACCGAGATGGTTGTTTCAGTCAATTGTAATATTGGAATAATTCCCAAACAGTTGTAACAACTAATATAATTGTTGATTTCAAGATTGGTGCGAGTTGAAACTGAAAACCCAGATGGTTGTTTCAGTCAATTGTAATATTGGAATAATTCCCAAACAGTTGTAACAACTAATATAATTGTTGATTTCAAGATTGGTGCGAGTTGAAACTGAAAACCGAGATGGTTGTTTCAGTCAATTGTAATATTGGAATAATTCCCAAACAGTTGTAACAACTAATATAATTGTTGATTTCAAGATTGGTGCGAGTTGAAACTGAAAACCGAGATGGTTGTTTCAGTCAATTGTAATATTGGAATAATTCCCAAACAGTTGTAACAACTAATATAATTGTTGATTTCAAGATTGGTGCGAGTTGAAACTGAAAACCGAGATGGTTGTTTCAGTCAATTGTAATATTGGAATAATTCCCAAACAGTTGTAACAACTAATATAATTGTTGATTTCAAGATTGGTGCGTGTTGAAACTAAAAACAAAGATGGTTGTTTCAATCAATTGTATTATTGAAAAATATCCCAACCAGTTGTAACAGCTAACGATTTTGTTAATTATAAGGAGGATTTATTACCCAGTAATAAAAAGCCAAATTATCTTCGAAGAAGTTTATTGCTATCATATCAATGGCTTGATTTATCCAAACGCGTTGTATCACTAGAAAATATAAATATTAACACTGTTCAGCGCCAATACGTTTACAATTATTCTATTTTATAAAAAGTATAGAAAGTCAATCTTTCTATACGAATTATGGTTCCATGTTCCACTAGATTCTCTATTTGCATGGAACAATTATTTATGCAATGATAGAATATACAGATCAATTTACTGATGGAGACTAATGTCCTATTCTAATGTCTAACATTTGTTAACATGTGAGAAAATTGGATGGCTGATTTGTAAAAACACATGAAACATACACACCTGGTTCCAGAAGATTTGCTCACGTTCGAACATCAGTCGAATCATGCAATTTGTTGTCTACCTGATGTATTATATAAAAATACTTCCATAAATTCACATATATATCACTAAATTAGGTAGGCACTTCTAAGTATTATAACTGGTTTATTAATCTAAACTTCAAAATCAAGCTCTTTTATGTTAGCCTCAAAAATTTTACAAAATGAACATAGCGAGAAAATTGACGTATCCTTTTCAACTAAAGAAATGGTTAAATAAAATTTGCAAATTTTTGTTTCCTTTTTGCTGTCTTTATTTTCTGAAAACTGACAGCTTTCAAAAACAACTAATTTATTCAGCCAATTGATGATGCGAAAATCAACAGGACAGTTAGTTGAATCAACAATTTTTAGTTGAAACAGTCCAGACAAAAATCAAAAATTGCAATATTCATTTTTTGTGATTGCGGGGTTTTCCGTGTACTTCTGTGGTTTGCGTTCAATTATAAACTGTGTGTCCCAACATTTCGTCTTGAACAGAATTATAACAACTGACTTAAACGAGCATAATCTAAATTATGATCATTACATAAATGTAAGCAAACCCTTGTAGCCAAGAAATACCTTCCGATGAATGGTAGTTCTTTCGAACCTATCGGGAAAGATTACAAACTTGAACCAAACGCACAAATAGTTTTCTGTCTCTGTCAAACATCCTAATTTTCAGAAGGTCAATAGAAACTGTTAACGAAGAAGTTGTAATGAATCCCGTCAAATATTTTCATGTCACTAAACCCAATTATTTTTTGGTAGTGAAATAAGTGCGAGAAAATATATTTCCAAACCACTAGGCCGTGTGAAATCTTAGATATAACTTCGTTAAAATCTTAAACAACTTTTCGGGGGGATTTCAGATGAATTTTCAGTTGTCAACAAACTTGTAGACAATTAAATTTTCCATCAAATTCTCACATTTAGTGTTTTTCGAATATCTAAAGCGCCATCTAGGGACAGAAATATGAACTAGCTCGAGTAGTAAAACCAATATTGTTACGAAAAAATCTTCAAAAAAAAAGTCTGTCTCAAAATGATCCGTCGGGGGGAAGTCGCCATCTTGGATTTCAAAATGGCGTCAAAAATCAATTTCTGGCACCAACTCTTCAAGACCATTCCAAAAATATCCATATTGATTGAGTTGGATTGTATAACATTCCCCCGAAAACCATTACCCAGAAGAAAAAATACCGAAGCTTTTTCCCTAGAAACACATATTCCAGAAAGCACTAATTCCCAGAAAACTGATTCCCAGAATGTACCATAGCCCAGTAAACTTTCACCCAGAAAGAACCATAACCCAAAAAACTGTTCCGCAGAAAATACCAAAACCCAGAAAATTATTTTACCGAAAATTTCGTTACATTTAGATCATGTGTACTTAAATACTTGTTATAAGTTTGCTATTCACAGTATTTTTTTTAATATTTACGCATTGTGCTTAAATTTAGACGCATTAAAAAATGGAAAGATCTACGGGTGATGATTATATGTAAAATGAATGCTTTCGATTCCTAATTGATAGAAAAAATATTATAATTGGTTTTGATCTAATTTTTGCATTTAAAACCGCTTGCTCCGCGCACGTAATTGCTAATTCCGGTTCCTATAGAAGCAAAACCCATTGATTACTTTTGGAGCATGCAACTCTAGGTACATTTGGCCAACTATAGCTGCAAAGGAGCTCAAAAATCAAGGAAAACTCACTATTTCAGTTGTTTTTTAGCAAATTTCTATAATAAAACTTGTGTTACCTTGCGAGTTTAGTGCGAACTACAAATCAAAAAATTATTAACGGCGGTTGGCATTTTAATCAAGCGTTTAGCTTACTACTGCAACTAGTAGTACACCGCGGCTATTGGAGCACCCACCCTATTGTTTGTTAAATATTCAACAATCGTCGATTTTCGATATTTGCGGCATCGCGCCGCGGAAAAATCCAAAACTCTATAATACATTTGAGTTGCAAACACATGTAATATTACCTGAAGATCTAGAAGCATAAAAAGAGCTCCATTAGGTAAAATACCTAATAGGACATCTCAAATCTCTATCGCTTTGCGTGCCATTGACGGTTAATGATTGAGCACAAAGCTTTGGCTGCCTAGAGCTAAATTTTTTTTTCGATTTCTTGGTACAATGGCAAGCGACGTAGTATTTTGTGAAATGATGCACTTGTTAATGAAAAAGTGCTGTAAAAGTCATTAAAATCGACGCAAATTTAAAAAAAAAAAACTATCTGATAAAAATATAAAATCCTATACGTACGTCGCTGCAAATAGCAATTCTGAATACACTGTGCAAATTTCAAAACGATCCAAAAAGAGTTGTTTGACTTACATTTCCGACCAGCTAAAAAGTGGTTTCGAAAAAAAAAATCGTGTTTAAAGTTTTCAGTACGCTCGGGGTATACATAAGAGGCGCTTCGGCGACACATCATTTTCAAAACTATTTAAGCACATTTTCAGCCATTGAAATTATTTTCGATTTTTTGAAAATTCTAGTAATGTAACCCCTTAATAACTCGATATTTACAACAACAGCGGACTTAGCACAGATCAATTACAACGTTTTCTAGCTTAATACTACTTCATTGATTGCATAGTTTCAATTTAATAAAAACTGTTGTTTTTAGAAGAAATGAAACATTTTTTTGGTAATGGCTTTCGAATTTCACTTTTGAAGACTAAAACCCCATTAGCCGAAACTTTACACCCATGCAATTTAAACATCAATGTCACAAATGACGTTTCAAGGTCGCAGAGATGTTTGTTTTCGTCGTTTAAAGTTAAATTGAAAAGCCGAAACATGTATCTTCAAAATAAAAAAGACAAGATCCATTCAGTAGATCTTTCGCAAATTATTCCCAAAAAACACCTCAATTTTAGGCCTCGAGAGTAGAGGACCCCCTTGAAATTTCGATGGTACATGATGCAACAAACATCAAAGAATGTTATAAAAAATCTTTAATATGATAGTTCGAATATGTTTTTCCTATTTTAGCCAACTTTTTGCTCCAGCTATTCCTTAGTGTGCTGGAAAGAATGAATCAACCCCTATGTTTGAGAAAACCGGTCAGACGAGTGGATAACAAGTTTCATTCCGAGGGCTATTTGGCATACATATTCAAAGAATTGCTCATGTTTAAAATGAGTCAACTCATATGTTCGAATAAACCGAGCATACGTGTTGATCACAGGTCATTCCCTTATTGATTCATCTGCTACATAAATTGCCATCCACGGTCAATAGGAACATTGAGCATTGAACGAACGTTCCTGCCCTTAGTACACATGCTCCTTCCAGATAAATCAGAATTTAACTACAAAAAGCTCTAGAACTGATAAAAATCATAGCAGCCAACAACAATATTATAACTAATCCGTCGATTGTATTGACAGGTTTTGAAACCGCTGAGATAAACGCTTTACCCAAGTAGCAATTTTTGTTTCAGTAACTATTTCACAACCAGTTGGCAACAAAAAATAGGTGCTGTTGTGACTGACATCTAACTTCCTGTGCGACCTAAAAAGCGCAGTTTTAGGCCGATTTTCAACATGATTATGATTGAGCAAAACAGTAAAAACTTGTTCCCGTTTCGTTGGAATAGCCATGCGAGAATAACTAAATGAAATCATATTGTTGTCAACATGTTGAATGCAGGTCGCAACAAGATTACTTAATCATACCATTTTTTCGTTCACCTAGACTGTCAATCGCAACTGAAAAGTTACTTATTTTCTTATAAATATGTTAAGATTATGTTACCAGTGGAAATGAAAATGAAGACCAAGTCAGAATATATGTTGATTATTTAAATTTGAACAGTAGTGTCATTCTTCATATCAAAAATTGTCAATAAAGCATCAAATTTTACTGCGCATCAGAGTCTATCGAGTGATATTTTATTCCACTTCATATTATTACACGCGCTCCTGGTGAAACCAAATTATCAACAAAATAACTCATTTTTTTCGAGGAGAAAACCGAATCATATCAGAAATCCAACATTATTCAATGAAATCACACATTTATCATAAATCAGGAACATAAATCGCTTTACCGGTAGCCTTTTATGAATATCCCTGAGCCGGCTGAGGTTTTATTTCCAATACATTAGAAAATGATGCATATAAGAAACATGGCTTTCTAGCCATCCAGGGCCAAATTTAGGATGTGATTTTGGTGAAGACGAAACAATTTGCTTTTAGAACAAATTTATATCAATGAGCAAAGATTTTGATTTGTGTACAACTACATTCCAGCATACGGTTTGACTCCATCGAACAATTTTTAGTTCACATCCAAATATACCTTTCCTTAATATGACCTAGGGTAATACTATTCTTACTGAAAACGTTCTAGTTACAAGTCATATTCTTGCCATACACACGTATCAGGCACATATCATCAATATACCTTGAATCACAAACTCGCACGTATTGATAAATAGCATTTGCAACACTGGATTGACCAATTCATAACTAAAGGTCAACAAGATAATAATGAAGTTGAATTTTTGTTTCCATTACGTTGAGAAAATTCACCGGTCACACTTCATGCGCTCCACTTCATATTATAGAAGCATTGAACTGTACGGTGGCGCCAACTATAACATGTTCGGTGTATCGGAAAAATGTAAACATGTGACATGTATGATTGTAACGAGAAATTTTAAAAGTAAATCTTTCTTTTACCGCAGTAGTAGCATTAATACCAATAGTTGAACTATTGGGTCATACTTCTATGAGAAGCACAGGGAAATATTATTGCAAGATGCAATAAAAATAAACAATTTCCCCAAAATAGGAGCTATTTTAAACCAACGGTAAATCGTTGTATCGAAGGGTGCTCTTAGCGTTTTTCTTTTCATTTTGGACTATTTGAGTTGGCATGTGATCATTTTTTTCATTATTTCAGTTATAATTATCACCTGAATCATTACAAATGACAGTCCGGTGAACCAAACTTTCCCTAGCTCACCTTTTAGTCACTTTCTCGAGAACGACTGAAGAATGTGAGTAACGTGTTCAATAATGGCATCTAGCTCATCATTTGTTTAAGGTTTGTCGACGTAGATGAGAGACTTACATAACCTCATAAATTCGAATGGCACTGCAGCGCAAGAGCAAGCAGTCATTTGACATTACCATATTTTGATATGATTCAACTTTCGAACTTAGTTTCAATAAATCGTTAATTGCAATTTTACTCCAGCATGTTGAAACTTTAAGGTGTTCCAAACCTTTTGCGGCAACATGTGCAAACAACCAGTTCTCAATATCATTTTTGAAGGAAAAACACACGGTCACTTTGCAGGATGGAATAGAGTTTCTAGGATCTCCTCAGGATGCTTATCATACCGACAATACAGTTTTGTTTGTTTTTCATACCTATTTAACCAAAAATTAGGTAATAAGGTAAGTTATCAAAAATATCAAAACGTAATTCAAGCGTAGGTTTTTTCGTGAAGGCTGCAACAATTAAAAAAGTTAAGGATTCTATATCAACTCAGTTGGCAAATAATCCCAATTGTCAAATAAATGGTACAAAATACCCATTTAAAATGTGGTAGTGGAACATTTTTAAAGACTTTTTTTTGTTAGGAAAAGCCTACTTGAGTCTACGAGTGGGGAATGGGTCCACAAATGCCGGTATTCTGTCTGTTTTCGGATGGAATTTTCAAGAAAAATTTTGAATTATTAGACAAAATGTCATTCAGCAAAAAAATATTAAAAAAATGTATTTTGAAAATTTGCATATCATGGACTAGTATTTTCAGATGCTTCAATTATTAAACAAGGAATTTGCTAAATAGCAGTACTCCTGAGATCACGTTAACTTTTCTATTGTTTCCGGAAGGTACACCAAGTAAGCGATATATCTCAAATTCATACTACTCATTCCGATCTATCTACTATGTTTCTTGTTCTTAGTTCCGAAATTATTTTCAAATATATCAATTATATAATCAGTGTTGAAGGAATTTAATCACTTCGCTTAAAATCAGCAATAGTATACATGCCATTTGTTTATATTTTTTCGATACACCGAACATAATATAGTTGGCGCCACCAAAGAGAATAGTGAAAGAGACGCAGAGTGAAAATCAGTCAAAACGGCAACACTCCCTTTACGATGATTTCAACACTAGAATTTGGCAACCGTTTCCAAAGGCAGCACTTTAAATGACTCCTATTATATTTTGAAAACAAACCTTTTGTCGATCGTTGGATTTGTTTATCAAACGATGTGCATTTCGAAACAAAGAGATGAAATAATTCTAAAACTTGTTTTTACTCATACATAGACTCTAGAATGCACCTTACAATCACGATTGCACTAAATTCTGACGAAAATTCAATTTTTTTTTGATAGATTTACAATACTTATCTCCTCCAACTCAGGCATGAGTAATGTTTATTTACATTGCACGATTGGTCTGCTCAATAAGGTATTTTTGGCTTCACACTATTCGTCTCTTTTCCTATTCTCTTTGGGCGCCACCGTTGAGCTAAATGCTTCTATAATATCAAGTGGAGCGCCAGAAGTGTCATCGGTGAATTTTCGCAATGTAATGCCCACAAAAATATAACTTATTTTTTGTTTTGCTAAGCATTAGTTGTGAACTAGTGGATTCAATGTTGCAAAAGCATTTTATTAATACGTATGAGTTTGTGCTGAACGGCGTAATGATGAAATGTGACGGATACATACGTATAACACGAATACGACTTTGTAAACTGAAACGCTTTCAGTAAGAATTTTGGTTTTTGACAACTGTGCAATTGTCAAAATACATACAACAAAATCAAAATCACAACTAAATTTCAACAAACTCTGCAGCATCAGTAACCAGTTCGGAACATGAATGAACATGTTCTAGCTGGCAACATAAATGACTATTTGGCGACAAAAGATGTTATTAAATAACTTTGATGTTATCTATGTTCAACCAGTGCAATAAAAATAACTATTGTTCTCTCGTTGCAACATAGTTTGTACTTAGACGATTAAAACTAGTTGCGATTTGCTACTTGGGTAGCAAGGATTGTTCCCAATTCTTTGCGATATGGTTGCTTTTTCCACGTAACGAAACATTGGTGGAAACGCATTCAAAAATTGGGATTATCTGGAATTTATTTGAAAAGCATGCAAATGCAGATCTCTTTCAGACAAACCCAGGCCTTGGACTTTTTGAAACCTCAAGATGTGTCTGAAGGCTTGGGTATTGTCCGTGCTTCAGCTCCGGAATAAATGTCCCCGTGCTTCGATGACATAAAAAATACGTTTTGGGGAAGCGAAGGGTTGGAAAACACTGCGCACAGGCCCAGGCCAGATTTTCCCTTGAATTATGGACCATGCGATACAACATCCTCAATGACATACCCAGAACCTCAAACGCAATAGAAGGGTATCACAACCAATTAAATGCACTCTTAAAAGGTACCAGTGACCTTAAACTTTATGCGGTTGTGAAAGCATTCAAAGAGGAAGAGCAGTCCACGTAGGCGGAATATATGCGATATCTGCAAGGAGATATGATAAACCGGCGTCGCTGTAAAAAAAAAACAGGTAGGAGTGACAAAAAATTAAAAGAAGTTCTAATTGCCGACCAGGAAGATGGTACAACATTAAAAGATACCATTTTATCAATAGATCTTATATTACAAAACCAAACCTGAATATTAATACTAATAAATAAGTTATCTTCAGTTAAAATACCTCAATTTCTGGGAATTGGTTTTTTCTGGGGTATGAACTTCTGGGTAACGGTTTTCTGGGCAAAAATACTTTCTGGGAAAAGGTTTTCTGGTAATTGGTACTTTCGACGGAACGGTTTTCTGGAGAGTGGTTCTTTCTGGGGAAAAAACTTCGGTGTTTTAGTTTCTGGGGAATGATTTTCGGGGGAAAGTCGTACAACCATTGAGTTATAGCGAATTTCGCTAAACCGGAAGTCGCCATCTTTGATGTCAAAATGGTGTCAAAGATCAATTACTGGCATTTACTGTTCAAGACCATTCTGAAAATATCCATATTGATTGAGTTATAGCGAATTTCGCTAAACCGGAAGTCGTTATCTTTGATTTCAAAATGGCGTCAAAAATCAATTACTAGCACCTACTCTTCAAGAACATTCCAAAAATACCTATATTGTTGGGGTGCGGGCCATAAGGAATCTTCCAGACCCGTCTCTTCCATCTTTCCGAAAATTTTCTAAGTCTTTTGCATTCAAAAGGACTTAGAATGTTTTTTGCCAAAACCGTGTTAATGGCGAAATCTGCGCAAAATAAAAACTGCCAAAATTCTTCTAAGTTCTTTGCATTCAAAAGGACTTAGAATATTTTTGCAAAAACCGCGTTAATTGGAAAATCCGCGTAAAAAAACCGCGTTAATTGGAAAATCCGCGTAAAAAAAACCTCGTAAAAAAACCGCGTAAAAAAACCTGGGTGTATACGCGATACTAAATCGTAGCGAATTTACTGCTAGCGATATCGTTGGCTCCTTTTTAAATCAGTCGTGGCTATGCGCAGTTTTTTCTGACTAGAACTTATCAATTTCTGTTACGACATAGTACAGTTTTGGCAGCGCTCGCGCAGCAGTTTATTTTTGCGGTCGAAAGCATATTGATACAGTGAACCTTCGAGACATTAGAAGAAATGGTAGTCGGACCGCGGGAAGTATTTTTAAATATTAAAAATAATCGAAAGCAAGAAACATAGCCTTGTCGAGCGAGTAAGTAGGTGGATTGATCCTTGCCGTCCCTTGTGTATGAGCTGCGTGGCCGTCCCGATCACGTGATGGATTACTTCGTGCAACTGATGTCTCCCGAATGTTAGAAGTTCGGCTGAGATTCAGACCTTTCCAACTGAATTGACGTTTTTCACCATTCAAATAGCTTATTGCACTTCATTAATTCGTTATGCGTTAATGACTCAATGGGTTCATTGCACCTGGTAACCTGTCAATATCTTCTCGTATAGGTCGTTAATAATGACTGGCGCCGTAATACTTTTCCTCTTCAAGTTAAGCGTTTTGTAAAACTCCCGCGCGACCTTTCTTGTAAACCTACCCCTCTTCCTCAAAAATTACTCATTCAAAAATAGTACTGTCGAATAACCTAATACCGTGCAGAGCCCATCCACCGCTAGGCCTCCATTTACCGATCAATTTGACGGCGAAATTGTTTTGACTCGAATATTGCACGGAATTTAGAAATTATAAATAAAGTGAAATATGGAAATAGTACGTAGAACATCAATATAATATACACGAATTGAAATGCCTTTTAGCATTGTTTTTTAAAGATCGTTGGAAGTAGAAATCGCTGTTAATTGATCGGTATATGGGTCTTGTACGGTAATAGACCAACAAAATAATAGAGAAATTATCTGAAAATTATCGCACAGTAATGATTTTTTTTAAACAGCTCGAAATCAGGCCGTCATCCAAGTACAGTCGACCTTGTGCTCAATCGTGATATCCAGCTTTAGTGTAACACCTAATTTAATTTCGAATTATTTTTTTCAGGTCCTAGGATACCGTGTCGTAGCATCGTCTTCGACAGCAGTTAAGCAAGATTACAACGAGTACATGTGGACTATGCGCAAGGAGTTCCACGATCCAGAACCGTACGTGTGTGAAACTTCATCCAACATAGTGGAACGAGACAATCTAACCAACAGTGGTCGTGAGGTGAATAACTATCCGCCATTTAATAAGATTGACGTACCGGAATAAGTGATAAAATCTGCTCGAGTGACCTGTTGAAACAGCAGATCATCTAGTTATTATTTGCCAGCAATAATTGCTGATTGCTGTTGCTCGAAACGTATCGAACAGTGAAATGGAATCACCCAATTCTACTACGAACCAAAGCTTGATCACAAACAACCTGGTGACGGTACCGATTCCGATCCTGCCCTCGGAAGGCACGTACTGTTACGTGTTCGTGAAGGGTTCGCTGTATGCCCGGGACAGTGCCATATTCGGTTGCTCCACGGATGAGGTGCAGGCACTCTCGAAACGCTTCCAGATCAGCTCGGTTCCGATCGACAATGGGGTGGTCATTAAGGTAGCCCCGTCACTGATCATCAACTCGCTGGCGCAGCTCGGGTACAAAGTTATCTCGAGCACCGGCGAAACGGAAGTCGTGTGGACGCTGCAGCGTGAGCTGTAAGAACAAAAACACCGAAACCAATGCTGAACTAGCTACGAAACAATCACCTTAGGTGTACTATATATGTTTAGGGATATTCTTGTTGAACCTAATAGAAGTGGCAGCACAACTTCTTTTGCAAACACCACAACCGCCGTATTAGTATTTGCAAACTTCTACTAACCTATGATCAGAGTGTAGTGTGATGAGTGAAACTTTATTTGAAACTCCTGGAAAGCAATTTAATTGAAATTGTTATTTTTCATATGTGTGATATTGATAGTTTACGACGAACGATTTGAAGCCCACCAACGGAGTCGAGCAAAGAAAGAACGATGTCTTCGTCCCACGGTCAACACAACAATCGTCGTTGCGGTTGCCTGAAAACGGCTACAGCAACGCAATCGTTAGATGAGCTGGAGTTTGAGAGAGGAATATGGTCTGCTGGTAGGATGTTCAAGTTTTTCAAGGTTGGAAATTATTCAATAATGTTTTTATGCTTTTTTAGCAATTGATAACGATGAGCATAAATTGAGATCGCTTATTGAGAAAGGTCATTTATCTGATAGGGATAACTCAGGGTACACTGCACTACACTACGCTGCACGAAATGGTCACTTGTCGATTTGTCGCATTTTGCTTGATAGTGGAATTAGCGTCGATGAAACTACGCATGGTGGAGCAACTGCACTGCACAGGGCGGCAATGATGGGTGAGTTTAATTTGAATGGAGCGTTACTATTAGAATAATCAAACGCGATAGATTAATTACTATTTATGTTCTACTTTGCTGAAGTACCACATTTGTCTAAAAAATAATACAGCTCACAGTCATTCTTCTACTTCATAGGTCATCATCAAATAGTCGAACTACTGCTAACAAGAAAAGCCGATCCCTTGCTGCAGGATAGTGACGGGAAAACGGCACTGCACCGGGCAGCCGAGCGGGGCCATCTGGACACATGTCGCATTTTAGTCCGGCAAAATGGAACGGCTGCAACAATACGTGATGGCAAGGGAAATACACCACTCGACACCGTCGACCCACATGCACCTCATTATGCAGCGTTGAAAGTACTCTTGAGTTGAATAATGTTACGTTGCAGCAGATCACTTCTGAGTTTGGCATAGAATCGGGTTTTCCGGTCTTCCCAAATCTTCACTTCTTAGAGTCTATCTAGAATCATATTATTATAAAAGCGCAAGTTCAAGAATACACATATATTTTTCAGTGGAGGAGGAACGATTTTTGTTCATATTGTTTACTTGCAACAAAGCATTAGCGCTCGAAAGCTGTAGGGAAGCGACGCATAAAACAACCTATTTTGTGATAAATTCCTAAAATGTTTTTTTTTTTCTATTATAGTAAATGTTTCATGATGTAAAATTAAGCAAATTTCACGCTTTCCAGTGTCAGGCACGCTTAGAAATCAGATATGCTTTACTCAAGTATTACTTTTCAGTGTTATTCAGTTTTTAATCAGTCGGCATTGGAATTTTTTTACGAAAATTTTCAAATTGTGAACCTCATTTGTCGGGATGGTTTGATTATTTTTAAATGTTTTGTATAAATGTTGGTTTAAACTATATCTTGAAACTGTTATACGTTGCATAGGAAGGTTTAGCTGAGAAGTCTAGTTTGCACATATTTGATTTATATGTAATGTACTAAAATAAATGTATGTGTACCATATAAGAAAATCGTATTTACTTTTCCGTACGCCAACGAAGAAACTTCGCTGGTTTTGCACCAAAAGACCAAAACCAACGACGTTGTCAAAATTTTACACAAATTTTGGAAATATGTATTCAAATCAAACAAACAGATTATTGAAACATATGACATTATTATCAAACTGAATATATACTACATATTAAATAGGGGCACCGTCGGTATTTTTTCTCGTACGCTGACGTCGTACGATTTGCAGCGGTGGTGTGCCACTGCCAAGTTTTGCCACGCCGCAATCCTTTTCTTTTGCGCGTTTATTAGCGCATTTATTTATGGCGATTTCGCTTGAACCTGAAACTGAGTCAGGTTCTAACCCCAACCGCTGTCAGTTCATACATTTTGACAGCAGTTGGGGTTGGGAACTGACCCAGTTTTGTCTCAAACGAAAACCACATTAGTTAAAATTCTACACGTCCTTTCCCGATCGAAAGGAACGGTCGTGCTTCAAGAAAGTCGCGCTTAGCCGATTGGTCATAATATCGCGTATTTGCATAACGAAGAGCTGAATGAGAATCTTTTTTCGGAAAATCAGCCCTGCGTTATGCAACGTGTTGTGCAGGTTTGGGCATCCGTGTAAATTTGCCATTGTATCAAAGCCCCTCGTAAATCAACTGTGGATTTTGTGGCAGTTGATCTGCCACTTCAAATATTTTCACTGTCTGTCTTGCGTCGATGCTTCGGTTTGCAGCTGTCATCAGCATTTCTTTTGTGTTGTTCAAAAATGGCGAGTCGTGCACAAAATCGTCGCCCAGCGCAAGAAGTCGATAATACCATCTCGTACGTCCAGTGCGATGGCCTGGTAAGTTTCATTGGGTTCAGTGATCTGGATTCTTCTATCTGCGAGTGGATTCGGTGCTGTTTTGGTGTTTTCTGCTGGAATATTTCATTGTAATTTTTGAAGGAGTGAACCATGCTTAATCGCTTGGTTGACGTTTGCACTTGCTGACTCGATGGTGCTAGGGATGTCAATATCTTTATCTTGTGGATTAATGATTCTTTAAAATAAACTAGGTGGTAAAATAATATTTCTTTACAGGCGGCGATGAAGATGGTCAAGCATTGCCACGAGGAATCGTCGGGCAACATGGAGGTGGCACAGGGTGCTTTGCTCGGGTTAGTCGTGGATGATCGCTTGGAGATAACCAACTGCTTTCCGTTTCCGAAATCGTCGGATGAAACAATCGACGAGGAGGAGTACCAGTTGAACATGATGCGCCGGCTGCGTTTGGTTAATGTTGATCATTTTCACGTCGGATGGTACCAGAGTGCCGACGTGGGTAATTTTCTATCACTTCCACTGCTGGAGTCGCAGTATCATTATCAAACCAGTATCGAAGAGTCGGTTGTGGTCATCTATGATACACAAAAGTCCAAGAGAGGCTTCCTAACGCTGAAAGCGTACCGTTTGACTCCGCAGGCAATTGCTATGTACAAAGAAGGCGAATTTACTCCGGAAGCTCTGCGCAATCTAAAGGTAGGCTACGAGAATTTATTCTTGGAAGTGCCTATTGTGATTAAAAATTCGGCTTTGTGTAACATCATGATGTCCGAGTTAGCTGAAATGGTTCCGGAGGAGGAGGGAACACATTTCCTGGATTTGGGAACTGCTTCCGTGTTGGAGAATCATTTGCGCTGTTTGATGGATCGTGTCGATGAGTTGAACCAGGAAGCGAACAAGTTTAACAAGTATCAACAGGCTGTTATTAGACAGGAACAGGTAAGAAGCGTCAAATAATACATGTACGTGGATCTCATACTACATAATCTATTTTAGGATAAGCACCGTGTATTGGCTAGACACGCCCAAGAAAATGCTGCTCGTATTACAAAGGGCGAAGTTGCCATTCCAGATGATGAGATCAATAAACTATTCCGCCCATTGCCGGTTCCACCGAGGTTGAATCCGATGATCGTATCCGGGCAGATCAATACATATGCTCAGCACATTTCCCAATTCTGTTCCCAATCTTTGGCAAAATTGTACATGACTCAGGCTTTACAAGGGGCAAAAGAAAATAAGCAGTAAGATTAGTTACGCGAAAAATCTTCCGGAGAGACGTTTGTTTTTAAGCACTAAAACGTAATTTGTTCTGAGCGCAAGTATCTAGAAAGATTAAGAAAGATAATTTGTGAGAAAGGATAAGAAATCTGTAGGTACTGAATAAAAAGTGGAGCCGTTCATGTCTGGTAGTAGACAACATCCAACAAAAATTACCAGAACGTGCTTTCGAAACAAAATTTTGTCTTAAGCTGAAAATTGAACTAAAAAGAATGCACGGGTAATGGAGTTTGATTTTTTCAACTTGTTCATCAAGATTAATGTTGAATTCCAAATGTGCAAGGTGGAAGACGAGAAAAGAAAATAAAGCCTGCGCACTTACTTCGAAAACCCGACACTCATACCTGCCAACCCCTGCGGCATATTTGCATAGCGTCCTGAGTCGTCTTTACAGTTTTCAGATCGATAATTGTCCAATATTTTTCGATAAGGCGGAATCGCGGGCAATTGGGTGGATTAATATCTTTGCGGAAATGCCCAACTTATAGTGTTTCTGCAAACTCCAGCAATGTATTCATTAGTAACTTTTAGTAAGCGGTAACTGTATCATGCAATTTATCAAGAATGAAGAAAATCATACTAGCGCTGCATGCGTCCCTCGACTTTCAAGAAAGTCCCACAAATTTCCGGAGATTTCTAAGAAACAGATATTTTTAGATCTTCAGACAGTTTGTGCGAAACATAGGGCGGTCATAGTTATTTGTCAAAGTCTAGAGTATCTTAATGAACCTTATGTCGTATTGAAATTACGATAATACTTCAAACATCAGAGAATTTTTGATAAAATTCAGGGCAGTTTTGCGAGGTTCAAAAATGTTTTTGCACTTCAAGAAAATCCTACGACCTAAAGAAAAGAAAACCTTTCAAATAAATTTCATGGAACTCACAGTTGAGAAAGCATTTTAAAGCAGTATTTCGAGAAAAGCAAAAATAAGGAAATCCTGGCAAATATTATTTTTTTTGTAAACTACGGCATATCCTACAAGCTTCAGGAAAGTCTCACTGATTTCTAAAAAATCCGCAAACTTTTGAGTATTTTTCCGAATATTTAACAAGATTTTAGGGAATTCTTTGAGCGATAAGAAACCGATTTTGGCCAATCGATCTTCGAAAATTGTAGGCTGTTAAGATCCAAAATTGGTAATCTTCAATTTGACGCATTTGTTAATGTCTACTGTTTGATTTTAATATTTGCTCTTCAGTTGTGAAAACAGCATCGCATCAAGAGAAGTGATGGAGCAAAATTTTGCTCGCGCTTCGCAAAAATCCAAATTACTCGACGTCAAGTAGACGAAATTGTTGCCAAATCAATATTTACCAACGTAACAAAAGTGTTCGGAAAACGGTTGTCGACAGCAAGAAGGATTTGGTGGGGGGGGGGGCGGTGGGTAAATCGAAACCAACCTCTCCGCCCAAGAAATTGCAAGCAATCAGGGAGTGTCGTCAAAAACCACACATTGAGCTACATAACTTGATGGAAACGAAAGGCCCAGCAATTCGCACTGCGAATGAAATGTTTTTCAAAACACATTTAAATTGATAGAGAGAGATTTTTTCTTGTTTATTTGACAGGGCTCAATGCGTTAGCGTAACTGAGCCGTGGGTCTTTAATGATTTTTACAATATGTAAAAATTAAAATTCACTTTCATGTGTCCATTGGATCTTGTTGACGCAGCTTGTCGCTGCTGTTGAGATCCTCTTCCTTGGTGGTGAAAAATACGGTGTCGTTGTCGTCGTCTGCCGCATTTCGGCGGTCATTCGGTCCGTCTTCTCTCGTATTTTCGTTCACGTCCATGTCATCATCGGTACTGCATTCATGATGTTCACGGTCCGATGTTCTTGTTTGTTTCTTGTACTTACGGGTCACTGTTGTAAATCCTTCGTCATCGCTATTTGATTCTTTATTGCTGGTGTTGGTATTTGGTGTAATCGTTGCTACTTCGCTAATTGAAATAATAGTTTTTTTTATTCATTTCGTTTATTTGATAGGCACAAATGCGTTAGCGGTGCCAAATTATTTTGTTTTTACATTTTGGATATCTTAAAACTAGGAAGTTACAATGTTGAAATATTTTTTTTATGAAAGAGGAAAAAAATTTACAGCTATCTTAAGACTAGAAATAAGATTCTGTATACAAGAGAGGGGGCAAAAGGTTTTTTATGATAAATTTTAAAACAAGGGATTCAGTTTGATATACAACAGGGGGAGTAATAGTTTTTTACAAAATATTTTACAGTTATCTTAAAACTATCAACATAATTTGGTGCACAAAAGGGGGAACAAATATTTATGAGAAATTTCACAGATATCTTAAAACTAGGGATGCAATCTAGGGGCAGTTCACTCTAGAAATGTATAACAAATTTGCATCAAATTAGAAAAAATGCATTTAATTTCCATTTTTGCAACAACTCACTCCCTCGTAAAAAAATTGTTTAACAATCGTCCTACGCTGATTCACTTTGTTCGATGTTTTGTTGAATGTAGGGCTAATTTTTTGTAGGGTTTTGACGTCTTACACGCAAAGCAAAATACATTGCACGCAACGCAAAATACATTACGAATTTCTATTTTGATGGAAAGAAATGCATTTAATTTAGCTGATTTTTAAAAATGCATCACAAGTGATCTGCCCCTAGTTAGCGCCTCAGTATAGTAGATCGTCGAGGACCGGATTGACGGATGTTATTCTTCGGACACGCGGGGAATCCTCATCGTCATTGGACTTCAAGTTTTAGTTTTCTTCTATGCAGGTGTAGTGGTAAGGGCGACGGCAGTTACATAGTGGTACTCTGGAGCTGATCGGTTCCACAAGGCAGGAGGAAACTTCTAAAAATGAGAAATAAAAGAGACGGGCTAAATTGGGATATTCATCGTTTTTATGAAAGTGTAAATAAGGGACATATAGCGGAGATCGCGATTTGCCAGCATATCTTGAACTGCGGCATTGGGTGGTCTACCTCGGGCCCGAAGGGAATCCTTTAACTGAGACCTGGCGTCCAAATACCCGGCGCATACCCAGACAACGTGCTCGATGTCGTGATAGCCCTCGTCACAAGCGCACACACTACTCTCCGCAAGCCCTATACACCGCAAATGCGCAACCAAGGTGTAGTGGTTGGACATAAGTCGGGGCATTACACGAATAAAATCCCGACCCACATCAATCCCCTTGACCAAGGCTTCGTTGATACCTTCGGGATCATCGAATGTAACCATCGTCCAAGTTCACCGTTGCATCACGAGTTTTGGCAACTGTCGAGTGTCCTCTGATGACAAATACTGAAAAATTCGTTGAAGCAAATTGGTCTTTCGTAGATGTCACTTTCTAATGCCTTTGCTAAAGAGTCGGCCTTTTCATTGCCTAGGATAGAGCAATGAAAGGGGACCCAAACAAAGGTAATCTGATAAGATTTTTCAGATAACGTAAACAAGGACTCCCGTATCTTCCCCAGGAAATATGGGAATAGCTTGTTGGGCCTCATCACAAGAAGAGCCTCGATAGAGCTGAGGCTGTCCAAAATGATGAAGTAATGATCTGTGGGCAGAGTGTCGGTGATCCCAAGGGCATAGTGAATAGCGGCTAATTCGGCGACGTAAACTGAAGCAGGATCATTGAGCTTGGATTAAGCGGTGACATTATCATTGAAGATATCGAAGCCAGTGAACCCATCGAGATTTGATCCGTCAGTGTAGAACACTTTGTCACAGTCGACTTCTCGGAATTTATTATAAAATATATTGGGGATCACTTGCGGGCGTATATGGTCCGGGATTCCACGAATCTCTTCCTTCATGGATATGTCGAAGAATACAGTAGAATCAGAAGTATCCAGGAAACGAACATCTAGGGAGTATACTTTGAAATGGTAATTGGTTTGGTGGTACTGGGTCGGATCGTTGTTGAGCTGGTGTTTGTTACTGCCTGGTCTGCAGTCTTTGGTTTAACAACCGGTTGTGATTTAGCATACGATGATTGTATACCGGTGTTGGTCATAGCAGGTGGAATTTTCTTAGCAGTCTCTGCGCAAGGTTTTCCGTGGTGTAGCGGCTGATCACAATACTGGCATGTAGGAATTTGCCCTGGGTACGTGATTAGTGTTCGTTGAGAATATTCAACACCTAGAGGTGATGTGCATGTGAAAGTCAAGTAAGAGGGAATAGGTTTTGTCGGACGCATTCTCACCACACGAACGCCACTCCTGGGAAGAAGTTCCTTCAAGTATCTTCCGTAACACTATTTCTTCACGTTTCACACACTAGGTAGGTATCAATTTTTACTTTAGCAAATAGCCCAAACGGCGCGCGGGTAATTTTGATTAGGGACCATTCATAAATTACGTAACGCGAAAATTGCCCAAAATTGACTCCCCCTTGCCCCATGTAACAAAATGTCACAAATTTCTCTATCCATTCTCTCGTCTATTACGTAACAAATTCCTCGAAATTTTTTTTGTTCAGTAAAAACATGTTACGTAACGATCTAGCCCCTCCCCCATATGTCACATCATGTCACAACTTCTCGTACTCCCTCCCCCCTCAACGCGTTACGTAATTTATTAATGGTCCCTTACTTACCATGCTATAGCATCGGAGCAGTTTCTAGTTTCTAAATCTGAGCAAGAGGAGAAACCCGACTGATAGTTATAGGGTAGACGATCCCCAATTCATCTGAGCACCTCTATTCATCTCATTTCCGGATCCCTCCACTTCAAACAAGAAGGTAGCCTAGAACGAAGATTCAATAGCCTACCGATCGCCAGCATATAGTTTAACCAGCCTAGCCGCCTCATCGTTTACTGGGAGGCATCTTAGAAATCGTCGGAGAAAACAATTATATGAAATTCATATTATTTGCTGCTAACGCATGATCGGTTTTTGGTAGATTACAAAGAAGCTATGCCGAAATCCACAGCCTTTGGTAGGAAGAGGAAATTACGGTAAGGTATATTTTCTATGGAATTCCCAATTTTCGCTAAGAATCACATAAATGAACTGATTACATACCGTGTCCAGTGTAATTATGGCATAATTTACATGAACAATTCGTTGTACATTTTTTCACCATAAGAGCTTAAATATTAACTATAACCCGAATTTCCAATACAAATCCTTTTTGGTTACATCACAGAGAACAGACGTCAATTTTCAGCATTCAACTTGAGCGAGATTCCATACTGAATCTATTCAGGATTTCGAACCGGTTCCGGAATGGATTTGACGGATAGTTGGGATAGGTTGGTGTGGCGGCGCTAGTGTTTATTGTATATTAATTCAAATGTTTACACACGTTTTTTAAATATTTTTGTTCGATCATGGATGTCTGTTCTCTGTGGTTACATTAAAATTTGTGAGTAACAATTTCTAGAATATAGAAGTCTAGCAAAATGGGTAATAAGTCTTTTTATCTGGAAGTTTAAAAAAACGCTATTTGTGCCAGATAAATCCAACATAAACGCATCCCTGCATCTTGTTATGTTTTGTACAATCATCGCTGCGAAATCCTGCCAGCAGTAGCAATACTATTACTCATTCTGCCAACGGAGTAGACATGGCAATGAAGGGATTCATTCACGTAAATAAATTTGATAGAAAATTTTATTGGCAATTGTCTAAATCAATTAGTGATCAAATAATGAAAATCCATTAACAATCAACAAAATGCAAGCGAAAACATTGTTTTCTCACATTTTCACAATGTTTTCCCAATAATACAGAATTTTTGATAGTGTCAAAACTTAGCAGAGATGCAGACCGAAATTATGTCGAATATTTGTGACGCGGGTTAAATTTAAAATTTTATTCTTACACCTAGCCCCAGCTCCACACAGTTCAAAAAATAATTTTCAATGTCAAAACTGCCAAGTTCAAACTCAAGCATTTATGTCAATGACGCTAGAAAGTTGTTTTACCTCTTTTTTTGAAGGAAAAATTATAGCCTAGACCCTGTGGACATTTGCAGTACTCCCACCTCACTATCCGTGGACAAAGGTGGACTTTTTCGCGCCCTAAATTATAATAAGCCAACTCGTTGAATGTAACAAACATATTGATTTACAAAGCAGACTAGGTTTAGAATTTCAATCGCAATTTTCCGCTGCCAATTGAACTGGTTCCGCATTGACGTTATTTTTGGATCTAATCAGTCGCAGATGTCTTCACTTGACGCAGCTAAAAAAAATCATACGCCCTTTCGAAAATTATTTTGACGTTTCACAGACACGTGTGTTAGTAGGTCGATGTATTGCTTGTATTTTTTTTGTCTTAAAAAAATGGGATGATATCAGGAACAAGGATGAGATGAACAACGGCGCATTAAGATGAAATAAGGGGCATGGCGGAGGCAAATTAAAAGCATCATTTCGTGAGTTTAAGGTTCAAGTTACCTTTTTTAAGCATGTATTAGAATTGACCGCTTGGTAGTGTGCGTAGGAAAATTTCTTTTCAGCTTTGCCACCGGATTATCCATTTAAACCTTTTTAAAACTCTAAAAGAAGAATATCAGTCGATTTATTAGATCATCACGATTCAATTCATGCAAAATACCTGCTGGAAAAACCATCGGCTTAGCTAAATGGTGCTTTTGAAAAAGTGGCTGTGGTTTTTTCATTGCGCAGTTGTGTTGCGTACCCCAGCTCGGTGTGGTAGTGTGATAAAAAATCACAGCCACTTTTTCAAAAACACCATCCAGCTAAGCCGATGGTTTTTCCAGCAGGTATTTTGCATGAATTGAATCGTGATGATCTAATAAATCGACTGATATTCTTCTTTTAGAGTTTTGAAAAGGTTTAAATGGATAATCTGGTGGCAAAGCTGAACACAATTTTTCTTACGCATACTACCAAGCCTTGAGGTAACTTGAGCCTTAATATGAAAGATTCAGTATTTCAGTCATGCAGGTCGATTGTCGATATTGAACAAGGTATGTTTCATTAAAACATTTATTTGTTGTTAAGGATATTTGAAGATAATCATACTTTTCCGCAAGCATGCTACTAATGAGATGAATAAGGGAGCGTTTACCCTACCTTTCATTTGAAAATAAGTTTGTGTAAAGCGGTCCAACCATCTCTGAGAAAATTGTAAGTTTAAATGAGTTAAAAAGTTACACACAGTCATTATCCGATCTCGACGAACAGTGTATGAAACTCGGCCCTCCGTTAAAAAGTCGACTTTCAGAGTGATTGCAGTTTCTTTATCTGAGAAAGCCAAAAAGGTGAGAAATCGGCAGTCCCAACAAGACGATTTTTATCAGATAATTTTTTTCGCTATAATATGAAATTTCGACGTTCATGCATTTTAAAGATGTTTGGCATCAAAAATACGAATTCGATATCCAAAATTTCATGGATTTGAAAAAAATATTGAGTTCCGGCTTATTTGGGAATTTTATGTGACCGGACGGTCACATATAAGCCATCCATACTAAATTTTATAGACATCTGTGGGAATAATATAGCTCTAATTTGGAGCTGAGTTTGATGAAAAATGGCAAAACTATTTCCGGGAAACTGATGTGAGTTTGTTATTCTATTCTATTCTATTCTATTCTAACCCTTACACAGCCAGTATTGAAAAGCATCCTGGAAAACACCGCAGTTATTCTTTAGTGTTTTTCTTGTCAACATTAATATTTTGAGCACATTATAATATGTCGCAAATATTAAAACGGCCAGGCCTACTGTGCAGAGTTGGGTTTGAAGATGTTTCAATATAATACGGTAATTGAATTATTCATTTAATAAATAATTCAACCAACGAATCGTTTTGAAACTTGAATGAGGAAGAAACGAGGACAACCGTACCGACCGTTTCAGTTTATAGGGGGTTAGAATGAAACGTTGGGAGTGACTTTGCTAAGAAGATTAATGTCACTCCTTTGGTCCTTTGGGATGGGACAGAGGTATTTACACCTAGCCCTGGCTCATTAAGTCTAGGTTAAAGCGCCTTTACTCGCTCTCCGCCAAACTAATGCTGACTTCGGTTTTAGAAACGAGTCGCTCTACACAGAATTTTTTTTTGTTATTTTAAGTTTATTTTCATGCACATATTTGGAGCATGAATATAAATGTAAAATTAAGTTCCTTTTAGTGGATCCACACGACTTGTCGTGTTTTCTTCAACGAATTTTGTTATAATTCTACACGTGGATTGAAAATTACAGTTTCTTCAAACGGAAAACCAATGCACTTCAATGTATTTTTACACGCTTATTGCTGTAAAATGAATTACATGTAGTATTACACGAATGAAAGTGTAACATTGTATGCTTTTTGATGCTCCAATTGAGTGCATTGATTTTAACGTAATTTTCAATAAAAGTTTTGATTCAATCTTTGTATGTTTACATTCGTATTGATTTACATGTCGTTTAAATTTTATTATTTTTTTGTGTGTAGGCTCGCTCTTATATTAACAAGAGCCATACAAAAATGTTAGTTCAGAACGAACTCCGATCCAAAAATGAAATCAGCATGATCATGCACCTGTGCTTTAAACATTCATTTCATAATGAAAGAATGCCGTATTTTTTTTGTTTTACCGAATTTGTAGATGCATTCATCAATAGCAGTTTACCCGAAAACTCGTCGGGCTAATGAAATTGACAGCAGCAGCTTCCGCGACCAGTTTCTGATACACTTCGTCAAAGGTAGCACACACAATATTGCTTTGAAAGCCGTTCGGGACCTGTTCCCAGTCATCGTGTCGTGAGAATCGTTTTGACATCGAACCGAAGTGTGTTGATTGTGATGAGAATCATCGTGCTAAATTCTGGCCTCTGACGAAGATTCTTAAGTAAAAAAACACAAAACCTGTACCTCTACTGGTCTCGTCTGGGGATGTAGATGGTGGGTCTCTTATTATCACATCTACTAACAACATAAAGTGCGATGCGCAGGGACGAAAACTTCTGTGTTCTTATAATTGAGGGATTACTATAGATAGTCCACACGAAAGGGCCGTTGTTGCAATTGATCAATTTGACAGTTTAGTTCCGGAGCAGTCGAGAGTCACTGCAGATGAGTCAGTAACTTCGGTTAAATGTTAATGTTCAACTGGTGCTGGGAGCTTAGCTGCTTTCCTTTAATGTGTAAGTAAGCAAAGTATATCTCAGTAGTGAAATCGGGGATACATTGATCCTACTGTTCCCAACAGTTATCGGCTTATCTTGTGCCCTCTCCAAGTTGTTTGAGAAATAAATTCAAAGCTGAACATATTGTTTCGAGAATGAGTTTGGCGGATTTCCCGGGGAATAGTTCAGGTTCAGCGGAGGAAGATCAACCATCCAGCAACTGATTATAGTGTTACCTACCGATTAACAAGGCTCTAGCGGTAGAATCAACTCTTTTACTGGCTCTCGGACATAATGATAAGGCACAAGAAAATGAAACCCGAGGTCTCGGGAGCCGTCGATGAAGGACAACGTGTTCCACCACGGATTAGAGCCAACGTTGCCACACGTCAGAATTTATCTTTCCACCCAGATTTAGATCACACATCTAAGGCCAAACGTGGTACAAAGGGTACATGAAAATTTGGACGAAACATTAATGGCCACCAGTAGCTCAGACATGAATCCCCAATACAATACAGAAGAAAACCCAGAAAATCTAGATAATGCAAGATATCAATGTTTTTACTACCCATCACGGCACCGAAGCAGGAGTTCAGTAGATCAATTCATGATTCCAACCACCCGATACCACATGGCATCTAAGCTGACTCTGATAGGAGAAAGACAACTATTGTTAATATTCTAATGAAGTTTTCAATGAAATAAATATTCAAAATCACTTGAAAAGCAATCTCAAAGAAAGGATAGATATTTTTAAGCAGAACGAGCTCACCAGAAACAACGGTGGGTTCCAAATGTTATAGCTTTTTCCCGTGCTTCACTCCACCATCCTGATTCCTGAAACCGTTCCATTCCTGTAACGGAGCATCTGCGGAATTTTACTCCTCGTTTCTTCAGATCTTCCCGAAAGTTGTTTCCATTTTTTTCAGGAGTCAGCACTTTAATATTTCCAAAATTTAAATCCGAGAAACTGATGTGAGTTTGTTAATTTTAAAAGATGGACACTTTTTCCGGGCACTTCCGGAACCGTCTATGGTGGTGAATGTGGTCAACGATACTTTGGTTGGCCGTCAGTAACCTAGAACTGGAAATGCAAGCTATTTGGCACCTCTTTTAGATTTTTTTTAACTTTTTGCATTCATCGCGGTATCGGTGTCAATCGGGATTTTCCATATGACTGAACTCCACAACCCGTAGCTCCGGAACCGGAAGTCGGATCGGGATGAAATTTAATATAAGTTCCCGGGGA
Organism: Topomyia yanbarensis; assembly: GCF_030247195.1. Lineage (NCBI taxonomy): Eukaryota > Metazoa > Arthropoda > Insecta > Diptera > Culicidae > Topomyia > Topomyia yanbarensis. The sequence goes on from NC_080671.1 coordinate 93,526,104, forward strand.
CGCAACACCTTTCATTTGACTAAGTTTTGTCTTATCGGTATAGCCATCTCCGAAAAATCGATGTGACTGTTATTCTGAATTTGGATACTTCCACCGGGGCTTCCGGAACCGATGATGGTGGTCAATGTGGCCAAAGAGATTTCGAATGGCTGTTAGTGACCTAATACTACAAATGGAAGCAGCTGAAGTTACATTTTGGAAAAAAATTCACGTTTTGCCTTTCTCATATAGAAAGGTTATGTAATCGCTCTGAAAATTGACAACCTAATCCCGGCCCGGAGGGCCGAATGTCATACGCCATTCGACTCAGCTCGTCGAGATCGGAAAATGTCTGTGTGTGTATGTATGTGTGTGTGTGCGTATGTGTGTATGAATGTATGTGGAAAAAAAGTCACCTCTGTTTCTCAGAGATGGCTGGACCGATTTGCACAAACTTAGTCTCAAATGAAAGGTACAACCTTCCCATCGGCTGCTATTGAATTTTTTGTTGATTGGACTTCTGGTTCCGGAATTACGGGTTGAAGAGTGCGACCGCACAGCAAATTCCCATATAAACTGAAATGAAAAATTCTCAAAGGGGGAGTAAGGGAAAATTTGAACATCGAATTTGTATTTTGGATGCCAAATGACTTTAAAATGCATGAAACGTTTAGATTTGATGTAAGCTCGAAAATTTTTTTTTTGACGAAAATTGACTTTTTTGGATTTTGGCACCTTTTTGCCTTTCTCATATAGAAAGGTTATGCAATCACTCTAAAAATCGACAACCTAATCCCGCCGATTTTTTGACTTTTTTAGGCGTAGGTAGGAGTATGCAATGAGGGGTTGCTACTTTAAAATTGAAACTAGTTTAAAATTTCTTAACAAGTTGAAAATTTTCGGCAGGGTCCGGACCCCCCGGATCGTCTTCCTTGATCCGCCGCTGGTTTCAAGCGATGTTTCAGTGTCGACTCATAGCATCTCAAGATCGTGGCTGTCGATCCATTGTATGTATGTGCAAATCGTACTGAATATGTAATATTCATTTCCACCGTTGTATTGAACATAACCAGCCATGGAATCGTAGTTTGGACAAATGAGAAAGGCACAATTGCACCACTAGGTGGATTAAAACAGGTTTTTACATTCATGTGTGATCGTACTATCACCCTGTAATTCCGGAGCCGGAAGTCGGATATAATAAATAGTCAATAGAAGTCGATGGGAACGTTGTACCTTTCATTTGATATTAAAGTTTGTCGAAATCGGTTCAGCCATTTCTGAGAAAAGTGAGTGACATTTTTGGTCACACATACAGACGCACATACACACACAGACAATACCTTTCTATTGAGAAAGGCAAAAAAACATCCCAAATATAGAAATTCAAAATCCACATCGGTTCATTAAATTTCAAAATCTACGGATCTGACCTCATGCAAAAATGGTCACATTGTTTCTAATTCAACCGTAGTTTTGGACACTTCCATTACGGAAGAGTGTCTTTAAGACGATCATCAGGAATTCATGTCTACTTAAACATGTTTCTTCCGATAAAGCTGCACAAATCGCTCGAAAAGAAATGTTATGCTTCAGTTAAAATCCAAGTCCCAGTCGAGGTCCTCAAGAAACTTTCTTTGAGCCTGTGAACGAATTGATCGCTTGGTAGTATGCGTAGGAAAAATTGTGCACAGGTTTGTCATCGGTTTACCCATATAAAACATTTTTTAAAGTCTAAAAGAAAAATAACTGTCAATTTACTAGATCATCACGAATATGCAAATTATGCAAAATAGTTGTTGGGAAATCAATTCAACGCTTTTTTTGTGAAAAGGGCGATACTTACAAATGTAAACATAAGGCTTTTTTTCATACATGCGAATGAGGGCTTTGAAACGCAACAAATTAACCTAAAAATTTTGATTCTACGATATTGCTTTCTTGAGCTACAGCAAAAAATACAACGGGCGATACTGTATTTTTGTTTGTTTATTTAAAGTTTCGCCCTCCACGCTCCATGCAAACAAACAAGGCGCTACTTTTTTTGCTAGCAGTTTAGAGGCGAAACTGTTTTTTTTTTCGTATTTTTTAGGATTATCAAGCTGATACCAGCTGTAAATAGTAACAATTATCGCTATTGAAAAAACCCGGACGAAATCGGTGATGTAAAACGATAGTTATTGTAAAAAAACGTAAGGGCGATACTTCAATGCTGATAGGTGGGATCGAAAAAGTAAACAATCGCCAAAGGGGCGATACTATCATTTTGTCAATTTCAATAGCAAAAACAAATTTTAATTTAATAATTTCAAATACTTTATGAAGTTTTGGGTTTCGATCACTGAATCATGCAATCTAAGATGTAAAAACACAATAGTTCTTAAATAGGAAATAAAACCAAGTCTGGAAATATTCACTGTTGATTTTCTTATAGTGGTGTCACTGCTAGTATCGCCCTTTTCAAGAAAAAGTGTTGAATTAACTGAACGGAATGGTGCTTCTGAAAAAGTGGTTGTGTTTTTCATTACGCAGCTGTGTTGCGTAACCCCAGCAAAGTGTGGTCGTGTGACAAATATCACATCTACTTTTTCAAAAGCACTATGTCGAAAGATTTTCCAACAACTAGGTATTTGCATAATTTGATTTTTGATGATCTAATATTTCGACTGATATTCTTCTTTTAGAGTTTAATAAATGTTTTATATAGATATACCGATGGCAAAGCTGAACGCATTTTTCCGACGCATACTATCAAGCGTTCATTTCCTATAGACGATCACTCTAAGTTTCTTGAATTTTAACCACGATTTTTATTCAAATTTCTTTATTCACCGCAGAACTTACAAGTCTATTCTCTCTCGAATTCTCATATAGAATTCAAAACATATATGGGCTGTCATCATAATAAAAATGCTACTGGAAATGAATATACTTGATGGATTATTATTTACTTGGCTAAATTTTTCGTTAAATGTTTATGACTCCTACTGTGTAGGCTCAGGTGGTCATCACTGATACACAATTTTGTATTCCATTGTATGAGCTGACTTCATCCTGCTTGATACCATCCTAGTGCTGTTACATTGAATGCTGAACTGTTGTGTGTATATCAACTGTTATCTAGTATACAGATTTCTTCAGTAGCTGACCGGACAATACACGATGTAGGTTTTTGTTTTATTGTGAATTATTATTTATTTGTCGGCTTCGACAAGATTGAATTAATTTACTTATCAACTACAAAATCGTTACATTATCAGTACCTTCCATGCGGTCATGTTTCTTGTTTAATTTGGTATTGCACACTCAATGGCCCAATTATGATAAATTTAAGAACACACAGTTTAGTTCCTCTAAAATTGTGTGTCCTTGGAAAATCATAGCTGCTTTAAAATAGCCCAAGCGGTCTGGCAGCACTTAATTATATAAGAGAAAAAGAAGTCATCCTACATATATTTCTCTATAAATCTAATTAATAAGTTAAGTAGTTCCACCGCAGGCATGTTTCAGCGTTTAAAATTAGACATCGATTCGTAAGCTTTGGTTTTCTTTTTACACTGTTCCTCCACAGGCAATCGAAATGATTAACTTTGTGTAATATGGCACTCACCCACAACGTTTGAAAGGTGGGTCGAATTTTCACGGCTAATATCCAGTTGGTTTCAACTACAATTAAAATAAACTGTGCGTTTTGTTTAAAGAAATGTCACAATTCAGCAAAAACAGAAATACATACATCACAGTAATAATGGTATTACAATTAAATAAGGAACCTAAAACATATACGACTAGAATAATGAGCAACGCTCAGAGTATTTATTTTACTGAGCACTGAAAATTAACACAGCTTTAGGGAATGATTTCACCGCGATCCATTCAGAACCCGTTCGTTTTGCACACTTATTCAAACGAGTTTTTCACTAAATATACCATCCTTATGCCTATCTTAAGCAAATTTTGAATTAAATCATTTTTTGCCGATTGTAGTTTACGTTTGTGCTCTGTTGAAGATCGATTTGGTTGTGTTGCTGGCAGATGCTGTTTGCTCTTTGGTTTGAGGATAGGGGAATCTGAGATTATAGTTGAAACAGTGTCCTTTGCTAGCGAAACCATACCGTTAGGAATCTGGCAATAATGCTTTCGTTGTACATCTTCGAATGATGTTAAGGTTGAACAGAGAATGGGTAAAAATCGAAAACGAAAAAAGCAGTTTTTTCCACACCGTGTGTTGGATCTTCATAAAAATCAATCAGCAGTACTGTAACAACATTCTACATAAGCTGATTGATTTTTGTGAAGATCTAACACACGGTGTGGAAAAAACTGCTTTTTTTCGTTTTCGATATTTGCCCATTCTCTGTCCAATCTTAACCAATAGTATTTTTGCCAGATCCCTATGATGATGGTTCCGCTAGCAATGGGTACTGTTTCAACTCTCCTTTGAATCAATTAAGATTGGTTTCCTTTACGTTATATATGAAAATTCAATGTGTAACGGGGGATTGCTTCCTTTTTTATGTTATTTAGATAATATTCTTGACATTATAGTGGTTTATTTCGTGGTGATATTAAAAGAATAGTTTTTTTAATTTTCTTTTTGATTTGGATTGAATACAGAAATAACATTGCAAAAAATGAATCTCTGTCAAATTTCCTGCGGTATTACATCACAACTTTGTGATGCTTGAAAGAAAACAAATTGCAATGCAAATGGTTTTTATCGAACTATTCCAGGAAAATAGCGTCACCATAAACATTTCAAATTTTTGAATTTCCTGGCTTTTTACTCATCTGATCTGGGCACCTCATATGATGGCAGTCTACTTTGACCTTGTTCGTATTATAATATTCACTCTTTACTTGTTTACGACCAAACGATGAAACATTACTGGCAAGAAGTTTTTAAGTTTTTTGAATGCCGATTAACAACGGATATGCATAAAGAATGCGAATATACTGCAAGAAGCAACCGAAATGCAAATTATGTGCTATTTTACTGCATACACTAATGCTTGTTGGTTAAGGCTAGTTTACAGTTCGGAAAACGTGTCACGGGATTTGGGGCCCTGTGTATTTTAAATGGAGCTCGGGATTTTAAATCCCGTGATGGGAAATGAGTCTACACAAAAATGAGTTTTCCTGAAGTGTAAACCCAACCGCGGGAAACATCACGAGATTTTAAAATTCTCCACGCAGAAATCCGGCCGGGAAAAACTCAACATAAATTGTTTCCGACGGGGAAAATGGTATTGTTATTAGGTTTAAAATTCGTTGCTATTTTGATACTGTTGGTGTTTTAGAAGCAGCAGAACTTTTGTTTTTACAGTTTGGAGAGATCTCGAAGGAAAATTTTCCCTGATCAAATCCCGACACAAATCCCGTGACTCATTTTCCGAACTGTAAACTAGCCTTTACCTGGGTAATATAGAGAATCTGTTTACATGATAACCTTGAATTTAATTGAAACACATTTACAATGTATTAACCTTCATAGTACTCTGCTTACAATAAACGTGTATATTATTCACTTTTACACGCAGAAGAATCAGGCCTTTAAATAACAAAACGATTAGTTGAATTTCGAACTTGACTAATGACTGTTTCAAACTGAAATTGGGGTTTTTCGAAAGCACGTATTTGGTTTAGATTAACAAATACTTCTGTTTGAATTTTAAATAGAAACATTGTTGAAACAAAATAAAATGGTATGAGTCATTGAAAATGCTGCTGGTAGAAATTTTCCTTACAGGTTTTATATGAGCGTTCATTGGTTGGGGTGGTGCCAGTAACGCACTAAAATACTCGCTCGCCGGTCAAACAGTAACACTCCAATCTGAGCAGAGTAAATAACTGCTGTCATAAAATCAATGCTGTTAATTTTTTCAAGTAATCGTATATTATATGGAATTAGTTAAATAATTGCTGTGAATATTTCCGATTATATTGTATAAAATTTTAGTTGTGGCGTTCAGTACAACCGCAGTTATTTACGTTAAAAACCTCGGGTACTGTTCAGTAACATGAGATATTTTTTTTCGAAAGCTATTTTACTTTTTTATTTGGATTCAGCGGCCAATGGTCGTCTCAGTTTTTTCCAATATCATGCATATTATGAGTTTTCTACGAATATCTTCATCGGATATACCAAATCAATCAAACAACCGGCCAGCAACAATCGACTCCGTAATTTTGAAACTTATAAACAAATTATCGAATAGTAGGTAGTCTCAACTCGTTCACCCAATGCTGCTAAGTTGATGACAGAGTCAACAAAAGACTAGCAAAGGGCAGTGAATGCATTTATAACACTATATCCACCCATCAACATTATTCATTGTATTTATCCTTCAACATGTCACTCTCGTTCTGACAAGCCTTTCTGCTCGTTAAACGCCTATATGTACAATGTTTACGAACCGCTTTCATTCACGCATTCGCACTGATTTGTCTTTCCCATGCTTTTGTTGATGCAAATCCGTTCTATATCTATTTGCAATACATACACCATATATTTTGGAATGTGCTTGTTATAGACTAAATACTTACTAAGTGCAAAGTTTCATTCATATATTTCCTACCTCACTGATAATGACTAGAATTTCACTCGCGTTCTATCGTTCAGAGGGAAAGCGAAACTGTTTCCGCTTTCCCAATCGATACGATAATATGATAATCGAACCGAAAATAGAACTCGTGAATGTCGAGTTTTCTCGAGAAACTAACCTGCATCAGAGTGAAAATGTTGATTTTCAATCATTATGCCTCAGTCGTTTAGTGCCATACATTTTCGTTATAGTTATTCAGTTATCAAAATTAATCAGTGATTAGCGGTTGAATATGTTTCTACCGTTGCAAATAAACATTTACATAACTGAATATGTTGCACCAATTTGATAAAAATAAATTTCTGCCAAGAACCGGATGGATTCTAAAACTATCTTATCGAACTAATCATGCATTTCTACAGTCATGTACCATGATACCCGAGTACGGCTTTAAATAATCAACAGAAAAGAGATCAGTAATAATCCTTCAAAAACAAATTTAGCTATAAAAATAACAGTCATCGATAATAATAATCATACAAAATAGTACCAATATAAATACTTGTAAAAATGTAGCATTTTGTATCGGGAATTCGCCGGCTAGCTGAACTAGAACAGATAGTAGTCGATCAGCTGCTGCTCCAACGGTGTGACCGGGGTGCTACAATCCGATAGGGCCTCCGCTAAATAGTTGGTAATGCAGTAGGGAAGATTCAGTCGGTCCAACTTTTCGCGCGTTTGAATCTGTTTGATTATAACCGCACGACAGCGATCCTGTAAGTTGACGAAATCACGCCTCGTTTCGGCCAGCACCATTTCCGTTTTGGCGGCCGTCGAACACACGATCGGGTACAGGGGTTCGCGGATCTTGAAGTAAAATAATTGCAAAATTATAGCAGACTTGTTTATTCTTCAAAGCGGTGGCCAGTCGAAGTTGAAAGCATACCTCATTTAACCCCCGGAAGGCGATCCCTAAGCACACGTCGTCCTTGTAGTACGTCAACGTGCCAGCAATCCCATCGAACAGGATACCAACTGTAGTTGCTTGATTCTCCTTGAACCGCTTGGTATAGTTCCGAGCGGAACCGCCGTGCCATAGGAGTCCTTTGTGCGATAGACCCCAGCCGTTGTTATCTTCTCCTAGAAGATTGGTGAAGGCGTTTACATGCAGTCGAGCCTTCTTGGTGCCGATGCCAAACATCATACTGCAGGACAGCAAAAAAAAATAAAATAAATTGCATTAATGTTTGCATATGAAGCGACCTGAAATGGTCAACTTGGCTGGAAAATTGACGGAGAATAAAAATGTTTTTACCGTAAAACGGGGTAAGTTTGATCAAATAAGACTTTTTTCAGTAACGTAAGATAAGATGATTCCCTCTAAAAATCATCGAAACAAAATACAAACCATATTCTAAACATGTTCGGCATCTATCGACATCGGTTATTTAGTCATTTAATGTACTTTTAGTTCAAATTCCAATTGAAAATGATACATATCTCATGCATCGTTTCAGTCGGTTCAATCAATCAATCAACTACAACTGAACTTTTTTAGAAATAAAAATAAATGTTTTTGTCTAATAATTCATTTTAAAAATTCGAGATTTTTGTTAACTCTGAATATTTGAATATTTTCTTGAAAAAGTTCGTTCAAAGTTAGCTGCATTCTTCTTGGCAATTTTGCTTTCTCTCGAAACGCCACAGTATCGGGTCATGAAATTGCCTGCAGATATGCAATTCTACACAACATTTTTTGCTGAATAAAGTTACCCCGAAATGAATGAAAATTTACAACGAAGTAAATTTATTTTGTTTTACTATAAAAATTTATGGTAAAACAAAATAAAATACCGTTAGTTTGAAACACAGTTTGTGTCAGTTGGTTCAGCCATCTTATTTGAAACACAGAGACACATTCGAGCTGCGTCGCACGGTGGCACCTGTTCTTACATAGCTGTGACAAAATTTGGTTAATGTGGCTAAAAATTGGGTTTTTAACTAATTTTGGGTCGCTGAATCCATTTCTGCTGGTCGTTAAAGGGTTAATATACACGTTAATAATAGTAGCCAATCACATCGGATAGCAGAAATGGTTGACAAAACCAGCAAAAATAACAAATTTTGCAGTAGAGGAGACTGAGGAGACTTGATCCCCTTTTCAATTTTTCAAGCCAACTCCTTGAAATGATAAAAAAAAACTAAATATTTTTTGTCGTTTCATATAGTTTCTAGGGATGACTGCTAATTATAAAAAAATACATGGAAATATTACACTGGTTACGACTTATGAGCTATGAGCATTTCTGGAAAACAACAAAAATTCCTCTTTGAAAGCAGGTTTAAAAGAGCATGTAGGGTAATAAGCCTATTTTTGCCATGTTTCTATTATCACCTTAACCATCTGAAGCCTTTGGTTAGAGCAGCGTCTGCCATATTTGCTCAAAGCAATGGCTCAAATGGTATTGTGATAATTGTGATAGTTTTTGCTGCGCCTAAACAGAAGAATTTCACCATTCTCAAGACATTTTTGTTATTATATTGGCTCTTAATAACAAAGCAAAAAAGCAATAATAATAATAATAATAATAAAATTAATGAATAATGAAATAATGTGGTACCCTCCCTAATAGGGTAAAAATAAGTACATTACCCTATTTAATGTTATGGATTGTGGTATTGATTAGATTGTTGAGATTAGATATTGCTATTTTTGTTACTATGTATTACGCATCTCGCACCTGATTTTTCTTTTCAAATTACCCAAATCTCTGTGCAATTATTTGAAAACTGTCTGTTGTTATGGTTGAGGAACGTCAAATGTAGGATGCATGTTTGCTACGTATACTGTAGTAAACAATTACAATTAAGTTTCTGTACGATAAAGCGTTCATTTTTAACAAATTATTTTTGATATTGTATGGCAACAATGCCTTCAATAGACCTTTCTTGTCAGACCTAACCCCCATTTTTCTTATTTTTTTTTTCAAAAGAGTTCACATATCTAAGAACAATTTCGTTACAACAAACTTATTTTAAAGAGTTTTTGATTTTATTGATTTTTTAAAAATTACAAAACTCAAGAATGTTGAATATTTTTTTCACCAAATAAAGAATGGTGAGAGCCAAAATATCCACTTCGGCAGCACTGTTTTACATATTTCTGATTACAGACACTTTATACACAGACTAGCGAAGTGTCAAAAATTGCAGCCAAACGGACTGCCAAAAAGTGCAGCCAAACGAGCATGATGGTTTTGAGAGGGGAAGTGCAAGAGGAAGCCCATGCAAAGCTTATGGGAGTTTCCGTGATGCCAGTTTACATCCGTGTTTGCTAGTTTTACTGTTTCTCTCTCCGCTAGTCTGTTATATAAAGTGTCTGTGTTTCTGATTATGTTATCGGCAACACTGCAAATGAAATGGTGGTTGGATGTTGTTGGCTCGAATCAAAACTTGTCGAATGTAAACAAAGTTCATTCCATAGCGTCAAACATGCTCCCAGGTTGCGAAATCGTTAGAGTTCAACGGGGTGCTGGAGTGTTGCCATAAAATTTTTATTTCCCAGATTAAATTTTAGGAAACTTCCCAGTAGGGCATTGTAAAAATTTTTTTTTTTTTGAATTCTCAAAGGCCCCTTGTCTCATATTGTGACAAATGTCAAAATAAGCTCAGATACCAAATTTCACATCATTTGGACAATTCTACACCCCCGCCCACCTCGCTTGAAATTTTTGAAATTGGTGCTATGGGAAAATGTGGAGGAAAAATATATTAAATGCTATAACTTTTGAAGTAGTAATCAGAAAATTACAATTTATACCTCTTTTTAAAGAAAATAATCTTAGTATTGGAATGGAGATATTCCCGTTCCTAGAGAAATACGGGATTGTAGGGTACTGGGTCATTTTGGCTCCAAAATCCCCTATTTTTTAATTTTTTTTTATTCCGTGGTGCAAACCATGCATATTTTGCAGTTTTTGTAATGTGAAAAAATATCAGAAATCGAACGGAACTTTTTAGACCTTTGTCGGAATATGAGAAGTTGGGGTTATAGGGCCTTATGTCATTTATATTAAATTTTATAATTTTCTCGTGCATATATCTCTATTATTATTCATTTAATTTTAATAAATTGTACCTTGTTGAACGTGAAAAATTCTTAGAAATACAACAAAAATAGATTCGTTTGCGTTAAAATACAAAAACATCAATTTTTTGACATTAACTCTACAAACCACATTTTTTTCATTAAATGTCCTAATACCACAACTTCACCTATTTTTCTAGGTATAAAACTTTTCTCATGTGATTCCTAAGCGTATTTTTCACTATAAATAGTAAATTAAATAAGAATTTTGTTGTTAAATGGAGGTAATATGTGCGATTTTATAATAAATATGTGAAATCGTGACTATATGTCAGATAATTTGATGTTTCTGAATTTTACCGGTAACGAGTCTATTTTTATTTTGTTCCTAAGGATTTTCCACGTTGAACATGGTACAATTTATGAAAATTGAATGAATAATAATAGAGATATATGCACGAGAAAATGATAAAATTTAATATAAATGACAAAAGGCCCTATAACCCCAAATTCTCGTATTAGGATAAAGGTCTAAAAGGTTCCGTTTGATTTCTGAGATTTTTTCATATTAGAAAAACTGCAAAATATGTATGGTTTGCACAACGGAGCAGAAAAATTAAAAAATAGGGGATTTTGGGGTCAAAATGACCCAGTACCCAACTTTCCCGTATTTTTATAGAAACAGGAATATCTTCATTCCAATACTAAGGTTACTTCCTTTAAAAAGAGGTATAAATTGTAATTTTCTGATTGCTACTTCAAAAGTTATAGCATTTAATATATTTTTCCTCCACATTTTCCCATAGCACCAATTTCAAAAATTTCAAGCGAAGTGGGCGGGGGTTTAGAATTGTCCAAATGATGTGAAATTTAGCGTCTGAGCTTACTTTGACATTTGTCACAATATGAGAGGGGGAGCCTTTGAGAATCCAAAAAACAATTTTTTTTTGCAATGTCCTACTTCCTAGTTAAGCTCAGCCGGAAGGCTGGCTGGTTTTAATTAGTATTCCGGCTGCAGTGACAAAACCGATTCTTGTTAAAATCGGTTGTATCACTGGAGCCGGAATACTAATTAGAGCCAACCAGAATTCCGGTTCATTTCCGGATGAACTTTATTGGGTTCCGGTAACCATCCGATATCCTTCAGGAACCTCTGTTTAAGGAATACAATTTCGATGCGGCTTAGCCGCATAACCGAGGCCTAGGAACCGAAGCAGCGCAATGCCGAGGATCTGCCGGGCGAGGTGGTCGCCGACCCGCCATCGGAAGCAAGCGAATCTGTGATCCACTCGTTTGCCCGGCTTACTCAAACATAGCGGCTATCCCTAGTTTAAGTTCTACTGAGCGGTAACGCGTAGCCACATTGGGTGGTGGAAACAAAATAAAATTGGCAACGCTAGCAAAATGTAAACACAAATGAATACTCCGGATGAGCCTATAGTCAATTGACCTTTCGACGAGTTTTTATTCGAGCCAATAATATGGGCCCTCATGCATAACTATTGTAAACTTGCTTTCAATAGTTAATAAAATAGTTAAACTTCTTGTCATTAATCAGCATTTTGAAGGAAGAAATGATGTAAAACATATTTTCATGGCACAGCAATAATGGAGTGGTCTATTTTGCCAAAAGCGTTTTAAAAAGCACTTTCCATGCCTATCGGTTACTTGGGTAACATATTGACTTTTAACCTTCCGGAAGTCGCGCTAATGCACTGAGTGCACGCTGCTCTGAAAACCTAGCGAAATCGTCTTAGGGCACCAGCGACTGCACGTTCAGTGGACCATAAGCGCGACTTCCGGAGGGTTAAAAAATAATCTAATTCAACTCTGTGTGGTATAAGATGGTCACCCTGTAAATATGCATGCGATCCGCCAGTGCGTTAGTGGTGCGTACTATACGTACCAACTTTTCACATAAACACATTGTGCTTCTGATGAGTAAAAGTATAGTAAAGTTATTTATTTTTTATTTTCTCTTTGAATGTTGGGATTTTTATTTATATTGTGCCATTCTTACTAAATTTTGTTAGGGTGCCGATAACCGACAACATTTTTCTAAATGGCATAAAATTATCATTTCACTAAATTATCAGTAACATTTTTCATATTGACGGGATAAATTAAATTCCTTCACCAGTTATTAGCTAAAGCCTCTAGCTTTCCATTGGTACGCTTATGTCCCTATATTATGCAATTTGAGAAATGTTATGAGCCAAAGACAAAAGGGTGCCGATAATGGACCACATTCCCCTAACGGTCTCATTTTTACTTCGTGAAAATTGGTAAGCGAGGAACAAAAATACAAAATGTTTAATATCTTCGCCGCTCGTGAACGGATTTTGACAATCTACTATAGCTTGTTAGAAAGGAATTGTTATGATGGATTATGCAAGAAGAGTATTTTTTTGCGTCTAGTCGCCTGTTAACAATAACCTTGTTTGATATATTGTCTCTAAATTGTTTATGAAAACAACTTTTATTCATTGTTTTTCCCGAACAAAGGAGGAAAATTGTGAAAATTTTGTGTTCCAATACCATCATTTTGTAACCTGATAGTGCTACTACAGCACTGAAAAGTATATCATTGGGCATAGTTATAAATTTTCTATCATCAATACACACTTATGCCACGTATGCGAGCGATTCTGGTTTACATTTTAAGCAAAAACTGTCAATAAAGTCAACCAATCTTCGCATAAATCGAGAGATTGCTACAGAAAAGATAGATGTATGATAGAAGCCTTCTTTGAAAAGCTTCTAACATTTATAAATTTCAAGATTCTATCTCAAACTTCAAAAATCGTTTTTCTCGAAAAGTGCTAAATGGCGCTTGTCAAAAGATAGAACAACAGCGACGACATACCCACACACACATACATACAGACATTGTTCTATTTGTCACGCTGAATCGATTGGCAGGGGTGACTGGGGCTGGTTGGCCGAAGGGGCAGGTTAGCCGAGTGCCTTTTGTGAAAAGGCTATTACGCACAGTAGCGACATCTATAGTGATTTTGGTGCGGTATTAGGTCACCAATGTACTGATATAATTTCAGGTGTTTTGGTGGTGTCGTTTGTACAGGAGCACGTTTGGTCTTTTTTCGGTGCTGGTGAGTAAATTTCTGTTTCTGTAAAATAATATGTGTAACGCGAATCAATTTACATCCGATTTCCAATAGCTTGATACCGCTGGAAAGGGTATTCAAAACCCAACAAAATGATATAATGGTTACCAGTGTAACCTTATATTTCTTTGTGTAAATCGTGATTGTTCTCGAAAATATGCATTATGGTAGGTTGGCCGAGTTTTGTTCGGGGTTGGTTGGCCGAGTTGAAAATTTAGCGTAGAGTAATGTGCACTTCAATATTTGTGAAATGCCAACCTTTTGCAAAGCAAAATTTGATATTATGCTAATATTGATGATTATAAGGAAAATATACACGAGAAATAAGTAATTAAAATAAATTAAAATTATTACCAAATAGAAATAAGAGATTAGATTCATTAGAAGTTGGTAATTGTTTATAAAAAAGTTGATTCCGATATTTTATAAATTAAATGCCAAGCTGGTTTCAGAGTCTCTGGCGTGTGCCCCTTCAATTCTGAAATTTTTCCTCCTGAGGAGTTTCTGGCAGGATTTGTCACAGATTGACCCAACCCTGAATAAAACTCTTGCATTAGCATATAATCTGCTGGAGATGAAAGCCTCCCTGAAGACGTCAGACTTCACCACAAGGCGAATGCACGATCTGATTCGAATAAGCGGCAAGGTTGTAAACGCCGATCGACTCTAATTTTGACGGATTCCCCAATAAAATCAGCATTGGAGGAGGAGAAAAATGAATTCAAACGTAAGCGTACGCAGATGGAGGAAAAAAAGCATCGAGAGCTGGTAAAAAGTTCACTAAAGCTATCGAAACTAAGTGAACTAAGGTTAAAAAGACGAAAAAGTGAAAAGTGGGTTTTACTTTATTTACCTATATACGAAAAATAATGTTTTTTAATCAATAAAGGTTTTCCACTGATACATTTGACATGTTTAACTTATTTTACCAAACTCGGCCAATTTATCCCAGCCCTGGGGTTGGTTGGCTGATTTTTCTTTCCGCATTTATTTACTAAAAACTTTTTTCCTGATTTTTTTCATGAATGAAAAAATTTACATATGTGCTCAAGGGTTGTATCTTTATGATAGCTCAAGCCGTTTTTCAAAAAGTCTAACCAGGATGAGTACAGAAATTCCGAAAGCAAAACTCGGCCAACCAGCCCCGGTCTCCCCTATATTCTCAATTTTGTTTGAGCGAATTCTATACATTTTTATTTGTAAGAAATATAAAACACATACATTTTTCGATCTCGACGAACTGAGTCGAATGGTACATGACACTCGCCCCTCCGGGCCTCTCGATTTTTAGAGTGATTGCATAGCCTTTCTTTATATAGGAAAGGCAAAACCTGTTTTAATCCACCAAATTTCTCATATAAACCGGTACAATCGTAATACTTCATAGGTTAGAAATCGATTGGAATGAGCATCAGTTTACTTCGATTCGCAGGCCTAGATGACACTGTCGGCAAATTAAAGATTCTTGGAATATGTTGTCCACTACCGATAATTCTGGAAGTTCCGGGCATATTCCAGAAATAAAGCCATGTCGGTGTTGACTGAACCAATTTTCACTAACCTAGTCTCAATTGGAAGGTATAATATGCAGTTGGGTGTTGAAATCCCCCTCCCCTCACTCTCTCACCCCCCTATCTCAGACCAACCTCACACCCGCATTCTCTACATGCACCCCGTATACCGTAAAACGGGGTATCTTTGATCACCGGGGTGAGTTTGATCAAATGAGACTTTTTTCAGTAACGAACGATAAGATGATTCCTTCTAACAAAATCATTGAAACAAAAAAACAAACCATTTTTAAACATGTTCAGCATCTATCGGCTACGATTATTTTGTTATTTAATGTACCTTTTATAAATACAAATTCAAATTGAAAATAATACAATGCTCATGCATCGTTTCAATCTGTTCAAACAATCCCTTGTATATTAATGAAATCAACCAACTTCAATTGAACTGATCACTTTTTTAGAAACCGCAAATATTTTTGTCCAATAATTCATTTTAAAAATATATTTTTGTTGTTAACTATTAAATTTCGACAATTTTCCTGAAAAAGTTCGATAAAACTCAGCTGTTTCCTTCTGGGAAATTTTGTTCTCGTTCGAGACGTCACAATATCGGGCGTAGAAATTGCCTGCAGATATGAAATTTACACAACATTTCGAGCGGTATCTCACAAGTTACCCCGAAAACAAAGACTCAAAATTTACAACAAAGTAATTTTATTTTCATAGTAAAACAAAATAAAATACGCAACAATTCGAACACTTTCAATCTATGGGAACCAGTACTTGTTTTAAAAATGCAAATGCTTACATGTACTTGAATTGAAGATAGTTATTCGAAAAACTTTTGAAAAAATGATCAATGTTCCCCCATTATGTTATTTTACGGTATATACAAAATAAGTTAGGTGGCTCCCGACACATTCTCCCACCTCCCATCAATTATCCACACCCATCCTCCCCTCTATTTCAAAATATGTTAACATGAAGACAACATTGAACTCACGCTGATTAAACTAATTAAATATTTGGTTTTTGTTCGTTTCAAGTCAGCGTTGACGTGACGCTCAACAGATTCGTGGTAGTGTAATAAAAATGTAATAGACATTTTCACAATGTTTTATTGACCGTAGCCAACTATTATATCTTAGTTTGGATAAATGAGAAAGGCACCACTAGGAGGATTAAAATAGGGTTTTAACATAAATTTTGCTATATTAACAAAAAATCGTGTCCATAGTAGGGACGATAGCCAGACATTTCAACCACTGAACATCGAATAGTGTTATCATTTTTGGGTCTTTTTTGAAATTTTTTGATGGACATTGTACATTAATTGTAAGAGTATAACGGAACAGAAAATGTAAAAAAACATTTTTTTTTGGAAAAAGATCACCCTGATAACTCCTTAAATAACTGAATTGATTGTTGGAGAGTATGGGTTTAGAAAGTAAACGCTCAATATTTCGATTATTTTATTACTTTTTAATTTTAATAATAAAGATATTAATGTTAGGGTTATTCGCCTTTTTCTCGGGCCCCATATGCGGGGTTGGGCTGGGAATGAAACCCAAGTAAATTGCGTACAAGGCAGTCGATTTACCAATCACATCCAAACAAACTAATATTAATTAATTATATTTAGTTCTACGTCAGGGACCGTCCATAAATGACGTAGCATTTTTTGAGTGATTTTTAACACCCCCCTCCCCCATCGTAGCATTTCGTCACAGACCTCTAAGTACCCCCCCTGGTAATTACGTAGCTTGACGGTAACTCTCACCCCCCCCCCCCCCCCCCTTGTTCCCGTAAAATTAAAAAAAATAAAAATCGATGTTATAGTTTTCCCCCTTTAAAAAGATACGTAGAATGCACATGACCCCCTACCTCCCTGTCATCACACATTATCACAAAATACAAAACTCCCCCCTTCCCCATATAATGCTACGTCATTTATGGATGATCCCTCAACAGTACGTACAACCCCATTGGGCTGTCCCTTGTAGTTTTTATTTTGGAGATCATGGTCGTCTTTTTCGAGGGGAGAACTTTCAACTGATTCTTATGATGAAGGATCAGTTCGATTTTTACGCTTGAAGTTTATATCCGATTTTTCTTATTCCAATATTTTCAAAGCGGATTTTACAAAGCATGGACTGCTCTTGCGACTTTTATTGTCGGTCGTTCAATTGCACCCCTAGGTAGGTTGAAACTAGTTTTTTGTGCGGTTTTCCAGAATAATATAAGATGCATCCCGCTTTTAAAAAGTGATACATTATGAAGACATGCTCTTATGCTAGAAGAAGCTCAAGAATAATAATGATGAACAGTGTAATAAAATGTAGAATTTTTATTAAAAGAACAAGAACAACTTTAATCATTTAAACAGCATTCATAAAATTAATGCTTTTGAAAGCGGTGAATAGATTTTCCTATTTTTAATAGGGCATGCTGTGGACCATGAATCCTTAACACCACGCAAAGGCTCTTTAATATAGATGTAATAATAATTTTAATGAATCCTTACAGAACATTCATAACAATTTCGCAATAGGGAAGAATTTTTAAATCATCTTTCCTCAGCTGATATACATAGATCCAGCAAAACGATGTGGACTCGTAACTACATGCCTAATCACAAGTCTATTTCTTCTCCCCTCTGTGTATTCGCCTAGTCATCACAAGTGCTCTCACCCCACGCGGATGGTTGATAAAAAATTCCCATTAGCCTGTTACGCTTTTCACGAGTTATCGATTTTTCCGTCCCTCTTGCGTAGCTACATGTGCAAACATAGACACAAAATTTGACAACTTTCGTTTGCTGCTACTAGGAAGGGTGCCACCAATCTACCCCATCTACCTACTTGCTTACCTCGTCCCGAAGACCCGCTGCGACACACTCAGCTCCCAGTAATACCGTCCGTTGTTGAGCACCCGGGTTCCGCGGATGCCTGCCGTTCCCTTGCTCCAGTTCGGATGAAAATGTACCGTTCGATTGTTGGCACCGCTGAGCCACACCTCCTTCGATCGATCCCGCTTGCTCCAACTCCACTTGTCTTCGCACCCATTTTGGAGGGGTATGTCAGCGCGATATTGGTTGAAATTGTTGTTTGCTTCCGCTAGCTCGCTGTCCATTTGGCTGGCCACTTCACCTGCAGTGCTAGACACCGCTGTCACACCAGCACTGCCACTTGGAAAATGGACTACCGCTCCATTGCCAGCGCCGCTGTTGTTCGATACTGAGGAATTGTTTGTTTCGCTAGCACTGGAACTGGGTGCAGTTAGAGAGTTGCGAGATTCCTGGATGGTCATTTGAGTTGAGACAATTTTCAATATTGATTGTATATTTTTAGTAATCCGGCAACATTATGTTTCTCAGCTCTATTATGTGAGCGCCCTGGCGTCGTGGTTTGTGATTTTCCTATTTCGGCCTCTCTTTCTTTATTAATAAATGCGTGGTGCGAGGGTCAGCGAACTTCAGTGTGGAAAGCGCCAACAAAGGATTCAATTTCGTTTGGCTTTGACTAGAGTAAGCTGCAGGGATGTGGTGCTGATCAATACGATGAGAAGCTTATCTGAGTTTGCTTAGACCTTTCTGAGCTAAATTTGGGTCGGACAATTAATTGACTAGGTCTACGGTATCTATCTAGATAACTCACGAGTTCATACGACTTCTAATAGTATTTTCCATAGATGTCCCTGTCTACCATTAGTTGTTGTTGCTGTTGCTGCTGCTCGTTACGAAGTCGACGGGACCGCCGAGGTCGCACTATTAAGTCCTTATCGTTGTAGTACACTTTGTGGTTACCGACAGTCCTGGAACGGTAACGATTCCCTCCGTATTTTCCACTATTTTCCAGTTGGTTGTTATTTGGGTGAATCAGGAACGAGTTGTAGCAACGTAAAACTAACTTATTAAAAAATATACAAATATTTTTCAAAAACAGCAGTATTATTATCAAACTCATACGAATACTCTTCGGGGGACACAATCGCGAAATTGGATTTTTCACCGCTGAACTACAATTTTTCTTCACATTAAACAATGAATTTTTTCTGAAGGACTAAACACTTTTGTATCCAATATCAATATTTACAGCGTAGTGAACAGCACTTCTGAACCGCGAATAAAGACACGACGCGACGTCTTGCCTTCACGCGAGAAGACTTCAGTGGGTGGCCTACTGCGCCGACGCACGTTTTCAGGATGCGACCGACATCTTGGAAAATACCGATTTCCTATTATTTCAACTTTCTTCAGGTGGAAAATTATTCCGAATTGATATAATTATAACAGAAAACACCTTTACGATTGAACTGATATAGGGATCGGAACATGGATTTCTTCGAATTAGAGGTTTCGACGCACTGCTTGAACATTTGTACGACTACAAAGTGAATCTTTTCATGCTTTCCATCACTCGGAAAGAAGAGCCGAAGGAATCACAGGCGCCTAAACCGATCCCCTAGAGTAGTTTCGTTACGAGTGTCCGTTTGCTTTGCCACCATCGGTTCGACTGAGGGCGGTGGAACAGGTCGGTGGTTGTGCAAGAAAATTGCAGGGAAAACGACAGGGAGCGAACGAGGAAACTGTGCCGAGCTCTCTTGTTGTGTCGCGATATGACGATACGGTATTGTTGGTAGATCCCCCTTTTCGTAGGGAAAATGCAAGTTAACGCAATGCTTATAACCAATAGAATCATGTTGTACGTAGATGTGTGTATGTGAAGAGGCGCACTAGGGGGTTTTCTTTGCGATAGTTCAGCTGATTAATGTACGCAATTTGATAGTTGTAGCATGAATCAACAATACATTACAACATCGTCGCTGTTGTGCTATCTTATGACAAACGCCATTTTGGGGTAAACTGAGTTAGATATGCCACATTACTTGTTTGAAAAATCTCTACAAAGTGGCGTTTTCAGAATTTTGAAATTCTACTTGGTTAGTTAGATATAGCGAGAAACATGATGAGAAATTGTGAGTTTTTTGCTTCAAATCACTGTATCTAGGGATTTACTCAAGTTATATTGAAGTTTTAGATGTTTTTATGTGTGAAAATGTCTGAGGAACACAATGGCATAAACATTTTCAAAAGAAAATTACACGAGTTGTGAGAAAAACACAGTTTTAGTTTTAAACTGGAAATAAAGCATATTTGGCAACACTGTAATCAAAAATAACAATTTTTCTAGATTCCCTGACCCATTTCCTTCAAAATGCTATTCACCGGTTGTTTATAGACCATATGAACGCAAAGATATGAATAAAAGTTAAAAATTGATGATTTTTTTCTATGGAAAATTTTCCATGCACGATTATGACACGTCCTACAAATTTTGTCATCAATACACGCCTATGACACGTGTGAGTGCGACTTTTGTTTACATTCATAGTAAAAACTCGCAACATAGTCAATATTCGAATAATTCGTAATATTTGAGAGATTAATGCAGAATAGATAGAAGCATCAATTGTCTTCTTTGGATTGTTTATACAATTTATAAGTTTCAAAATCTCGACAAACATATGATTACGGCCTAAAAGCCAACTGTCAAAATCCACTTTGAATTGAAATTCCGGACAAACCGTTACTAGCCGAACACAGTTCACAGCAGTTTATGAAAGAGAAAACTTTTCTCTTTCGTTTACTACCAACATCTGTGATTGGCGTGTAACAGTTTGTCCGGAATTTTCATTCAAAGTGAATTTTGACAGTTGGCTTTTAGGCCGTAATCATATGTTTGTCGAGAAATATTCAATCTCAAACTTTAAAAATCGTTTTTCTCGAAATGTGCTAAATGGCGCTTGTCATAAGATAGCACAACAGCGACGACATAAGTTGACATTAAAAAGAATGTAAATATTAATCTTTATCAGCATAATTTAGTTACGCTGTTTTACATTTCTTACAAAAGAAATGTATAGGATTCGCTGAAACTTAGAAAACTTTTTCCGTATACCAATCGACTCAGCTCGACAAATTGGGACAATGTCGCTATGTATGTGTGTATGTATGTATGTACATTAATGTCATTAATCTCAGCAATGGCTGAACCAATTTTAATGGAACTAGTTTCAAATAAAGGCCTAACGTGACAGTTTGACATTATTATTTTTGTTTTTCGATATGTTGTTTACTTTCTGAGATATGTGTGATTTTGTTAAAACAGAACATGTTCTCAGCAAATATCTTTTGACAAAGCAATCACGCCACACAAACAATGCAAAAATAGAATAGCTTATAAATACCTTTCTAACAAGCTATAGATTGTCAAAATCCGTTTACGAGCGGCGGAGATATTAAGAATTTTGTATTGGTAGGGTAACCAACCTAATTTGGACCCCTACATATTTTGGACCCTGTAAATGTGTTTGCCTCCTGCACTGCCAGGTATCTCTGCATTTGTTTGGTTTGATTCAGCAATTACATTCCTTGAGTTGTCTATTAAGTTTCAATACCATTAGTTCATCTCTAATTGTTTAATATTAAACAGAATCCACAGTTTTAAAAAATATCACCGAAATCGTTTCATATTTCAACACTAGCCAATTGGTGGAAGTGATATATTTTCAATTGGATTTAGATGTACAATTGTAATATTTTTATTGATTTAATTAGTTTGGCTGATCTGGTAATATACATGTTACGTGTTTGAAAAGGTTTCTTCGTAATGTTTTATCTAAAAAGTGTTAAATTAATGGTGTCCACATACGTCTTAATAAATTGATATCAACTTATTTTGGACACCCCTTGATTTTCTTTCTTGACAACTATTTGTTTATCAAGTGAGAATAATCAAAAAGTGAAAAATTTCGTAACTGTAGGTCGCCTGGTTTTTTGTGGTCAAATTTAAATATGTTTAAACGAATGGATGTCGAAAACACAAAGGAACATTTCATTGAAGACCGTAATATGAACAAAGAGGAGACTTCTGAAATCCATGTTGAAGAACATTTGCAGTTCGAATTCGTTGAAGTCGACGAGCTATATGTTGATAAATCTAAGCGGCACATCACAGCTAAATAATGATAATAAGAGTGTGCTTGATGAATTCCTAGAATCGCCTGAAATACTCACACGAACAGGAACATTACGATTCAAGCGACGTAGTCTTGCTGTTTTAACATAGCGCCGAACAGTTGAATACCACAAGGCGAAAACTGAAGAAAAAAGGAAAGTAGAGGAAGAGAAACAAAGAAAAACTGAGCTTAGAAAGAATAACAAGAAACCACCTCGTAAACAAAAGAATTAAAAATTAATATTTAGTACAAGAAGATTCCTGACGAACTCTGAACCTTGATTTATCATCCACTTGATGATGTTACTCCATAATACTGTTACAGATGAATTGTTACATGATATATATTATTGTTAACTCTATTGCATAACATTTAATGCTGCTTTGTTAAGTCTGCAGTAACCTAATTGTAGCTAAAGTTTTTCTATTTCTCAAAATGATAGAACTAAAAAAATACTTCATGCAGTCAGCCTTCCATAAGATTAATGTACCATTTTTGATTGGCAGTCACTGATTTGCTTATGTTCTTCTTTCATGCATTTAATATAGGGGAAGATGGGATAAAACGCACCCCCGGGGCAAAATGCACCCCTTGCTTATATCGAAAACAGCTGGAAATTTCTAGAAAACGGTAACACCAGTCGGAAGTGCGCCATAGTAAACATACACTGTCAAAACTTGATAAACGTACATCAATAGCAGCTCAAGAAATAAACAAAACACAATAACGTGCTCTTCTCATGTAATTATTCAGGCTTGTGCAACAAGGATTTCCCGCTCTTATAAATACTGTTTTACTATTATATTAGAGCATTCCAGTTCTATTTATACCATTGTTCATTATTCTGTCGCACTACATATGAAAAATCTACTAAATAATTCACTTTTCGCTAAATTAATATCTCTGCTCCATCGGGGGCAAAATGGCCTCATCTCCGATTTTGCTGCTTATTAATCTAAAACAGAAAAATCGTTCTGAAAACCTACCAATTGCATAACCTAAGGCTATTTAATGGCACACTTTTGTGAAATCTCGTCAGAAAACAAAACTACTTGCTTGTTCGCCGAGCATTATGCCCCGTTGTGTGGTGCATTCTACCCCGTTGTTGTAGTGCATTGTGCCCCGTTGTTGTGGAGCATTTTGCCCCCGCACAGGTGCATTTTGCCCCGCTTATTTTTCAAAAGGTGATTTTTAATGATTTTGAAGAATTGAATTATTTTCATGTTTTTGAATATTTTGCAAAGCGTTATGATTTTGATTAGAGAGTAAAATGATGGCTAAACGATATCATTAATTAAATTCTCCCAATTGATGTTCTATAGCTTAGTTATGATCATATTTCCTTAGGGGGTGCGTTTTACCCCATCTTCCCCTACTGAGAGAACGAGTCAGTAGGTCAGTTTAGTAGAAAAAAACTTCACTGTTTTCAAAATACATTTAGTAACATTCAGTGTGTCCAAAATATGCTTGGAACACTGTCCAAATTAGTGTGGAAGGGTCCGAAATGTGAAAAACTCATGCTGCGAAGAAATGTTACTTTCGAGTGCATATCAATGTATAAAACATCCATTGACAGTTTTCTTTCAAGAACAGTAATTTTGGAGCAGCCTCGTGCATGTATTGCATTAAAAAACATAGGCAAGCAAATATTTTTTGACGTTAACGTAATTTCACTTCCTCTAGGGGTCCAAAATTGGTTGGTTACCCTATTCCTCGCTACCAATTTCCACTGACTAAAAATGAGACCATTGCATACAGAGTATCACTTTACTGGTGTTTTAAAGGCTAAACTAAACCGATTTTAAATATCGGGGTATGGAAACACATCTACGTGATTCAAGGTACTCGATTATGAAAACATTTTGTGAATTATCTCATTTATAAATAAACTATTACTCAAAAATTAATATGTATGTTTTTTTCAAAGACAAAATAATGTGAGTTGACTTCATAGTGAATTTTTTTTCTAGAGTTTATGTATTTATTCTTTAAATTAGGCGTTGCGTCCAACCGTGAGGTAGACGTTGAGGGTATATTAATTCACAGATCATCAAGTAATCCATCTAGTAGTTAGGTAAAAGATTTCTCATATATTTATACTCGTAGCATCGCCGAGAACAACTGTATTTTTAAATTCCAAAATTCTAGCGAAAATTTGTCTTCTTTCGCAAGATTTGGGTTATACTGGTCATGGCGCAAAAATTACTAGTTGCATAAGTTATAATAAGAGTGTAAAGAAATAAATATATCGCATAATATACCTATAAATATTAGCGTATTTGGCCAAAATTCCACGCGGGCTTTCCCGGTCGTAAGGAACGGCCGCGCTTCATAAAACATCGCACTTAGCCAATCAGCCATAATGTCACAAATTTGCATAATGAAGGGCTGAATGAGAACACAAGTTGTTCCAAAAATCAGCCCTGCGTTATGCAACGTTTTGTGCCAATTGAGTATACCAGATGCAAGTGGTGCCAAATTCACCACGTTCAGTAAAATTCAAAAGTTCTTTTTAGATTACAGAATTGATAAAATTGCTTTAATGAGCTAATTCTGTTTACCAAATTGTCCTTGCGTTTAAACTAAAATGGGAGGATTATTACTACCGCAAATAACAAATACAAGTACTAGTTACACCACAAAAACTTGCTGGAAACCTCTCTCTCACTCTCTGCCTCTTTCTACCTTCGTGTTCGTGGCAGCTGCCACGACTCACAACTTTTTGCTGTTGCTCTATCCATTTCTAAATTGTGCGATAAGATCTTCTGAAAATTAAATAGCTAATTTTTCTGATTCATTTTCACCGAGAAAGTCAACAAGTCCACGAAATAAATATGTAGCGATGACCATAAAATCTTATAAAACTATTTCTTGTCTACCTGTCTGTATTGTCTTTTTTTTTGCACGAGCCACTCGTGACAACAAGTTTAATATTACATCCTACTTGGTAAAGAAAATATCTATAGTCTTGAGAAAATTTGCAAAACTTTTAAATTATGAGACAACTATAACTATGTTCAAATGTTCACATCAGAGTTCAAAATAATCGAAGCTCTTTTTTGACGGATGAAAATGAACCTGATGCGACTCGCGGTGAATAGAAAAAAATATTCATTCAAATATTCATGTTTTTCATTTCAGTTGAATATCGTACAATATATTCATTTCACTAGGAAAATGGCAAAGCATATGAAACAACAATCATCATCGCTTACATTGTGCCGGGGTCGACTTTGATGCGTTTGTTTCGTTGCTGCACGGTCGCTTCGTGTAATAATCGGAGACGAATGAAAATCTACAGCGCTGTGCGAAGAAATAGCAGCGCAAATATTTTTTCGAGTTTAATGTGGAATACTCCCATACATTCTACTCTCCAATAACATTGTATGACTTTGTAAGTGACGTATAGTACAAAGAGTAAAACGCGCCACTTTTTGGTATCATTGGCTTATTGTTTACAAAACATAGCTGTAATTTCTGAAGAAAGTCGATATGAAGCTGTTCGTAAAAATAGCAGCGCTACCACAAAAGGTGTTTCAATCGCCAAAGTTTTCAAGATTTTCAGTTTAATTTATTTACTCTGTTCGGTATAGCATTCCTACACTTACAGTTAGCCCGAAATTGTAGGTTTATGTTGTAGTATTTCACGATAATGGGTTGTTCGAAGCACTGTACAGTCGTGGAACGAAATCTCATCAAACGGTTGATTGCTAGTGGCAAAACATATCGTGAAGATTCAATCACACATCACACAAAACACATCTACACGTTCGAATTAACTGGAATTTTCAGGAATTTTTACAATGTTCTGCTAAAAAGATACACAATGCATTCCACTGGGCAAACAAAAGTGATACTAGCGGTAGAAAGCGAGCAACATCTGCTCAAACTTATCGTTAGATGGGCCGGAGGGCAAAATAATATCCGTTAATATCTTCGAGAGAATTCTAAAAAGACCTGGAACTTTCTATTGCAGCGTCATCGAGTAGAAAATGATTAAGGCAAATTTACACGTAATAAGTTCGATAAACTAACAATACGACACCTTCACAATCGTTTGAACTTTGCCGAATTTCACGCCAATTGGACCGTCGCAAAATGGCGTGACATTTAGTGAGCTGATGATAGTAAAGTGGTATTATTTGGCTAAAAAGGTAGCGTCAGTAGATTAGACGTTCACCAGGTACTGAATTTTTACCACTATACACGATGCAAACATGTAGAACATATGCATATTTAACACTATTTAACACTATTTTTGAAAAACGCTTGCACTGCTATTATTTCGAACAGCACTGTACATGGATGAATGGGCGGTTTGTTCGTTTGACGTTTTCAGCTCCGTCACTGAATATTGCAAATGAATGCGGATGAATATCATCAATTTTCATTCAATGAATTTGAATTTTTTTAACCCTGATTCACACTCTTATTACTAAAAGTTTGTTTACATCAGCGTAGAATTAAGAAAATCGATTTCATTTATTTACCATTAGGCTCTTAAAAGTGATATGACAAAATGTTGAATTTTCAATTTTACAGCAAGGCCTCTTACGTAAAACTTTAACTGCGTTTTTGAACAAATTTTCACAGTGTTTTTGCTTTATCCATCAGCGCCGTAAGTTGGATTTTATTTTTTATTGTATAATTTTTTAAATAATCAATTTTGTGTCGATTTTTATGATTTTTCAGCCTTTTTCTATTAAATGGTGTTCCTTCTCTTGACATTGATCTCCTTTTGGTCCACTAAGCCATATGGATAACTTTCATATACCTTCATGTAATTAATTATATATAATTTTGAAAGGTACATCCATTGTATTGTCAATTGAGCTGCGTTAAACCAAACCGAGCCGAAGTGTCATATTTTTTCCTGATATTTTTGACGCCAAAAGTCATTTTTCAATAACGTACCATTAATATAGAAAGTTAAGGGATTTTGCTTGCCTTTCGATTACTATTAGAGTTCTCAAAAATAAACTGATGTGAGCGGTTCTTGTGGTACATTGGGTGGTTTTACATGTATCTAAAAATGGCGCTTGGTCCTCTTTGGATTAACACAGGCCATTTTTCATTTTCATGTTAGCTATATTTCATCGTGTATTTAATATGTACTCTTATTTGATTATGGTGGCGAAGGGTGACCAGAACAGGGGTCTATGATTCATTTTTTGAATCTTGCAGTAATAAATTGGTTTCTTTTTGTTCTTCTAGTCCACAATGCTTGTTCCTGTTTCAGGTAGCGTATGAGTCGTCGGTTGTCTGTCCGATATGCAAGTTGATTGTTCCAGGTACTTCGGTGCTTGTTTGACGAGCTAGAGGGAGCTAGTTCACGGGGCATTGGGTATGCCTGGGGAGGGCGCATGGTTTTGTCTGAGGGGAGTGATGACTTCAGTCGTGCATGAGAGTTGAGAGTTGACTATTTTCCTTTTGCTGGCTTGTCTTTTGTAGGAATAATGTTCGAATTAACTGTATTCTATGTCTTCACTCAGAACGGTACAACTGTCAACTATCTTATGTATTTATACTCCTTTGGTAGTTATTTGGCATAACCTAGTAGTTATCATAACAATAAATAAATCGCGCGCGGAAGTGACCGCTTAAAATCGGTGTTCTATTATTTGCTTAGAATCGACATTCTGTTATACTATTGATACAAAAATAACTCAGTTTTACATTCCTATTGTCATATTATTTTTGCAGTTTAATGAAAGCCCCTTTTATTACGAAACTATTACATATGTGCAATTTCAACTATCTACAAGAATAGTACCTGACACAAGAAAAAATTAAGACGCACAATAAGCATTTACCTCTTGTATATGATTCCACATTGTATTCAAACGTCGTCGTCGGGTAAAATCAGCACAGCCACGATAGAAACCACAAAAAAATCGTCTCGTGAAGTGAACATTACCGATTTATTAAAATATAAGCAATGCTCCTCATGGTCGGCTATCCGGAGGTCAAGTTGCTTATTTCCCAAGTAACAACTCTATTTGTGGTATTCTTAAAGTCGTTCATAAAACTTAGAATACACTTGTATCACAGAGAACAGGCATCCATGATCGAATAAAAATATTTAAAAAACGTGTGTAAACATTTGAATTAATATACGATAAACACTAGCGCCGCCACACCACACAGTGGGACGAGCCCGGACTTAAGTCCGTACATGAAGGTTATGCGATATTCCCACTAGTATTTTTCTCGTATCAGCTGAGCCATCAGAGACATTTTCGCGAGATTTTAGGTGATTTGAACGTAAAATGGATTTTTGACAGCTTGTTGAAGGTCATAACTCAAGTGTTTTTTGCATTATTTGACCATAGGAACTACATACGATTATTTTCATTTTTCAAAGAAACGGTTGATTTTATGCATTGCATTACTTCACCAAAATTATCCGTGTGATAAAATTACATCGTAAAATCGCCAAAAATTAGTCACTAGTTGGTTTAGTTAGTGTTTAGATAACTGTTTGTCATGATTTTTTATTGAATTCGAACTTCTAATGCGATAACAACAACGACGCCCGTGAATGCCCGCGATCACACTATACTCATTCGAAAGCTTTTAATTTTCTCTTTAAAATGAGTCTATGCTAGTTTTGCGAAAACTTGCGATAAGCAGTCAAAATTTAAAAAAACTGTCAATGGAGACGCATGGTTATTAGTGATATTGAATTTGAATAATCACTTTATAGCTAGAATAATGATATTAATACATACACAACTTTCAAATAGCATTGGGAGCATGATCTACAAACGTTTTACTAGTGATCAAGAATAAGAAACCGATTGGGAAGTTTGGTTTTTAGGTGGTAAAGCTATTAAGAATGTTTAAAAATCAGTAAATATTCCCAACCATCTGAAATAGGTCAAAATGTTTCTGGAACTATTTTTGCTAACTTATGCAATAACTGTCAAATTGAGTGAACACAGTTGAGTTCTAGTCATTTGGTGAGACTATATTGATCCGAGTTTGCATAGCACTGATATAGCTTAAGGGTCTGCGATATTATCCATGTAAAATAAGACCATTTTTAATTTTTACGCGAAAAAAGGGATTTGGATTTTTTATTTAAGATACGAAATAAGCAATCTAAGTAACTTAAAACACACCTGTGAAAAAAAAATCATGTTGATTAGTGAATGTAAATCAACATTCCACTAAGACGCTCAAAATGTTTGTTTTGGAAATGAATGAAAATGTAGTTTTCATGTCAAGTAACCTAATAATGAATTAAACGTCCCAAAATTAGTCTAACACATCTTATTTGATCCTTAAAAACAAAATAGTCATTTCTAAAACCCCATAATGAGAGGACAATCAATTCGTTTCAATGTGGAAAATAAATTTCAAATTTACTATTGAAAAAAATCATTACAAAAGACAATATATTTACTTTTGAGCCACTCTAATAAGTAGTAAATTTAATTTCTATTTTCATAACCAAAATAGCGCACAAAAATTTCTTTAAAAAAATTTTGAACCTTCACAACAAAATAATTATTTTTGAGCCACCCTAATGTATAAAGAATTTTTTTACAAGTGTTCATTAAAAAAAGGATTTAGCATACGAAAATTAACATACACAAATTTTAAGAACGATTTCGAAAAAAAAAATTTTAGGGCACCCTAATGAATGGTAAATGTTTATTTTTAAAATGTTTTCATATCAAAAACGAATTCAGCGCACCAAAATTACATAAAAACGTCCTATTTGAACCGATACGGTAAAGTTTGGACTTTAGTCCACCTTTTGTTCTAAGTCGTGCCACTGTGCGTCGTCGGCGTCGGTATTGTTCAGTGTGCAGGGATCAATATAGATTGCACAATGCGGCTCATCATGCTATTCCCAAGCATGTTGTTCCAATGAACATTTAGCAATCTCAACTGGTTCTGGTCAATAACGAAGTAGCAACCACGGGCGATCTGTTATGCTTATGCTTAATGCTTTTTCTATTAAATGGTGTTCCATTTTGCGAAAAATCAAGACATCGAAAAAACGTACGTCGCTTTCTATTTTTCTAAGGAATCGAAAAAACTTTGTCCTAAGATCTAAAATAACTGGAGATAGATTTCCGACCGTGGATCCCTTCCAAAAGAACTCGCCTGCGGGAAAATACTGTCCAGCCGCTATCTTGTGTTGAAAATAGACTCTTTTTTGTAAATCAAAGCTAGTATTATAAATCTCATTTTACGGGCATCTTCACATTGCGTCAAGCAAAATTTCCTAAATATGCTCTGTATACCATTAACAAAATTTTGCAATCTTGGTTGCGTTGCGAGGCACGGTGCTATTCGTAGATTGCATACTAACGATTATCATGTTTCCTATAGGTAGTTTAACTCATCTTGCTTGTGAGGTAAAAGATCGGGAATGAACTTTATCTCTTTTGAGTTCAGTAAACCAATAGCATGAGAATCGTCATTACCGGTCACGACCATCTTCACCGATACTTAGGATATGGTAGGAAATTTTGATGTAATGCCTAATTAAGGAAAGCCACCGACCCAGCGACGCTTCCATAGGTTTTAAGGAGTTGAATTGGAAGACAGGTACAGGTCTAGGATTCACCACAAGCAGGGAATGCTACCACGAAATTAATGTTTATACGGTGAACCTGGCTACAACCTCTTAGACAAAGCTTCGCCGGACCGTTGATCGCGATCTCCCTTCAGATGCCCAGTGTGTGCACATACATATATACACACATAGTTTCATACATGCTTTGCACTCCAGCGGACGAAAACGACTATCAGACGGGTGGCTTTAAATGCCCTGCCTACAAGAAGACGGCTGCAGGCCAACGGTAATGGAGATAACCCAGATAAATCTGAATCACTGTGACACCGCACAGCAACTGTTGTGGCAGTCTACGACAGAATCTATTTGCGATGTCCCTTTGATCGCAGAGCCTATCAAGTCCCCCTGGTAACGGTAACTGGGTGGCGGATAGATCAGGGACGGTTGAGATACAAGTGTTGTGCAGATTCTCCATTTAAGAAGTGGTAGAACGCTAATACGAGGGCTTTGTGATCGCCAAAATCAACGGCGGCTTCGTGTGTAGCTTTTACGCCCTCCAAGGTGGACAGTAGAGCAGTTCAGCCTAATGCTGCAGCAGTCACCCGAGCAGTTGATCGGGCGGAAGTCGGTAGTCATTGGCGGTGACTTCAACGCCTGGGCTGTGGAGTGAGGCAGTAGAGTAACCAGCACAAGAGGGTGTATCCTGCAGGCAGCTCTAGCGAAGTTAGACTTACAATTGAACAATGATGGTTCTGTTAGCACATTGAGGGGATACGGGAGGGAGTCTATCATCCACGTCACATTCTGTAGTCCATCATTGACGGCGAATATGGATTGGAGAGTATGCGAAATGTATACGCATAGTGGCCACCAGGCGATTCGCTACTGTATCGGTCAACGAAACACTGCTGTAGTACGGACCACCGGTGAGTGAAAGTGGAAGACGAAAACCGAATGGCGGGACCGAGAACGTGGATGCGGCTGACCTAACAAGAAGGATTGCGGGGGCTTGTTACGCCACAATGTCGCGAAAATCGGAACCATGCAATAAACGGCGTCCAGCTTACTGGTAGAACGAGACGCTTAGTATTGGGGCCAGATAGAGAAGAGTGTAAGATTGCTAGGATCGCTTTAAAGCGGGAGATCAGACTTAGCAAATCAGATTGCCACAAGGAGTTGTGCCGAGAAGTAGATGTCAATCGCTGGGGCGAAGCATAGCAAGTGAAGGGCTCGTCGACGTCAGCCGAAATGTGCGCGAGCAGGCTAAAGATAATTGTCGAGAGTCTTTGCCCGAAGCACGATCCAACTATCTGGCTACCAACACCGTACGGCGAAGGAAGGGGGGATGGATGATCTGCAAGTGACTAACGACGAGCTCGCAGAAGCATCGAAGCGCTTGAAATCAAAGAAAGCCACCGACCCGGATGGAATACCAAACGTGATGCTGAAAGCTGCGATCCTGGCATTACCAGACATGTTCAGGATGGTGCTGCACAAGTGTCTAGATGAAGGTAACTTACCTGAAATAGGTACAGAAGGTACAGAAGCTGGTGGCGTTGCGGTAGCCTGGGAAGCCACCGGGCGATTCGGCTTCGTACAGGCCCATATGTCTGCTGCATACTCTCGGAAAACTCCTGGAAAGAATCATCCTTAACAGGTTGACGAAATGCACGGAGGGTTAGCGCGGACTGTCCAAGATGCAGTTCAAATTCCGCAAAGGAGCATCGACAGTGGATGCAATTCTGACAGTGCTCGAGAGTGCTAAGAAGGCATCTAAACAGAAGCGAAGAGGTGATCGATACTGCGCGGTGGTCACGATAGATGTAAAGAATGCATTTAACTGTGCCAGCTGGGAAACCATTGCTGCAGCGCTGCACAGAATGAAGGTTCCCGACTATCTATGCCTGATCCTGAAGCTGATCCAGATCCAGAGCAGAGTGCTGCTGTACGAGACGAACGAAGGGTAGAAGTCAATGCGAGTCACAGCAGGCGTTCCTCGGGGCTCCATTCTCGGTCCAACTCTTTGGAACGAGATGTACGAGGGGTTCTTAATGCTGCGGCTGCCCAGGAAAATCGTGGGTTTCGATGTGGATGACGTGTCACTAACGGTGATGGATGAGACACTTGAAGAAGTGAAGGTGTCGGTTACAGAGATTCAATAGAAGTGATCGAGAGCTGGATGAACGGGGACAAGACGGAAGTGTTGCTGGTCAGCAACTGTAAAGCGGTTCAGCGGATGCAGATCGACGTCGGTGGGCAAGTGGTTGCATCGAAGCGTGCACTGAAGCAATTGGGTGTGATAAGCGGCCCGAGAAGCAGCACGAGACGTCTGTTGGGGTGCTGCGCTAAAAACCAAGTAGAAAGCTGAACAGGACATTCCGGCTGATGGCCGAACTAGTCGCGAGTGCGTACAGAACAATATCATCGCAGGCAGTATGCGTTATCCCCGGGATGATCCCCATCTGCATCACTCTGACCAATGATGTGGAATGCTATCAGCGGAGAAATGCACGTAATGCAAGGAGACTGATCCGAGCGGACTCGTTGGCTAAATGGCAGCAGAAGTGGGACAACGCAAAGAAAGGAAGGTGGATCGACCGACTCATCCCAAATATGTCAGCTTGGGTGCATAGGAAGCACGCCGAGGCGAACTTTCATTTGAAGCAGTGGCGGATCCAGGGGGAGGGTCTTGGGGGTCTGGACCCCCCCCCCCCTAAAATTTTTACCTTCTGGGCATGGACGCTTCCGGAAGTACTTGAATCGGTTTGGACATGCGTCTTCGTGTAAGAGACACCGGAGCACGTGGTCTTCGAATGCCCTAGGTTCGAGGAAGTTCGTAGGGGTATGCTTGGTGTGACAGTTGACAATATCGTCGAAAAGATGTGCCACTACAAGCATACCTGGAACGCTGTTCACAAAATGGTTACGAGTATACTCTTCGAGCTGCAGAAGAAGTGGCAAAGAGTCTAACAAAGTAGCGTAATTGGCTGGAAAGTCGCTGTGAAGCCACAAATCGGGTTTCGAGGGAAATTCCGCCACCGGGGAACTTTCCGACGGTGTATACTAGGTCCACCATCGAGGACCAGTTGAGTAGTACGCAACGTAGCACCGGGTTTGGATCGTCGGGGCGCCGGTGAACTAGACATCAGGCTTCGCCGGAAGGGCTGGACAACTTACTGGGTAGTTCGTAAGTACGCAATTAGACCGAGTAGACCGCGTCGAATAGCTAGCAGTGGGTCGTTGGGGCTCCAGTGAACCCGGAATCGCTGGATGGACATCAGCACCTACTTGTTGTCCCGTTGAGTAGGCTAGGTCCACCGCAGGGGACTAGACCGAGTAGACGAAACGGGGAGTTAAATGGCTCCACGGAAACGAATAACGGTATCGGGAGCAATCTACCGTCGGGGAATTCACGGTAGGGTAGATTCGCCGCCGTGGACTACCCGAAAGAATCATGACGAAAAGGGGAGCTAATTGGCTCACGAAATAAACACCGGTGCCGAGAGAAATTTCATTGCCGGTGAACTCTCAACCGTAGTAGGGTAATATCCGAGATGATCTCGATAAAGCTGGGAGCTAGATGACTCAAGGAACCGGGTATCGGTGTCGGGAGAAATTTCGCCATCGGGGAATTATCGGTCGGAGTAGGGTGGGATAAGCCCGGGAGCTGAATGATTCACGGAAACATGAGCTACATTGCTCAAAGAATCAGCACCTAAACGGAACATGGGGACGAGAGTGAACCGGCGGCCCACGAAGTTATACCTTGACGTAGTTTTGTGGGGAAGAAGGCCGTAAAGAGTAAGGATATTTTTAGTGGTTAGGCATGAACGTGAGTCCCACACAGTGCCAATACACTACAGGCCAGGCTTTTGAAGCTTTACTATAAAAGAAACACACATACATACATACATTTCCCTAATTTGTCGATCTGAGTCGATTGGTATAAAAAAGTTTTCAAAGTTTGAGCGAATCCTATACATTTCTTTGGTAAGAAACGTAAAAAGAGACAAATTTCACTTTTTTGCTTTGACGTCTATACAATTTCCAAAGGATTTCTTCACACTTATTATACCTACAAATTGAGCCCAACGAATATCTTTATTCACAACTGAACCTCACCACTTCATAAACAAATTTCCAATAGCACTGGTTCAACATACCAAATCACGTTTTGAAATATTTGGTAACAGAATCCGACTCGTTTATTACAACCGGATTGAATTTGGTTCATTTTGTTGCAGTTCTCATGTTAAGTTTCGATAAGTTCTGGTTTTATTCATAGAAACGTTTGATATATTACTACTTGACTACATGGGGAACATTTACATTCATACCTCAACAGAACGGTACAAATAATACAAAATTGTCGTTTTCATAAAAAATAGAAAAACCACGTGAGCAACTAAATATTCAATTCTCTTGAAGCAATTGCAAAAACTAATCCACCAAGCGATTAGAGCATTATTTCACAAAATCCGGGTTCTGTTCGATTTTTTCGGAAAACTGTAAATGACTATCGATAATCTGGAACAGCTCCTGCGGCGCCGGAATTCGACCCGTTTCCAGCTTCGACCACACCGGAACGTCATTCAGCGAGATCTCGAATGCTCCGGATGACATGAGCTAAACACAAAAGAATTTTCATCAGGATTTTTTTCAAATAAACCGAATTACCTACCTTCGCTTCTATCATATTCCCGAGGAAAAATATCATCATGCAAGCGTACAGCTTATTTCCCGTACACCAACGCCACCAGGATGGTGTCGGTTGCCGAAGGAATCCAAACACATCGAAGTTGGACATCAAGGCAATGATCATCAGCAGCTTGGTGACCAAGAGAACCTTCGATAGGTACAAGGATGCACCGGGCGGGTCATAGTTTCCGCCTCGGATAGTTATTTCCGGATATTTTTCATGAATGACATTGTAATACTCGTCGAACGCTTTGCGATAGCCACATGAATAACTGCAAAATAGAATATAATACTTTTTTGGCAACTTCTGATAGCTATAAAGATTATATCGAATCAAATGAATTAAATTAACACGTTCGATTAGCTATGACTAAGATGTAAAGTTTCAAACTGGCAGACTATCGTACGCAAACATATTTTTGTGGGTACGTCAAGAACAAAAAAAACGTAGATCTTACCAGTATAGGAAAGTCATCGTTACTCCGTATCCACCGACATTTTGGCTGAATTTAGTAATAGGTATTTCTTTTTCTGCATTTCCACCTGCCGGTGCCAAGCTAAATAATACAGCGGCTACGCATAGCACCGTCAATAGTGGGAAATATCTTCGGCTAAAACTGAACATGATTCCGGTTGACCGTAACACTCAGCTTACCAATTTTACGTATATCTAAATTGATTAATTAGATTACGAATTCTTGCTATCTTCTATTATTTTTATGCACTATATGAACCAACGAGAAAATTTTCCGATTATGATCGTTCGATTCCTTTTTGACATATACGTATGTGTCATATGACTTCCACAGTTGATATTAATGTTAAAAATACTGGGATTTCGGTACACTTACCTCCCAGACGAGCAAAAGGCGGATGGACGATGTCAGGCAGTTGAACATGTTGACTTCTGACTCTACTCGCCTGTGCT
Source organism: Topomyia yanbarensis (assembly GCF_030247195.1). Taxonomy (NCBI): domain Eukaryota; kingdom Metazoa; phylum Arthropoda; class Insecta; order Diptera; family Culicidae; genus Topomyia; species Topomyia yanbarensis. The sequence goes on from NC_080671.1 coordinate 93,562,533, forward strand.
AATCTGGGACAATGTCGTATATACAGGTCTGGCGAAGATGGTACTTTGGTATTCGTAAGATGAATCTTACATGAGTGGTGTGAGTGATCACAGTATAAATCGACTTGCTTTCGTCATAGCGGTCGTTCCGCTCCCATTGAATCGTGTGACCGCTATGACGTCGACCCGTTGTGCTTCTGGATTGTTTACATATTTTTGGTTGCCAACACTAGCAAACCGTGTGTTCTGCCACACCTATATATACCTCATTGAATCTGGGATGGCACTTGCGGATTTCTTCTTTTTATTTTTTTCCGGTCAATTTAACTTTCGTCTCACATTGCCTCTCTTCACCTTCGCATATTTCAACGGACTACAGTCGTGATTCGCTGGTTGGACATTTTTTAACTGGACCGCTTTTTAGTTGGACCTCCGCTAGTTGGACCAATGTCCAACTAAAAAGCATCTGAATGTCAAAATCTTATGTCAAATTTACTTTGACAATCAATCTGACAATTATTAGAGGTGTGAATATATGCAATTACACTACTAACGTCTCCTTTGAAGAGTTTTTGACATCTGTCAGTCGGTCCATCTAACGAATAAAATTCGTTAGTTGGACAGATGTGTGGCCTAACCAGCAAATCACGACTGTAGCTGCATTTGTCAGTTCCAGGGATGCCAGGGAAATCTGTGTAAATCTGTGTTAAGGAAAACGTACCAGTTTTTCTCAAAGCAAGAAGTTGCGACTTTTTGCCTTTCTCATATGAAGAAAGGCTACATAATCACTCCAAAAATAGACTTTGCAACCGGAGGCCGGGAGGACCGAGTGACATGTATCATTTGATTCAGTTAGTCGAGATCGCAAAATGCCTGTCTTTTAGTCTTTTAGTATGGTTCGAAACGCTTCAAAAGCCTGGCCTGTATTGTACTGGCACCACTAAACACACTTTACTCTTTCCCCTTCTTCTCCACGGAACTACATCAAAGTATTACTTCGTTGGGGGCTCGTTGTGCTTTCGTCGCACCTTTTCCTTTTGCTCACGAGTTTTACGCAGCTATCTCGGAGCCTCGCTTGATCCATGTAATGGACCAACGTTTGAGCCATTTAACTCTGCGCTCTCCTCTTGCTTTCGATCTCCATCTATTACGTCGCTATTTGGCTCCTGTTTCAGTGAGTCCTTCAGCTCCTAGCCTCTTCCCGATCTACTCGGATAGTCCCCGGCGGTGAACTCACCCTACTCCGACTGAAAGATCCCTAGCGGTGGAATTGCTCTCGGTACCGGTGTCTGTGTCGTGAGCCAATCAGCTCCCATTTTTGTCATTGTATAGTCAGATAGTCCACGGCGGTGAATCTACAGTACTGTAAATTCCCCGGCTAGCCTACTCAATGGGCTAACCAGCAGGTGCTGAGGTTTGTCCAGCGGTTCCAGTGGAGCGTAGCATCCCAACGACCTACTGCTAGCTGTTCGACGCGATCTACTCGTGCTAATCCCTGGCGGTGGATATAGCCTACTAATTAGCTGCTCTGTAGGGAGTCCAGGTAGGACCGGCGATTCCAGTGAAGCCATGCGTCCGATTCGCTGGTGCCCCGACGAGCCGAATCTGGTGCTATGTTGCGCACTACTCAACTGGCTCCTGGCGGTGACCTAATCTACACCGGCAGAGAATTCCCCGGCGGTGGAGTTTCTCCCGAGTCCCGGTTTGTGGTTTCACGGCGGCTTCCTAGCCAGTGCCGCTACTTTGTTGGTCCCTTCGCCACTATCTCTGAGACTGGGAGAGCATACCCATTTGAACTTCTTCGTCTCTGGCACGTTCACACTCTTCGGACAATGTGGTGACGAAGCATGTCCAATCCGATGTCGGTACTTTAAGAATCCTCCACGCTCGAACAAAAACTGCGTCAAATAGAACCTCTTCATGCTTCTTATGCACTCAAGCCGAAACTTTTGGGATGAGTCGGTGGGTCCATCTTCTTTTCTCCACGTTGTCCTACTGTTGCTGCCAGAGTCCGCTCTAACCAGTCTGGTTGCATTATGTGCATTCCTCCGCTGGTAGTATTCCACGTCTACGTGGGGATCATCCCGGAAATTACGCATACCACTTCTGACGATATCGTTCTGTACTCACTCGCGATACAAACTGCCATTGGGCGAAATGCGCTTGTCAACTTCGTCCGGATCCACTTTGAGTTCAGCGCAGCAGCCCAGGCCGATACGTCAGACACTCGCCAGGAGAAGTCTCGTAGTGCATCTTGCTTCTCCAATGTTTAGCATGATCCTTGTTAATACGTTTGGTGTCCTCGCTGGTTTCTCACATGTATAGTCGACATGGCTGTAATATGACCGATCGTCAACCATCACACCTGGGTGCTTCAGCGCAGGCATCGAGTGGATTGAGTCCCCCCCCGCTGTCATTACACGCTGTGGTGAGCCGGAAGCAACTGGACATCAGCCATCTAGGTTTTAACGATGTCTATGATCTCTGTCGTCAACATCTCCACCTCCTCTGACCGGTTATCGTCAGGACAACATCTGCAAAGTCGATGATCTCAGTTCTCCTGGGCAGCTGCAGTGTTAACATTCCGTTGTATATTATATTCGCCGAGTATGGAGCCCTGTTGTATTCCCACCGTGACCTTAATCGACCTCTTCTCCATGTTCGTCTCGTAGATCAGTACTCGGTTATGAAGCTAACTGTTTAGAACTGTGCACAAATAGTCCGAGACCCGCATTTTGTGCAGCGCTACGGCGATAACCATCCAGCTGCCGCTATTGAGCGCGTTCTTCACGTTGATCGTCACCACGGTGCAGCAGCGATTACCCCGCGCTCGCGATGATTGTACGGATGGCTTCCCCCGTCGAAACCCCTTTCAGGAACCCGAACTGCTTCTGCGATAGTCCGTTCTCACTTTCAGCGTAGTTCGTCAGCCTGTTGAGGATGACCGTTTCCAGAAGTTTACTAAGAGTATCCAGCAGGCATATATGCCGTTAGGATGCTGGACTTCCCGGTGGCTTCCCTGGTTTTGGTAGAAACACCAGTTTCTGGATCTTTCATCTATCCGGGAAGTAGCCTTCGTCCAGGCATGTCTGTAGAACTATTCTGAACATGTCCGGAAACGCCAGGATCGGGGTCTTCAGTACCACGGGATACCGTCTGGACCGGAAGCTATCTTCGCTTTCAGTCCTTCCTCCACTATAAGGAGCTTGTCATTGGAGACTCGATTGTTACCTGCATTTCCACCATCTTATTCAACGTAAGCCATGCAGTTGGCTCCTTCTTCTGGAAAAGGCGAAAACAATAATTTGAAGTATGTCAGCGCACATTTCAGCTGGTGTCGTTGGACCCTTGACCTTGGGCATCCCGAGACGGTAAGTGTTGCTCCTCAGGGGTTAGCGTCCACTTCTCTGCACCGCTCCTTGTTGCAGATGGGCTTACTAAGCACTATATCGCATTTAAAATCAGCCCTTGTCTCCCAGAATATGCCATTACACTCTTCTTTGACTGCCTCAGATCCTGCTCTCTGAACATGTCTACTGGCTTTTAGGCAGGCCACACGGAGGATGATGAGTCTTTCGTTCCACTAATACGTCAGAAGTTTCTCGGGTCCATTTTCCTCGGCACTGATGCTGTTTTCATGGGTTGAACCTTGTTGAACCAATTTTAAACACTATCAAAACACCATTTAGTGGGGGTGAGTTGGTCATTAAACGAAGAATAAAAATCTCCTTTTATTTCATAAAGCGATAAAGCACCTTTTTCTAAATATAGCAGTATATGGGTTCAATCTTTAAAACTTTAGAAATATTTTTAATTGATTTTCTTAAAAAATTAAACACGTCTTCGTTTGACACTATCGATCTTCCTTGACAGTGAATTTGGCTACACGGATTAGCATTTTTGACAGTTATCCCAGCAAAAGGATAAAACATCATATAGCTTAATGACCTAATTGGGTCATTAAGCTATATATTCTCTTTTAATTTTTTTTTCGATGCAACTGAAGTTGAAGACACGTAGTCGATTTTTTTTTGCTTTTTGTATGCGAAATAACAAATAAAAAATCTTTTATAAAATAGAATTATTACGACCACACCTTCCATTGAACTACCTTGATCCCTATCCTTTTGCTGAGATAACTGTCAAAAATGTTAAGCCATGTGGCTAAATTCACTGTCAAGGAAGAGCTATAGTGTCAAACGGGCACGTGTTTACATTTTCGGGAAAATCAATTGAACATGATTCTGAAGTTTTAAGAGTTGACCATATATTCAGAAAGATGAGCTCTGTCGGTTTATGTAATAAAAGATGAATTTTATTCTTCATTTAATGGCCCAATTTGGACCATGAGAATGGTGAAATTACTCGGGATACGCTTCTCCTCCCACCGCTTCTGCCGCGAGTTCCCGATAGGTCGAGCTCCTTCTTCAGCTCGAACAACATCTCAGCTTTCTGAGTGCGTCTAGTTCTTACTGCGATTTCCTCGAGCTCCTTTAGCTTGGGATCCTCTCTCGCCCTTTTGAGGATCGCAGCGTACGTCACGCCGTCGTTTGCTTTGACGACAAGAGCGTCTCCCCTACACCCTTGGTGACGCGGCCGAAAGTCTTCTTTGTATTCTTTTCATTCTTTTCTTTCTAGTTTTTCCATTTGTCGGCTGTTTCGCTTTCTTTCACTGACTTGGTCTGCTTCGGTTTCTTCTCCTCTCCTGGTGTTACCCTTACACTTTTCCCGGGACGGGATTACCGATCATCCTTCGGTGTCTCATAGGCTTCTGCTTTCACTGTCTCCGTGGTCTTCAGTGTCTTTTCAGCGCTTTCAGCTTTCTCTAGCAATGTCATCTGTTTACATTTGTCTGCTACTACAGCGGATTTGATGCTAATCACTAGATCCCTGATCTGTTCGAACCTAATTTCCCCCCGGTACTACCTTACGGCATTTCTTCGGAGAGAGGCTTTTTTGTGTACAGCACACAATCCAATCCAACTACTTAGTAGTTCTTTCAGCATACATGGACGATACACTACCAGTTTTCAACAATCTACACAACATGGCTAATTCTGTATGGCAGTAGGAAAGCTAGTTGTGGGTCGAGAATTGATCTTCCCCTACTTCCCCAACTTCAGGTTGTCTAATTTACTAAGCCGTTCGGCTGCCTTGTGCCATTTAGTACCACTTCCTCGTTGAGCTCCTGACTTTTTCGGAAACTACTCGGTCTAGTCCCCGACCATGGACCTAGCCTACTCCAACGGAGAGTTCCCCGGCGAGAGAAGTTCTCTCGAAACCGAGCCAACCAGCCTGGTGCCGCGGTCAGTTTGGCGATTCCGGTGGAGCAGGGCGTCCGGATCGCTGGTGCCCCGACGACCCGCGCCTTGTGGTGTCTCGTCGCGGTCTACTCAGTCTAGACTCCGGCGGTGTATCTAGGATACGTCGATGGAGAGTTCTCGGCGAAAGAAGCTCTCAGATACCGATTCGTATTTGTTTTTCACTACATATCTATCGGGCCAAATGATATGGTGCCGTGATCGGTCCTATAATTCCGGATGGAGCGTAGCGTTCGGTTTGCTGGCGCCCCATAACATGCGCTCTGTCGCAGTCTATTTGGCTAATCCCCGGCAGTGGTTCTAGCCTATTCTGGTGGAGAGTTTCCCGGCGGTGTTTGCTCTCCTAAAACTTTTGGTTGTTGTTCATCATGCCATTTCCGCTGTAAACCGGTCATGATCTGCGTCACAACTCTTCGAACGCGTTTCTGGTGTTTACGTCACTTGTCATACTGTAGATGAAATTATTCGGGTAGATGTCCGTCCATCCGCTTCAAGCATCACCCTGCGCTCGCGATTCGTGCGGCCATCAGCCAGAACGTCTTGTTTAGCTATACTGCAGGATGTACTCTCTTGTGTTGGGCACTCTACTGCCCCACTTCACAGGCGTTGGAAGTCCCCACCAATGACTACCGGCTTCCGATTGATCAACTGATCGGTTAACTGCTCCAGCATTAGGCTGAACTGCTTCACTGTCCACCTTAGAGGAGCGTAACAGCGAAGACGCCGTTGATTTTGGCGATCACGAAGCCTTCGTATGAACGTTCTACTACTTCTTGAATGGGGAATCTGCCCATAACCTGTATAGTAGCCGTTCCCGATCTATCCACCATCCAGTTACTCGATACAGCTGTGCAACGTCACACATTGCTTCTGTCGTAGACTGCCACAACAGTTGCTGTGCTGTGTCACAGTGATTCAGATTTATCTGGGATATCTTCATTACCGTTGGCCTGCAGTCGCACTCTTCTTGGCAGGGCATTTGAAGCTACCCGTCTGATGATCGTTTCCATCCTCTGCAAAGCATGCACCTCGGCCTTTGCGTGCAGTCTCCCACAATTTACAGCATATCCTGGATATATCCGGGCCTTTGCAAACCCCTGCCAAATGTCCAAAGCCCAAACACTTAAAGCATTTCTCCGCTTGTTTTTTTCACTCGAGGGGCGGCTCTCAATTGGCATCTTGACCATCCGACAGTAACTTTACCTACCTCCAGCGTCTTGTCGGCAGCGGTTACCGGTAAACGAATCATCGCTGTCTGAGTTCCTCCGTATCTCCAAAGACAATTAATAAAGACGTAAATCGTGCGAACAAATTATACAAAATATGTGGCTTATTTTAGAACGAGTGACATCGGTCCCTTTAGATTTGACTGCACTCATCACTTGATGGCGCCCCAGTTTGAGTGCACTTAAAAAGGAAAATCATCAACGTAGGCCTAGATGCAGACAAATAAACAAAGTTTCTAAGCAGCAAGATGCGGAAGTGAAAAATGGTGATAGAAAATTACTTTTGGTGTCCTTTTTTTCTTCGAAACGTCGTGTGTTTGTTGTTTTTGGCTGAATACGAATAATAGGTGAATACCCATCCTGGAATAATTGATACGTAAATAAGAAATTAATGGCTTATATAGACATAATTACATTTTTTGAAGGAAGCTAATCAGTCGCGTGAAACTGAAGCTTACAATAGTCAAGACAACGGTAACAGCACCTGGGTTATTGGCTTCATGATGCTGGCTGTTGGTGTGAGTAAGTGTATCGATGGCTTACGTAGGACAGCTCCCACCATAGTTAAGCAAGGTTGCCTATGACTGCCTTATCGATAACGGTAAAAGATGGAAATTGAATTGATCGCTCTCGGAGCTGAAGATTAATTTTTGTCATCGACGGTAATGCATGGTAAGCCAATCGATGCATACGTCGTTACATCGAATGATAGCGTTTACTTTTGCTTGCAACCGAATCTAGTCATATCAGCTGGAATATAATTCGTAAGTCTTACTCCTTAAAAAACAGTATTTCAGTTGTGCACCCTTATTTTATTTTTTTTAGATGAAAAAGCCACATATATTCAAAATTTTATTAAAAAACTTAAGAGTCTGATTTGTTCTCCTTTTTGATGTTTTAAAGTACTTCTTGAGCTTGTTTCATTCTCAGCCGGTTCTCTGGTCGCCACAGAAAAAAGGAACCATTCACAAATTACGTAATGCAAAAATTGCCCAAAATTGACTCGCCCGTACCAAACTGTCCCAAATTTCTTTATTCCCCTAAAAAATTTGCCAAAAAAAAATTCCTCAGTAAAAAGTGTTCTGTAACGTGTCTATAGCTTACACTTCCTTCCCCATATGTCACAACATGTCACAATTTGTTATATCCCTTCCTTCCGTAAAAGCGTTACGTAATTTATAAATGGTCCCAAAGTAATAGGGATCTTTAGGGGTGTGCGGGTTACCCAAGTAACCAATAAGCATTATAACGTAGCCTAATATCTGCTTTAGATCCACATATAATGCAGTCTTATAGTGCTGTGAAGCCCTAAATACTTATATAATGCTGGTATTATGCCAGAAAAGGCGAAATATAGTGCTATTACTGTGCAGAGATTGACAACTCGTTTCTGCAGTACTAATGCTATTATATAGCACCAGCGCACAAATGTCAAATTTTAAAGCCTTATATTAGCATTACTAATGCTATTAAAAGGCTTCATCTGGCTGTCATTGTCCGCCATGGTTTTAAAACCATTTCTTATATTTCCTTTCGGTATGATGAGCAAAAAGGAAAAAAAAAATTAAAATAAAATGTTCTGTTTAAAACCGTAATTGTAATGAATATCCTTAATGGGTTTTCGTTCTGACATGATATGACAATTTTACGAAAATTACCTTTAGTAAGTCTCCAACTGAGGTACCTTACCTCGTCCTTCACGGTAAGTGCGCTGCGTTTGCTCCCAGGACTATATTGCATATGTTCGATTGAAATGAAATATGCTGAATATAATCTTCAAGAAGAGTTGCATAACAAATAAACCCACAGCATTGCAATAGATTTATATCGGCTTTTTATTTGCTCTATAATGGCATTAAATGCACTTGTAAAGCTTACATGCTTTAAAGATCCTTGAAACATGTACGCGTTATATCAGCTTTATATACGCATATAGAGCAAGCGATAATGCTATATGTCGGCTGTGCAGTTATGCATTATTGATGCTAATATAGTTTTATTGCATTGTTGATGCTGTAATGGAGTTTCAATGCAACATTAGTGCAAATGTATAGCCAATATAGTGCAATGGCTTAATGCTTATGGTTACTTGGGTAAGGCATATTCTACCATAGTTTGCTGATGAAGCTTGGGATGGCAGGCTGCTAGCGGATTGCAAAAGTACCAGATCATGCTGTGTGGGGTGATGTTTTTATTATTTATTTATTTTATTTATTTATTTGCTTATTCCACCGTATAACGTAAGGCACCTACCTTTTTAAATGTTACACTTTGCTTTGATCAGAATTCATGATAGTTATGAAACTTTAAAACTAATGCTAATCTATTATTCTAATTTTTGCTCTCAACTGCTAATATTTTAATTCATGTTATTGAGTTCGCGCAATAACTCTCGCTTAAATGCTATTTTTGTATTACAATTTTTGATTGAAAAGGGCAAGTTATTCCAACAACAACAGTTTCGGTTAACAATGAAGCGAACGAGATATTTGCAGATACGTCGTTTAGTAGAACAACTGTCAGTTTGTTGGTTGAATTTAATTTGGTTTTTTGTAATTTAAAAATCAAAAAAGAATAATTAAGGTTTGAGAATGATATGAGTGTACTCGTAAGGACACCTGCTACCAATACATATGAAAAACTGAGGCAATTTTTCCAAATTAAAGATCCCTATTGTTGGCAAACTAAATCGAGAACAGTTTGAGTATTTATTTCATTTTGTTGTGAACATATCACATTCTAGAAGATCCAGCGGTTTTGTTTATGATCGGGCTTTTCTGGGTAAAATCTGTACGCATTTTAATGCTGGTTAGTTGAATGAAAGTTTGTTCTAGTATCTGATGAAACTGGAAATAATAGGAATGAATGTAAAAGATCAAGTTATATCCTGTTCAATCATAATAAAAGAACAATTGTTCTCTTTATTTTGTCCCAGGCAGCAATCTGACTGAACAATAGTGGCGCCGAGAAATTTGATAGCAACCTTGTATGTTGTAAGGAGTACCTAGACCGAGACTCACACTGATTCATATTGAGATATGACTCAATTCGGACAATTACATTCATTTGTAACTAAAATAGATAACGGAAGCGGTGAATACTAAATGTATGATGACGTATACAACTAGCTAATGGCATATTCGTATGTTGCGACATCTTAATCATCAGGGCTAATAATATTTGAAACGTATGCACGATTTAACGTTGTATAAAGGTATGAATAGAGTAGACTGCCTGGTCGGTAGAACAGAATCGATGTTCAAATATAATTATGAAATATTGAATACATGACAATAGCAAATTTTAAACAGTAGGATACAAACAAGTGCCAGTATGATCTGATGTTTCAAAATGAGAACGAACGTAGTAATAATTATTCGATCTCTGTTGGTACATGTTCATCAAACTTTTATTTCAAATGCACCTGATCGAACCGATAGTGTTCGATACACTACCTATGATCGCATATTTGTTCCGTTTTCTATGGGATTCCCTGTCTTTATGGGACTGGTTTGCGATCATAGGCAGTACAGCGATACGCTCAACTTTTAAGCATTTCTGAATTTTTCATCTCCAAATCAAACCCATCTCCCATGATATTCGAAGTTCCGACTGATTTTTGCCAGAATTCTAATTGAAAAGCAACAGCCGATTCAGACTCGGTCAGTTTGGAATCGGTTGTTACATTTGAGGCGAAAGTCTGCATAAAATTTCGGATTGTTTGATAATGCTCGAACTTTCGTTTTAAGTGAATGTTTGGTTATCCACAAAATAATGAAATAAATACCGATGCATTGAATACAGATAGAAAAGTAATATTGATTAATTGATTGATGTATCAAAATGTTTTTGAAACACAAGGCGTTCGTATGTTGGAATTAAAAAGGATACGGAGTCTTCTGTTATTTGAGAGAATACAACTAGCGATGATTCCATTCGCAGCATTGTGAAACATGGCTTGTAGACCTAGCTTTATCCGACACCAAACCTGCTCAAGTTTCATAGATCGTTGTTCCCAATCATCGGCAATATCAGAAAAAAATCGATTGCAAAAGTTTAGTTTATTTTTAGCTACTTTGTTATTCTTTCCTTAGATACGAGCTTAGAAACATTCATGTTGTTTTTTTTCTTTAGATACCATTTATCGACATAAAAATGAGTGAGTGTGTTTATGTCAGAAAAACGTCATGATTGACATTTCGAGGGACCGTGAGTTACTTATTGGCGAATCCAAAATGAACCAAAAAATAATCGTTAGAGGCAAGGCCCTGGTATCTCTTCTTTAGTTGGATCAAGTGCACCTGAATTGGGTCATTAAGCTACACATAGTTTTCAGTTCCAATCGATAAATTTTGGGTCCAATATACATAATATAACATTATTTAAAAAAAAATCGTTATAATACGCAAAAACGATTTTTTTGTTTTTTAAAATAAATCTTATGTAAACTTGGCAACCATACATAGGAAAACTGCGATTGTTTACATCTGGCCTATCAAGACAACACCCAAAATGAAAAAAAAACTATAGAGTACTTGTCAATCTGTAACTGTATTAGTGTGTTCAACAGTTTGTTTTCCTCCACCTGTCATAGATGGAGGAAAACAAATCGAAAATAACTTTTCGGTCGGATTATTTTCATGATGAAATATGATCAACCGGAACTGTACGTTCCCCGAATCAGTTTTACAGCGACACAGAGCATTTCAACACCATTATAAATACTTTACGAGAGCTAATTCAAATGTTTAATTTGGCTGACAGTTTTATATATGACAGCTGGAGGAAAACAAACCCCCAAGTAGTGTGAGTGAAATCGTTTGCATAGAACTCTATATACATTGAATGGAGTTTATGTCAAATTAAAATAACGCTGCGGGAAAACATGTATTCATTTTTTCTGCCAGGGCATCATTTGTCGTGAAATTCGATCACAGTCAAAAAGGGCAAGTTGCTGGCTAACGGGGGGCTATTTGCCAACTCGGATGCGCTAATTGCCCTTCAATTTGCTAGCAAATTGCTGGCAATTAGGGGGCTATTTCAAAAGCAACATTTGGCGATTTGCCGCCGTCATTTTTTAGCCGCTCTACCCACCCTTTAATCGCCCCTAAATCGCCCAGGGAATGCGCCATTTAATCGCCCTTAATGGCCCAATATGAAAATTACAAATAATACTTATTTTCGGATTCATTATCTACTTACATAAACTTATCACTACACTAGGTAATCACCACCAAACTATAGGAAGAATCAATGGTGAAATTGGCATTGCATACCAAAACTTACCACAATCTGACTTTTATTAAGAGTTTAGGTCAGAGATCTTGTTCCACTATATTTACACACGATTCCACAATTTCCCACATTCGTTGGCTAAATGAAGTGCACTAGACAAACAAAATACAGCTAGAACAAGCCAGTTGTTTAAAAAAAACTATTTTAAGCTTAAGCCAAACATGAACCATGTTTGCATGCCATGCCATGTTTGAAAAACGCAAAAACAACCAAGTCCTTTTCAGCCGCCAGAAAATTTGTCTAAGTGTTGAAATCGCCTTTAAATCGCATTCGCAAATTGCATTTGTTCCTAGTGGCAATTAGCACAGGCGAGTTGAGTCAAACGTTAAACTGTTTAAATCGCCTGATCATGTTCGACCGCATTTTTTGACAGGGATATGTCAAATGATTCTGATAGTGTCTTCAGACTGTCAACATATTTCTTAAATTTAAATTTTATTTTCACGTTTCCTGAGTTGGAAAAAAACATTGTTGCAATCACGAAAATCAGCTTTATCGATGTATGTAATAAAACAAGATTTTTTTCTCATTTAATGACCCGATTGCCGATCTTTCGGCAACTTGGATTGCTAATACATCCAAAATTTTGCAAAAATCGACAACCAAATTTTGGTGTGTCTGCTTCAATTAATGATGCAACTAACAACTGCTGTTTGAACATAGTAGGTCATTATTTGTGATTTCTTCCTCCTTCAAGTTCAAATAATCCTGTCGCAAATTAGCAGCTCTGTTTCTCACACTTATCGATCATCAATATTTCATGGAAGCTATCTATGCATCAAAAGAGTCATTCAAGCTGCTTCATGGTGTCGCGATCGAGCTGGTACTGTAAATGCTTCCGAATCCATCACGCTTCTTTGCCTGAATCGAACATTGTACACCGCCCTTAATTCCGAGACACTTTTCGAACTTTAACGACGAAGACCTCTACCATCTCACGATCCAGCTACTGGTCCGCTTTTCTGTGTGTTGAAAAAGAAAATAAGGAAACTTACTGGGAGAATCAGGCGAAATAGAAATTCTGTTCACTTAATTTAAGGGTTCTATACCCGGATAGAATTTTACAATAGCATTTACCCTACAAACAATCATAAAACAATAAATATTATAGTTATTACTGTTTCAACATTGTTCGATGCCAAGTTCTCACAGTAGATTTACAATAAAATTTCATGTAACAATAAATTTCACTGTTCAGCAAAAAACTGATACAGTGCATTCACAGTAAATTTTACTGTTTTCGAGAAAAAAATGCATGGAGAAAAATTGATTTTTTAATGTTAAGATACATAACCATCCCCCTTTTTCACTGTAAAAGTCTATTTTATATTGAAATTTACTGTAAAAACGTTAAAGTTTATTGTTTTTGTATTGTATCAAAACACTAAAACTTACTGTAAATTATTGTAAAATTACTGTACTGTCACAGTGAAAATCATGGTTTTGTTACTGTACATTTCTATTCGGGTAGACATTCACCGGGACAACCGAGCAACCATTCGTTGGAACTAAACTAAGGGATAGATCTTTTCTCGGACCGGAAAACACGACGATTACAAGTTGGCCATTATTTCAGACCGTCTTGGCTTGTGTACGCTTACCTGCGGCATGCTACTCAATTTCATGCACACGTTTGGGTATTCGGAAATCATTAGCTGTCAAAATTTTGTTTGATAATTTATTTGTCATTCGCACATAAACATATTCAGCTACTAGCAAGCATGAATATCTGAAGAACAAAAAATTTGGGCAATGAGAGTACCACCGGCAGTAACGTATAAGAATTTACATGATTCCTATTGCTATTTAATAGTTTACTTCTTTTAACTTACATTGAAAACGTACACTTTCCCTCATTTTTTGGCATTGGGTTTTCTTAGTAACTAACTTTTACCAAACTGTTTACGGAAGCGAAATAGGAGCATTATGGTAATTACACTAACAGTTTTTAGCAAATAGAAGTCCTATATTTCGTCAAGATCTTTGCGATTTGTTAAAAAAATGCTATTGGCGGCAGTTCATTAGTCGAAGTTTTGCAAAGATTTAAATGGCACAATTAACATAACTAAAGTCGAGTTCAACGACTTTCATATACAATCTACTAAAAGGCCAAAGGGCGTCCCCCTTATTGACGGTTTCGTGATCTACCTCCTGGCCGAATTCGTCGTCTTGGCGATTGCTGAGGTGGAGGTGGATAGTACGGTTTCTGAACAGTTGCGATGTTTGGGCGGCGTAGTGCCGAGGCACTGATTGCACCATCCGAGAGCGCTCGCAGGAAACCGGCCTTTCGGCGGCAGACTATACACCTGAAAAGGATAAGCATATTACAGTTTTCTGTGTCTACATAGTCAAACTCTGATACAAACCTGCTTATCTTGCTAGTCTGATCGGCTTTCAAGGTTTGTTGTTTTGGCTGGCTGAATTCTTCGCCATCCTCAATGATAGTCAACCAGAATGAAGTGATACCATCATAGAAATTACATGTGCCATGTCCATGGCATTCGATGACTGGTTGAGCGCGGAAGTCCTCCATACAAGATCCTGGTGAAGTCAAATCCATTCCGAATCCACCAGTGTTATCAGTTGTATGCTGCAAAACAAAATCGGTAACATATCCAAAGATTCACCATGTTACCAAGTACTCACCATCACGTAGCTGTAACCGATCCACAATTCTTCCCATCCTCCAGGACAATCTGGAATCGCCATTGTTTGACTATGGATAGCGATCACTCGTGTGCTCGTTTCACACACTGAACATCTTGAGATGTATTTCTCTACTTCTCGAGATTTCATTGGCGCCATCGACATCGGCATCGGTTCAGGGGAAGCAAGCCAGATACTGTCGTCGTTGTTGGTAGCGTAGTTGCAAACGTTATTAATGTCACAGAACAAATATGGCATTGTGCTGAACCTTCGCAAACATGATCCCGCAGTTCCTAGGTCCTGTCCCACTGTCCTGCTGCTACCGATAACACTTACCAGGGAATAGCCATCCCATAATTTGATGGTGTTAAGAGGACACTCCGGCACATACACCGTTTGGGAATGCTTTGTGAATACGTAGCCTCGACTCTTAGCAGGAGGAGGTGGTGGTGCTGCATCACCGATTTCGCCACGCAGACCAGGATATCCGTCTAAACCATCACGTCCTGGAGCTCCTTGGAATCCCTTTTCGCCCATGATACCCATTTGTCCCTCCTCACCAGCGAAGCCTTGTCGTCCTTTTTCTCCTTTAAGACCAACAAGTCCCGGGTATCCAGGTAGACCCATATCACCCACATCACCAGGAGCTCCCTTATTTCCAGGAACACCACGATCGCCGGGTTGGGTTGGTGCCCAGTTGTTCAATGGTATCGGATCACCTCGCTCTCCCTTTATGCCCTTTAATCCTAAACGTCCAAAGTAGCCCCCTTCACCTACTTCGCCGATTTCAGCCTTCAGTCCCGGTAATCCTCGCAGACCTGGACGTCCAACTGGGCCTACGTCACCTGGGAAACCGGTTGGTCCCGGCATTCCATCTAATCCAATCAATCCGTCCATTCCAACTTCTCCTTTAATGCCGCGGATAGAGAAACCAATGCTTCCAGGAAGACCTTTTTCACCAGGTGTTCCCATCATTCCTTGCGGGCCTGGCAATCCTGGCAGGCCTTCCAATCCTGGAGCACCTTCAAAGCCAATTTCACCTTTCATTCCTTTGAACGCACCACTAACTGCACCGACCATACCACGGGATCCGACTGGGCCATCATCACCATAGTCTCCTGGGGCACCCTTGTTTCCACTTACACCTGGTCGACCTGGGAACCCATCGTATCCCGCATCTCCTTGATCTCCTGGTTCTGGCCGAGTAACAAGTGTACCATGTGGTCCTTTGTATCCTGGTTCTCCTTGCTGTCCTTTCAGTCCATCTAAACCATTCCGTCCTGCAAATCCTGGCTCTCCTCTTGGTCCTGGATCTCCTTTTTCGCCAGGATAACCTGGCCTTCCCTTCAATCCTGTCAATCCAGACAATCCTTCGAAACCTTGTTGGCCAAGTTCACCACGATCACCTTTTTGTGGTGCTCTGAATATTAGTTCACCTGGTAGTCCGGGAATTCCTTGCTCTCCTGGTAGACCTTGCAGCCCTGATAGGCCAATACGACCAATATCGCCCCGTTCGCCCTTTTCTCCAACGAATCCGACAAAGCCAATTTCTCCTTGTTCTCCGGTTTCACCTCTACTGCCCGAAAGTCCTCGCAGCCCCATCAAACCTCGTGGTCCATCTTTGCCAAAGCGACCGTTGATTCCAGGATACCCGTCTTTACCTTTATCACCTTGAATACCTTTGGCACCTAAATTTCCTTCTTCACCACGTTCTCCTTTGAATCCAGGTCGCCCTGGTCGACCATTATAGCCAGGTGCACCTTTGGGACCGCTTATACCAGGGTAGCCATCAATTACGGTTCCAGCATCGCCTTCAACTCCTTTCAATCCGGGCAACCCCACCGCACCAGCTAATCCGGGAGGACCATGCAATCCGTACACTCCAACTTCACCTTTATTGCCACTGAAGGAAGCGGATCCTTTCATACCCGGTGCACCCTGGAAACCTATATCACCTAGTTCTCCTTTGGTCCCGTTACGACCGATCAATCCAGGAAAACCGGCCTCTCCAATATCTCCTGCTTCACCCTTCAGCGCTCTCAACCCATCTTCTCCTCGTCGACCCGTCAAACCAATATTACCTGGGTCTCCAATTTCGCCACGCTCTCCCTGGTATCCTTCCTCACCCATATAACCACGGATACCTCGGAGACCCGGTTCACCAGGCTCTCCATCATCACCAGGTAAACCTGGTAGGCCATCCCGCCCGGTATCACCGATTTCTCCCTTCGGTCCTTGTGGGCCTTCGCTACCGGGTTCGCCCCGCTCTCCCTTGTCTCCGTATGGTGCAGTGAGGCCAGGTCTTCCTGGTGCGCCAGGTGCTCCGCGGTTTCCATAGATTATATCTCCCACCATACCCTTGTTACCAGGTAATCCAATGCGTCCCATCATACCGTCGTCTCCCTTTTCTCCCTTAGCACCGACTATTCCAGGCGGTCCTCGAAAACCATCTGGACCCTTGTACCCCTTGTCGCCGAACTCCCCGAAATATCCAGCTTCACCTTCTTCTCCCATTTCACCATATAGCACAGCTCGTCCGGGATCTCCACGTGCACCTTTTAGACCCATCAAACCATTAGATCCGTTTATCCCACGTAAACCAGGTAAACCTTCCTCTCCTTGCTGTCCATGATCACCAGTCATTCCAAAGTATCCTTTGTGACCCTTTTGACCTTGAATACTGCTACCTGGAGGGCCTGGTCTGCCATCTGGGCCTGCGAATCCTACTTCTCCCGTTTCTCCTTTGTATCCTTTTACTCCCTTCAAACCTTCATCCCCAAACTCTCCCCGTGGTCCCCTATCTCCAATGATCTTGTAGTCCACATCGGCAACGGAACCAGGCTCCCCATGATTACCTTGATCTCCTCGTTCTCCCTTGAAACCACTATGACAAACACAATTTGTTAGTTTTTTTGTTAGCTATGCTATTTTATAAACACTTACATATCACCGGGCAATCCAGGAGTTCCTCTCAAGGACCAAATCGTGTAGGAATTGTGAGCAGCATCTCGACCGTGAATACCGTCTCGTCCAGGGATACCTGGATCGCCATCACGACCTCTTAAACCAGGATTACCATCGTTACCGACTTCGCCTTGCTCCCCAGGGCCTCCTTGTTCGCCAGGACTTCCGAAATACCCTTCATCACCCTGTTCACCTTGCAAGCCACGGTAACCTACATCTCCTTTATCACCAGGATAAGAAACCAAACTGCCCCGACGAATGATGAAACCTTTTGGACCTTTATCACCCGGTCGGCCAGGTTCACCGTTTTCACCCGGAATGCCTGCAGAGTAAACAATTGGTAAAAGCTCGATATGTGTATTTAACTTGAAATAGTACCTTTCAAGCCTTGAATTCCTTGAATTCCTGATTTTCCAGACATTCCCTTCAAACCTCTAGGACCAGTAAGACCACGGTTACCATCGATTCCATCCCATCCAGGACGTCCTATATCACCACCATCGCCCTTAATTCCTCGAGGGCCAGGTGCGCAAACTCCACAATCATCACCAGTAAAACCTTTATCTCCTTTAGGTCCACTATATGCGTTCCATCCAGCATCACCTATTGGGCCCGGCCGGCCTGGTATACCGTCGGGTCCCATTGGTCCTGTGATGTTAACGCCAATTCCCGGAAGACCTTTATCACCAGTTTCGCCGAGTTCTCCTTGATCACCTTTCTCCCCGTATTCGCCATTCAAACCAGGCGTACCTGATTCACCCTTCAATCCTTGCATGTCTCTTCCTGGGAACCCTTTTTGACCGTACAATCCACCTGGACCTGGAGTTCCCCTAATGCCGGCAGGGCCTCTTGGGCCACTTTCTCCATCGTCACCTCGTTGTCCAGCAATCGTGGAACCCTTTTTTCCCTGAGGACCATCCAACCCGGGATCTCCGGGTGGACCCTGGAAGCCCATTAAACCACGTCGTCCTGGATCTCCTGGTATTCCTCCTAATCCTTGATTGCCTTGGGGTCCAACATCACCTTGCGGTCCTACTGGCCCGATTATTATTGGTGCCAATGTTGGGTCGTATAAGCCAGGAGAACCACGAGTACCTTGAATTCCAGGAACACCTGGCTGACCGTTATCACCAGCTTCACCTTTGTCTCCGAATTCTCCATCACGACCCGCATAACCAGGAGCTCCTTTTTCTCCTTTATCACCAGGAGGACCAGGTGGACCATCTTTTCCTTGCTTTCCCCGATCACCAACATTTCCTTCCTCTCCTTTGAAACCTTTTAATCCACGCTCACCATAGGCTCCAGAGTCTCCCTTTCTACCATGAAATCCTGGAGTACCATCTTCTCCGCGGTCTCCTTTCGGACCTTGCACACCTTTACTAACCGTAGAGTTTTTGCTAGAGAAATAGTAATATGGCTCTCCTGGTTCACCAGGTTCGCCTGGGCAGAACGGAATGGAAGGTTCGCCTTCATCACCTATCTCTCCTTTAGAACCTGGAAGTCCATCATATCCACCTATACCATCAAAACCAGGAAGCCCACGGCTTCCATTGAATCCATGCGGCCCCATCGCTCCAGGTCGACCTGGTTCACCCATAGATCCTTTAGTTCCTTTTGAATTTATACCACCTTCTCCAGAATCTCCTCGAAAACCAGGGGGTCCTTGAAGACCTGGTTGTCCGCGATCTCCTGGCCAACCTGGCATTCCAGGGATACCCATGGCACCGTCCGTTCCGTTGCATCCATCTATTCCCCGCGGACCACGTGGCCCATCATCTCCCGGAAAGCCCTATACATGATACGAATGTATTGAGTTACTCCCAAACAACTACATATTTAACCTACCGGAATTCCTGGATATCCAACTGGCCCCGGTGCGCCGGTCTCTCCCTATAATAGTGAGAAACAGTGTTACAGTGTGCTGTTGCATCGACCGAGAATCGTACTTACTCTGTAACCTTTCTCGCCCATGGATCCAACTTCACCACGATCACCTCGACTGCCAGGATAACCCGGAGGACCTTCAAAGCCAATATCACCAGGGAAACCGACCGATCCCGGAATACCATGTACACCTTTTTGCCCCGGTGCTCCTTGAAGTCCTTTGCAGTCACATGGCGTCCGGATGCAATCCTGTGAAAGGAGAAAGTATTCGTATGAAACGACTATAAACACGTGTCATTCGTCGCACGCCCGCCGGTAGAGGAAGTTGTTTTCTTTGATCTCTAATGTTGTAAAAATTTCACTAGCCGAACCAGTCAGAGGAATGAGCGCGGAAACAGTTCTGTGACCTATTTCTATCAATAGGAAGGTAGTCGGTCTGTCGGTCGAGGCGGGAATGTTTATTCAAGGAAAAAAAGTGTGGTTCCCGGTTGAATGATTACAATATGGATCGCATAATATGTGCGTGCGCCACAGAACCACATTGACTTTACCAACGTGCGCAAATCCAATGAACCGAACAGTTGGAGTACATACCGACATGCGAGAAGAAAGATTTTATCGATTTTTCTTCTAATTAAACATTCAGATGTGCCTGCTCTTTAGGCGTTTGATTTATTTTTAGTCATTCATCGGAGGTAGGCTGCCGAACTGAGGAAGTTGTTGGAACTTTATGAATTGTATTCGTTCATGTTATTTGTGGTGGAAGAAAATCCATGGTAAAGCCAGCCATGATTGAAAATTAGTTTTTCCATGTGTTTTCAAAGATTTATTGCTTTCAGTGCGCAGTGGTTTAGAACGTGATCAATGTGATCGTTTTAAATAACTACAGGATTGTTAATTTTATTGATATACAGGTATACCTCGATTTAACATACATTTTCCGTTCAAAACATGTAGATTAAATCGAATTTTATGTTAAATCGAAACATTAAAGAAATATGTTTTCGAACAGAATTATTACTTTATTCATCGCTCGAAATATTTGCGAGGATATTACTGATTGAATCCACCTAACATTGACATAGAACCCATATATTCATATAATATAAATAAATTTCTCTTCCAAAGATAAAAAAAATATTACATATTCCAATTCTAACAGATATTCGCTTTCAAAAGTTTGTCGTTATTATTAAAAAATTTCTTAGAATTCAGGGTAATTTTTTGGAATTAATAGTGTTATTAGCAGTACAGTATTTGTTGATAAATATTTTCATCAGTTCCTTTCTAACTTCAACAAATTTGGATTGCACCATTTTGTGCGTGAAGAATGCCTAGTTTTAGTAAGTTACGGAATTTGTATTTCGATTTCGTCTCACCTGTATCATGGCAGACCAACTTGACTCAAAAGGAAAACACTATTTGAGTTCACGAGCAAACGACTAGTCACGAATGAAATCTCGCACTGCTGAAAAAATCAACGATATCGAACAATGGTAGCGCAACATTTCGCTTTAAGGCAAAAGTAAGATTAAAATATTTTGCGTTGCGTTGCGTTGCGTAAGCACGGTATACTTCGTAGATTGCAGACTGATGACTCTCATTTCCAGCCAGACTACTTGAGGAGCATTGTTTGGGAATAACAATTGATCCAGTCCAAGCGAGAATTTCGCCTGAGAGCCACCATTGCGGGCCACGACCATCTTTACCGTAATTTGGGATGAGAAAGGAAGTGTTGATGTGGTACTTACTTAACGGAAGGCCCCGACTCAGTGACACTCCCATAAGTACCACGGATTGGGTAGTGGGTGGGTTGTTAGTCAGGATTCGCTTCAAGCAAGCGATGCGACTGAGAATATACTTTCGTGCATAAGATGTTTGAATAGTTTATTGACTGAAGGATACGTAAATGTTCTAGGCGTTTAAACTCTGGGTAATCGGCTATCGAAATTGTTTCATCGAAAACAACTTGAACTCCGAACAGCCGGCTGTCGGGAGTGTTGTCGACAATGTAAAATGGACCGCAAACAATGAGTTTAAAAGTGGTATTGTGGAACATTCATAAATTATGTCATGCAAAGATTACCCAAAACTAACTAAGTCTCTGTCATATTACCACGTTATTTTTATCCTTGGTCTAATACGAATCAAATGATTTTAGTTTTTCCTTCATTTTGTAGTAGCACATTAATGCCGCTACTTGCAAAAGTGTTCATGTTCCATGGAATTTCCTATATACATGGCGCAATCGTGCGTAAAACGGCCGATTGCGTCAAAGCACATGACGTGCTTCCCTCCCATTTATGTCACAATTAGTCATATCTCTTCCTCCTAATAGCGTGGCAGAATTTATAAATCGTCCTTAAGCATATTGTGATCCCGTAACTTGAAATTTTCCACCTCGTTCGAGTAAATGCTGCGTTCCTAAACGATATTAATGATGCACGAAGCAAACACCCCCCGTTTCCAAATAGTACGTACTTATTCTCAGCTCAGTATAATTAACTGATGAGTTAATGGACTAAAAGTAAACCATTATATATGACCATAAAATTTTTTTTATGTTGAAATGATTGCCGCAAATTGGTAATTGGATTTGAATTGATCTTGTGAATTGTCAATTCTCCACCCTCATACATAATTCAAAAGTCATACACTCAGACAAGACCATGCATATTTCCCACACGCATTAAAGACCCAATGGATTCGTTACCTAGTTGGTCAAATAAACACTAAACAAACAAATAACTTTGTTTGCTCAGTCTAAAGAAATGTCAGCTCGATTAGCATCAACCGGCGGATACGTGTTCCCTTACAATGCCATCAAATGAAAGTACATTTAAAATTACATACGACAAAATATGTGCAATTCAGAATATAACGAAATGAAGATTGCTTAATTATTTGCATTTAAAAAAAGACCGGAAAAATTAGTTGCATAACCAAGGTGGTTCATTTTCAAAGATAGCACTGCTGATGAATCACTATAAAAATAGGTGATAAGGGACGCGGACGAAAATAGCTGACCACCGCCCAAAAGTAAGATTAAAATATTTTGTGCACAAAGGACACAATACCTCAGTTTAGAAGTCGAAGAAATTACGTCAGCTCGTCAGAATCAATAAGGCATTTTTGTTACAGCTTAATGAAATATTAAAAAAAATCTATTTAACACACATTTTTATATACAACGAGAAGGTAGAATCACAGATAACAGACGTTTAGGCTAGAACAAAATTTCTCCAAAAACCTGTGTAAACTTTCAAATTGATAAACGTTGAAAATCCTTGTTTCACTATTGCCATCTGCACAACTGTTTGCTATACGTGCTTGACAGCTGCACTCTAACTGCATTGTATCGATCACTACGCCATCTACAAACGTTTGCCAAACGTGTTTCAGACGTCTGATTTATTCGGAATCTCAGTAGCGGGTATTTATACACGATTCAAATAGATCCCAAACGTCTGTTATCTGTGGTAGAATTCAATAAATTTTTTATATAACTTACACACTTCATTTTTTCTCCCGAATCTTAGTTTTTGTGCACTTTTGCCGAAATCTCAGCAGCTGAGATCTTAGCCAAATATTTTTTTGCTGAGATCTTAGTGAAAGTGACATTTGACAGCTGAGACTCGGAAAATATTTCGCTGTAAACAGATGTCATTTTGCTGAAATATCAGTTTGCAAATTAGCTGACTCGCTCTAGAGACCGCGTAGCATTTGATGGCTGAAGCCAAAAATTGATCCACTGCTCTCCGGCGGCAAAGACGGTAGTCTTCTTTTCATTTTTTGGAAATATCACCTAGATTTCTATTTAAACATGAAGATTTACTATGGTAAATAGTATAACTCCTGGGGACCTAGTACCCAGAGTTTTTGAACATCGGACTAACATCGCTTCTGTGTCCTTGCTCTATCTAAATTAAGTCATGACCGGCTCCTAGTAAGCTCGCAAAGTTTGTTTAACAATACTGATAAATAAACACCGTGAGCTTACCAGGAGTCGTATATTGAAGGATGATTTGTGTCTTTCATCGTTATCGTCTATTAATTTTCTGTGCGATTCCAGGAGGTGTCCACAACGAAGTATTTTTTCTGCAAAGCTCAAGTTGGGTGCGTCCACCAATCCACCATCGATGAATTATCATGATCATGACTTATTTCGTAATCACCGCTATAGCCCCAATACCTATTAGTGGGACTCACCGAGCGTCAATGTCTCGTCACCGCCCTATTTCTTCGATTAGACATAGCATTCCAGTTATCTATTTTTAGCTTACACGAAAAAACTTATAAAATTATTATCAGAAATTAACTTGTACCACGAATATTATTCACTTTATTGTGTGTACCAAAATAAAGATGAGAAAGTTTTTGGATCTTGAACATAATGTAGCCAAAAAACGAAAATAAATTTTGTTGCTTTAAGCATTAGAAACGATGCACATATTCCCTCACTGAAGCGGATCATGCAATAAAATTAGTATTGATTCTTAGCATTTCGCTTTAGTAACATTGATAATGAAAAAAATTAAAAAAAATTAACATGTAAAGGGCGAACACGAAATTATTGCGACACATTCAACAGGGCATAACTTTTTTATCATTGGGTAAAAATCAACCAAATTTTGCACACTTTCTCATTGATGTGTATTGTTTACATGCTGTCAAACTCGAAGTCGTGTTTTCGATTCAACGAAAATGGAGGTGAACCAACGCGAGTCGAGAGAACAAATTCTTTCCAAACACCTGGAATTTCCTGACCTGTCGCACTAGTAGTTGGGAAAAATGTTGAACATTCACCATTCAACCGTCTCCAGAGTGTTGAAGCGATTCCAGGAGCGGTTGACGTTGGACCACGGCAAAGGAGCTGGAAGAAAACCGGGACCGGAGAACAAAAAGACGGAGGTGAAGCGGATGATTAAAGCAAATCCCAACGTCTCAAGTCGTGATTTGGCTAAAAAGATCGGCATGTCGCAGAGCTACGTCCAGAATGCAAAGAAGAGAGCTGGACTACATACATACAAGGTACAGAACTTCCCAAACCGCGATGAGCGGCAGCAATCGACGGCTAAAACTCGGGCACGGAAGCTCTACGAGAAGATGCTGACAAAATATGGCTGTTGTGTGATGGACGACGAAACGTATATAAAAGCCGATTTTAAGCAAATTCCGGGGTTGGAGTTTTTCACCAGCAAGAGCAAGTTCTATGTGGACGACAAATTTAAGAAGAAGAAAATGTCGAAGTTCGCCTCCAAATATCTCATTTGGCAGGCCATCTGCTCTTGCGGACTGAGGAGTGAGCCTTTCGTGACAAAGGGCACAGTAAATGGCGAGATCTACAAATCTGAGTGCCTCGAGAAGCGCTTCTTGCCGTTCTTGCAGCAGCACGACGAAGCTCCGCTATTTTGGCCAGATTTGGCATCATGCCACTATTCTAAAAGTGTCCTGGAGTGGTATGAGGCCAATTCTGTCCATTTTGTTCCAAAGGACATGAATCCGCCAAACTGTCCTGAGCTGCGCCCGGTGGAGCAGTACTGGGCAATGCTGAAGCAGGAACTTCGGAAGAGCAAGAAGACAGTCAAAGACGAGAAGGATATGTTAAGAAAATGGAGAAAAAACTGAGAAACTGGTACCGGATGACACTGTAAAGACTTTGATGGAGGGCATCAAGCGAAAATGCGTTCAATTTTACACTCAAGGCTCCATCGATTAACTTTTCTTTTGATTTTTGAAGTAAATATATGTATAAAACTACCCTAAAATTTTGGTTTGATTTTAAACATTATAAGAAAATTGGCATGACATTTTCGGTGTCGTAATAATTTCGTGTTCGCCCTTTATGTTAAATCGAGGTAAAAATTATAAATCGAAGTACGTTAAATCGAGGGTATGTTAAATCGTGAGTATGTTAAATCGAGGTATACCTGTACTATCTTGAGAGGACTTTTAGGTAATGAATTGACCGAGCTTGTGAGGTAAGCGGCTAATTGAATAATCCTTTTGAGAAAATATTCAATTTTTCTGGTAGCGGATTGTGGTAATTTTTTGGCATAAGCACGATATGTTCCAGTTTTTTAAATCTTTTGAGTAATAATCGTGTTAATAAACATTAATTCTGCATTAGTAGTTAATAAACAATTCTGCATTAGTATAGTTTATTTATTCGTTTGTTCATTTATTGACACGTGTATTTACAGGATTTTCCAGGAGTGCTAGTGGTACCAGTCTTTTTAATGAAAATTCTTTAAGCATTTCCCTTGGATATGATGTTGAGTATTTCTTCGGTAATTCAAAAATTGTCTCCATGCATCTCATTTGAACCCAAAAATTGATGTTCGCCGTCATTTTGAGATCATTAATGGCTGATATCAATTTAATATAGCCGTCATTTCATGATGATTTATTCTAAGGAAGTGTGTAATATAGATATGTTTGGTTAAAAAAACAAAGGTAAACAGCCTCCGCTCTGATGTTTACTGAACTTTCAGTTGAATACATCAGTCACTGATATTGACTGCCAACGAAGTGATATTTCAAACAATTTATTGATCAAACATATTGTTCGACATTGATCCTATGTTTATCTGACAATGATCCGATGTTGGTCCGACATAAGTCCAAAATATTGGTCCGATGTTGGTCTGACATTGGTCCGATGTCGGTCCAATATTGCCCGATATTGGTTCGACTTTGGTCCAACCTTGGTTTAACATTAATTTATTTGGGGCCATGCATAAATGACGTAGCATTGGGGGGGGGGGGGGAGGCGGGGGGGTAGAGAGGGTATACCAAATTTGTGACGAAGTGTGACGAGGGGGTGGGTAGGGTCAGAAATTGTGCGACGTAGCATTAAGTTTAAAACCCATTGTTTAGAGAAAACAATTTAATGATCCTCCTTTTTCAAGAGAAATAAATTTAAATTCAAACAAGTTACTTTTGATGCGGATTTTCATGAGATAAATTTTACGATTCGCGGAATTACCAGTTCGCAAAAATACGAAAAGATTTTGTATGCGGAATTAACTTGCTACATTAGTTAGCTAATGTAGCTAGCTAGTAGACTTAGTTTGGAAGCTGAATTAAATTTTCACTTCGGATTCAACCAAACAAAATTTAGTAATTTGGATGAACGTATGCTTCTTAGAATCATTGGCAGATGCAGGATTGTGAAGTGAGAGAACTTCTCTTCATGCTCCCCTTGACATATAAAATTCAAAACAAAACTATCAACACTGTCACGAAATGGGCTTATTTTGCACGAAATTTGCTGTTATAACGAAAATGATGATAAAAGTCGTTAAACATTTTGAAAGGACATGTATTTAAAGTAATCGAAAAACATTTGGAATTTTTTCATCCCCGCTTTGCATGGGACAAGGGGTAGGGGGTAGGTAAATGCTACGTTCTTTACGAGGGGGAGATTAGAATTTTGTGAACAAATGCTACGAGGGGTCAAAAATCGCCGAAAAAAAGCTACGTCATTTGTGTACAGCCCCTTTGTAGATCCATATAGATACGATACCTAGGAGCAGATCACTTGTGATGCATTTTTAAAAATCAGCGAAATTAAATGCATTTCTTTCCATTAAAATAGAAATTCATAATGTATTTTGTGTTGCGTGTAATGTATTTTGCGTTGCGTGTATGACGTCAAAACCCTACAAAAAACTTGCCCTACATTCAGCAAAACGTCGAACAAAGTGGATCAGCGTAGGATGTTAAACAAACTTTTCTGTGAGGGAGTGCAAAGTTGATGCAAAAATGGAAATTAAATGCATTTTTTTAATTTGATGCAAATTTGTTTTACATTCTTAGAGTGATCTGCTCCTAGTACGATACATAGATTAATGATTGTTCAAAAGCGAGTAATAGTGGTTTGACATACAGTTATCAGAGGTCACTACAAAAAAAAGATGTTTTGCACTATACTCTACGTCCAATCTATTTAGTTTCATCCTATTTCCAAATTGAAACCCACTTAAAGTTTAGCGTATGGTAGAAATACCTTCAAAGCAGTGAACATTTTTGGTAAATCAAAATTATTTACAAAGCATGGTTTTAGATGATAATGACTTTTGTTAAAATCAGCTTCGCCATGTTGAGTTATTAAAAAGCAATAAATAACTGTTTTTGAGCTCCAGAAATATTCTGCTTACAAAAATGATGTACTGTTTGATTTCTCAAAATACATCGCTTTAGCAAAACCGTTTGATTGACTTTAGGTCCATCATTCTGGATCTACGGATTGTGCCGAGCATACCTTTTCGTTATCTAGAAACCTTTCCGTTCAGAACACACATATTGCATGGTTTTATGATAAATCGTTATTTTTCGGTTCATCTTCTTGGATTTTAAAATGGCAATCCCTCAAAAAAACCATATTTCGAATTCCAAGTAGTCGTAATATCCCGCCTTCTTTGATTCAGGTGCGCCATGTTGAATCGTTGTACAATAGTAACTATCAAACATCTTCCCATAGTAAAATGTTCAATTTGCAATTCTTCGAATGATTATTTGTCATGCAAAGCTTACCGCATTAAGGTTGGACAGAGAATGGGCAAAAATCGAAAACGAAAAAAGCAATTTTTTCCGCACCGTGTGTTAGATCTTCATAAAGATCAATCAGCTAATGTAGATTGTTGTTACAGTACTGCTGATTGATTTTTATGAAGATCTAACACACGGTGTGGAAAAAACTGCTTTTTTCGTTTTCGTTTTTTGCTCATTCTCTGTTCAACCTTAAGGTGAAACGATGCCAAAATCACAACAAAGGGTCGGTTATGTTCGGGTACGTTCGGGTTACGTTACAGCATCTATGTGTAGCTAGAACATAGGGGAATAATGGGTAAAACCGACACTGTGGGTAAAACCGACGCCCTACAACTTTCCCTAGAAATCAAATTTTTATTCATTTCATCTTGACACTTTATTATTAGTTCAATTATGTAGAGCATTTGAAGACAAAGTGGATTTACGTTAGTGCGTCGAATGTCATAAAAAATAAAGAAAACATACGACAGCAGCGTTCATACTCGTCTGAATGTAAGATTTTATTGGTAGATTTTAAGGTTTTAACCGAACAAAAGCTATTTAAATCACCACTTTTTTCAGTACCTATTATTATCGGCCTCTCTTATGATCAACTGGGCGCAATGAAGACGATTTTGAGGTATTCAGTATATTTTATTGTTTTTATTTTTTCAAAAACGTTCGCTGTTGGGGTAAAACCGACACGCTTTGGTTGGGGTAAAACTGACATGCTGTTAAGATGGTTGTGTTTATTTGCGATTCATTACAAAAGGCTGCGGATCTTTGTGACACTTCAATTACACTATTAGCACACTATAGTAATAGCAGAAGTACAAAGAAATACTTTTATTGTGTTTATTTCTTATAAGTCTCTTCAAAAATCAAAAATAGGACTTTTTAAGTTTTTCCTATCAGATTCTGTCGAAACTTTTGCTATTTCTGCAAAAAGCTCATTAAACTAAATTTCTAGTGTTCTCTTGGTTTGTCATAGATGAACTTTATCACAGTGAGACAATGATCTTTTGTATAACCCGGTAGATATTTGATGAGCCCCGAAAAATCGAAGTCTGAACAAGGTAGTTTTACTAAGAAGTGTCTGTCACTTATAAGTGAATGAATTCTATTAGCAGGATGTAGAACGCTTGCAAATCTTCTCTTGCGAAATTAAATAACACTGTATTGCGAATCTTTTCTTAAATCCACATCGTGACATATTAGCCATGCGCCGCCAAGCCGTGCGCCGAATCACGCGTCTATTCACTTTGCATTAGTGCAAGCGAAAAAAACGATTTGACGTTTATTTTTGTTTCGTTCGCACTCATGTGTGAAACATCAGTTAGCGCTCAACTTCCGAGTAGTGATGCCTGATTTTCACAAATAATCGATTATCCGTTAATCGAATAATTTTCGAGGGCCTGATTAGTTCATTCGATTAATCGACCAAGATAATCGATTAACATCAATAATCGATAACTTAGTAACTTTTTGCCAACAAAAAAAGGTCGCTAGAAACATTTTGAAAAATTTAGAGAAGTCGTCATATTTTTTGTTCTGCGCCTTTCATTTTCAACGCATACCCTTCATTTAATATGCTCTCGATTAATTGATAGCAGCTACTCGATTTGCTCGATTATTCCGAAAGCTTGTAATCGATTATAGATTTTTCGATTATTTTAGAAATTAATCGATTATTTACGTTAATCGAGTAAAAAAAGACATCACTACTTCCGAGCTGAGTAGTTCAATTATTTACGCTCCGGGAGTAGTTCACAGACTATTTTACACAGTCAATAGCAGTTTTTTATTAGTACCGTCGGGCCAAAGTGTGGTTACGACATGAATCGCCGCGAAAATACGTTTCGCATTGACTATGCAAACGTACCAAAAAAACCATCGTTCGAAGAAATTCATCACTTCGTTAGTACTACCCCGAACCTCAAGTGAGACGATGTAAGACGCATACAATGCAGTAGATTTCTTGGCTGTGCGTTCGTAAAGACCGCCGAGCATGATATTGCCCAGAGAGTGGTAGATGAACATGACAAAAAATACGAAGTAGAAATCGATGGTAAGGTCTTCACATTGCGTATCACAATGGAGGATGGCGCAGTAGAAGTAAAACTATTTCGTCGCTGTTGGGCTATCTTATGACAAGCGCCATTTAGCACATGTCGAGAAAAACGATTTTTAAAGTTTAAGATTGAATATCTTGAAACTTATAAATGATATAAACAATCCAAAGAAGACAATTGATGCTTCTATCTATTCTGCATTAATCTCTCAAATATTACGAAGATCGGTTGACTATGTTGCGAGTTTTTACTATGAATGTAAACAAAAATCGCACTCACACGTGTCATAGGCGTGTATTGATGACAAAATTTGTATGACGTGTCATAATCGTGCATGGAAAATTTTTAACTTTTATTCATATCATTGCGTTCATATGGTCTATAAACAATCGGTGAAATGCATTTTGAAGGAAATGAGTCAGGGAATCTAGAAAAAATGTTATTTTTGGTTACAGTGTTGCCAAATATCTTTTATTTTCAGTTTAAACCTAAAACTGTGTTTTTCTAACAACTCGTGTAATTTTCTTTTGAAAATATTGATGCCATTGTGTTCCTCAGACATTTTCACACATAAAAACATCTAAAACTTCAATATAACTTGAGCAAATCCTTAGAGACAGTGATTTGAAGCAAAAAACTCACAAGTTCTTATCATGTTTCTCGCTATATCTAAGTAACCAAGTAGAATTTCAAAATTCTGAAAACGCCACTTTGTAGAGATTTTTCAAACAAGTAATGTGGCATATTTAACTCAGTTTACCCCAAAATGGCGTTTGTCATAAGATAGCACAACAGCGACGATTTGACCTATCTGAGGATACAGCAGACGAAACTATCGCTGAATTTCTGAGTGACTTCGGAGATGTATACTCAATCCACGAACAAATGTGGGACAACACATATGCCTTTGGAGAAATCCCGACTGGTGTTCGGATCGTAAAGATGGTAGTGAAGAAAAATATACCCTCTTACGTCACCGTTGACGGAGAAACGACGGCCCTGTCCTATTATGGACAACGTCAAACATGCAGACATTGTGAAGAGTTTGTGCACATAGGTATTCCATGTGTACAAAATAAAAAACTTGATTCAGAAGCTCGACGCCGATCAGAAGACCTATGCAAATGTTGCGAAGCAATCCACCATCACCTCGAAGCAACTGGGACCGAAACCAACCAACACGAAGCCGAAGTTTCAACTTAAGCAGTCGAAGAAACAACCAGCTTTAAATTTCACGATATTGAAACCAAAAGGAAATACACAACAATAAACTCCCAAAATGTTACCACCACCAGCTCCTCGAAATATGGAACAAAATACTCTTCCACTGGTTGAAGATAATCTGATACTACTTCAACAGCAAGCTGTTCTGAAGGCACAGTGGACTAGAAAATCTACAGCAAGCGGGAGGAAAGAAGGTAATGAGACAGATGAATCTTCTACGTCCTCGATCAGCAAACGACTACGCGAACGACCACCGGACAAAAAGCAACGGCATGATACCGAAGTTAAATATTTGATGGAATATAACAGCTACAACCTTGCAACTATAAATATTAACAATATTACTAACACAACAAAAATTAACGCAGTTCGTTCCTTCATACCCATGGCTGATCTTGATATTGTATTTCTCCAAGAAGTGGAAAATGAACAGCTATCTCTTCCTGGTTTCAATATTATCTTTAACATCGACATTGCACGAAGAGGTACGGCGATTGCGCTTAAAGAATATATACGGTACTCACATGTTGAAAAAAGCCTAGATGGTAGATTGATCGCTCTCCGAATACAGAACACCACACTATGTAACATCTATGCACCATCTGGAACAGCACTGAGAGCCGAAAGAGAACGTTTTTTCAACACTACGTTAGCGTACTATCTGCGACTACCGACTGAACATATCATTTTAGCTGGGGACTTTAACTGTGTGCTACGCGACTGTGATGCTACAGGGTCTAACAAGAGCCCATCTTTGCGAACTACCGTGCAACAACTGAAACTTCAGGATGTATGGCAGAAATTACACCCAAGGGAACCCGGGCACACATACATATATAACACAAAATTCGACTTCACGACTGGACCGAGTATATACTAGCAGCGGCCTCAGTAATCAGCTACGCGAAACCAACACACACGTTTGTTCATTTACGAACCATAAGGCACTCACCGTAAGACTCTGCCTTCCCCGCCTTGGAAGGGATCACGGTCGTGGGTTTTGGTTACTTCGTCCCCATTTACTCACAGATGGCAACACTGGACCCGACAACGTCGGAATTTTTCTTCATGGATACTTTGGTGGATACACTTTGCGAAACCAAAAATCAAATCCTTTTTTCGATGGAAATCCAAGGCTGCTTTCGATGACTTTCATCGCGAGTACCAACGCCTTTATACCCAGTTGAGAGTAGCTTATGACGAATATTTTCAAAATCCCCAAATTCTGGCAACAATAAATCTGATCAAGGGATAGATGTTGACCCTACAAAGGAAATTCTCTCAGATGTCATCCAAATCAATGAAACCTATGTTGGAGGAGAGCCTCTATCTGTGTTTCAACTCGGCGAGAGACGGCGAAAAAAAACAACATTCACACATATACAGGATGAGCATGATCGTGTTATTGAAGCCGAAGCCATCGAAGAACATATGTTTACGTACTATCGAACGCTGTATGAAAGTATGGCTGCTGATGAAAATGCAGAAGACAGATTCGACGGTGAGAGGGTAATTCCTGAAAATGACGTGCTAAATGAATCATGCATGAACGATATAACCACATCCGAGATATGGACGGCAATTAAGACCAGCGCGTCCAGGAAATCCCCGGGAGCTGATGGTATTCCAAGAGAACTTTATCTCTAGACTTTTAACACAATACATCGTGAGCTTAACTTGATACTCAACGAAGCACTGGCAGGCAACTTCCCAAATGAGTTCATGGATGGCGTGATTGTGCTAGTAAAGAAGAAGGGCACATGTAATACTGCACGATCGTATAGACCAATATCTCTATTGAACTTCGACTACAAACTAATCTCCCGAATTCTAAAAGCTCGTTTGGAAGCAATTCTACGCGAGCACAGAATTCTCAGTAATTCACAAAAATGCTCGAACCATGGGAAAAATCTCGAGTACTTTTTCAAATGGACGTAAGTAACATTGAGAGCCTCTCTTTGTTTACTTTTTCTTTCGTTTATTACGACGTCATTACAACACTTTGTACTAATTTTCCAGTACATATCGAAAGCCGACGGTTTTTACTACAATATTATGCAAAGAGTAGAGTAGTAAATGTTGAAATGGCCGAGTAATGAACAGAAGAGAAAGACCTCAAAGAGAATCTCTCATTGTTACTTACGTCCATTTGAAAAAGTACTCGAGAAATATCTTCCAAGCAACACTGGCGATAAAGGACCGCATTGCACAACTGACTGCTCACAAACAGAGAGGAAAACTGATCTCATTTGATCTGGAACACGCATTTGATCGAATAAATAGAGAATTTCTCTACAAAACGATGCGAGAGATTGGACTAAACACTGCACAGTGGTCCAGATCGCCAATTTAGGAGGAATTTTTACTTTCTGACAAACCTGTATAATTTAGCCGTATCATGTCTTAGGATGAATTTGTGTACTTTAGAAGATGCTTCTTTTTATTGGAATAGTTATTAGGGTGGTTCTAATTTATCTAAAATACGAAAATAAACTTTTTACTGATGAAAGATAGAGCTCCACAGTCTTCCACAAAGTTGTAAAGTAACTTATTTTGAATAAATTTGTTGAACATATTAAAGCTCTATCTCTTTTAGTTTTTGTTATACAAGAAATTTAAAAAAAAAGATTAGGGTGTTCCTGAAAAAAACGTTTTTTTAGTATAACTTTCGTATCTTTTACTTTTTGTTAACACAACCTTTGAACAGCTTATTGAAAACTTCAAGCCGAGTATTTTTCTCCAAGACACCGAAGGTCTAACTTTTTTCTTTAAAAAGTTATGGACACTTTTCGTTAAAAAAAATAGCCTATTTCAAGGCTCAATATCGCTGATGCGGGCACCTAAAATTGAATTCTGTTTCCACCACATGAAAGACCATACTTATTAGTATATTTGAGCAAAAATTGGCGAATACGATATTTTTTTAAAATTTGCAATTTAGATTTAAAGTTTGTAGTTTTGCAGGTTCAACGCATTAAAGCATTTACACACATATCGTTGTATTATGAAAAAAGCCACTTTCAAATATCATTCTCTCATCGCAGCAAGCTTTGCATAAGTGAAACGACTGTCAAAAAAGGTTTCTGATTTTATTCGTTTTAAATAAAACTAGTAAATATGGATATTAGTCGAAGAGAGTTGGCGAATTTGCTTATTGCTGGTAAAAAGACAGATGAACTGCTTAAGTTCATTACAAGTAGTAATCCAAATGTAAAATTGAGACTTGTTAATGTTCGAAAGAAATTTTATATTTTGTTAAAACAACCTTTGAACAGCTTTTAGAAAACTTCAATCCACGTTTTTTCACTACCTTCGTATCAACCATGGAAAATATGAAGCTTGAACTAATCGGAATCTTGCGCATATTAACATTTACTATAGTCGGGACTAATTCATCGATTTGCTTGTTCATCGCGGCAACTTCATCCTTTGTTAGTTCAGGATTTTCCTTCTTGAAAATTAATTTTACTGGTCGGCACAGGGATACTGAAGATGGAAAATCATTATTCCAAAGAATGCAATCTCTTGACTCATCTTTCCGGCGACTAACTACACGTAAAGGTACTATAGATAGAGCAAATATATGCGAATCGTTATACTCGAATAGTTTCATCTTCGTCAACGCACATTTGCTTGTATCTATGTTCAAGTGGAAAAGAGACTGTCAGTCAAAGTTTAGAAGAAAAATAATGTTGCCTACCGGGAATGGTTGCTGCTCCCATCGCAGCCCCACTTAAAGATAACAAACGTATTATCCTCAGGATGCAGTGGTAGAACTCCAATATTCAGAAACGAGATGAGTCGTTCCACGGTATGGTTAACAAGAGCTTTAAGGGGAACATACGCACAAGAAGGCTGAACAGAAATTCCTGAAAAAAATTGTTGATTCAGGGACGAATCTTTGAGAATAGTACATACCGATCGGATAGCATAGTTTCTTTTCTTCTACTATTTTATTATACGCGGGATAAATGTCCAAACCCTTCTGCATAACTGGGCTGCGTATGTTTTGGTACTGCGCCTTAGAAAAATCATTTTCACAAATAAATCTAAGTGCCTCTTCCGCAGTAAACGCTTCTGCAATCGGGACAGCCATAGATCCTAAATTCTCTACGGTAGATCTGACGGGACTTTTCGACAATCGTTCGATTTGTCTGCCAACTAAACGGAAACCAGTAGAATTAGCGTTGACGGCTGACGCTAAACCAAGTTCTTCCGTGGAATACTTATCGCGCAACTTTCCTAATCTTTTTATTTTGGCTCTGCGACATATTTCGGAAAATGGTTTCCTCTTTCGGCCTTTACCTTTACCTTCGACTTCGAATCTTAGCTTTCCTTCAAGCCACACAAAATTTTCCAGCTCAAACCGAATTTGCGTGCGCTTACTCCGAATCCACAACCTTCAAAATTCTAACATGAAGATTTTTATTTTCTTCCGAGCACTAACAAGTCTCAATTTTACATTTGGATTACTACTTGTAATGAACTTAAGCAGTTCATCTGTCTTTTTACCAGCAATAAGCAAATTCGCCAACTCTCTTCGACTAATATCCATATTTACTAGTTTTATTTAAAACGAATAAAATCAGAAACCTTTTTTGACAGTCGTTTCACTTATGCAAAGCTTGCTGCGATGAGAGAATGATATTTGAAAGTGGCTTTTTTCATAATACAACGATATGTGTGTAAATGCTTTAATGCGTTGAACCTGCAAAACTACAAACTTTAAATCTAAATTGCAAATTTTAAAAAAATATCGTATTCGCCAATTTTTGCTCAAATATACTAATAAGTATGGTCTTTCATGTGGTGGAAACAGAATTCAATTTTAGGTGCCCGCATCAGCGATATTGAGCCTTGAAATAGGCTATTTTTTTTAACGAAAAGTGTCCATAACTTTTTAAAGAAAAAAGTTAGACCTTCGGTGTCTTGGAGAAAAATACTCGGCTTGAAGTTTTCAATAAGCTGTTCAAAGGTTGTGTTAACAAAAAGTAAAAGATACGAAAGTTATACTAAAAAAACGTTTTTTTCAGGAACACCCTAATCTTTTTTTTTAAATTTCTTGTATAACAAAAACTAAAAGAGATAGAGCTTTAATATGTTCAACAAATTTATTCAAAATAAGTTACTTTACAACTTTGTGGAAGACTGTGGAGCTCTATCTTTCATCAGTAAAAAGTTTATTTTCGTATTTTAGATAAATTAGAACCACCCTAATAACTATTCCAATAAAAAGAAGCATCTTCTAAAGTACACAAATTCATCCTAAGACATGATACGGCTAAATTATACAGGTTTGTCAGAAAGTAAAAATTCCTCCTAAATTAGCGATCTGGACCACTGTGCACTGAACTCGTGAATCTCCTCTCTCGCTTTGCTAACCAGTCCACGTCTCGCTTGATTGTGAACGGCCATCTATCACCAGTCTTTCCAATAAGGAGAGGGGTGAGGCAAGGGGAGCCTTTCTCAATGTTGCTATTTGTGATCTTTCTTCAACCAATGATTAGCAGACTCGAGCGAATATGTGGATCCGATCTCGTAGTGGCATACGCAGATGATGTGAGTATAATTGTGACATCAGAACGAAAAATTGAGATGGCGAGAGAGCTTTTCGCTCGATTTCAACTAGTCTCTGGAGCTAAACTCAATCTCTCGAAAACTACATCCATTGATGTAGGTTTCATAAATGGCAATCCTCTGAATGCTTCATGGTTGCAAACGAAGGAAAAAGTGAAGATTCTTGGAGTGGTTTTTACCAACTCAATTCGTCAGATGGCCAAGGTTAATTGGGACACTGCTGTAACCAAATTCGTTCAGCATATTTGGATGCACTCAATGAGGTCGCTCACCCTTCAACAAAAAATAATTCTTCTGAACACTTTCGTATCCTCGAAAATATGGTATCTATCGTCCAATCTTCTCCATACAGTGTTCACATTGCAAAGATCACCTCGTCAATGGGAAACTTTCTCTGGAATAGATACTCTGCTAGAATACCAATCCAGCAACTATGCCGAACACGCGAAGATGGGGGTCTGAGATTGCAGCTTCCAGTGTTTAAGAGCAAGGCACTTTTGATATCGAGACATATGAGGGAAATAAATTCGACACCCTACTACAGCTCGCTCATCTTACAAGAGGGACATGTTCGACAAAATCCGCCAGCAGATCTTTCATGCCTCAAGTGCATTCGTCAAAAAAAATTTTCGCCTCCCAGCACCTATGCAACAAAACCCAACTGCAAATGAAATTCATTAGTTTTATGTAAAGCAGACTGGAATTCCCCGAGTGGAGCAAAATAATCCAATGGTAGAATGGAAAACTATATGGAGAAACATAGCGAACAAGAATCTCACATCAATGCAACGAAGCACGCTGTATATCTGGGTGAATGAAAAGACGGAGCATAGACAACTTCTATTCACCATCCGGCGATCAGACGGCGAGAACTGCCTTTATTGTAACGCAACTGTTGAGACCATGCAACACAAGTTCTGCGAGTGCTCAAGGGTCCAAAAAGCATGGGCTGTGCTGCAGCAGAAAATATCATCTGTATTAGGCGGTTGGCGAAGATTCACCTTCAACGACCTCCTGAGACCAACACTAACCAGCATACGTAGAGTACAGCAATATAGAGTGTTGAACTTATTGTTTAATTATATTACTTTTATTCTGGAAAATAACAATGCAATAAGTATAGATGCACTGAAGCACTACCTAGTATAATAAGAATAAAATTATAAGTGATAATCTTGACAAATAAACATATTTAAAAAAAACATATAGCAACAAATCGACGAAATGCTAGTTTATTTCGGGATAGACAATAGGTTACAGTGATGTGCGTAAGGACTACTTGGAAATATCCATACCAAGAAATAATCCTATAGCATAAAATACTCTTCCTTATCGATTTTGTTGGTTATTTTCGGCAAATTTGAGACTAAGAGAAACGAAAGAAATGAAATGGACATGATCAAAAGGAAATGTGAAGAATTCTTTGCCTTCTGCTAAGTAGGAGTTGGGCGTTGCATCCAAGTCTACCGCATGGTCTATGGTAGAACATAACTCATCATCATGTTTTACCGCCGACGCCGGCTGCAGCTTACGTTATCATCATGTTTTACCGCCGGCGTCGGCGGCCACTTCTTAAGTTTAATTTAAAAAACTAAATAAGAAAAAAAATGCTAAAATTAGAATCACCCTAGCTTCTGTTTAAACAAAAAGAAGGGCCTTGCAAAGTACACCAACTTTGCCAAACATATTGTAAAGCTAAGTCATTTAATATTAGCAAAAAGTTAAATTCCAGCTAAATTGACATTCTGGACCATTGTGCATTGTTTATATACTCCATCGACAACAACTCCGGGCCTGGGTGGAAACACACCGCGCCCCTTCCCTCTCGACGGCCCTGCATATACATCATATTTTATTTTGAAACAGGATTTCTTCATGTTTAGGAATCCTACCGAATGGCTGTTTCAAACAGGCATCATTTTGCGGTGTTCACACTATTTTTAGTCACGGTCACAATGTTACTCAACGATTTATTATCAATGAATGAATGAAGGAGGCGCGTAGTACTCCATATCACTACCCGGAAACGGTGCGTACACGTGCCATCTAGAACACTGCGATAAGTGGTCCTACAGAAACAAAGAGTTTGCTGCCATATGTACTTGTTCAACTAAGAAGACGGAAAGAAATGAAGAACTATATAAATCATTCATAACGTACATAATTCGAATGCTTGCGAACTACAATGATATTAAAGCCAATTATAAAGATTGTTCATAGAAAGCATACATTGGCGAAAGCGATTCTACCACAATGTATTCCATTACAACGGTTCATCGGCCATTCAACATCACGATTAATTGAATAGTTGATGAATTTTCTTTTTCTATCTTTTCATTCACAAACCGAACTGCATTTTGTTGGGGAATTGATTGCATAATAATAAACAAACTAGCGACCGACGATTCTCCGGCTTGTAGACTGGTTTTTTCCTTAGCTTAGAAAAGAAAAGTATGCAGATCAGCAAAACTGCAAAAAGATTACAATTTACGCGCACTGCGACAACAGCATCCTTTCTCCGAACGGCGATCACCAGCTGAGTGCATCAAGATCGAAAGGAAATGACAACCGTCAATGGGCTTGATTTGTGCGCGGCCGGCAAGAATCTTATGAATGAAATCAGTTGTGGATGGGAGTCTTTTTTTTCGCTCGTCTTGCGACCCATCTGTGGGACCAGTTTTTTCGTCAGCAAGAAATTAATGTCCGTTGCCTTTTCTGGATCTGTCTGTGATTTGCGCTTTCTGCTGGACTGAATGAATCGTGGGCGACAAAAGTTGTTTGCCATGCGAGAAATGCTTTTTTGACACGCCCGCCAGCCATGTGCGTGTGTTTGGTTGATTTAACAGATAGAAGGAGCTGTGATATAATTGCAACATTGTAAAGCACAGTCGGAATGACAGAAGCACTAGCATAATAACAGAACGGTTGCGGTTTCCAGAATAATCTAAATAGGTTTGGAATAAATGATTGAAATAAGTCTGCAATATCTTCTTTGTCGAAAAAAAATCTCGGCATCGTAAATTTGTTTTTTTTTTTTCTTGTTGAAACTTTTGACCCTTTTATTTTATGTAAGGAACGGGAAAAGTTACTTAAAGGTCAAATTCCTGCATATTGGTATTCCGTCGGTTCTCATGGTGAAGATGGACAAGTCTGTCTTTGCCGGAAGTGAGACTTGAGTGATTCGTAGTAATGCTGCCTAAGCTCGACTCCTATCAGCAGAAGGCCAAAGATTAGTCCGTAAGATTTTAAGTCTGTTTCTAATAACCCTGCCACTTCTAGTTTTTCGATCTGTATATTTCCCATCCTTGCTCTCACTTCAAAACTATGGCTCTAAATTTACATAACTTTTCCTACTCCGAAATCTTTAGCTAATTGAATATGGTTAAAAAAAAGTAAAAAAGAAAATGTGATTGCATTTTTAGTCGACATAAAAAAGGAAAACATCAAAGAACAAACAGACCAAAACAATAGCTGATTATCATAATCTTTTTGCACATGCCAAACATATTTTACGCTCGTTCCTATGTACTAGAAAGTGTGCTCGTCGTGATCATGATCATCACGATGAAGGAAGGGAAAGGGTCAAAAACATAGCACTTCAAAACAAATTGGACACGCTAATGTGTACAATCGAAAGAATTTCGTGAGAGAGCATTATGCCGAAAGGCGGCAGGCAGTGAAAGATTCGAACCTTTCACGGACAGACTCGGCGCAGTTTACAGAGGATTCCTTCCTTCTCACCTTCGGTCGATCAATATCGAACACACCGGCCCCGGATCGGGGATCTTCTAGTTCTTGGTAGCAGCAGCAGCAGCAGCAACAACAGCGTTGCATAGTTTGTTTTTATTATGCATCACATTAAAGACGGCGGCAATGCTGAAAAATTGCATCTCTGTTCCTGGCGGTCGTCTGCTAAAACCTGTTTCTCCGAGGGCATTTCTATACGTGCCATCAGTGCATTGGGCCAGCGTACAGGACAGGGCCATGGCATCGTGAAATTTGCCCTCAGCGAAGGGCGGCTATGTTTTCGGGTTTTCTGTCTTCACCACAACAGCAGTCTGTGCCATTCCCGATGTTGGCTTTAAATCTCCCGAGTCGCGTTAAACGTTTTATTCTTCTCGCTGCTTGTTTTGCTCAATCAATGGGGCTATAAAGTCGGTCAGAGAGTGGTCGTTGCACGGCAGAAGCTTTGATCGAATGCATTGGTGATGCTTGTGGAAAATGCTGAGTGTATAGGAGAGATATGTTGACGGATTCCATATTTTTGGAACTCCATTGTTTCAGACATATAACATGCAAAGAAAAAAAAATACTTTAATGGTCAAACAACTTTTTAAATTTTTTACAGGAAACTGGAAACACTTCCGCATTTTCAAATTAGCACTTTTGATTGTAAAACTACATATTTATTTATAGTTCATTGATGGATGTTTTCCAAAAACATAGGATTCTTGCATGTTCAACTTTTTATTTAGAAGCATTTTAACGAGCATTTAAAATTGAAAGCCTAAATATTTTTCCTTTACAATTTTAAATCAAAGCTGTTCTTTAATCACTGTGATATATAATGATAATGAAGCTAAAAGTAGGAAATCTTTGAGTAAAAAACGCTTTTACTCAACCTAACAGTGTGATGAGACATTCCTTATAACTCTTATCACTCTCTTCGGATATTATATCGTTCGAGGACATTTAGAACTTGATGCTTCGCGATGTTTTTGATAACACATACTACAGGGATAGTGGCAGGACTCAGAGAATCGCACAAATCATCATAGGACAACATCAGTGCTAGAAATCTCAAAGACTGAACCAAATCAATGGAAAAGAGGATCAATGGTCCATAAAATAGACGGACAAACGAATTATTGCCAATGCTCTGTTAATAACATATCTAAATTCTTCAATCAATGCATTGTGTAGGGAAACTGAATTTTCCTGAAGGGGTTTACTCAAATTTCCAACAGGACTGAGAACTAAGAACTGGAGCTGCAGCTCTTGATATCACGCTACCTTTGAAGAGCATGCGTGCATAGTTCAAACTTTACTTCGATATCGACTTTTTCTAAAAGTGACTTTAGTATCGACTTTTTCTAAAAGTGACGTAGTATCTTTGATGTGAATTATTATCGCTAATCCTAATGCCAAAGATCAAATAAAAAACTTTGGAAACCCGTTAGAGAATATTATCATTAATACTGATATGTTCTATTTCACAAAACTTTTCGATAACCTTCCGTCACATACGTTAGTGCACTGGGTGTACGTTGCTCTGAATATCTAGTGAAGTCGTCTTAGGGCACCAGCTGGTCTCATTCAGATCCATTTGCGCGATTTTCGGCGGGCTAAATCTGTAAAGAATTCTAAAAACTAACTTCAATTCCATAATTTTCAGTTCTGTAATTCGAGAGATCGTGCTCACCGCAAGCCACAAAATAAACTGCGTTGTGGAGCGACGGTCACCACTCCGTTTATTAAAAAATAATACAATTAAAAATTTTGAATGCTTTATAATTTTCACAACCTTAGTAGGGAAAGTTTGTTTAATAAGCTTTTGTGATATTGTATAGGGAAAAAGTTAAAAATTCTTGTATTTTCTCAATCCGCAAATTATAAACCCATAAGTATACCAATAAATTTTGAATACCACTTTACCATAAACTATCGCACGAATGTGAATAGGTTCGCCAAATTTTGGAAGAAGTCAATAAAGTAAACCCCTGAAAACTACCAAAAAATTGGTGTAGTTCGGTGCAATTGAAAAAAAAAAAATCCTTAAAAAATGAGATGCACCTATTAATGTGGGACACAGTGAATAATAAATACAGTAAAGACCCGTTTTTTCAGCCCTATGGTGTGTTTAGGCTTACAAAATGAGGACATTGACTAAATCAGGACTTATTTTCTTCGTTCTTTATAATAAACTGAAGTTGTTAAAAGGAATTCTACGATCATCCGTCCGAAAATCGTTAAATATTGACCGACCATCATAGATTCCGATGAAACTTTTCACGTTTCACCGGCATGGAAGACTAAACTTTTCACAGTGAATAAGATTATTTTAACTCAAGACCAATATTTTTAAAAGGGCGTAAAAGTTTTTTCATGCAGCATTTTCGAAAAAATCTTCTTTTGCCATATTTTATACAGCAAAACTATTTGAGAATGAGGGAATGAATAAATCTGTACGAAAAAAAATTTGTGTCATTTTTCACCAACAAAATTTATGTTAAAAATTTAAATAGCAAAAAAAACATATTTTTTCAAGTTTTTCATATTTTGTTAATGAAAACCTAATGAAAAAAGAAACATTTTGAATGTAATTGCATGATGGAGAACTTATAGGTAAATTTTTTTTCTAACAGTAACTTTATACATGTTTTTAAATGTCATACTATTTGGCATACAAAACTGTAATTTTATTATTGCTTATAATTCTAAGAATTATTTGAAATCAAAATGCATTTAGCAAAAATATTTCAAAATGCAACAGTTTTCGAGATATTTGGAATTTTGCTCCATAAAAAACAATTATTTCGTGTAATTATGCCCTTTTTATAAGTTATTCGCCTTACCCCATCATAAAATGTCATTAATTTAATGTTTACCATTTTAGAGACGTGAAATAAACTTTTTTAGAGTATTTGGATCATGGAGAAGCTTTCAATAAAAAAGTTTTCCTGCCAACAACTTCATAATTCATACTGTTTGCAGTCATAAATACAATTTTCTTTTTGAATATGATTCTAAACGCTATTTTAAATCAAAATGCTCATAGCAAAAATTTTCTGAAATGCAGTAGTTTTCGAGATATTTCAAGTTTTGTTTTAAGAAAGAGGGTGAATGTTTTGACGTTTCTTTGCAAAAAAGTGAAGCCAACATAAGCTGGCTTCCTGGCTCGGCTAGTTGCCAAAAATAACAGCGAGCGCTCTTCAAGCAACGTTCATATTGCTACGAGTTAATGTTGTTGGCTCGACTTGAAGCTCGTCGAATGCAAACAAAGCTCATTTTAATGTGCTTAATCGGTACTTAGGTGGTAAACTCGTTCGGATTTAATGGGGAAAAGGCGAAAAATGTGGTTTTTCGTATATTGTTAATAATTTATTTTAAATTCCACATTAAACTGCATTGTACAGGTCATGTGAACAGACTTTAAGCATCTGTAACGCAGGTAGCGCTACTGGCCTTTGCTGGCAGCTTCAGGCAACATTCAGTATTCACGGGGCTGGTTGTAAGAAAACAATTATTTTATTTTATTACGACCTTTTCATAAGTTATTCGCGTTTATCCATCAACAACAATAGGATTCTCACAAGGCCCATAAAATTTCCTGTAACTTTCCTTCTGACATCAAGGTGATATTGTGAACGATTC
Organism: Topomyia yanbarensis; assembly: GCF_030247195.1. Lineage (NCBI taxonomy): Eukaryota > Metazoa > Arthropoda > Insecta > Diptera > Culicidae > Topomyia > Topomyia yanbarensis. The sequence goes on from NC_080671.1 coordinate 93,606,630, forward strand.
TGATGAAAAAGTTGGTGTTTTAGAGGAAGTTTTTGCTAATTTTCTCAAAATAATGAATTATGATTATATCACTATATTATCCAAAAGTTGTATTTTAGGAAGATCCATAATTCGTTCTTCAACATCATATTCCTATCTCTTCTTGTTTCTTTGTAATTTCATTACTATACTTTTCCTGTTATCGACTTGCAAGTGCTTAAAAGACTCTAATCTAAAAAATATGCTTTATATCGTTATTTCCAAGGTTTCATTGACAATCTGAGAAAATGTACAAATGTCTCTTAGTTAAGGGTACTAAATGACATTTTATTAGTAAAATAGCTCACAGTTAGCGTTTTTCGAGGGGTTTTGTAATTATTCTTTTTATTAATCAACAAAATTTATCGTTAAAGTTGTTCATTTGGTGCCAATAAACATTCTTTATAACTTGTTATTTGATATTGTAAAATTTTTCCCGACTCCGAACCTTTAATTTCAATTCGCGAACCGGCCTTCGACTTTGAAGGTGGACTGTATAGTTTTCCGTTTGGTTGGATTTCGGATCTCAACCGATAAAGCTTACCCGCTTGATGTGCTTGACGATGTAAAACTAAACTTTATTCCCAAATTGTCCCCCTTTTTATTGCTGTTGTGTGGTTGTGGTAGTGTTAATTTTGATTGTAGTTTTTAGTACATTTGATTTCACTTTCATTGCATGTAGGTATATAAATTTAGTATCTAGTATATGAGTATAGTTTAAGTGTTAGGAACAGGATCCTAGGGTTACCCGTAGATTTAAGTTCAAAAATATTTTAAATTATTTTTAGGGTTAAGCAGAAATACAATAAATTCATTTTATATCTGTTGACTATTTAACATCCTGGCCGCCAAAATGAATTATTTTTCCTCGTGGGATGAAATGGGTGTGAGAGATCTGGACTGGGTTTGATCACTCGGGCTAACTTCCACTGGTAGTAGGCACAATTTGTTCGCTGCTCTCTGGGTGATTCCGTTGCTAGTTTTTACAGATGCCAAACGAACGAGTCCATCTTCGCCTGGGTGAACGTCAACGACTCTGCCGATCGCTCACCGCTGTGGGGGAAGATTCTCATCCCGTAGTAGCACGATTGCATTCTTCACGAGATTTGATGTTTCTTCCGTCCAGCGATAACGATTCTGCAACGTGTTGAGATATTCGTGGTGCCAGCGTCGCCAAAAGTGTTGACTGAGATTTTGAACACGTTGCCATCGATAAAGGCGACTTTCGGGAATTCCGCTGAGATCTGGTTCGGGTATTGCGTTTAATGGCTTACCTACCAGAAAATTATTCAGAAGCACATAGACTCCGCACTTGACATTGCAACTTCCATTGAACCCAACACGGCACATCTACTATTTGGTGATTACAACCAGCCTGGACTTTTTTGGAAGAGCACTCCCTCCGGGTATGCTTTCCCAGACCCTTCTGAATCAACCTTTTCGGGGGCGAGTACTATCTTACTGGACGGAATGTCTGTACTGAACATGCGACAAATGTCTACAGTGAATAATAGGCGAAATCGAATCCTGGACCTCCTGTTTATAAATGAAGAAGCTTCAATGAACTGTACCGTATCACAGGCACTTGAGCCTTTAGTTGCTGTAGACGCACATCATCCTCCACTTCTGGTAACGCAGATTTGTCCGCAGCTGGTTCTCTATGACGAGATGGAGGATGTCAGGGAGTTCAACTTTTCGAAGACGGACTTCTCTAGGCTTCATAACTCACTACAAACAATCGACTGGGAGACTGTCTTGAATTTCGCGATTGATGTAGATGCTGCCGTAGAAAAACTCTCACTGGTGTTAAAACAGCTTTTCAGTATACATGTGCCTGCACCTCGTCCCCGAACAAAACCACCATGGTCCAACAACCGGCTACGTAAACTGAAAAGATTGCGAGCTGCTGCGCTTCGACATTACACTATTCGAAGAAACCCAATCACAAAAAGGGAATTCACTATAGCCAGTAACAGCTACAAAACATATAACCGCTTTTTCTACTCAAGACACGTAGCACAAACCCAATCGAACCTAAAACGAAACCCAAAACAGTTTTGGTCCTTTATAAATGGGAAACGTAAAGAAAATGGGCTTCCTTCCAGTATGTTCCTCGCAGGTGAAACGTCCAATACTCCCAGCGGTATCTGTAATTTGTTCGCAAAACATTTCTCGAGTGTGTTTAAAAATGAATCGGCTAGCTCAACTCAGGTGGGTGCCTTCAAGATGTCCCTCGCGATGTAATCAATTTTGGAAACATTCAATTTACTGACGAAGACATTATGGCTGCCATAAGCAAGTTAAAGTCCTCTACATCGGTGGGGTCAGATGGGATTCCTTCCATTATACTGAAAAAATGCGCAAGCGCATTGTGTACACCTTTACGACTAATCTTCAACCAATCACTGTCGCAATCAGTGTTTCTCGTGTGTTGGAAAAATCAGTAATGTTTGCCGTTTTTAAAAAAGGTGATAAGCAAAATGTTGCGAGCTATCGTGGTATAATCTCGCTCTGCGCTGGATCAAAGTTGTTTGAGATCCTAGTAGGAAATTCGTGAGACCAAGGCATACATATCGAAGGACCAACATGTTTTTTTTTACAGGCAGGTCAACAACCACCAATCTAGTCCAATTTACATCGTACTGTATTAAAAACATCGAAGATGGATCACAAGTAGACACTATATACACTGATTTTAAAGCTGCCTTCGATCGTGTAGACCACTCTCTTCTTCTGGCAAAGATCGAGCGACTGGGTGCTTCATCAAATTTTACAGGATAGCTTAAATCATATCTCGTAGATCGTTCTCTGTCTGTGAAATTAGGAAGTAACGTGTCATATAGCTTCATCAACTTGTCGGGTGTACCTCAAGGGAGCAATCTCGGACCGTTGCTTTTTTTCTTTATTCTTCAACGACGTCTGCTATGTTATACCCCCAGGGTGCAAACTCATATATGCTGATGATCTCAAACTCTTTCTCATTGTGCGGTCAATAGAGGACTGCATCGAACTTCAGCGACATCTAGATGCTTTCTGTAACTGGTGTAATCGCAACTTGCTGGCTCTCAGTGTGTCCAAATGCTCTATAATATCTTTCACGCGCAGAAAAAATAGAATTCTCTGGAGCTACAACATCGCCGGCCCATTGCTAGAGAGAGTGTCAGTTATCAGAGACCTTGGTGTACTCCTGGACTCTCAACCGACATTCAGAAACCATTACTCTCACGTTATAGCACAGGGAAATAGAAACCTTGGCTTCATAATAAGAATCGCCAACGAGTTTACTGATCCATATTGTCTGCGGGCATTGTATTTTCCCATGATGCGACGAAGATGCAGCTTCAACGATTTGACCGCCGCCTCCCATATTCCTCCTAATGATGGAGAGCGGGGTGCAATGAAGAGAATGTCAATGCCATTGTCGATGCCTTCGTTAGTTACGGCATCCTGATGGCGTTGTGTCAGGAAGAGTTTACGTAGCTCGCTTAATTCTCGATGGGCTCCAACAAAATTGCGACCGTTATCGCAGTATATGGTGCTGGGTTTTCCACGTCTGCCTGTGAAGCGTCGTAGGCTGGCGATGAATCCGTCAGTCGTCATATCCGGAACTAGGTCTAGGTGGACCGCCTTGACTGCAAGGCACACATATACCGCAACGTACCCCTTTACAAGGCCTGCCTTCCGATTAGGTGGTTTCAGGATTATAGGTCCGGCGAAATCCACTCCCACATTTTCAAAGGGAAAGGATTTGTTTACTCGGACCGGTGATAGATCGCCCATCAACTGTTCCAACGATCTGGGGCGAGCACGGGTGCAAGTGATACAGTCGTGTACAATTGAACGGACACATTCCCGGCTCTAAGTGGCCAGAACCTTTGACGAATTGTTGACAGCAGCAAATTAGGGCCTCCATGCATGGTTTTCTCGTGATAACGTCTCGCAATTAACGTGGTCAGGTGATGTTTTGCCGGAAGCACGATGGGTTGTTTTTCGTCGATGGCAAGAGCGGAATGATGCAACCAGCCACCAACTCGAATAAGGCCATCAACTAGTTGCGGTTTCAGGAATTTCAGCTTCGATTTCGGGTGTAACTTTTGGTTCCGCTCCAACTGCCTCCTATCTAGAGCAAAGTGTTCTTCTTGAACACGACGAACAAGAGGGCTTAACGCGCGGTCAATTTCCGCGGAGGATAACGAACCGATCACACGGACGCTTGCTTCGCGACGGGTATTCTCGCGGAAAGCGTGCCACCACGCGCAGGTGCGAATCAACCGGTTAAGGTGTGAGTAACCATTGATTATATCTTCTGGTTGCGTAGTTGCTACTAATGAAATAACCTTCCGAAGTTCAGGAACTTCACTGCATTCTTTTGTCGAGACTGGATTTTTGGCCAAGCGATATCCAAAGCATTCACCCATCTGGGTCCATGCCACCACAAAGAACAATTTAACAGATGATGTAGACTCATGCCTCTGGACAAAAGATCAGCAGGGTTGTCTTCCGATGGCACGTGATTCCAAGTAGCAGAGGCAGTATGTTCTTGGATCTCGGCCACTCTGTTCGCCACGAAAGTTTTCCAGTTTGAAACAGGTGCCGATATCCAACTAAGAACAACGGCGGAGTCCGTCCACAGGTAGGTTGGTATGGAGATGCCTGTACTAGTGGTGACTTGAACGAGAAGATGTGTGAGAAGAAGCACTGCGGAGAGTTCCAAACGTGGCTTGACTTGCTATCAACTGGATTTTGCAGTAAGCAGTTGTACAGAACATTGTCCGGATGCATTGATTGACCTCAAGCAGACCCTGTTCACTTTGACAAAATTCAGTCTTCAGCTCAGCAACGCCATCGAACGTGTTCACATGGAACTAATCATCTACCCATTTCACACACATACACTACTAAAGAGTATCGCAAAGCGCGCGCATATGTGAGAGCTGTCATTTTTTTTTTCTTTTCGTCGCTCCAATGCACACGGCGCGTTTGTGAATATCGTTCTGTTCGCACCAACATGAGAGCGAAGAGAATGGTAGATAAAACATCATCAAAGAGAAAGGAGCACATCCTTCTGAAGCGCATTAGCTAAGTGGTAAAGAATGACGGGTAGCAACTGGAAAAGTATACTGAAAGAGCCTGTTTGAAAAATATTTTTCGATTATCGTTTTCATTCTGCGGCTACCAATACAGATTGGAGAGATCTATAGACGAGTCGATAGTTGAGTCAGTGTGGAATCGCATGATTTTTTTTAAATGAAGTGTTCGATCATTTCCTAAAAGATATGCTCGCCGAAGTTCCTATTCCCTTGAAACCAATATTATATGCTGCCTCCAAAATCTGTAGCCCTTTAATAGTAACTGGTGGGCTTTTTTGGATTTAATTTCCGTTGTAAATGTTCACTATAAACGATATGCTCGCATATTTCATGAACGATAGAAAAAAGTTCTCCAAACGAAAATTATAATCATTCCTCATAGGTGCTTTCCGAATTTAGCTCCGATCAAGTACAAAAGGATTTCAGTGGTTTTCCTATTGGTCATATCATTCCATTTGCCATTCTGCTCACTCTCATTCCGGTGCGAAAAGAACCACATTTCCGAAAGCATCTGACATGCTCGCGCAATTGCACGCTGAAAGAAATTTGTACAAGTGCGTTCTGCTGGTTCAATGAGCACTCGAAAGATGGTGTTGGAATCTCTAAAATGATGTTGACGAAGGTTTGTTCGTGTAATCTGACAGTGGGATATCTTGTACTTCATCATCTTTGCCTCAAGTAAAGGCATGCGTCATATGCCTGCTCTGACGCGTCACTGAATCCATGGATCTGCGGATCATGATGCGGGAACAATATTGCGGCTCGTGGTACTTGAAGATCTTCCAAGCACGGTATATTTAGCTGGTAATTGTTCCATTCCTGTGCGTACTGCGACGGCAATGATGCGTCCCAATCGAGTTGATGCTTCCACAGATTCTGCATTATAATTTTTGCACGAACTATGCTTGGTCCTACTAACCCAAGGGGGTCAAAAAGACTGCTCATCTGTGACAGCACAGTCCGTTTGGTGAGCTGCGCATTTCCTTTCCACTTTGGTGGTTTGAATGAAAGCGTAATCTGCGACTGGCTCCCAATGTAATCCGAGAGCGTTAATAGAAGAATCTCGATCTAATTCCAACAGTGTGCGGGTTTCGCGAAGATTTTCTGGAACTATATTCAAAACTTCTTGAGAATTTGACGACCATTGTCGAAGAGGAAAACCGCCAGCGTTGAGTAGACCAATCATCTGCTGACAAATCCGTTGAAGATCTAACGTGTCGTTTGCCCCGGTGAGAAAATTATCAACGTAGAAATCTGTCTTAGCTATGCGAGCAGCTACTGAAAATTTCATTTTCTCGTCCTCAGCCAGTTGTGACAGGACACCTGTAGTTAGGAAGGGGGAATTGTTTAACCCGTAGGTAACTGTCTGCAGCTGGTATAATTTCAGGGAGTCTCGGGGATCCTGTCGCCAAAGGATGCGTTGTAACGGTTGATCGGATGGATGCACCAGCACCTGTCTAAAAAATTTTCCCAATATCTGCTGAAACAACGTATCTGTGAATGCGAAACCGTAGCACGAGCGCCACTAGAGTATCCTGGATAGTGGGCCCTGGTAGCAATGTATCTGTTAGCGCCAATCCGGAACGTGATTTACATGACGCATCGAATACTGTTCTCAGTTTTGTAGTACTACTGTCAAGTTTAAGTACTCCATGATGTGGTAGTATAAACTGTGAACGTACCTCAAGTTCTTCAGGGCTTATCTCACGCATGTGGCCCAAAGATACTGGATGGAGTACTGATCGATGAAATCTTTGTACATGGCCATCCTGTCTGGATCTTGTGGCAATGATCGTACCAATGAGACAAATCGTCTAGTGGCCTGATATTTGTTGTCGCCTAGCAGTACAATCATTTCTTCGCATTTCGGTAGTTTTACCATACACACCAAAAAACTAATGAAATTTAAACGACATGTAAATCAATACGAATGTAAACATACAACGATTGAATCCAAAATTTGATTGAAAATTACGTTAAAATCAATTGGAGCATTAAACAGCATACAATTTTACACTTTCAATCGTGTAATATTACATGTCATTCATTCTACAACAGTATTCGAGTAAAAATACATTGAAGTGCATTGGTTTTCCGTCGAAAGAAACTGTAATTTTCAATCCACGTGTAAAATTATAATAAAATTCGTTGAGGAAAGCACGACAAATCGTGTGTATTTGTGGTGGAACTTAATTTTACATTTATATTCATGCTCCAAATATGTGCATGAAAATAAACTTAAAATTACAAAATATTTTTATCTGTGTATAACGCCCTTCAGGAGTCTGCGAAGTATTAGCAACAAAATGTTCTTCACAAATTCGACCGGTGGGCGACCACCGCTTCGAGTCCCGAACAGTTTCTAGTTCCCAAAACTTGCGAAGAAGTTCTTCAAGGTGTACAGTACTGCTTGAAAAACAGGATCGTGGATCTGTGTGATCATGATGTGGTATCACGCAAGCGCCGGAGACAAATCATCCAAGTGCCGAATTCTGCAGTATCGGTAGTCGCTCACCCAATTGAATACGACCATACCGTAGCGTGTTGAAGAAATACTCAGCACAAAATGATGTCGATTTGCTTTGACAAATGGAATGTAGGATTGGCTAACTGTAGGGGAGACTGAGGAGACTTGATCCCCTTTTTTATTTTTCAATCCTACTCCGTGGAATGATACAAAAACTATGTATTTTTTGTAGTTTTATATTGTTTCTAGGGTTGACTGATAATCATAAAAAAATTACATGGAAATATTATACAGGACACGAGCTGTGAGCATTTTTGAAAAACCACAAAAAACTGGAAATTTCTTTGATTAGTGGAGACTCGATCCCTAATTTGGGGACACTTGATTTTTTTTTTTGAAAACGTGTTTAAAAGAGCATGTAGGGTAAGCCTATTTTTACCCTTTTTCTATTATCCTACCCATCTGAAGCCTTTGGTTAGAGCAGCATCTGCCATCTTTACTCAACGCATTGGCTCAAATGGTGTTGCGATAATTGGGGTACTCGATTAGAGTTTTTGTTGCGCTCAAACAGAAGATTTTCACAATTCTCAAGACAATTTTGTTATTATATTGGCTCTTAATAAGAGGCGAATGACCTTAAGGCTAAAACCTCTATAATCGAAATAAAAAATGGCTCCTAATAACAAAGCAAAGAAGTTGAAATAATAAAATTAATAATGAAATAATGTGGTACCCTCCCTAATAGGACAAAAATAGGTACCTAACCCCATTCAATGTTATAAATGTATTGTGGTATTGATTAAATTGTTGTGATTACATATTACTATTTTTGTTACAACATATTACGCATCTCTCACAAGATTTTTTTTACGAATTCCCCAAATCTCTGTGCAATTATTTGAAAGCTGTCGTTATTATGGTTGAGGAACGTCAAATGTGGGATGCATGGTTGCTACGTATACTGTAGTAAACAATTACAGTTAAGTTTCTGTACGATGAAGCGTTCATTTTTGACAGTATTTTTTTGTTATTTTATGGCAACAATGACTTCAATTGTTCTGGTGTGAATTTGGTTATTTTCAGTGATGTGTATGAAGCATAGCGAAGGGGATCAAATCTCCACAAATTTGAAGGGATCAAGTGAACCCATAGCATCTATTTCAGCAAACTTTAGTACAAGTATAGTTGAACAAAAAAATCAGCTCAATCATAACGTATTCATATAATTGACATTCTCCTGTAATTCTGTATGCAAAAGTATAGTATGTAGTGCGCGACTTTATCAATTGTATAAAAGTTTGAAAATTTAGAAAATAAATCTTCTTAAGTTCTTCTGAGATTTTTTTTCTTTGAATCGGTAAAAATTCGGTAACACATGTTCAATTTATTTTTTTATGTTAAAGAAACTTATGTTTAGATAAAACTGCGCAACTTTCTAGTATATTCGATTAATGTATTCTGATCCGACTTTGAGTTACAATGATGGGATCAAGTCTCCCCGGGGATCAAGTCTCCTCAGTCTCCCCTACTGCTTCAGGGATATGCCATCCTTGTATATTAATGGTGGATGATGGCAGAGTGATGGCAAGGTGCGGCAGAATCAAAAGTCTGGGTTTAATTATGCTTTCGTAGTTGTCTGGCCGATACCGTTGACCAGAATGGGAGATGATGCATTTGACAAAGTGCGCGAGTTATAAAATGACTCTGCGATCCTGAGCATCTGGCAGTGATTCTGCGTCCTCCAATGTCCTCAACTTCTACCACCGCGGTAGGAAGAATTACGGTGTTCTGTTGATTTTTCTTATCGCATGCTACCGTGGCGTAGTGAAAATTCCCCGGTAAACTAAACGGTTGCACTATGGCGGGGTGGCCATTGGTGGTTGTGTAGAATGAAATTGAACAGACGATGGTTGCAGTGCAGCAGTTGAAGTATGAGTGCGGTGGCATTGAAGAAAGTTTTCGACAGCAGTCGGTTGAGCTACAAGGGTTACTGTTCCATTAGGCTGGGGAGCAGAAGGGGTCTGCTGTGTAAACTGTGCTCCGTGGAGAAGAGTGTGATGTTTACGCGGACATCGGTTGCATGATTTCCACGGACAATTTTTAGCAAAGTGGTCGACATGACAGAGGCAATTGAGACACAGCTACTTGGATCTGAAGAATTCCAATCGCTGTTGGTCTGCCAATCTTTGGAATTGCGGACATTGATAGAGAGAATGATCCTGATTACACTGTTCACATTTTCTCGTGCTCTGGGGACCTAGCTTAGTGGACGAACAGCTAATATGAGCGCCAAACTTGACTGGTGGCTTAGGCTTGGGTTCGCGCTCCCGTCCAGCAAGGGAAGAGGGTCCAACTGATTGAAGATCCCTGGCATAATTTTGTAGAAAGTTTACCATCGAGATGTAAGACGGCATGGTATCGTCACAATCCTCAAAAAGAGGGTCAGCCGTCCCTCCAAGCATGGCGGCTATGTTGTCGGAATCGAGACGAGCGCAGTAGTTTTCCCATTCACGCAACGTGTGGGAATCCAAACGAATTGACAACTGGTAGACAAACATAGAACTCCAGGCATCCGTACCTTCTCCCAGACGTCTGAAAATTTAAAGCCATAGTACTTAAATGAGAGCAAGGATGTGAAATATTCAGACTGGAAGTGGCAGGGTCATTAGAAACCGGCTTAAAATCTGCTGTCTTCTGCTGGTAGCAGTTAAGATTATGCAGCATTACTGCGAATTTTTCAAGTCTGCTGACATGTCACACGGCAAAGACAGACTTGTCCCTCTTTACCATGAGAACCGATTCAGTATATTTCTCGAATATGACACTGCCATTAGCCTTGCTTTTTAAAGATTCATTCTCGATATGAAAAAACACAGTCGACGTTAACGGGTATATTGAGTTCTACAAGATGACGACACGAATGAACTCATGATGAATGAAGTTCACCATTGACAATTCTCGGTGGTTTATTTACTTTGTTAGTTGCGTGAGTACGAGTGCAACGGGTGCTCATCTGTCATATTCGAGGTCACGTAACTCCCATGTAAATAAACCACCGAGATTTGTCAAACGTTGTACGGTTCATTTTGTGGTATTAGGTCGGTAAAACCTAATAAAAAAACTTCTAGGAATAAGTGTTCTTATAAGAAAAGTCAAATAGCAACAAAGTTTCATTTTTTGCTTTACGGTTGTGTTCTCGAATTTCCTGCTAGTCCCGAACCTAACATTCACTTGATGATCTTTTAAAAGCCCATACTTTGTGGAATGGGAAAATTACAGCCGTCAACAGTCGAGAATTTTTTGTTACTTCTACGCCAGCATCGCGTTCCGAGTGATTTTTTCATTGATCCTACCGCGGTATGCCGAAAACCTGTTCAATTGGAATAGGAATCAATCTTCCTCGACGTTGGCACACTCATGCAGGGAAGCCAAATTGTAAGTGATTTTGGATTCAATTTCAGTGCTTTTGTGCATCAGTGGATGCGCAAAATTCAGTACAAAATCTAATGGGATTCCAACTAGTCGAATTAACGTAACCGAATGTGTCAGCATATTGTTGCTCACAATGCGAGAATGTGGTCATAGAAAGTACAACAATATGTGAAACTGGAAACGGGTTGTTGATTGCTTGTGTTGTAAATAATGAAATCAAAATTTAAAAATAACAACACTGTGATAGTACCGCGGTTTCGACGGCTTGTGGGAGGATCCGGACCAAACATTACGTAATCGCAATATAGCGCCCATGTGGTGTGCACTGGGTGGTGTTCGGTATTAATGCATAACAAAATGTGGACTTTTAGTAACAAACCGCTACTAACCGCACATGTTTGTTTACTTTTCAGAGAGACTGTTTGTCGTAATCCTTTTAGTTTGTTTTTTTTTCCGAGCGGAAGACAATTTGGGTATCTGTTTTTGACCAATGTATGTATTGGCATAATTTTTTCGAAATGGGTCAAAGAACTGAATGAAGTTCATTGAGTAATCATGTAGACATGTTAGCAGGAAACACCCAAAAACTGTTACGTTGAAAATAGTATGCACTTGACTTTTGAAAGGCGGGTACTTCGGTGCATTGTGGTGTCGTCATTTATAGGGCAATTCCGCGCGATCGCGTTTCGTATCCCACGCCTTTTCCTTGACTTTAATGGTTGTCATCAATTTGCAGCGGAGCGTGCAAAAGTGATGCGGCACTAAACCACCGACTGCAACATATGTTTTACTCATTGCAATTTGAGGATGCAAGCAAGCGCATATCACGGCATTTGATAGATACAGCATCGTAAAAGATATAGGCGATGATATCTACTCTAAACTATGCGCTGCTTTGTTTGAAATGCATTTCATCGGCTTGGCTTCGTATGCGTTTCACTGTCGAGCCGGCCGAAGATCATCTACATTGTAAATTGGAATCATTGCGATGAATAAAGTTTATCTATGCAATTTGTACTAATTGGTCATTTTAACGGACTCTCTGCTTCTTATTGGCCTTATAATGTTCGGTATGCTGAGCTGTATCCTGAAACTAGCCATGGTAAATCAAGGCATTTTAGAACATCCATTTAAAAATTTATATTCATTCTGTTTCATCAGCGGAATGTTCCAAACAGACATAACTACTAGAATAAATCTGCCCAAGAAGGGTTATAGAGTACCCTAACATATTATTTATAAGGATGCACATACTGGTAGCTTCAAGGAGAAGAGCATTGGGAAGACACACGTGCCTCTATTATCTTTAGTAAAAGACTGTTTTTATTTTATTTTTCACCAGTTTAAGCTATATTTATTCATCCATTGAAGACACAATCTCAGGGCCAGGGCGGACTTATTTAGTGTGGTGTCACCATATTGCAATTTCTCAAATTAATAATTGGGTGGTTTTCTGTTGCCTTAGTAAACAAACAAACTAATTAGCGGATTTTTCTTTTATCGACAAATAACAAATTACGCACATTCATATTGTGACTCTCGAAGCGAACAGTTGATCTTTCCAGTCCGTGCAGTATACAGCGACAAAGAATAGTGCTAATCCGCGTTCAAGGTTATCTTGTTCATTCTCCGCCTTTCGAGGTTTTGGACTTTTTTCTTCTTTTGTGTGTGTGTTAAGAAGTTCTCAAATAAGAAGACGGAAAATCGCGACCGAACTTATACCTGGAACTATTTTAAATCTTTGTAGCACAATATCAGTTTTGAATAATGATAAAATCATTTCGATAATGATCATATATCGAAGCTATAAATATACAAGAATTGAAAACTATTATATATGGACCTAGGTACGTTTTTGCAACAGTTTTTGAGTGGCAGTGTATTCATTCATAAATAAGTTTTGTAGTATATACCTATTAGCAGAATCAAAGTAGGACAGACTGAGTGGAAATGAATCACGTGAAATTTATGAATTGATCGAAAGTAAATAATAAACTTTTAGTGTACTTTCCAACGATTTGCGTAAATTTGCTGCTAAGAAAGTTTTCGTTTTTGCGCAACCAAAGCACGCATTGCTATGATGCAGGCTACGCATGCAACCGCTAACAAATTAGATATAGCTACCTACACATTCACTTAAAACAATGAATCCAAGCGAACGGTGCTCAATTGTACCACGATGCTATCTTAACCGTATCTGCACATGAAGCTCGACTGTACAAGCGATTTTGTGTACGAATAATTGCGTTCGAGATTGTACATAAAAGTGTGCTTGAAACGAGCACAACACAAACGAAAGCATGGTGTTTGAACGGACAAGCTCAGTCGCGTGTTGAGCGGCACTGCGTAGCGTACCTACACAGGACTTTTCACTCAGCTACACTGGCTGTAAAAACACGCACCACAGCGATCTGCTCTGCCTGCCGCTCAACTGGCAACTGAGCTTGCTCGGTCAAATCCGTTCTTTAAATAGTCGATAATGACGTCATTCATAGAAGCATTACGCGCTAGGTACATAAATCTGTCGTGCCAGACTTGGGAAGCGCTACCTTATGTGTGCAAATGCGTGGTATTTTGGTTATGTTATACATTATTTAAATTTTTAATGCTTTGGTATCAAAAATCTTTGTGTTTATCAATTGGAATCTGATCCTAGAAGTATTTCGGGGCGTGTGTAAAAAATTTGAATATTTATCGTGAGATGGCTGAATTATAAGCGTTTAAAACCTGAACACTTTTCGTTACATACCATTTTTGTTGAATTTGCAAATTGCACCCCCATATCGAAAACAAAGACGTAGTTCTACGTCAAAAAATTGGCAAAAGTCAAGATGACATTTGTCGATTCTGTAACTACGAGCCCGAGAGCTAGGAACATATTCTCTGCCATTGTGCAGTGCTATTTCTTCGAATGGAAACGGATCCTTAGCTACATTAACACCTAAACGCTCGGGAATTTTCGTAGAATTTTTTATTTTAAAAATTCATAACTCTTGATAGAGTTTACCAATTTCGATGCTTTATGTGAACCGGATATTCTTCTAGTTCCTACTAATGAAAACAGATCGAACAGGGTTCAAAAACACCAGTGTTATTCCGGATTGGATTGGGGTAAGTTGGTTTTGTCATTTGGATTTTTTTAAATAACAGAAGTTTTGTATGGGACTAACTTTAAACATCTTTAGAACTTGTAAGATTTACTAAAGGATATCATAATAAAGTACTTTGAGGTTTGGCCAATTTACCCCGAGGGTCCTGGAACTTGTTACAAAAGGCCAATAACGAATGCACATTGGATCCATTGAGAAATTGACTTCAAGAATGACAAAAAAAACTATTTCAAAGGTGAGACGTAACTCACTCTCCAAAAATATGTGTTAGTAACAGCTTAAAAATATAAGGGAACTGGTGGTAAAATGAACACGTTAAGCAAAGTCATTATTTTATAACTAATTAGTGATTGAGCTACTACGATCACCTTATATGTTTTTTGTTAGGCATGTTTTCTACATATTTGGTGAAAATACTTCAAAAAACACATTTTTTCGAACATTATTCTTGAATTCAAAACATGTCCAAAAAAGAACATATGGTGGTGGTAAAATGAACACTATCTAGTGACCTGCAAAATGTCATACGGTAAAGTGCCTATTTTATCCATACTAAGCAGGGTGCCTCACTAATTCATTAATTTCTCGGCCTACAATCAATGGAATGCGAAAAAATTGACATCAACAGCTTTGCTTCGTTGTTAAGAACCAATATAATAACACAAATGCGCTGAAAACAGTGAAATTCTCGTGTTTGAGCGCAACGAAAACTCGAATCAAGTGCCCCTATTGTTGCGCTACCATTTGACTCAATGCGTTGAATAAAGATGGCAGTGCACTGCTCTAACCAACGGCTTCAAATGGGTAGGGTGATAATAGAAACATGGCGTAAATGGGATCATCACCCTATGTATATAATGCTTAGCGTTGGAAAGCATTTTCCGAGCAATGCTAATGGCCCAGCGAATCATGAGCATTGCATACATACTGGGCATTTTTTAGGCAAAAAAACTTGTCACGGAAAAATTGAATATTCATGATGTAATATTAACCAATTTACAATACTGTGGCTTCGAAAAACATCTACAAACTTGGGGTTATCCATGAGTGATTAAACTTTTAGAATCTGTTGGAAAACAGTGAAGATATAGCAACTTGAGGTTACCGTTCCGACTAATTTTTAGGCTTGGTACTTGGAGTGGTAAGATGGTTCGTATTGCCCCCACTACAACCTGTTCATTTTACCCCCAAGACATTTGATTTTCAAACAGTCGTTCCGATTGAGCCATTGATCTCTACTTATTGCGGTGAAATTTCTGCAAGAGGTTCAATTACTATCATGGAACACCCTGTTCAGAATCAAACGACCTTATATTTTACATCCGTGCCTAAATGCCAACCTCCTAGAAAGCCCCATGGTCTAACGCCATGCTTCAGAATCTAAAACGTATTCGTGCCAAAGCTCTTCGTGTGTACACAAATCGATGATGTCCTTTTCTTAAGCGCTTCTATGCAATAGCCAATAATGAGTAACGCAGTTACAATAAACTGCTGTACAAAGGATATGTGAACCGCATTCAACAAAACTTACGAAGAAATCCGAAAGGCTTTTGGTCTTTCGTTAACGCGAAAAGAAAAGAAACTGGCCTCCCATCTAAGATGGTTTACTATGACGAAATAGCGACTACGACTGCGGAAAATTCTCACTATTTGCCAGACTCGAGAGTTTTCACGACTGATGTGCTATCTGTTATCGAACTCGAAAATGCGGTTCGTGATGTTCTCGTTGATGCTGTAGACATGGATGTATTCACAATTTCAGAATAATCGGTTCTCTCTGCAATTCGGAAAACTAAATCGGCTTATGCTCCATGACTAAGTGCTATACCCTCTGCTATTCTGGCAAACTTTTCCAATATGTCACTTCAGCAACAAAAATTTCCTAATGAATGGAAGTGTTCGGTGATGTTTTCGGTGTACAAAAAAGTGACAAATGCAACATCGAAAATTATCGTGGAATAATTTCATTGCGAGTCGAGTCGAAGGTTTTCGAATCGCTCATCAACGAGGCGCTGTTCTCAGCTTGCCGACACTACATTAGCACTTGTCAGCACGGTTTTCCCCCGGTAGATCGGTTGAGACGAACCTGGTCTCTTTCACGCCCTTCTGCACAGAACAAATGTCCAAACAACTGCAGGTGGACACGATCTATACAGATCTTAAGGCTGCGTTTGACACTGTTAACCATGAGATACTGTTAACGAAGCTTGATAAACTTGGATGTACTGCTCGATTGTGTCGTTGGCTTCGATCATACCTTGTTCACCGTGAAGTCGTTGTCCAAATTGGTGATAATGTATCTGAATCCTTTTCCAACCATTCTGGAGTTCCTCAAGGTACTACGCTTGGTCTGCTACTGTTTTCACTGATCGTGAATGATGTTGTTTTCATCTTAATGCGTGGAGGAAAGCTGTTCTTCGCCGACGACTTGAAAATATTTCTAGTTATAAGAAAAAGCCGATTGCCGTGAGCTACAGTATCTCATTGATACCTTTTACAGTTGGTGTAAAAGAAATATAGTGGTTCTTAGTGTTGCTAAGTGCTTTGTTATCAGCTTTCATCAAATGAGGAAAATGTTTACTTTCAACTACAACATTACTGGAACTCAGCTGTAACGCGTTGACCATGTGAAAGATTTGCGCGTCATCTTAGATGAAAGCGAAGACTATGTATTAAGAAGACTGATATCTCTTTCCTTCCCTCATACAAACGAGAAGCGACAGAGGTTACAGCGCCTCTATTGGAGGAAGGTAGGAAGCTTAATGTAAAAGTGTATATGTGTGTGCATCACTATGGGAAATACCACCTTTACCCGCAAGTGGCGTTGCTGTTACTGTCTCCAGATTCTGGGCAGAGTTGCCAGTCTTCTTGATATGCAGTCTTCGATGATAGGCTAACGTACACCCATCACTTCTCAGCGATCATTGACAAAGCTAACTTTAAAACATGAAACTAGATTTCATGTTCAAAATATCCAACGAATTCCGGGATCCTTTATGTTTCTAAGCGTTATATTGTTCACTGGTGCGCTAACAGTTGGAATTCGCGAACGTTGTCTGGTTCCCCTACCATGCAACTTGGAGCCAAAGAATTGAAGCCGTCCAGCACAGATTCATACGATATGCGTTACGGCAATTGCCTTGGAATTATCCGCAGAGCTTGCCACCATACGAAGAGCGTTATCGATTATTTGGACTACACACCTTAACTAGGCACGTCTCGCAAGTTACCTTTGTTTCTAAGCTTCTTCTGACTGAATATGATGTTCCCGATCTCCTATCACAAATTAACCTGTACGCACCAACCCTTGTCCTTCATCCTCGAACACTTCTACAAACTGAAATGCGCAACACTAACTACGCTGCCAACAGCCCGATATTAGTAATGATCCATCGTTTCAACGATTTTACCGATATCTTCACCTTCGGCATTAGTTCTGCACAGTTTTGAAACCGTTTGTTGCCACTTTAGGTTAATTAACCCTCAGGTAGTCGCGCTAGTGCACTGAGTGCACGCTGCTCTAAAAAGCTAGCGAAATCGTCTTAGAGCATCAGCAGCTGCTCGTTCAGTGGGCCATATCCGGAGAGTTGGGTATAGTTTAGTTATATTTCATTAAGACTGTGCCAGTTCGACTTAAATTGTTAAAATACAAATACAAATACATGCCGAATTTAACACAAGCGACAGAAATGAATGCCAATTTTGGTTTTTATCATATTTATTTCACATTCGACGGCTTTTTATCAAAAGAAATGGTATCAATATCCTTTGAATACTCGACAGGTCAGGTTTCTGTGAAGTTTGTTCTAAATATAACAAACATTGACTTGATTTGGCCACCCGGTCATTTTACCCCGACACAGTCTCGGTATTATTAACGGTATTATTAAGCTGAAAAAAATGCGAAAGTCCTAAAAAATCGATCTTTATCAAAACAATTTTTTTCGACATATCATCAAATCTCGACGTTTCATGCATTTTAAAGATATTTGGCATCAAAAATACGAATTCGATTTCTTTTAAAAAATTAAAAAAAAATGAGTTCCGGCTTATATGGGAATTTCATGTGTCTATATTTCCGGAACCATATAAGCGATCCGAAATTTTATAGACGTCTATGGAGATGATATATTTTTCATTTGGTACTAAGTTTGTGAAAATCGGCCCAACTATCCCCGATAAATTGATGTGAGTTTGTAAATTTTGACAGGTGGTCATTTTATCCGGGCACTTCCGGAACCGTTTATGGTCGTCAATGAGGTCAACGAGACTTTGATTGGCCGTCAGTGACCTAGAACTGCAAATGCAAGTTGTTTTACACACATTTTAGCGAAATTTTTACCTTTTGAAGCAGAATATTTCTAACGTTTCAATATAGGGGCTCCATTTCAAAGTTTCAGCTGAGATATTTTTCCAGTTTTCAAATACGAATAACTTTCGTTGTACTGATCGAAATCATTATATTTTTGCACTATCTGATCGGAAATATGTGCACGTATATTGTATTTGATTTTGTAAAATATACGATTACTGTAAATAACGAGAATAATGTATTTTGGGAAAGTGGTAATTATTTGCGCTGATTGGTCCGTGAAATTTAACCAAGCAGAGAGCATTGCTAGCACTGCCCCTTTATCATCCATTGAACCGAGACGTACTATAAAAGCGGCACATTAGAAAAAATCGTCAGTTTGCTTTCTGACCTCGTAGTAGTTGCTACGTTTTGTCAGCTCGAAGCAATATATTCCATGACTGCCGTCAGGCATCATTTCAATGATGTACAGGCGCGCCAGTTGCATACATACAATGATAACAGACCACAGAAACAACAGGACGCTCTTTCTTTCGGGGCTAAATAACCGAATTTCAAGTGTTCGCTGGCAGTGGGGTGGTTGGATGAGAAAGACCCCGCTCTCTTTTAATTTATTTGAGAACGCCACACATAATTGAAAGACCAGTAACTGGAGTGCAGGGATGCCATTATGCCAGATTTATCTGGCATAACGTAAGACAAGACGTGACCAGCGGCTTCTTATTTTTCCTTCGGCATTCTTATTTTCGCGCATTTTCATCCTGTCGAAATCTTCCAAACAGTGTTGCTATTTATGAAAATGGGGTCTTGTTAATTTATTTTATGCCGGCAATATTTTGCATCTTGAATCCACTATATTTAACAAGGGCACCGTTTTTACATGTCATGGGTGTTTAGTAAGGTTTGATGAAGCCATTTTCTGAATAATTTTAGATTATGGTGTGGTTTCTGTCTGATTTTTGTTAAAGTTAATCAACCACGTATACGGTAAATGCATGATAAATACTTGTTTCACTTCGCCGCACAATTTCAGTTCAATTTAGTAATTTTTACTTTTTAAACGATAATAATTTTATTTGTGAAAAGTAATGACAATCTTTTCTTATAAATATAGCAACACTGCCAAACATCATTTCGCTATCCCTGCAGTAACATTGCGTACGGTGCAAAAAGTCAGAATCAACCAATTAGGACCATTCTGACGTAAAATTGGAACAAAAAAGCCCCCCTCCTTGTCACGTCTAGCCTTAGGACACAACCTAAGAGAAGAGACGACAACAGGCTTCTTGCTCTTCTTAATTTTATCTACCAGGCCCTGTCGTAATTCCAAAGACAACAAGCATCCATCGTTGCCAGATTCCATTTGCATGTTTTTCACAATTTTTGAGAATAATTGTACCTCAAATATCGACCCTCAGTCAAGAATTCACAATACTAGCTGCATTTAAAATTGAATTTTAAGTTTATTTGTGTCTCTTAACAATACACGTCATTCAGGGTATTTATTCAATTTGCATGAAATGTTCATGTGTATGAAAAGTAGCCAAAATAAATTCAGTAATTGTTTTTAATCCCGTTTGAAAATATTATGAACGCTCTTGACTGGCAAAACGACCAATCAGAAGCTGGTTCAATATTGAGGTTAGGGCTGGATCAAATTGGCTACGCGATTGTCTTCTCTTCTCTTAGGGCACAACCAGAGTTTTTTGTAGCTTCCAGACAAAAAGACAAACCTCTCATTCTGCTAGATTTTTAAATTATAGAAGTTGTTACCACAGAGAGCAGACATCCATGATCGATCAAATATGTTGATAAAATTTGTGAAAACTTTTGTATGAATATACGTTAAAGCACTAGCGCCGCCACACCAAATTATCCAAACTATCCCTCAAATCTATTCCGGAACCAGTTCGAAATCCTGAATGGATTCAGTATGGAATCTGGCTCAAGGGAAACAACCGATTCCGGCTCAATCGGTTGATGTATTAGAGCTGGAATCTATACTGAATCCACTCAGAAGTCCGAACCGGTTCCAAAATGGTATAGAATGGGGTAGAGGTACAATCGCTGTCAATTCAGTCGAACTCAGCCACTAAAAAACATGACGACAGTAGTGCACCTGGTGAAGATATCCCAACTACCTTCGAAAACGTTAGGGATTTTTACATCCGTTGAATGCTGAAGATGGACGTCTGTTCTTTGTGCTCTTACACACAAATTTTAGAAATATGGGTCATATTTTCTTAAATTTAACAAAAATCGATTGATGCACGTTCTATGAAGACTAAAATCTATGTCAAATTTCGATATCTATGAGGTCATTGTCAAGTGACAGATTTTGCCAGACAATTTTAATTGAACTACCAGATTTTCTTTCAAAAATAGTGGCAATCTTGCTGGAGTGTACATTGGAATGTGCTCTTTGGTTTTTCTTCTGGCAAGCAGTAGTACGGGTGCGATTGACGATTTGATTAGTACTGGTTGTAGCGTTGTGAGAAGGGGATTATGTTGGTTTATTGAAGTTTAAGTTTCTGCTAATGGTTTGATGCTCGGGGAAAACTGGGTAAACGTTTCACGTATCATCGTATATGCTGCTATAACACACAGTTTTATACAATCCGTAGAACCAGATTAATTGTAGAACATGCGCATAACGGGATTTTCATTTCACTTATTTTGTTTGTGAATTTCACTGCTCAACAAGTGAAATGCCCCGTCCTGGTACTGCATTCGTTGTCGGTTATTATCATACGTGACAACTGTAGGGTTATTGCGTAGAAATCTGGTTGGTTAAGGTTTGATCTAAATATAATTTATTTTATTTTAAAGTGGCATATATATATATATATATATATATATATATATATATATATATATATATATATATATATATATATATATATATATATATATATATATATATATATATATATATATATATATATATATATATATATATATATATATATATATATATATATATATATATATATATATATATATATATATATAAATACTAGAAATACCTGATAGATGATTTTAATGTAACCATACCGAGACAAACATAGTAAAAATTTCAGCATTCGAATTACCAGCCTAAGTGTATTCTTCTTCACTTCGGTTATGTCTCTGACATTACCTACCCATCTTTTTGCATCCATCGCGTTATCGGTTTGAATCGGAATTTGCTATGTGACCGCACGCCGCAACCCGTAACTCCGGAACCGGAAGTCGCATCGGGAGGAAATTTAATAGCCATTTACGAGGATAAAACATCTTTCATTTGAGTCTAGGTTTGGTCGAATCGGTCAAGCCGGGGCTTCCGGAACCGATGATGGGGGCCAATGTGGCCAAAGAGACTTTGAATGGCTGTTAGTGACCTAGTACTATAAATCCAAGTAAATGTGGCCACATTTGGATTTTTTTCTTCACATTTATACATTCATTGCAGAATTTGTTAAAAACGACATTTACTGTGTGATCGTACTCATCACCCTGTAATTCCGGAAACGGAAGTGGGATCCATTAGAAATTCAATAGCGGAATGGGAACGTTCCACCTTTCATTTGAGACTAAGTTTGTGAAAATCGGCTCAGCCATCTCCGAGAAAAGTGAGTGAGATTGTGTTCATGTACACACACAGACGCATATACACACATACACATACACTCAGATATTTGCCGAACTCGACGAACTGAATCGAATGGTATATGTCACTCGGCCCTCCCTTAAAAAGTCGGTTTTCATAGCAATTGCAATACCTTTCTATTGAGAATGGCAAAAAATCGTTCAGAGTCTTGAAGTTTTCAGTAAAAAACAATTACTTTGTAATTTTGAGGAATGTTGCATTCTCTTATCTTATTATCATTCGGAAGATTTTTTTCATATCTGAAGCCCGCCCTAATTTTTTCGCACTAAATTATTCTAAAGACACTGTCTTTACAATGTCAAGCCATTTGATTTTTAACCGAAAAAATCGATTTGCGCCCCATGGTGCACTGTAACAAATTAAATCGGTATTTATTCCAATAGTAACAAATTCGAAATATGGTTACAAATGACATAACACATTTATTTATTCCGCTCACTTTGAAGCCATTGCACCGCCTACACATAATAGTGAATTTTTTGTTTCCAACTCCAAACCTATCCATAAATAGACACCCCAACGATGAAGTAATCTCTGTTGTTTTTTGTTTGTTTTGTGCGTTTGACCGTGGCAATAAGTAGCTCCGGCGGACGTCGCGAGACGCACAGAATGCATGTCACAGATTCCGAGCAGGGGGCTTCTTTCGTTCCATTCACATTGCAATGATACAGACTTTCCTGGGACTGATGCATGCATAGCTGCACTTCCGTTCGGCCGCAAGTGGAATGCGCTAATAGAATGTCACGATCGAAATTGTTGGCATACGGCCAACTTTAGCTGGTTACCGTCATCCAGGGAGCTCACGTGACGTCGCGATCGGTGAAGTCTCTAAGTTTCATTTGATTTGACAGCGCGTTTTGTTAATACAACAACCTACGCTCGAAAACTCATTAAAAATAGAAAACATTAAAATAATTGTTATGGTTAAAAACAAAATGGGAACATGATATCCTCGAAACAATTCATTCCACCGCTGGAACAGTAGTACAAGTGATTTTGTAAACTCGAATGAAACAAGTGCAACCCAAAACTTGGTGGGATTAAAAGAACACACTGGAATCGTGCCGGCCGGTTCCAAACTTATTTTGGTATTTTGAATATTGTTGTACGTAGGCAGGTTGATTATTTCTGAAATTCGTTAGCGTGGTGAAATTTCTTCTTACAGATGGCAACAAAACATTATTCTTTGTGTTGGAAACAATGTAGGTGTGCTGATGTAGTCAAGCAATAAATTTGTACAATATTGGTCATTGCCGCAGTATGTATACTGTGGGGGTGTGTTATGGTCCAAATAATGCAGTTCCATCGGTGAATCCAGCATGACCGTTGCATCTGCCCGTTTGGCAAGTCTAACCTTCACTGTGAGATTTACGATTTACAGGTACCTAGTTCGGAAGGTACTCAACCGGTCGGTTATTAAGCGTTTCACGAGATCGTCTTGTTTTACTCCCGTACTCATACCGGCCGGTTTCCGAAATGGCGTAATTGCCGCCTGGTGATTGCTTTATTTATATACAAACGCTCCCGCCGCGTCGCACAGTGGCCGGAGGCTGGCCAAAACCTCAAAAATTTATTTTTGAAATATTGATATTTTATATTTTTCCTAAATTTCTCATGTATTGAATGATATATATTCAAAATTTTATGATCATTGGATAAGAAAACGATTTTTAACACGAGTTTAAACGTACCAAAGTCTGGATTCTTTAATGATTTTCATTTCCGAACCCACCATTGCTCTGTTCACTTCAAATACATGTTGCTCTTTTGATTTTGGTCCGATTTTAGCACAACTAGTTTCATTGTGTAGAGGAACGAAAGAACTTTGTTAATGAGTAAAATACATTTGGTAAATTTGCTTGGTAGTTCCACTTTTTAGTTTAAATATGTTTAAGGTGGTCAGATCCAAAATACTTTTTTCGCTAATGTATTCTGTACAAATTTCGGAATCATTTCGGAACGGTCACATAGTATACATTCTATGTGAAATTACCTCTACTTTTCGAATATCATGGTCTCGTTCTGCGTCTAGGTGCGCAAAAAGGTTTAAGGAGATTTTGAAGCTTTGTTGCTGATATGGAGACGCATGGTGTTTTGTGTAAAATAGTTAGACAATCTACAGTAAACCAACACGTTATACAATGGATTTAAAGTAGTGTTCTTCATTTTTTATAAGATTGCTGACATTGGTGAACAGTAACGGAAAATCTATCATGAAAACAGGATATTAGTTATAAGAAAGGTTCAATGACACTGTATGGAAAAATGCATTTAATATTTTACGACTTTTGACATCAGAAATGAGCTCAGCACCTCAAAATTAGCTTAAATTGTGATTTTCAGCCAAATTAGGTAACATTTGAGGTTTTGTCCGACTTTTGTTTGAAGAGCCGCCACTGTGCGTCGTCAGCTTTGATGGGAGCCGGTTGATGACATGATGGACTTTCAAAAAAGTGACACAGACACGGGATGCTAAATGGCACAAATTCTGCTACGCTTCGTACATCACTTGTAGCTCATTGGAGGGCAGACCGCATGAAAGTGACTACAAATTAGCAGCGTCGTCACCAGCGCCGTCGTTGTCGGTGTTCCGGTTTTCGCCATGAGAAGCAAGTGCTAGTTTGTCAGATGTGTGAAGAGAAGTGCTAAATGTGTTTAATCCTATTGAAAACTAAACATCTGGAATCGGGACTGAGTAGATGAATGGCTGACACAGAGGAATGACTGATACAGAGGATTTCCTCAGACGGTAATTACTAAAGCTGCGAAAGCAGCAGTAGGACTACTCGTTTTGTATATTTACTTTGACGGTTATTATTCTCGCTGGAAGTTGTCAACATTGGTGACAATAAGATCTGTTTTCCTTTTGGTAGAAGGATGTGTGTTTTGCTCATTAGTTTCTTGCATTTACCGTTCAATCTGGAAAGATTCAAATATATCGACGTACGCGACCAGCGTTGTCTGATTAAACGTACCTACCATTTTCGGTTGATCTGCATAAAATGTATGAAGGGATTTGTTCTATCGGACGCATTCTGAACAGACAAACACGGCTAAGTATACCCCAAGTATCAGCTGTGACGGAATTAATTTCATCGTATCTAGACATGCATATTTTAATCAGGAGCGCCCAGAGCTAAATCATGTAAGAGTGCCTCTATAGAGTCGTTGTCTTATATCTAGGAGGATGCTGATTTTACGTTGTTCTATATATAAATGGATGTGCTGCATGTTGTTCCGCGAAACGAGTGTGTTTGATGTAGCGCATTTGTAGGAATTCCCGAATAGCGTAATGAAACATTTCGAAACATCAATAGCACCGTAATTCAGAGACCTTGCAGCTACTTTTTGCTTTGAATCGACACTTATCGCTGGCGTTTTGGTGACTTCAAACAATTCGATCAAATCGATGAATAACAAAAATAGAGTTATTCTGCAATTTAATGTTTGGTTTTAAAAACGTTTGGCAGTGGTCAGCTATTTTCGTCCGCGTCCCTTATCACCTATTTTATAAGGTGATTCATCAACAGTGTTATCTTTGAAAATGAACTATCTTGGTTATGTAATTAATTTCTCTGATTTTTTTTTATTGCAAATAATTAAGTAGGTTTTAGTTTATTGTATTCAGAATTGCACATATTTTGTCGTATGTAATTTTAAATGTTCTTTGATTTGACGACATTGTAAGGGAACACGTATCCGCCCGTTGATACTAATCGAACTGACATTTCTTTGGGCTGATTAAACTAATTTCTTTGTTTGTTTAGTGTTTATTTGACCAACTACGAGGCCAATCCACGGGGCATTTGATGTGCGTGGGGAATTCGCATGGTCTTGTTTGAGTGAAAATATGACTGTTGATTTATATATTATGGGTTGAGAATTGGCAGTTCACGAGAAGAATCAAATGCTATTTACCAATTTACAGCGGGTATATCAGTCCGAAGAATATATGGTCGGTGTTGGGTCAGCCCGGACTAAATCGCAAAACCTTAATAAATGAGATAATCATAGCACTGGATAAAGAATTTCTTCAGCTACATTGGACTTTTAGCTGATTTGAAATATGTTACAATAAGCAAGAATTAGAGCAAAAATTAATTTCAAATTATAATGTAAAGGATGCTGCGATTCAAGCTTTAAACTCATTTTTCTTAGAATCAATACAATGTCACTTAGTCCGGTCTGACTTGACACCGACCATATGTTTTATTGTCATATTCATTGACTTACTTTTAGTCTCATTAATTAATTTAATGAAATCAAATTAATCAATTATACTCAGTTCCTTTTTAAAAAAGTTATCTTCTCAGAATATTTTAAAAGTAACTTGTAGTGAAAATTGGCGACAGACCTCGGCACTTACCGATATGCTCGTTGAGTAGGCTAATTTGATCAAAAAACGGACATCGTGGCCGAGCGATATCTCACCACCGCTCAAGGAAACGGGTACGCGGCGTTTGGCATAAATACACGCCAAAAAATAATGAAATTTAAATGACATGTAAATCAATACAAATGTAAACATACAAAGCTTGAAAAAAAAATTGATTGAAAATTAAGTTGAATTCGATGCACTCAATGGGAGCATCTAAAAGTATATGATTTTAATTTTTCGTTCTTGTGATATTGCATGTCATTTATTTTACAGCAACATCGGATTAAAATGCTATACTATACCCTCGTATAACTATAAAGAGAGCCTCCAAAATGAAAAATACCATGCGAGGTATTTATCCCTTGCAAGTGTAGAGTTCTTGTTTTCTATTTTTTCGTAGACGAAATGAAGAAAGTATAAGTGAACAGTTTTGATACAAGCACATTACTAGCCTCTTAGATGTATTACCAATACAGCTGTATCCAAATATTTAAAAAAGCAAAATAATGAATAAACATTAGGTTTTGGAACCAATAGGAGTTCGATCACAGCAACCATCGATTATGAAGGTGAAAATTTTTCACTACCGTCAGTTTTCTATTAAATTGATTTCGAAATTTGAAGTATGAAATTATACAATATAAATATATGAATATATGTATATATAAATATATGAATATATGAATATATGAATATATGAATATATGAATATATGAATATATGAATATATGAATATATGAATATATGAATACATGAATATATGAATATATGAATATATGAATATATGAATATATGAATATATGAATATATGAATATATGAATATATGAATATATGAATATATGAATATATGAATATATGAATATATGAATATATGAATATGAAGCTGTAATACGCCGCGAAGTCAGTGATTGTAACCGGAACATGGAGCCAGGAAATGCACAGGTACTGGTACTAAACTGCAGCTGCCTGGAGAAGTAGGGGAGTGTCAGCATGGGAAGGATGGAGCGTAATATTGAGAGTGGAAGATTTACCGAAGATTTGCTGGACATTAAGATAGAAGCGTGTGAAAGCTGCTTTTGTTGTTTTGATGGTCGAAATAGCATGATATGCGTTTCACCGGAGGATATGCAGACAACACGGATTTCTCGGTGAGCCGTTCCGTTTTTATCTATACAGGGAGTAGCATCATGATTTCTATTAGTGGAAGCTATTATTAACGAGAGTTCAACCTACATTGTGCACAGCTTCCGATTTTTGTCTCTATACGTGTTTTAAACTGTTTTTATTCCGATATGATGTCAAAATATTAAGAATACTTCGCACGGCCGCGTTTGAATATTTTTAGCAAATTTGTTCAGGTGCCTCCGAGCTGTTTGAGGGTTTTTTTTTGTTTTTATATTACTAATCAACCGATTTCGACAATTTTCTTTATCATCATCCCAAAGAGCGAGTAAAGACGCTATAACCATCCCAGGAATTTAGGACCAAAGGAGTGGCATTAACCCTCTTAGCCAAGTCACTCCCAACAATTTATCAAACCCCTACCAAATTGAAATGGTTGGGTACGGTTGTCCACGTTTCTTCCTCTTTCGAGGTTCATTTGATTGCCGTATTATTTTGAATCAACTTCATTTTGTACGCTGCACAGTTGGCCTGGCCGCTTTAATGTTTGTGTCACATTGTATATGAACCACAAACATTAATATTGACAAGAAAAATCGTAGGCGAATGTCTGCAATTCTCCGAGATCCCTACATGTATTGGCTGTGTATGTGTAGACTAGACTAGACTAGACATTAGGTTTTGGAACCAATAGAAACTTGCAGTGCTATGTACAGCATCACTATTAGGGTACGGATTTTATGTTTCTGACGATACCTTTTTCGTTTCGGTTACTTGTCACTGTACACGACAAAACTATCTCTCGTATCAGATAGTTTCCGTAGTTCTATTTTTGACGGTGTCAAGAATATAATAATTGAGCTTAATAATATGTGAGATAATCAATATAGAAGCAGCAATATTCGTATATTCGTTGAATGAATAATAAAATGCATCATTATTAATTTCATGAGTTGTTCTTCAAGGTTATATATTTTCTTCATTGAACAATTACACCTTGCATGCATGTAAAATCTAATCTAAGTTAACCCTTTCATTCCCAACTTGTTTCTAGCGTTTATAGGGTTCGAGTAACACGAAAAACCCGTTTTGATAGATGCTTCTTCAGTTTCAGTTCTGGAAGCTGCTCAATATTTACTTTTCGATGCTCAATACAATTCTCTTAGAAAAATTTTAATATTATTTATGTAGGGAAAGATAGTCCAATACGGTCCAAATTGATACGTTTTAGCAGTTTTAGATAATAATGAGAAATAACAAAGCTATATCAAAATTTTATTTATCAACGCTAACTGAAAATATCTCTGTTGGCACTGCTCCAGCAGAGTTCTATTAAACTAAGAGCAATAGCTTTAGTTCTAGGGACAGTACTTATAACTTTTGGCACTTAAATGAAAGGTAATAATCCCAGTTACTAGTGTTTCTTGTTTTTGTGAGTAAATTCTGACTATATCAAAAGTTATACATGTTTAGTAACGTTGTTGTTTATGAACAACATGGACATGAAAGGGTTAATGTGCGTTATTTATACCATAATGCAAAGGTGATTTTAAAAAAGAGTGCCTATTTTAGTCATGTGCAATTTATCGGTTGTTCATTGAGAAATTAGCGCAAGCTGAATTTCCGCATGCCATGCATTCCTTCTGCAACTTTTATTTGAGTGAAGATTTTTTCAAGTATACACAATAGAACAAAATGTTGATCGAATTTGATCAGCTTCCAGAGTATTTCTACAACATCAAAACATTTCAAACATTATCGCTCTTATCACCTGAGACTGTCACCGCCAAAAAGTGATTTCCTTACAGTGATACTTCAATATGATAATTTATGCCTAACGTCCATTATGCCAACTGTCCATTATACCTAATGTCCATTATGCCTAACATCTGTATGCCAAACGTCCATTATGCCTAACGTACGTATGCCAAACGTCCGTATGCCTAATGTATTTGTGCCCAATGTGGTATACCCCAAGGAAACGGGTATCGGTATCGGGAGAAATTCCGCCGCCATGGAACTCTCAGTCGAAGAAACGGAGAGTCAATCCCCGGGGGATATCCGAGTAGATCGTGACAAAGCTGGAATCTAAACGGCTCATGCAAAACGGTGTTAAATGGCTTATGCAATCAGGAACTAAATGGCTCGCGGTGGTTTACCGCTGCAGAATATACGACTGAAGTGGATAAATAACGCAAGTGCGCAAAGGATTGGAACGGCATAATAAATGGAGAGAATGACGAAAAGCAAGAGGAATGTCGGGATCTAAATGGATGGATCAACCGAGGCTCCCAGTTAATTGTGGAAAACTCGTGAGCAAAAGAAAAAGGTGATATGAAAATATATGGTGTCGTTATCACCAAGATCATCGGTGTATTCGTAGTTGCTAAACATTTTCCTTGATAATTAGTGAAATGAATATATTGTACGATATTCAACTGAATGAATAACATGGATATTTGAATAAATATTTTTTCTATTCACCGCGAGTCGCATCAGGTTCATTTTCAGCCGTCAAAAAAGAGTATCGATTATTTGTAACTCTGGCTTTTACAATTTAAATTTTTAACACAAATTTTTGTTTTTGTGAAAAATTACACAACATTTTATCCAGCGTATATTTTTTTAGCACATAAATATTTATTCTCTGAAACTCGTTCTCAGAAAGTTTTGCTGTATAAAATACAGTAATCGAACAGAAAAAATATTTGAAATTAATGCGCGTAGAAATGTTTATGCCCTTTTAAAAAATTGCTCTTGAGTCATAATAATCTTACTGATTGTGGAAAATGTTTAGTCTTCCATGCCAATGAAATGTGTAAAGTTTCATAGGAATCTAAGATGGTCGGTAAGGATTTTAATTATTTTCGGACGGATCTTCGTGGAATTCCTCAGCTTTCAACCGAAAACCGTGAGCTCTATAAATTCAAACGCTAGTAAGTTAACCTCAAACTTCCTAAAAGATTTTTTGGTGAAAAACTGTTTTAAGGGATCTCCCATAAATGACGCCCTATGTTTCCAAAACCGTAACAACCAAAATGTTGATGTTTTCAAAATAAATCTACGTGGTAAGTTTCTCCACAATTTCGCTGAAGCTAGTATTTTTCTATTTGAATTACTGAAGAAAATAAATCTTGTAACTCACTATTAGGGATCTTCGATCAAATGATACATAAAGAAGGGGAATTTCATTCCAAATTTCCTCAATAAATCATATTGCTAAAAAAAAGTTTTGACGCAATCAAAAAGCCTTTTTTGCACTTTGGGACCACTCACTGTGAAGAGCTGGGATACGAACCTTTGGTAGAATTTTGAACATAACATAAGCTGTTGAATATCTAAGAACATGCTACAATTCTATAGTTTATAAATCAGTACTAGGTCCGATTTCCAACACAAAGTGTGTGCCATCAATAACTAGAAATGGCAAAGATTTTGGTACAAATATTATCATAAAACCGTAAAAATGGGAGAGATGGGAATGTTCTTTAGTCCCGGAGCAGTTGCGAATGTCTCTCGCTACTTCATACAGATGATTCCAACGTCAGCGTTACCACTTTCCCAGACTCGACAAGGCAAGCCGACAAACTGATTTGTGCTCGGGACCACTGAGTTCTCAGAGACTTGCGATTTTACATGCGAACGATCAAACTCGTGGGTGGGCCACCGTCACCGGAAGGCAGTCTGATAAAGAGCATGTGTCCCACTCATATGATGTATAATTACTCTGAGCATGAGGCAATTCATTCACAGCTGATAACTCGTTCCTCTTGTAACGGCATGTGGTGTTGCTACTGATGGTTAATGACCTAATCTATCCAGCTGAAGCATTGCACTTACAAATCACTTACGATCGTTACTACACCATTGTATTGTATGAAAAAAACACTTCAGTTTAATGTTCCTGTTTACATCATACAAACTAATCTCACATTTGTCACTTCATCCTTGAATAGAGTGGGAGCGAAATTTGATACCTTTGAAGTGTTGTTTCCAAATTCTCGTTGCATTGCTGGGTCGGAAATCTCTGTCTGAAACAAAAACTCCTGCACCGAGAAAACGAAGAAAAATCCATCTGTGCAGCCGAACTGGGAGGATCCGCAGCAGTCATTACCCTTTCTGGACCAGCATGAAGACTTATGAGATCATCTTTGACCCGTGGCGCACATAAGATGCTTCAAGTCGTGCAGGGATGCCTCTTTAATTTCGAATGCAAATTATTTTTCATGTTTTATTCGTCGGAAATAATATCCTCTCTGGACGAAGGTTTCAGAGAAGAGCAAAGGATCCACTTGAATAGTTTAACCCATTTTCGAATGATCTAGAAAAATATGGAAGCAACATATCTCCGGTCGTTATGCTTCTTTATGTCTGATCAGCTGTTGAAAATAATATCGCAGCGAAGAGAGGAACGGTTTGTTTGGAAATCTAAATTTAAATCTATTACATTCTTAGTTTCCGCATATTTCTTCCCACATACGGCCAACGATACAAGTGGGGGATCTTCTGGTTCTGGCTTCACAGAAGAGAAGAAACAGAATGCACTTGTTTGGTTTGAGACTCGTTTTTTCAGCGGGACGTACGTACATTGGCATCAACGGATTCAGATCCGGTGATGCTTAAGACTCGCAAAAATTTCTTCCAGATGGGCGTAACAAATAAAGTGCAAAGAAATTACAGGACGGTTTTCGATTCGTTTTGATTGCAATTTTTGTTCCTTCAACCACTTGAGTTCGTACGTTCGCTTTGGCCCTAGCCTGGCGGTGGTCTTATATTGTAGTTTGATGGTTAATATACAGTATGATGCAACAGGCAGACATCTGAGAGGGTGTTCCATCATTTCAACTCCATTTTCATGGTGAGATAGCGATTTCGTTTGTCTGCACTGGCGCTTAATGTTGGACAGTTAAAAATCTGCAAACGTTCGTACAGAAAACATTAATTACTTTTTAGGGTTTAGCCATAAATTTGATGCCGTCTGGGGAACTTAATGTTCAAGCGTTTGTCAAGTCGAAATGAAATGAATTTTTTTCTAGGTCCCTAAAGATTGTAGTAAAGTTTTAATTTTTTATTCCATATTCAGTGTGGTTATGATACGGTTGAAAAAGGATCTCAGTTTACTACTTTGTAATCTATGCACTCTTAGTCACATTCTTTTGGAAAATCCTACAAATCTTTTACTACTAATATATTTACTATTTTACTTTCGTTAATTTATTGCTGTGTCTAAAACAGCTGACGTGGAAAATGTCAAATACTAGTATTTAAGCGACACAAAACCGAAGTCTTCATTTATTTTGATTAGCTATTTATATACATTTTGGACATTTACCAAACATCCAAAGCTTAATTGATTGAGCCGAGATCTAGTATGATGTTTTAAACTCAAAAATACAACCCAAAACAACGTCCAACGGGTTTGAATGTTTATGTATGGAATGTTGTTGAAACTCCCACGTTGATGCAATGCACCGAAAACTCATTTCTTTCGTAACCTTCGCTGGCGAACTGACGACATGTGTGGGACCTCTTTCGAGTGGAAAGATGGAACAAGCGTATACGGATGAGTCAGATTCTGCAGGTCAAGGTTTTTTTCGGAAATTTTTTCACTGTGCTGCATCAAAAGCAGCAAACAGCTTGTAGCGGTGAATACTAAAGAATATTACCATCCATCGTTGTCGTACAAATGTAACAAAAAATGTACAATTAAAATCTCATCCAACCTACTGCTCGACGAAAGAATGTCATTTCATCTGATCTAAACTGATTACATTTCAACGCATACCATCCATACAGACTGCAATCCAGTGATTTTGCACCGAATGCACTTTTCTCCAGCGCTCGCGGAACACTCCTTGTTTTCACAAGTCGTCATCTTTTTCGCCGGCGCGATTGTGTATTTATAAAATCAACCATGTAATTTCCTTATATCTTCTGTATGCACCGCATCGCCGTGATCTAAGAGCCGCGCTCCGAAACCGATGACATAGTTCTGTCGCCGCACATTGTCATCCGTTGCGATAGTACAGATGTAGAGGAGGGCCTGTTACCACCCGCTACACACCCTTCCTTCGCACGCGTACGGCGTTGCTCAGCCATCCTCAACATGTGCTCGCGCGAATTGCTCGCCGCGCCAATTATGTCATCTGATTCTGCCGACATTCTGAGGCTGTCTGAGATGAAAGGCCTATTGTTGGCCCTATACTTACATCTGTGAGCCATATTACTAGTGGCACTAGTAAACTCTCCCGCCCCCAAGCCATATTCAGGTTGACTCAAACTGGTACAAAGTAAATTGGTGCAAAAGTCTGCAGCATATCTATTGGTGACGAATAAATGCTAACATTAGTCAATCAAGTTAGTTAGTCAATGCCACCGGTGGTCAGCATTTCTAGATTTAGTACGATCTATAAAGGTCCGCGAGAAATAAATACATAGCAATCAACGCTATCCCATATTTATTGATCTTTTGCGGTTCGCATTTGTTTACAGTAGTTCATCGGCTCATGAAACCGTGTTCTGGTGGACGATGAATTAACCGTGATTGTTTACATTGGACGTCGGACTGTTCCAATATGTTGATTTAGACGCTTTCTTCATATTCTGAACTAATATTTATAGGATCTTGTCCGATGGCTTGAGTATAATTTTCGTTTTCAAAGTCTTGAATATTGTCCCCGTGAATCCTTTGCTTAGTCATATCAATCAATATTAATGTTTGTATAGGTGTAGGTATGATATGGCATATAAACGAAGAGAAATGTTACAAAAAATGATAGTTTTTTATCCATTGTCTTCATTTCTGGTGTGCAGCATAGCATGGTGCGATTTTGAAAGACCCGCGAAACGGCTCAATAGGGATCTTTAGGGGTGTGCGGGTTAAGGAATATTCTGATGCAGATTAGTACCGTGAATTAATATCTCAGTCCTTTTTCAATTTTTAGGCCCGAAACTATTGAAAAAAAAATTTTTTAGTTTGTTTTCTTTTAGGACAATAACACATCCAAACCCATGCGACCTGCACGACTTTGCCTTATCAGATGTTTGCAGATGAAACTTGGGATGGCAGGCTGCTAGCGGATTGCAAAAGTACCAGATCATGCTGTGTAGGGTGATGTCCCGGTTAACAATGAGGCGAACGATATATTTGCAGATACGTCATTTAGTAGGACAACTGTCAGTTTGTTGGTTGAATTTAATCTGTTTTTTTCAAATTAAAGATCAGAAAGAATAATTAAGGTTTGAGAATGATATGAGTGTACTCGTAAGGACACCTGTTATCAATAGATATGAAAAACTGACGCAATTTTTCCAAATTAAAGATCCCTATAGAGCCATGATTTTATTAGAAGACGATGCTGTAAGCCAAAGCAGAAAAAGGAAATGAATCCAATGAAATTTTAAAAAATCACAATATTATGTAAGGCATAACGAGCATTAGGTATAATGGATAATTGACATATTGGACATTAGGCATAAATTATCACGTTGAAGTATCACTTATCGGAACTTAAGCGGTGATGACCTCTGGTGGTAAGAGCGTGATTGTTTGAACTTATTTTGGGAAGTTGTAGAATTACTCTAAAAGCTGATCAAACTCGAATAACATTTTATTCTGCTGTATATGCTTGAAGAAATCCTTCCTCAAATAAAAGAAGCAGACCGAATGCTTGGCATACGGAAGCTCAGCTTGCGTTAATTTCCTACAATTTATAAATAGAACATGACTAAAATAATCTCAACACTTTTGTTTAAAATCAATTTCAATTTCATTAATGTATGAATAACGCACATTAACTTTGATTAGGTCATACATATATTAAGGAGGGCGTTTGGTGTAAAGTGCTCAAACCGTTATTGTGCGTTACAATTTTGAAGGCAAGGCAACAATGGATCATTTGCGTAATGTTAAGATTTATTTACACATTAATTGTGTACCATAAACCGGGGTGACTGATCATCAGGGTGACTTTGATGACTAGAAACTTTTTTCGTAGATCGCTTATTTAGCCGTAATATTGTATCGAATCATTTAAAGTTGAAACGAGTTTTACTTTAAACTTATGGAATATTATTTGTTATACTTTTTGTGCATATTGTGCCGTTTTTGGGTACAAAAACTAGAAAAAAAACCTACATTTGAATTTAAGGCTTCGTAAAATGTCTATTGTTATAAAACAAATAAATCTCAGATTTCAGCAAGGGTAATAAATTCCAAGCGAGTTTTTATTTTCCTTTGTAAAAAACAATGTACATTGTACACTGATAAACCTCTGAAAGAAAATAAATTTAGCATTTTTTAAATGTTTTCAGATTCTTTCATTCTCGTTGGATTCAAATGATACGAATTTGGGTCACTCGAATTTTACATTAATTGAAATACTTTGTACAACACCAATTAACATCTATTTAACAAAGAGTATCTTTTCAAAATTAGTTTAAACAAACATTTGAATGAAAAATATTGGCATCAAAAACTTAATGTGGGCGAACATGCTGGTTATCAGTCACCCTGGAATATGAAAACGTACTTCAACTTGAAATCATTTTTGGAAAAATACCTTTTTTCCAAAAATGATTTCGGAAAATTTTAGGTAAAACCATTCAATCTTGTTCCCCAATTCTTGTACCGTTCGTTTCCTGGGATTTTTACACATTAGGCAAACTGCGATATACGCATGATTTGCAGCTTAGAGCTGTAAAGTTGTTAAAAATAGGGGACTCTGGGGACAAAATGTCTCAAAACCCCAATTTCCCGTATTTTTTAGAAACTAAAATATCACCATTCATATACTAAAAATATTTTCTTTAAAATAAGGTGTAAACTGATATTTTCCGCATGCTACCGCAAAAGTTATGGAACTTAATATATTTTCCCATAGCGTAAATTTTTGATTTGATGTCAAAAAGAGAAGTGGACGGAGGTCTAAAATTGTTTAAATTATGTGAAATTTGACACTGAGCTTACTTTGACATTTTTCACAATACGAAAGGGGGAGTCCCAACATACCCACATGTACGGAGCAGTTATCTAAAAAGAAAATATATGCCTTGAAGAACAGCTTATGAAAGAAAGAACGGTGCATTCGCGGCTTGCATATTGATTATCTCCTATATTATTCAGTTCAATCATTATATTCTTGAGGCCCTCAAAGATAGAATTACGGGAATTGTCTGATACGCGTGAGAGTATTTTCGTGTACTGTGACGAGTTACTGAAACAAAACAGGTATGTCCATAACACTGTAAGCTTCCATAGGTTCCAAAATCTAATGTTTGTTCATAATTGTGCTTTATTTTTCAATATTTGCGTACAATTGTATTGATAATACATTTAATAGGCTTGAAATGTGCTTGATTCAAAACTGTTCAAAACATTCAAATCATCCAGGAAAAAAATAGAAAAAGTCTACACTTGTACACTTCGTCTCATCTGAAACCGACACTAGCTTATTGTCGGAATAGATCGGCTTCACTGTGTCTCATCGGCATAAACAGAACTTCTGCTCGGACGGAACATCGTCGTTCGATTCAAATACAAACTTGTTTCCGATTTAGGGATTTAGCGTCAAACCGGAGCAAATCTAACGGGTGTTCAATTAAAAATGAGAATGATTTCAATAGCTTTCAATAATTAAAGTAAAGAGCTTATTTTTTTTCTTCCCAAGAGAATTGCTCTCTGGACTACCTAGAAATGGGTGGCACGTTTTTGTCGCTCCGGTGCTGTCTGTTCAATCGAAGATGGCGTCGAAACAGCCAGCACTCCACGAGCAGGTTGTACGGTTTTTCGAAACGCATGGTCATCGTTGAAAAAAAAATAACGATAGCAACCTTTCGAGACGAAAACGTGCCCGCGAGTACAGTTTACCGGATCCTGGTATCCCTGAGCGTGGCGCGGAAGGCCGGTAGCGGTAGCCAAAAATATTACTGCTCCCATACCTTGATTCACCGAACCCTTAAAATGGAGGACATCATGTGTCGGAAGAAAACTCGGTTCCCAAAGTGCACGGACGAGCAGTCAAGACGGCCACACCCCCGAAGTAAAATATAAGTTTAGGCATAAATTTGAAAAAAAAAGTTATGCTGTACATCGCCTTATCGGACAGAGGGATTTCAAAGCCGTGGTTCAAGCGGAGCGGTCTGGCCATCAATCAACAAGTGTACCAGCAGGAGTGTCTTGAGAACATTCTTCTGCTGTTCTTAAAGGAGCATTATGTAGATGGGAAATACGTCTTCTGACCGGACAAGACGTCTTTCCATTACGCCAAGAAGAGAAGTATCTTGGGCAGAAAAACATACCGCACGTGCCGAAAGAAAGGAACCGGACCAACTTGCCCCAATACCCCATTGAGGATTTTTTTCGGCTCCCTCAGTGCCCTAGTGTACAAAAATAATTGGCGGGCCAAGGATACGAAGCAGTTGACCACCAGGATCCGGAATTGTATCCGGAAGATGAACGTCAGTGCCGTCCAGCCCTCTTATTAGAGCATCGCGACTAAATTGCGTCATTCGGCTGACCAGGGCCCCTTCTCCAATACTCATTGACGTTTTTTGAATAATAAACATTATGTTCTTAATAAAAGATACTGAATCCGCGGAAAATTTTTTTTTTGGCTGGTTAACTGAATAAATTCTCATATTTTATTAAACATAGTTATTTATACCAAATGGGTACACCCCAAGATGCTGTTCGGATTCCGCAAACGAGCATCGACAGTGGATGCAATTCGAACAGAGCTTGAGGGTGTAGAAAAGGCATCTAAACGTAGGCGACAAAGAGATCGATACTGCGCTGTTGTCACGATAGATATGAAGAATGCATTCAACAACACCAGCTGGGAGCCATCTCCGCAGTGCTGCACAGAATGAGGGTCCCCGACTATCTATGCCGCGTCCTGAAGTGCTACTTCCACTGCAGTATGCTGCTGTACGAGACGAACGAAAGGCAGAAGTCAATTCGAGCGATAACGGGTGTTCTTCAGAGCTCCATTCGCGGCCCAACTCTTTGAACCGGGATGTATGATGGAGTCTTAACACTGCGGCTTCCCCGTTAAGTGCACATCGTGGGTTATGTGCTTAATGCTATATAGGGTGAAGTGCCTATTGTCACCATACTAAGGAGGGCGCCTCACTGATTCATTAATTACTCGGCCTACAAACAATGGAATTCGTACAAATTGGCATCAACAGCTTTGCTTCGTTATTAAGTACCAAGATAATAACATACATGCGCTGAAAACAGTGAAATTCTCGTGTTTGAGCGCAACGAAAACACGAATCGAGTGCCCCCATTGTTGCGCTACCATTTGACTCAATGCGTTAAACAAAGATGGCAGACACTGCTCTAACCAACGGCTTCAAATGGGTAGCGTGATAATAGAAACATAGCGATAATGGGCTCATCACCCTAAGTAAGGTTTTGTGCCCTTCATGTGCAAAGACTGGTTTTACCAAAACAATTTTCGCCCTAGGGTTTACCCAATTTTTCTCCTTACGGTGAAATATAGCATAGTGCTTTCACGTAGGCCTGCTAAGCCAAGACAAGTTTCGGCTTCACTGTGTCTTATCGGCATAAACAGAACTTCTTCTCGGACGGGACATCACGTTTGATCAGTCGTTCGATGGAAACGCAAAGTGTTTTAGGTGATTTGCGTCAAGCCGGCGCTAATCTATTCCGACAAAAAGTTAGTGTCGGTTTCTGATGAGACGAAGTCGAAACGCACCCGTGTAATAATGTCGACTACGCCTGCAAAAAGTTGGCGAAGGCAACGAACGCAATAGCAAGGATCATGCTAAACATCGGTGGTCCGAGAAGCAGCACGAGACATCTGCTATGTAGTTCTTGGTCATCAATACTGCGACAGGGGGCTCCTGCCTGGTGTGCAGCGCTGAAACCGCGGAATGCTGAACAGGACATTTCAGCTGATAACTGGAGAGTCACAAGCGCGTGCAGAACAATATCTTTGGAGGTAGTATGCGTTATATCGCTATATCGAGTGCCATAATCGGAGAAACACCAGAAACGTGAGGAAAATGGTGAGAATCTACTCAATAGCGAGGTGGCAACAGGACCGGCTCATCCCAAACCTGTCGACGTGGGTCAATAGAAAGTACAGAGAGGTGAATTTTCATCTGACACAGCTCCTGCCTGCTTCAGGAAGTATCTTCATCGGTTCGGGCACGCAACGTTACCATTGTGTCTGGAGTGTGAGAACGTCGAGGAGACACCGGAGAATGTGGTCTTCGAATGTTCGAGGTTCGAAGCGACGCGCAGGGAGATGCTTGGAACTAAAGGACTGGACATCAACCCGGATAATGTCGTCTACATAATAACAAGCGACGTAAATGCGTGGAACGCGGTCGACAGAGTGGTGACGCAGATCTTAACCGACTTACAACGGAAATTACGTGATGAACGGTTTCGGGAGAGCAATTATCGCCGGATTAGGCAAGATCCACCTAGTCGAAAAGACTGAGACAGAGGGCCAGGCATGGGTCGTCGGAGTCCAGCAAACCAGACGCCACGCAGGATCGCCGGACCGACCACGGCATCCTACCAGTTGACCCGATAGAAATATACCGAAAACTAAAGAAGAATCGATATCGGGACAGCCTCTTTCGCCGGGGATACCTCCGTCGGCGTAAACTAGATTTACCGCCGGAGTATGGACTGAGTAGTCCACGACGAGGCATCACTAGTCACGGGTCGTCGGGGCATCAGCGAACCGGACGCCCTACTCCACCGGAATCGCCGAGCTGACCTCGGCATCTGGCTGATTGGCTCGGTTACGGAAGCACAGAGTCGGCTAGGTTCATCGTCAGGGAGTAGGACGAGAAAGTAAGTGAACCGAAGGGCTCAGTAAATTAGACAGTCTGAAGTTTGCCGCCCGGATTGTCCTCGTATGGGAAGAGTACCAATGCTCGACCCGAAGCTAATTTTCCTACTGCCATACAGAATTGTAAGTAGTTGGATTGGAGTGCGTGCTGTACGCATAAAAACCTCTTCCTGAAGTAATTCCGTAAGGTAGTACCGGGGAGGAATCAAGTTTCGTACAAGACTTGTTATTTAAGCGGGTCGCGTGGCTGCCCAAACCTGTTCCCAGAATCGTTGCTTTTTACATATTTTTTTCTTGCTCAGGGTGTTTTTGAACATTTTTTCTGCTCTAAAAAACACACACGTGCGCGCTAGGGGCAGGATGGACAGGAGTGCAGGGGCTTAACGACCCCTCCCCTCGGACCTTCTGCGAGTTGCAGAGTCTTGGTAGGATATGGTGGGGTTGGGCAGCGTTGGGCTCTGTTAAAATTGTATAAAAAGCCATAGAACTCCCAAAGCAGCTCAATCGAAGCGAGCCTTTGGTGCTTCCGCCTAGATTCTATCACAGATCTTAGGATAAAGAACTCTACACAGAGTACCAACCGGCGCATCAGGATTGACGTCAGCAATATTCTGAAAACGGTTTACAAGAAGGGATACGACACAACACGAATTGGAAGGCGACTTTGGGTTGATAGATGTGCTGTCCTGTTCTCTGAGTTAGGAAGAATGACACCGATTTGAAATGGCGAATTGGCTAAGAGTATACGACTGCCTCTGTCCCGTTAAGATCTCGGCAGGTCTACAGATACGTTCAAAACTCGTCACCTATAGTTGATTCGGATGGATCATTCCCAATTTTACGCCGATCCGGCTCTGAACCCTAGTCCCCATGAACGATAGTGTTAACCCTAGCATGGGTTCCCTACTAGCATCACCATGGGGACACAGTAGGCCGAAGTTGGGACCCAATAAAATGGAAAACGAGCAATAAACCCTCACATACGGAGTAAGCCCGGCGAATCCATTTGCCAAAAGAGGTCTAGCGCGATCACCACAACTAGCAGCAGCTGATGTTATTCGGCAAATGCAAAAGGAGAAGAAGCAGCAACAACAGCAGCAGTGGGAACAGCCAGAGCAGAGCGGGGTGAGCAAAGCAATCGAAAGTAGTGGCAGCGAAGAGCTTGGCGGAGGAGCTTCACAAGTTCGTGGATGCTAGAAACAATGACCATAAGGACATTGGGCAGATGGTACCCAGAATCCGAAAGATGCTAGTGTCTGCCGTGAGGGAGTATGAGACGGCAACACTGAGGCCCGATGTAATTGAGTTTTCATTGGCGTTGGCTGAGGCTACCGATGCCTTAGCTTCCCCGAAGCAGTGGAAGGAGAAGGAGTGGAGAATACGTCCATTCCCATGGCTCCAAAAAGGGCAAGAACCTCTCCAAGAGATGGAAGACCAGGCGGTTCAGGAGGCAGTGAAAGCGAAAGGAGGAGAGAAAAGTGGAGCATAAGACGAAAGAAGAACCCCCGGTCCGTCAGAAGGCACCGAAGGGAGAAGCCGAGCTAGTAAATGCAAATGATGCGATGATTTTTGCAACGTTCCTTAAGAAGGTCAGAGAGGATCCGGAGCTGAATGATTAGGGTGAAAAGGTGGTGAGAAGCAGGCGTACCCATAAAGGTGAGATGCTCTTCGAGTTGAAGAAGGATCCCACGATTAACAGCTCGACAATGCAGATAATTATGACCAAATTACTGAGCGAAGACGCAGAAGTTAAAGCCCTGAGACAGTAATTGTGTGAAAGGACCTAGATGAGATCACAACGGTAGACGAGCTAAGAGCAGAACTGCAAATTTTCACCAGGTTGTTTTGAACTCGAAGGAAGAACAAATCTCAAATCATGCCCTACTATGTTCAATTCGCCGTTTTTTGTTTGCATCATTCATTCAAACAGCCGAGCTGCTCAATCATTTTCCATTCATTTTCGATTTCATTGACCATATGATTATTAGGGTGGGGCAAAATGATCGTTTTTTCAGCACAGCACTTTTTTGGTTCCATTTGGGGTCCCAAACAACTGGGCAAAATTTGGGGTCGATTGGATTTGACTCGGCGTAGCGCATTGCGTTTGAAATTTGTATGGAAATTAGTATGGGAAAACCTACTTTTTTTCATTTTCAATTTTACAGACTACAATTTTTCCTGCAGTATACCAGCAATTAGATAGAAGTGTAGTCCAGGATATGCTGAACAACTTTGCCGAAGGATGCATGGTGCTAGGATGTCTCTACAACAAGTTATAGCTGTTCAAAGTTCGATAGATCGAATTATTTGCCAAAAATCATTTTTTTTGCCAACACTGCGGGTGTAGCAATGATATTTCATATAGCATACCAAAATAACATCATATACTTTACATTTACTACATTGGTATGTTTGGATGAATTATTCAAAAGCCTTAGCTTAATTTCATGGGCGTATGTAGTTTCGCAATAGGGTGTAGTGAGGGGAGAGGGAGGGGGGGGGGGCTTCAACATATAGAAATTCTAACTGAAATAACTGAAATCTTGTCGAGTTGAAATGTTCAGTTGAATTATTTTAAAACATTTGCACAATCCACAAGAGCTCCAGTTCAACAAAAAATTTTACTTCAGGTGATGGAACAACATCGAAAAGAGCATCCTATCAAATCATAGTGCGTATTAAACTGAAATATAATCAATGCATTTCTTTGACATATCAACTCGACATCAGTTGATTAAGTCTGCAACTTTACTTCCATTGACATAAAGTCAATGCAGAGGGATACAGTATGTTTCGTTTCATCGTTACTATTATGCATAGGACATTGTGCAAATGTTTTAAAATAATTCAACTGAACATTTCAACTCGACAAGATTTCAGTTATTTCAGTTAGAATTTCTATATGTTGAAGCCCCCCCTCTCCCCTCACTACACCCTATTGCGAAACTACCTACGCCCATGAAATTGAGCTAAGGCTTTTGAATAATTCATCCA
Source organism: Topomyia yanbarensis (assembly GCF_030247195.1). Lineage (NCBI taxonomy): Eukaryota > Metazoa > Arthropoda > Insecta > Diptera > Culicidae > Topomyia > Topomyia yanbarensis. Next base: position 93,650,039 of record NC_080671.1, read on the forward strand.
AACATACCAATGTGGTAAATGTAAAGTATATGATGTTATTTTGGTATGCTATATGAAATATCATTGCTACACCCGCAGTGTTGGCAAAAAAATGATTTTTGGCAATTAATTCGATCTATCGAACTTTGAACAGCTATAATTTGTTGTAGAGACATCCTAGCACCATGCATCCTTCGGCAAAGTTGTTCAGCATATCCTGGACTACACTTCTATCTAATTGCTGGTATACTGCAGGAAAAATTGTAGTCTGTAAAATTGAAAATGAAAAAAGTAGGTTTTCCCATACTAATTTTCATACAAATTTCAAACGCAATGCGCTACGCCGAGTCAAATCCAATCGACCCCAAATTTTGCCCAGTTGTTTGGGACCCCAAATGGAACCAAAAAAGTGCTGTGCTCAGTTGATTAGGTTAAGATTACGTTTTTCCATATAACAATGCCCCACCCTAATGATTATCTCTGTACTGGGATATTGACGAGGTTTTTCAAGCAAAACTGCTCTGAACATACTTCTTACTGTTCATGTAAGCTTGGAAACGCAAAATATGTCAACATTTAACCTAAACTGACCTGCACAGAGCAGATGTTGGAGAATGAATTGAATTTGAATCAATTTGAAATGAAGACTTACGGTTTGGTTATGAAAATCCCGCCAACTTGAAAGTGAATGATTTAGGGAGGCTTTGAATTTGAATCAAGCTTGGGTTTGATTGAGCTGAAAGTTGGCATTTGAAAATGAAAATTTGCGCCACTGCCTGAGAGGTGAACTGAAGCAACAGTGCAGCCTGGGCAAGGCGCACTGAAGCAACAGTGCACCCTGGTCGAAGTTAAAGAAGCGGTACGGAGGAACTCAGACAGCGAAGATACATCTACCGATCAGCGCTGTTGACAAGGCACTGGAGGCAAGAAAACTTTACGGTCGAATGGTCGAGATGCGCACTCAGGGCCGCCCCATGAGTGAATAAATAAGCGGAGAAATACTTCAAGTGTTTAGGTCTGTGGACATTTGGCCGGGGGTTGGAAAGGCCCGGAAAGATTCAGGATGTGCTACACATGCGAGAAGACGGGCCATGTTGCGAGAGACTGCACGCAGAGGCGGAAGTGTTGGCATTGCACCCCAGCGGACGGAACTGACCATCAGACGGGTGACTTTAAATGCCCTGCCTACAAGAAGACGACTGCAGGTCAATGGTAATGTAGATAATCCAGATTAATCTGAATCACTGTTACACCGCACAGTAACTGTTGTGGCAGTTTACAACAGAAACTATGTGTGACTACGCTTTGATTACAGAGCCATATCAAATCTTCCCTGATAAATTGATGAGTAACTGAGTGTTGGATAGAACCGGAACAACTGCGAACCAAGTTGTTGGCAGATCGCTCATTCGTGAGTAGATGTTACGCACCTCCAATGTGGACAGTGGAGCAGTTTAGCCCAATTCTGGAGCAGTTAACCGAGCACTTGATCGACCGAAAGCCGGTAGTCATTGGTCAATACATGGGCTGTGGAGTGGGGCAGTACAGTTATCAACACAAGAGGGTGTATTCTGCAGGAAGCTCTAGCGAAATTAGACATACTATTGTGCAATAAAGGTTTTGTTGGCGCATTTGAGAGAGACGGGAGGGAGTCTAACGTCGACGTTATATTCTGTAGTCCTTCACTAACGGCGAACATGACCTGGAGAGTATACAATAAGTATACCCCTAGCGACCACCAGGCGATTCGTTACTGCATGGGCCAAAGGAACCCAGCTGCAGCAAAGAGAAGGATGACCGGCAAATGAAAATAGAAAACGAAAGCCTTTAACAAATACCTCTTCGTGGAGGCACTTCGGCCGGATCAAGAACGGAAGGATGGTGACGGCTTGTCACGCCACGATGCCGCGAAAACTGGATCATTGCAATAAACGATGTACAACTAACTTGTGTAACGATACGTCCAGTACGATACGCGCTGCCTGTCTCAAAGGCAGAAGGCGGGCTCAGAGAGTAGTATCGGAACCAGATAGAGAGGAGCGCAAGCCGGCGTGTCAGGAAGCTAGAACCGCTTTAAAACTGAAGATCAAGATCAAGATTGCTATAAGGAGCTGTGCCGAAAACTAGGCGCCAATCCCAGGGGGACGCGTACCGTGTCATGATGGCGAAGATGAAGGGACTGTCGATGCTGGCTGAAATGTGATCGAGTAAGCTGAAGATAATCAGTAATTAGTCCAGGTGTTTGCGTTTCGACTTCGTCTCTTCAGAACCACGGCACTTGACTAATACGGGACATCCTAAGTTAGATGTCGTTTAGTGTGTTCACAAGTAGTGTTTCCAATTTTTGACTTTACGTCAGCCTAGTGCATTACTCAAGTGTCGTGGTTCTAAAGAGACAACGTCGAAACGAAAACACCTGGATTATGGTTAGGTTTTGGGCCCTTCATGCATAAATACGGTTTCAAACTAATTTTTTCCTTAGGGAGTAATATAGCATTTGAAGATAATCGTTGAGAGTCTCTTCTCGAAGCGCGATCCAACTACCTGGCTACCGACACTCTATGTCCAAGAAGAAGGATCGGCAACTGACAAAAGTCCGTGATGGTTCATTAGATATGGTGTGGTCACTTGCATATGACTAAAATTTAGATAGCAATTCGCGAGCACTTTATTATATTTGGTTTGTAAACAAGCATTCATGTTGTTCGGGATGTTATCCACAAACCCATTTATTACCAACATAAATATTCAAACGATCAATACGTGATAAGAACAAGATGAACGAATGATGAAATATTGCTTCACTATTTAAAGACATTTTGCCCACAGACAAAACGACATAACATTTTGAAGATCCATTTTCATTTTGCGCTTTCCAGACGCCAACTACGCCAACTTTAATGTTCGAAATGTTCCAGTCCAGACAGATTTGTGAAGACTGATGTACTTATAGATGCAATTTATTACTCTACACATTCAATAGAGTGCCAAGTGACCTGAATGGTTTCGGATCATGTCTATACCATTCAGAACAGAACCGCAGGTCGTATAATTCAATGTACCTACTCCACTTTTCGACTCCATCCCCTGTTCTGTTCAGCCCACTGAACTATAAATGCATTCCCCGGGCGGCGGCGGCGCCGACTGCTATGATCTTTTAAGGAAACTAACCTTAATGGGCTATCGGATGGTGTCCTCGTCGTCGCCGGGGCTCCGGGTATGGTAAGTCGCGAGACTCTGCACGAGCCAACACTTGGCGAGTGCATGAAAATGCGCATGGCGCGTACAGGATACGATGTGCAGTTGAGCGCGAAAGTATAATGAAGATATCAGATCGGAATCGGAACTGATCGCTTCAGGCTCGATCGTACCGTGTGACAGGAATTTTAAACGGGAGCATTTCTTTTCCTCCCGTGTGTGCATGAGTCATCGTCACTTGAACTGAAATATGTTGTGAATGGTTGGCTCCGAAATTAATTGCCCTAGATTGTGGTTACCGGATTCCTTGCCGCTTTGGTGGGGGCTTCCTAGTATGCACTAGAACAACAAACTGAACCGACGACCGTTGGATGCTGGATTGTGTATTTACGATGTGCTAGAAGACGCAATGGCCATATGGCAGTGGACTGGAAAGCGCATGCACAAAAGGAGAGTTGCATTCAACACGGTTTCTTTACAATCACACTTCGCGCCGCTACTGGTGATGTAATACGGTGAACGAACGAGTTAATATGGCAATAAATTGCATTCGTAGTCCCGAAAATGATTTCCAACGTGTTGCATACGGGCAACATGGTGTAGATTATTTACGGTTCGTGTCAAAGAGAAGTGTCAAGGATGTTATCCCATGTTTGTAGTTTGGGTTAACTATTGCACCTAAGAGGAAATAAAATTATAAATAAAATTATTGTGTCGAAGTAATATCTTATACCATTTTCATTTTTGACATTGCAATCTTTTTCCAAATGTTTTACCTTTGAAAAAGATGCTAATTATAATCGACGTGCTACAATGGAAAACAAAACATCTAAAAAATTACTGCAATGTTTTGATAAGCTATGGGTAAAATTTATAATTTCAGATTATATAAAGATACAGTTTATATTTTTTTTAATCTTTATTCGTGGATAATAAAGAGACACGTTTGATCTTGACCTTATGCGACCACCCTAGGTTGTAACTCTGTTATTGATGTGGACTAGCTGAAATTGCATAGAGATTGTATAAATAGTAATTCTTGAGAGTGATAAATCATCCTCCAATATATAACTTCTGATAATCCAAAGTCTTTATTGATCAATACCGCTGTCGGCCAGACGCGATCGTAGATTGCAGTAGGAAAAGGAAAGGATTGTTAGTCGCACACTTGTTATTTTACGCATCATACATGATGAAATTAAAAGGACATGTAATCCAAAAAAATTGATTGAGAATTAAGTGAAAATCAATGCACATGATTAAAGCAGGCAAAGCATATGATTTTACGCGTTCATTAATATACGTGATACGTTAAAAATTGGTGAAATTCAACTTGACGTATTTTTCATTGTGTATTTAGGTGCTTAATTTGCTATAGTTTTAACAATATTGTAACCTAACCACGATCGGGAATTTGTTCAAGTTTCTTAGGCTGTATTTTGTGCACGGTCCGATTTTCGCAATGTAGAAACGTCATTGTTCCAGAATTTATGGCATACTGTTCACGATTTTGGGATCTATATGTTTTGTATCCTAAATGTATGTTTGTATCCCAAATTTCCCAGAAAAATATGGGCCGAAATTGTTAGAAAAATACAAACACCTGACAAGATCGATTTTGCTTCGAAAATCTCACACAAAACACCCGGCTTCCGCAGCGATTGGAGCATAATTTACGACAATCGCGGTTGCTAACGACAAAAAAAACAGTCCCCTCACAGCCGGTGGCGCGAAACTAGTCGCGATAACATTCTCCGTCTGCTGATAACTTTTGCTTTCGATTCGGAATTAACAGCCCCAGTGAAATTATTTCACAATCCGCGCGTCCTAACTGTGGCAGCAGTATGGAAAGTACCGAAAGCGGTACCAAAAGTGAACGCCATCCCCATCGCCCGGCGGTTCAGTACGAGACTTTATCAAAAACGAAGTATGAAACGCTCCGGACGCTAAAAATAAGAGCATCGTAAACTTTAACCTCATTATTTTTCCTGTTTCCCTACGGTGCGCCGGCAGTGAGAACGTGAATGACTTGCTGGCAGGCACTTCTCGGAAACGGAGTCAATGCTGAAGCACATTTTTCGCTCCTTGGCTCCTGATAAGCTTTCTGGCACATACATGCATGTACGTCCAACATTGTTTTCAACGAGCATGGCGAAAGTTATTATGTATGCCCGCGGTCAACAGTGGCGCAGAATTGATTAATGAATTTGCATTCATTTATTTATGTTTTCAGAAGAACTAGAGTGCGGTTTGTGTCTTTGAGCCAAATAAGGGTTGATTTTTTAAAATGTTCATGATTTCTTCACGATTTTCGTAATTTCTATTCACGTTATCGTAGAAGTGATTTATGTTCAAGATTTCAGGATATTAGCCTCGATTTTCGATATTTACATAAACATTATGGAGATATTTTATTTTAAGAATACCGTGTTTTATGTTCATGATTCCAGGATCTTAGTCACAATTGTCGTAGTTTCTATTCACGACATTGTGATATTTTAGTCATGAGTAGAGTAATTCATGTTCATAATTTCAGGATCATAGTCATTTTTCATATTTTAATCGCGTGTAATTTGATTTATGCTCATGATTCTAGGATATTATTCACGATTATCGTAATTTCTATTCAAGTTATCATAGAAGTGATTGATGTTCATGATTTCAGGAACTCAGCCATGATTTTTGATATTTTTGTCAAAAGTAGTGTGATTTATGTTCATGATTTTATGATATTAGTCACAATTTTAGTGATACATGAAACGTTATTGTAATATTTTATTCTTACTTTAGAATTTGACAAGTGGAGTAATATGACTCATGTTCATGGTATCAGCAGTTTTATCATGAAATTGCTAATTTCAATTCGCCTTTTTGCGATATGTTCTTTTTCATTATTATCGGATTTTTGCCTTTCTCATATAGAAAGGTTAGGCAATTGCTCCAAAAATCGACTTTCTCACCGAGGCTCGGAGGGCCGAGTGTCATACACCATTCGACTCAGTTCGTCGAGATCGGAAAATGTCTGTGTGTATGTATGTGTGTGTATGTGCAGACATGTTAACAAAATGTCCATATCGGTTTCTCAGAGATGGCTGAACCGATTTTTACAAACATAGTCGCAAATGAAAGGTTCAGCGTTCCCATTGGCTGCTATTGAATTTTATTTTGATCCGACATTTGGTTTCGGAGATACGTTATAATTTGTCCACATCAGTTTCTCGGCATTTTCCGAGCCGATTATCACAATCTTTGTCTTAAATGAAAGGTACAACGTTTTCATCGGGTGATATTCAATTTTGTGTGGGTTTGACTACTAGTTCCGGAATTACAGGATGAAGAGTTCGATCAGGCAGAAAATTCCGATTTCAACGGATACTGCGATGAATGTATAAAGGTGAATATTTTTCAAAAATGCGACCACATCTGCTTGGATTTTTAGATCTAGGTCACTAATAGTCGTTCAAAGTCTCTTTGGCCACATTGGACACCATCGCCCGATCCGGCGGCCCAGGCGGAAGCATGCAAACTTAGGATAACAATAACATCGGTTTCTCGGAAATGACTCGACCGTTTGGACCAAACTTAAATGAAAGCTTTCACTACCCGGACGCATAATCTTATCTAACACATCCTCCATTCACTCGAACTCTCGTTCTCTCTTCACCGCTAGGCGGGCGATCACTCCTCAACTGTCTGCGTTCCTCGCTATTCCAACACTCAAATTACAATGAACATAATCGGTCATGGAGTCACAGTTTGAAGAAAGGAGAAAGGCACAATTGCACCGCTAGGTGGATTAAATCAGGTTTTTATTTAGAGTAACGTGACAATATTTACTGGATCCTAATAGTGTGACTGATTCGCAGTGTCTTGTTCTGTGAATTATATCACGAACACGATTTGTAACTCTATAATGTTTTTGGTGATCAGCACAGTTTTCGTTTTCTGTCGAGACATCACACTGAACCGTATCAAGGGAATACCATAAAACGGGGTATCTTTGATCACCGGGGTAAGTTTGATCAACTCAGACTTTTTTAAGTAACGTACGATAAGATGATTCCCTATAACAAAATCGTTGAAACAAAAAACAAACCATATTCCAAACATGTTCAGCATCTATGAGCAACAATAATTCCGTCATTTAATGTACCTTTTATGAACACAAATTCAAATTGAAAATGATACAACTCTCATGCATCGTTTCAATCTATTCAAACAATCCCTTGCATATTAATGAAATAAATCAACTTCAATTAAACTGATCACTTTTTTAGAAACCTTAAATATTTTTGTCCAATAATTCATTTAAAAAATCTGATATTTTGTTGTTAACTATTTAATTTTTACTATTTTCCTGAAAAAGTTCAATAAAAGTTTACATCAAAATAATTTTATTTTTGTAGTAAAACAAAATGAAATACGCAACGATCTGAACACTTTCAATCTATGGGAACCAGTAATTGTTATAAAAATGCAAACAGTTACATCTGCTTAAATTGAAGATAGTTATTTGGAAACTGGTGAAAAAATGATCAATGTTCTCTCATTTTACGGTATCAATGTTCAAGGTCCAGATAGTGTTCTTATATCTACTGCTCATACCTATTACTGGTCGCAAACAGCTGGGCATAAATGACATTTTATGAAATAGTGCGTGAAACATAAATGATTCCACTAATAATACTCCAACTTTTGTGAAATACTTCGCTTTAAAATTTCTTGACCATGTTACATGGAATTAAAAATGATTAGAGATATCATCCGAATATTACAAGCATTCAGATTTCACGAGTATGGACACTTCATCGTGACTAATATATTAGGAATCATGAATTATTTCACGAGGATGAACATGAAGGAAACCGTGAATGAAGTCCACAAAACAAAAACAATTTTTTCCACTAGTAATGCGGGCGGTACTGATGGGAAATTGAACATAATTATGAAACATATGATTTTTTTGGTCATAGCCCTGTTTTCGTAACGTAAAAACTTGACTGTTCCAGAATTCATGCCACTATATTCACGATATTGGGAACAATTTTTTTCCGTGTAGAGGCGATCCAAGCATTAATAGATAGACATAATCATCGGGAAGGTGCCAATCGTTTGAAGAAAGTCGAATAAAGCCCATTGGATTCATCAAAGCCGATTGATGTCATCAACAGCATAAACCTACCGGTAGCCAAATGGTCGGATCGTCATTGGGTGTTTCACTAAGCATCAACAAGATTTAACTTTCAGGAAGCAATTGCCCATCCTATATCAAACCAATCCACACCACGGAGATAACCGACGTACAATTGAAGTCAATTATTCTAAATTGAATTGGGGTACAACAGGGTAATTTTCAGCGACATTTTAACAGCGCGCACACGACCGGAGGAGGCGGATACAAAAAAAGGAGCATGCGGATGATGTCGCACCATCCAGTGAATGCCGTCATCATCTCGCGCTGGATTAAATTGAATTGGATTACATTTACTCCGCTTTACCAGGCCACACGTGGGATAGTTTCGCCTTATCGCGCTTTTTTGCTAGCTTGATCTTTGTACAGTTTTGCCCCGCGATCAAGTGACAGTAAAACGTCAATTAGCTTTGCAGACACTTCTATTACTTTGTCTATGAGATGCGCATATGCCAAATTACATTGCATTTGTTTAATTAATGCCATTAATTTAACCGCACTAAAGAATATGCTTCGGTTCGTGTGTGTTTCAGCTTCTTTGAGCAGACTGACACAGATTCTCTGCCGTTTTATCATCTGTTTTCTTTTTTCGCTTTTAAAACAATTGATCGAGTCACGACCCGACAGGAAAGAGCCGAAGTGTGTTTAAGTAATTAATTTTCTCTCTTTGCTACCCATCGCTTTGAACTGTGTTTTGCGACTGCATATGCAGTGATTTTATAAAAACAAACTCCAACAGAATTTAATCAAGAAGCTACAATTACAAATAAATTCTTCTGAGAAACACATCACAGCAAGAGATCCCCTATTCCTGACCGAATGCGGAGCGTTGCTTTTGGTTCATTCATGAGCGCGCATATTTTGCAGCATTGCCACTGCAATTGGCGATAATAGAATTCATAAAACCGAACTGCTCATTGCGATTTCATTATTACGTCTACTGCTCTCGGCTGACATCATCTGGAGAGGAATGAAATTTCGCCCGGTTCAACGGAAAGGGTTATCGGAGCACCAGCCGCCGCAAGTGATGTGTCGTGCAATGCTTCTCAGGTTGGTTTTCCTCTCTTGCCATTTCGTTGAAATCTATTCGGTAGCCAATCGTGGCCAATTTGCACAGCCGTTTGCACAGTTAGAAAGTAATATGAATTCTTAGTTTAGGGATCGTAAATGCTGCTCATAGACTTATCCAGCTGCGTTGGTATTTTGCCGTTTTGACGTTTGAATTGGGAGGAAAACAAATCATTTGCACGGCGAATTGGGAGGAAAACAAACCGCTTCTGGGCTCAAGGGGAGGGCGGTAGTATAAAAATGGGAGATCTCAGTGTGCGTATTTTAAACGTCAGATATCTCAATGCGCACCATACGGCAACCGTTAACCTTTGAAGGTTCACTTTGCCATAAACTGTATTGAAATGAATTTTTTCAGAAAATTGCTGTCATCCGCCTATTAGAGATACTGTCTGATCATAAAAACATCTGGAGACAAAACAATGAGTGTAAGAGTAATGTATTTGTTTGGTTTTGCTGGCTTATTTAAAAAAAAAATCAATAGGATGGTACACTTATTTTAATTTTCAAGACGAATACTGCCATCGTATGCTAACATCCAGAAAGGATACACGGAGAGAAATCAGTTAATAAATTCATGAAATTCAAAACATCACGATGTCCTGAACTGAATGAACGAAATCGTGACCAAATTTCCGAATGGATGGAATGGAACCAAATGGATAATAAACTTCATATTCATGAAACTATGTGCGTTTTCAAAAAACTACTGCGCGCAAAAATGTAGGGAAAAGTGGTCGGTTTTCGGCACCGCGACGTAACTTTTGACAGAAAGCAAACATGGTCATTCTGACAAATATTATTTACATGTTATATTAGCACGTTCTTTCTGTGCCGATGTTCTGTTCTATAACCAAAATATTTTTTGAACAATTGAAAATCTACTTAAGAATTTATGTCAAGTGAGAAATTAACTAAACAGCATATATGGGACAGGATGGGTAGCACCAGGGCGTAAGCAGCAGGCGTACGCCAAGAGGGTGGAATGTCGGGAGAAGTCCGACAGAGGAACCCAGACAGTGGCCTCCAAGAGGGAGGGAAGAGAGAAGGTCGACATAGGTACCCAGACAGTGGCCTTCACCTTCTATGGAGCAGCCATGTCGCTCGAAGCGGCGGCTGAGTTCCCCCCGAAGGGTAAAGGTAATGGCAATCGAAAGACGGCGTCGAACACGAAGCGCCCTAGGAAGTCACCAGGCGAGGGTGCAAAAACCGATACCACACGGAGTGCAACCGTCAAGACCAAACGCCGTTTGGTCGAGGTAAACGGGAGCGAGAATGACCCCGCTGGGCAGAGTGATGGTACCAGCAACCCGGCGCAACCGAGGCAGGGAGGCGTAAACCCCTGGACCCTGGTCACCAAGAAGAAGCCGGCACCGACACCGGAGGCACCGCGGCCCGCGAAGAAGGCCAAGGACAGAGGCGAGGCCTTGTGGTTCAAAACCGACAAGGACAAATACGCCGACGTCCTAAAGTCGATGAGGGCGACCGAAAGCCTCTCGGCCCTTGGGCAAGACGTGCGTAGCGTGAGACGCACCAACACAGGAGAAATGCTTCTGGTGCTGAAGCGAGGCGCACAATCTAGTGCAGTATACAAGGCCTTGGCCCAAGAGGTCCTTGGTGAAAGCGCCCAGGTCAGGTCGCTAGGGGCGGAAATGACTCTCCAGTGCAAGCATCTGGACGAGTTCACGACCGCAGACAATGTCGTCGCAGCCGTCAAGGAGCAATGCGACGTGACAATCGAGCGGGCCTCTGTGCGTTTTAGAGGGGGACCCTCCGGCACCCAAGTAGCCTACCTCAGGCTACTGAAGGCGGATGCCAAAAAGGTAACCGAGAAAGGTAAACTGAAGATCGGCTGGTCGGTATACCCAATTAGCATACCCCAGCCGCCTTCAGTGGATAGGTGCTATCGGTGCCTTGAGTCCGGCCATAAATCCTACGCGTGTAAGGGCATAGACAGGAGCAAACTATGTCGTCGCTGCGGCGAGGAGGGGCATAAGGAGCGGGATTGCACTAAGGCGCACAAGTGCCTTATCTGCACCGCTAAGAAGCAAGCCCGTAATCATGCTATGGGCGGACCTTCGTGTCCCTTCGGTGAGGCAAATAAGAAGAAGCCGTGAACGTTACACAGCTAAATCTTAACCATTGTGCAGCAGCCCAACACCTGCTGTGGCAGTCGGTCTCGGAGTCGAGGACAGATGTCGCCCTCCTATCAGACCCGTACAACATCCCTGCCGGCAACGGCAATTGGGTGTCGGATGGGTCTAGAATGGTGGCAATCTGTACAACGGGACGGTTCCCGGTTCAAGAGGTAATACACTCCTCCGCCGAGGGTGTTGCGATTGCCAAGATCAATGGTGTGTTCTATTGCATCTGCTACGCTCTACCAAGGTGGCCCATAGAACAGTTCAACCAGATGATCGCCAGGCTCTCGTCAGACCTAGTGGGCCGGAAACCGGTAGTCATAGCGGGAGACTTTAACGCTTGGGCAGTGGAGTGGGGCAGCCGCTGTACAAATAGCAGGGGCCAAGCGCTAATTCGACGTCGAAAGAAGAGCAATGCTTAACGTCTGTGGCTGGGACACAACCCCTGATACCCTTATTCAGCGGATGTGTTAATCGGTGGAGAAGTGGAACGCAGTCTCGGCTGCTACCATCCAGATTGCCTGTAGGCTATAGGTAATCTGGCGAACCGAGCAACAGACGACGGGCACGGCTAACTAGTGATTGGTTAGCTGGAGCGAAAAAGGCCAAGCGCAAAAAAGGGAGTGAATGGTCTGTTCTGTAGCCCCTAGACTTGCTCAGGGTGGTGAAATAATGCTGGGGTGGATGAATTGGTAGCAGTCGCATATGCGCTAGAGGGAACTCATTCATTGAGCGGGGGGGATCAAGCAACACACATGCAAGCACCGATGTTGCAAACCAACATAAGGCGGGCAAAGTGGAAATGCTCACTGCAGGTTGCTCACAAGCACTACACTGAAACAAAACTCTGGTGGAATAACAATGACGAGGGCTGATAACTCCTTTTTGAGTTCGCAAGCGAATATTAAAGCTAGTGGTGTAACTTGCTAATAAGGGCCAATACTATTTGAACTAACTCACGGTGCACTTCGGTAACATTATGGATTTATTCTTAATTGCTAACATGAACTCTATATCCTACGTGACGTCACTACGTTCTACTTGCGGTTTGGGTTTTAAGTTATGCTGGTGTGCTAGGGTGATCTCGGGCTAGGTTTCCGGGACTGCTGTCGACTGCTTGTAGTAGTTGAAGTCGATCCGAATATTAGCGTGTCGTTACGGGAACCGATGTAGTTGTCGTTTCTCGGGGGCAATCACGTGGATGTGATGTGAAAGCTGCCTTGTCGTGACGGAATTGACCACGTGGTGTAGGGCCGAATTCCATCAGCAGGTGCGATATTGCTCTCGTAATAGCGTCTGAGAGCCGTGTACAATCTGTCCGCTGGTCCTTATCTGCGTTGAGTCTTCTTCGCCGCGATAGATGGCTTATTCAGATACGGTCTTCGATGATAATTTCTGTGAATAGAGCGACTTACGGACGTAGATCCGAAGCCCGAGATAAAAAGGTTCACTGGGAACCTACCCAGCAATATTAGAAAATCGGCCACATTCCTTATCGACCCTAACCTATACCAGCATTTTATAACGTTTCATATAAATTACCTTTTTATCGTGAGTACACTTTTTAATTAGCTTTTAACAAATTTCGTGCCTTTAGCTTTAGCCAATTTTACACTATTAGATATAAAATTTTAATATATATTAATTTTAATTGCCGAAACTGTACATATTTTAGCACTTTAACTACCTCTTAAATTTTTACTTTTAACACCGTATGTATATGTCACCTCCTTTTATTCGTAACAATTTTATTCTTAGACTCAAAAATATTTTAAGCTGTAAATAGTAAGACAATTATTAACACTGTACACCACATTTTTTTACAAATAACCTAACCAGAAAAATTAAGAACCGTCGCGCACTTCTAACTTCGTTGGTATTCACGGACAGAAAGAAGGTTCAGTATTTTGGCTGAGCGTATTAAAGCGCGATCAGTGAGTCTGATTCGGAGAAATAACGAAATCACCCGAACTTTGACAATGATTGTGTTTCCGCTCAGCAGCCGTTATTTGGTCGCTTCACCCGTGGATTGCCCTCGGCGACCGATACCCTAACCCGCTGTAAACAAATGCCACTCTTGCTGGAATGCGACTGTGAGTACCTTCGGTGGTATGGAGAGAGGATTTGCTAGTCAAAGTGAGGGTCGGACTTAGGGAGTGGGAACTCACAAGCGAGTCTAAGGCTCATTTCATTGTGGCAGAGCCAACAATTTGGAATGGTAACCGACGGTTACAATACCCCGTCGTCCCTCTCCAACATAATCATCGTTTATATTAAGAATCTGTTTGTTTTTGCCAATAACGAGGTTTCTATCTGAATAACGAATTTAACTGGTTGTAAAATCATTTCAGATGAACACTTAATACCACTGGTTCTTGTTCTTTTCTCCGCTTCTCCGTATGAAACGGGAAAAGAACTCATCATACCAACACTCTTACGTGTTGAGAACTGTCAACTGGCCATTATCAATCGGACTGTTTACATTCGACACGAGAACATTACATGTGGTTAATACTCAGGTTAAACGGTTAATTCAGGTTAATTCGCGTTTTTACAAAGATGTGGCTATTAATTGTGTCTTGTCGACAGAAAATTTCCGCGCGCGCGATGTTTCGGCGAGATATTTTGTTTCATTGGTCGGTTAGCGTTTCATTGAACGGTTGGTTGTGTCTCGCTGAGAGGAAAGGATCTGTCGTAGGAGACAATTTTACCCAAATCGGAGAAAGGTGTAAATCAATCGATCGAGCTATATTGTTGACCGTGTTTTGGACTACTTGAGCTGAATGAACAGGTGCAAACCCTTTGATGTCCGGATCCATCGCTTGCCCTAACCTATTCAAGACCTCCATTTGAAGATTATTGTGTTTTTTTTTCTTTTAAGATTCGGGTTTCAAATCTGCCGTGGAGAACACGCCAAGAGATTTTCCGTTTTCATCGGCCAACTCATACGAGCTGGTGCCAATTCTGGCCAAAATAGTGCACGGTACATATAATGCGTCCAATTTTGCATTGTAAGCATCCGCTGCGGATGACTGGCGAAAGTTTCTTTTGAAAACCCGCTGACCGATTGAGTACACCGGAGCAGGATTCTTGGATCGCAGATTGTAAACTTTTATGTTTTTTTCGTGAGCGCTTTTCAGGTTTTTCATCACTATGGAATAAATATGTTTATCGATTTCCTTCTTCCTTTCAACCCTTTCTTCCTCCAACAGATCTATCTGATCCCTATCCATCCGATGTTCCTCCCCTTTCCCTATTATTTCATGTCCGAAAAGTAAACGATATGGTGAGTATCCGGTGGCAGTGTGAGGAGTGTTATTTAGACAAAATTCTATCTCGGACACCCGTGTGTCCCAAAATCTCTGATCCTGTTTCGTGTAGGACCGCATACAGGCGTTAATCGTACGATTTAGTCGTTCAACCGGATTCGATTGGCAATGGTGCCGGGAGTTTGCCCAATGTTGTATGCCGTATTTAGCTAAAAGGGTTTTGAATTCCTTAGACAAAAAGGAGCTGGCATTGTCTGAGATCATATATTCTGGTACAGAGTATCGCCGAAACCAGGCCTCCTCTAAGATCTTTGTCACTTGTGGCGCTGAAATTCTTTTCATCGGGACAAGCAGACACCACTTCGAAAAGAGGTCCATGATCACTAGAAGGTGAACATTTCCGGATTTGCTGCGGGGAAGGGATTGAATGAAATCAAGGGCGACTATCTGAAATGGTTTCGTAGTGAGGCGCTGTTTACCTGGTTCGGGGGTCTGCGAGCGATTCGCAGGTTTGTTTTGCTTACAGAGGGAGCATTTGCGGACGTGGTCCCGAACATCTTCCGCCATTTTCGGCCAAAAATACTTCTTCCTTATTTTAGCTAAGGTTTTATCGCACCCAAAATGTAGACTATTATCATGTTCCTCTACAAGGATTTTTTTTCTCAGTGGTTCTGGAACACAAGTTTTCCATGAGAACCGGTAATCTAGAAGCTCATCCGAGACAGCAATCAGTTTCATCAATGCTCCCTTTTCGACCTTAAAATCTTTATATTTTTCAGGCGATTTTGTGACCTTTTTCACCATATCAGCATACCACCCCTCCGTTACTTTGATCTCTTCTACGGAGCGTGAAAGGGCGTCTGCTACAAGATTATCAACCCCTTTTCGGTGAACTATAACCATGTCATGACGCTGAAGGTCCATACTCCATCGACATAAACGGGAGGACGTTCGCCAAATACTTCGCATGATGTAAGTCAAGGCAGAAGCATCTGTGAAAATCGTGAATCTGGTGCCTTCTACATAGCACCGAAACTTTTCTATCGACTTGAGAACGGCTAGTCCTTCCTTTTCAGTTGCAAAGTATTTTTGTTGAGTGGTGGTTAATTTTTGGGAGAAGTACGCAATTGGATTTTCCACATCATCGTAAGATTGTGTGAGAATTCCCGCTATTGCAGCATCGCTCGCATCGCAATGAATAGCGAAGGGGCGCGAAAAATCGGGGTTCGTTAGAATGGGGGCGCTAATTAACAGATTTTTTATTGTTATGAATGCTGTTTCAGCCTGATCGTTCCAATGCACGGATTTCGGCTTATTTCTCAAGAGATTTGTCAAGTGCTGTGTAACTTCGCTATAGTTGATGAGGAATCTTCTATAGTAGTTACACATCCCTAGAAATCTTCTGAGTGCTCGGAGAGATGTAGGTCGCTCGTAGTTAACAATGGCTGCCACCCGGTCTGGGTTCGGTTTAAGACCTCCGTGCCCCAGTATGTAACCCAAGTACGGAACTTCTGGTACACAAAATCGTGATTTCTGCAAATTGATCGACAAGTTTGCTAATCTTAAACGGTTCGCTACTTCCGTTAATAGATTCAGATGCTCGTCAAACGTATTGCTAATGATAATTATATCATCTAGATAGACAAATACGTTTGGTTCCAGTTCACCCGCTCCTAGAACTCGGTCCATCAGTCTGGACAGTGTAGCGGGACTGTTGACCAAGCCAAAGGGCATACGGGTAAACTGAAACGAACCGCGTCCCAACACCGAAAAAGCGGTTAGCTTGCGCGATCTTGGGTGCAGTGGCACCTGTAGAAAGGCTTTTGATAAATCAATAGTCGAAATGAACTCCGCAGCTCCTAATCGACTCAAAATTCTATCTGCATGTGGGAGGGGATACGAGTCCCTGACGGTGCGGTCATTTAATTTTCGGGCATCCAAGCATAGACGCACCGTACCATCTGGCTTGTCCACCGGGACAAGACGCAGGGCCCAGTCGCTGTACGAGCGCTCTATGATTTTAGCCTGAAGCATTTTGTCTAGTTCGGCATTAATCTGCTCTTGTCTTCTGGGTGACGTTGGAAATGGATTCATTCGAACCGCAGGAAGTTTCTTCGCTTCCTCCGTGAGCTCAATCCTGTGACTCAACCAGGTGGTAGTGTCTAAGATACCTTCCCCTGCCACTTTAAATTGCGTTTTAATTTTTTCTAGTTCTGCTTTTTGTTCTTCGGTAAGTCTAGAGTAACATTCCTTGCTGATGTCCCCATCTTTTTCATCATAACTTTCAGAGTCTGCATTAATTTCCATATTCTCGACTCTGGCTTCAACTATCGTTGGCTGGATGTGAAAGGATTTCCAAAAGTTCATCCCCAAAAGAACTCTTCTTTTGAGCGATGGTGCGACAAGGGTTTCTATGATCTTAGTCTTGCCATTGAACGTAACTGGAAGGTATACCGTTCCCTTGACGTTTAATTCTTCTCCATTGGCAGTTCTTAGACTTACTTCAGAGGGAAAAAGTTGTAATTTGCATTTCTCGATCAGTTTCAGCGAACCGATTCCTAGAATACTCAAGTGGGCTCCGCTATCTAATAAACCCACCAAAGGATTTCCAAAAATAGTTATTTCGACGAACGGTCTCTCATCGTTCTCTAGGTGTATGATGGTTTCATTGATTTCGTAATTGGAAGAATGGATATAATCTGTCTGGCATACTTTTTCAAACCCCAGGGTTTGCAAAGCAGCAAGTTGTTCTACAGTTGAGAGGGACTTTATGAACGCTCGACTTGTCGGCCCTCGAGGACAGTCTTCGACGCGTTTTTTTCGCAAAAAGGGCAAGCATGCGTATCCACATTGTGGAATCCGCATCTTTGGCAGTATTTGTGCCTTGGTCTGTTACACTCACGTGCGTGGTGACCCTTAAGCCGGCAATTAAAGCAAATACCGTCCTTTGGCGGTTGGTAGTTTTCCAGAAGCACATTGAGACCTTGCTGTGAAACCTGACCCTGATCTCTCTCAGTTCTACGCGCGTTTTTATTTTCATCGTCAGACAAGTTCGCGCGGGATTTTGAATTATAAAAATTTCGCGATTTGAATTGCTCGTTTTCGAATTTTTGCCTGGATTTGGGTTTCGCCCCTGTATCCAGCTCGTTTACCATGACGCTTTTTCCCCGGGGCTAGTTTCGTTTGCAGACGTTTGGTATTTATACCAAAAGGTCGCGTCTAACCGTCGTCCGAACTTTTTTAGATCCGCTAGATTATCGATTTCGGAAGATACCGCGTGACCCTTGTAATCCGCGCGCATATTTCGAAACACGATTTCAAATTTTTTTCGCTCAGTCATCGGTTTCGTAAGCGAATTGAAAATTTTTTGCAATTCCATGAAATAATCTTGGAATTTTTCGCGAGGGCCCTGTTTTCGCGATATCGCACGTATTTCACTAGTATGGTCGTGATCTGGACTCAAGAACTCCCGTTTGAGCTCTTCTTTTAGCTCATTCCAGGAGGTGAAATCGTCGTTTTCCACCCCTGTCATGAACCACGTTTTCGCCGACCCGCTAAATAAATGAATAGCCGACCGAAACAATTCCTTGTAGGACATGTTCTCCGACTTCGCGTAAAACTCGACTTCTTTTATAAATTTTATCAACGTTTGGCCGTTATCGGAGCCATCGTACTTGAGTTTCCAGTCCGAGACTGGTCTTCGTTTACCGGACCGACGATAATTTTCTCTGCCTCTCGATTCACGACGCGAACTATCCGATGACCACCCGGATTCCGTACCGGAAGACACGTTTGAACATAATCTGATATTACGCGATTGCTTTTTTACTTTTGGTGAGGGTTCCCTATCTTTTTCCTTGTTTTCATCTACTTTATTTATATTTTCAGGTTCACCGAATGACTCAACTTTACTCTGTGCGTTTTCAATTGAACTAAACTGAAGCATTTTCTGCGCCCACATTTGCATTTGTGGAGGCCCGAACATCCAAGGGTATGCCCCAGCTTGCATGAAGAATGGAAATAAATTATTTTGTAGGGGGATTGGATTGTTATTTTCTACCGATTGTAAGTTCCTTTTTAGGTGTCGACCTGGCGTTACGAAAACGTTTTCATCGACGTTACTAGATGAACCTGCCGATATAATCCCTGGATTTTGATTTTGATTCCCGATCGATAACTTAGATATTGTCTCACTAATTTGTTTCTCCATTTCTTGCTGACCCAGAGGCGAGAAAAAGGAAAAGTATTGATTATAAGTTTGACGAATGCACGAGATTAGCGCATCAATATCCGCGAGATCGTTCTCCTCTTCAATGTTTTCCATTACACGTTTCACGCGCGCGAAATAATGGACTAGTCGCGTTTTTAAGCTTTCCCTTGTCCCGTCGTATCGTTTACGGTTTCCGAGAAAATCTTTGATCTCCTTAACTTTTTCATCTATTTTCGCAATTTCCGCGTCGACGTTTGTATTTAATCGATTGAAATCTAAATCTGCGCTACCACATTCCTTCTCTGATTTGATTTGTTCTCTTAGTCGTCTAGCTATTGCCGCGCGTGTTTCTGTTTCGATAAACTCAATTTCCCGAATCGCGAGCTCGTGTTCGATTTCTTCCCTCTCTAGGTGATGGACTAGGAGACTTTTGTATTGCATGTCGAATTCTACATCCATTTTAATACGAATAGTAAATGTAATTCCTATCAAAAGAAAATGACTTCGTTTGGAGGACGAAGTGAAAACTAAATCAGGGTACTGATTTGTACCTCCCCGTGTGGGGTATTGGAAATTTAATTTGAAATTTTATGGGTTTTTGTAGTTGGGCGCCAATTTGTAGCCCCTAGACTTGCTCAGGGTGGTGAAATAATGCTGGGGTGGATGAATTGGTAGCAGTCGCATATGCGCTAGAGGGAACTCATTCATTGAGCGGGGGGGGATCAAGCAACACACATGCAAGCACCGATGTTGCAAACCAACATAAGGCGGGCAAAGTGGAAATGCTCACTGCAGGTTGCTCACAAGCACTACACTGAAACAAAACTCTGGTGGAATAACAATGACGAGGGCTGATAACTCCTTTTTGAGTTCGCAAGCGAATATTAAAGCTAGTGGTGTAACTTGCTAATAAGGGCCAATACTATTTGAACTAACTCACGGTGCACTTCGGTAACATTATGGATTTATTCTTAATTGCTAACATGAACTCTATATCCTACGTGACGTCACTACGTTCTACTTGCGGTTTGGGTTTTAAGTTATGCTGGTGTGCTAGGGTGATCTCGGGCTAGGTTTCCGGGACTGCTGTCGACTGCTTGTAGTAGTTGAAGTCGATCCGAATATTAGCGTGTCGTTACGGGAACCGATGTAGTTGTCGTTTCTCGGGGGCAATCACGTGGATGTGATGTGAAAGCTGCCTTGTCGTGACGGAATTGACCACGTGGTGTAGGGCCGAATTCCATCAGCAGGTGCGATATTGCTCTCGTAATAGCGTCTGAGAGCCGTGTACAATCTGTCCGCTGGTCCTTATCTGCGTTGAGTCTTCTTCGCCGCGATAGATGGCTTATTCAGATACGGTCTTCGATGATAATTTCTGTGAATAGAGCGACTTACGGACGTAGATCCGAAGCCCGAGATAAAAAGGTTCACTGGGAACCTACCCAGCAATATTAGAAAATCGGCCACATTCCTTATCGACCCTAACCTATACCAGCATTTTATAACGTTTCATATAAATTACCTTTTTATCGTGAGTACACTTTTTAATTAGCTTTTAACAAATTTCGTGCCTTTAGCTTCAGCCAATTTTACACTATTAGATATAAAATTTTAATATATATTAATTTTAATTACCGAAACTGTACATATTTTAGCACTTTAACTACCTCGTAAATTTTTACTTTTAACACCGTATGTATATGTCACCTCCTTTTATTCGTAACAATTTTATTCTTAGACTCAAAAATATTTTAAGCTGTAAATAGTAAGACAATTATTAACACTGTACACCACATTTTTTTACAAATAACCTAACCAGAAAAATTAAGAACCGTCGCGCACTTCTAACTTCGTTGGTATTCACGGACAGAAAGAAGGTTCAGCATTTTGGCTGAGCGTATTAAAGCGCGATCAGTGAGTCTGATTCGGAGAAATAACGAAATCACCCGAACTTTGACAATGATTGTGTTTCCGCTCAGCAGCCGTTATTTGGTCGCTTCACCCGAGGATTGCCCTCGGCGACCGATACCCTAACCCGCTGTAAACAAATGCCACTCTTGCTGGAATGCGACTGTGAGTACCTTCGGTGGTATGGAGAGAGGATTTGCTAGTCAAAGTGAGGGTCGGACTTAGGGAGTGGGAACTCACAAGCGAGTCTAAGGCTCATTTCATTGTGGCAGAGCCAACAATTTGGAATGGTAACCGACGGTTACAGTTCATGCCGAGGCAGGTTTGGCGCAGCGACTGGCAACCGCGTAAGGGGTAAACCCAGCCACCCCGAAGCAAGGCAGAAGAGCGAGTGTATAGGCGTATAAGTGGACTGCCTCATGCCAAGATGGGAGGGTCGTAGCGTAGTATGTTGGGACTTAGCTATCGATGCCTCGTGGCGTGGCAGAGGAGTGAAAGGGTGAGCATCCAAGTCAGTCTCACACGGTATGTTAAGGGTGTGATGTGATGTGATGTGTTGTGAAGCCACCATCATCTCAAGGTTTTTCCAGTGTATGCGGGTAGACTCACGGTAGCCCCAAAATAATTTATCGTGAAACCTTCACATTATTGCTGTTAATGAAGGGAAATCAAAAAGGTTGAGCGGGTCCGCAAGCAGAAACACCCGCAAGGAAGAAAGAATTCCTTCCAACAATTATACTCTAGTCAAAGGATAAAAAATTTCGCTATACCTGCTTTACCCACCTGATGGTTTGTTTTGAGAAGGGTGCGTCACACTCATATCAGACCTTCTGAAGAAAACAAGTTTTCTTCAAGTGACTTAGGCTGGCTATCCACGTTCCTTCGTCCAGTCCTCAATTCATATGATACCCTGGTGCTCCCAGACCCTCCCAGTATTCAATGATATTTAGTGTATTTAGTGCATTAAATTTAGTATATATGATGTAATATAGGACATATAGTAAACGTATAACTCAATAACAACAAAAATAATGAATATTGCGTACATACCTAGTTAAGAAAAGAGAAATTAACAAATACAATGTAATGAAAATAACAATTGAATAAATATAATTATTATACTGATTACAAAACATAAAGTGGACATGTTGGTTGCAACGAAGATTATGACACACGGTATGTTAAGGGTGAGCACAAAAGTCAGCCTCACATGGTATGCGTGAGGCGAGCACAAAAGTAAGCCTAGCAAGGAATGAGTAAGGTGAGCACACAAGTCATCCACTCAAGGAACGAAAAAGGTGAGCACAAATGTCAGCCTCATATGGAGTGTTTGAGAGTGAATCAAGGTGCGATAGAGAAAGCACCCAAGTAAGCCCCTGTATGAACGCGTGAGTGAGAGTGAATGAGTACATCAAGTATAGCCATCCCCCGAGAAGTAATACCGAGAGGTAGTTCCTGGGGGGAACGATGGCGGAGCCCAATGGAGTTTAGTCGGTATTAATGGCAGCGTCACCATTCGAGCCCGACACGCCCCCAGTACACCCCGTGTGGTAGCTTGGATACCTACCAATAGCACGTGTACTGGGTTAGGGCGTAAACGTCTTCTCCATTGTAAAAAAAGGGCGTAAGGTACTGGATGATGGAGTGGATTGCCAACCTGAATCACTTTGAGGAAACCCCTCGTTTCCTTCTGAAGGTCTGAAACGCCTTTCTAACAAACAAACCATCAGGCGGGTTTAAGCTGGTACTGCGAAATTCTTTATTATGATGACTGGATGTTATTACTGGAAGGAGATTCTCTATATCACGCGGAATACGCGTAAACGCCTCTATTTACGGGTCCGCCCAACCCTATTGTAGCCCTTCAGTAACAGTAATAATATGAAAGTTACTGTACTACGCCGGCGTCGGCGGTAAAACATGATGATGAGTTATGTTCTACCATAGACCATGCGGTAGACTTGGGTGCAACGCACAACTCCTACTTTGAAGAAGGCAAAGAATTATTCACATTTCCTTTCGATCATGTCCATATGAGCCTGCCTAGTCCTAGTTTTCCTTTCTAAGTTTATAACTGATTCGCTCTAGAATACCTATCCGTCTTTCATTTTCATTGCTTTCGTTTCTCTTAGTCTCAAATTTGCCGAAAATAGCCAACAAAATCCATACAGTAGAACCTTGCGGCAACTAAAACATAGTAACATTAATAGTAATTGGTAGTCGAGTAGATATGTCCATACAAAGTTTGATAAAAAATTACATCATTTAATGCAAATTTATTAATCATGTAATATTTTCTGTAAGGAAAGGATTTTTCATTCCAAACTTTTAAAATTACCTCAAGGGATCGAAGTATAAAAATATTTTTTAAAAAATTTTAAGAATCGAATCGAAGACGCCATAGCCAAAAATAGAATTTTGCGCTTGGTCAAGTCTCCCCATGTTCCCCTACACCAGATTGTCACGACCAGGGAGACAATTTTGTCGTAGACTGCAAAGTGATCCGAATTAAATAGAAAGGATACTGAATTTTTTAACGAAGTGTTGTCTGAGTTTGTTTGGCACGGGAGCTCGCATGGTGATGGTTGAAAAATGGATATTCGCGAACTTATTTGTTTTACAAAAATATCTGAATGTTCCGAAAAAATTTAATAATAAAAATATTAGTTCCTAATTTAATCAGATAGAGGATGCTCCTACTAACTTTCCGAAGAAGATAGATAAAATTTTAACGTTTTCAGACGACTTACTCCAAAGAGCATTTCATTCAACCTTGCGGAAGACACCACCTTTTTATCTCACTCAATTGAAAAGATAGTGTTGGCGCGAATAGTCTTCTTTGTCATGAGAATCTATTTATTATTTTGCATTTACGTTAATAAAGATCGCTATTTGACTCAATATGAAAAACCAGCTCTATAAAACTATAGTTCAAACCTTGGTTAACAACTTTGTCGAAGATGGTAACTAGCTACGAATTTTCAAAAAATAGTTATAACAATTTCAAAAGGGTTGAATCCAAATGCAGAAAATTGATATTTTTTCCAACACTGTCAGTGCCCCACTGACATCGACATTTCAAACTTAAATAAATGAGAATATATTCATCGCAGAGACTTGGTCCTTGTAAATATGAACGACTAAACTTTCTTAATATTTTAATAGACCCTAATATGAATCATACTACTATCGTTGCTGTGGGAAGTAACATTTACAACATTTAGGATTTACACCTAAAACTTATGTGTTGCTTTTGTTTGAGGCTAAAACCAACCCAGTTCTGAAAATCGTCTTGGGTTCTAACCTGAAGTATATTTCAGTTTTTCTAACTTCACCCCTGTTTTGCGTGAACCAAACTCAATTTCATCAAAAACGTTTGTTTGAAGTAACTATCCTGGTTTCGTTCGTAGATTCTCAAACGAAAACGTCAATAGAAACAATTCCGAGACTGGAACTCAAAAAGTACAGAGCTGAAAAATGTCATATGTCGAGCCACTCTAATGAGCATAGCGTAATAGTACCCGGTGCTCATTCTCTCTGCCATTGGAAAATGCCAATGAGAAGAAAAAGCAATCACCTCCGCCGATGATGATCTCCGACTTCAAAGCCACTCGAACTGAGCTTTCGACGTTCCTTCCGGACGTGTAAACCTCGTTTCAGATGAGCCGAAGAGAAGAATGTCGAGTTACAGCGGAGGACTTGATTGGCCACAAACGGCTTTTGAGCTCTAATCATACTTCTCTACCTATACATGGATCTTCCATCTCCGTCACACCATCCTACAATGGTGTGTCATTTTATGTTTCAGTGGCAGGTAACACGGCCAAAATAACGGCTACCACGCTCCAAGTTCGTTTGCACACAACGCTCCCTTTGCTCCAATGGATCTAGGTAGCGTAACTTAAGAAAAATTGAATTTCTTGCAAGAATCTATACTACAGCTGATGATTGCTATGGTAAATTCTACCTCCGTGTTTGAATCTTTTCAAACTGGGTGGAAATTTACTAACAAAATTGTAACGAATTTAAAGTTTAATAACAATTTGTTGAATTCAGCGGAGGAATCGCAATAGCGGTTAATCGCAGGATCAAACATTGCGTCATACCGTCTCTTGACACCAAGGTGATCGAGAGTTTGGGTATCGAAGTTGAAACCGATCTTGGTATCATTTTTATTGCTGCAGTCTATTTGCCTTTTCAGTGCACTGGCGAGCAAATTAATTTCTTGAAAGTAGACTTACAAAAACTTACTTGGTCGAAATTCTTCATAATCGGTGATTTTAACGCCAAACACCGATCCTGGAATAATGCTCAAAGCAATTCCAACGGTAAACTACTTTTTAATGATTGCTCTGCTGGTTATTATTCAATTTTGTTCCTGAATGGTCCTACGAGCTATTCGTCCGTAAGAAATCCATCAACAATTGATTTGTTGATCCACGGCTCCGTTAAGCTACCGCTATGAGCCGTGTCAAATAAACGAAATAAAGAAAAACAATTGAGTTGGTTTTGACAGATCAAAGTCACATTTGTAGTGAATTGATTACACATGCTGACTTTGATTCTGATCACATTATAGTAACTGTTTCACTTTCTCAAGAAGTTGTTTCCAATCCCAATAGCTCGGTGTTCAATTATCATAAAGCGAATTGGGGAAGGTACCAAACTTATTCTGTTGTTCCGACTGTCTGGGTTATGATCTTATTGAAATGCGGTCATCAGTCTTAAAATATACGCAGAACAGGCTTTGATGTTCTCTCCAACGTTTCGACTATATTTTAGTATAGTCGAAACGTTGGAGAGAACATCAAAGCCATAAATTTTAAGACTGATGACCGCATACTAAACTAATATTGAGAATAATTTTAATCATGATCATGATTTACAAAATAAAGCTGACATTGATACGACATTACAAAATTTATGTGTTTTTATAGTTGATGCTAGAAATTTATCAGTACCAACAACACAGAAAAAATGTAGTACTGACGACGATGTTCAACTTCTGATTCGCTTAAAGAATGTTCGAAGATGTCAATATCAACGTTCTCGTGATCCTGCTATGAAATGTATCTATCAGGATCTACAAAAGGAAATTAAGCATAGATTCACACTCTTAAGAAAAGAAAAAGGTTTAACAAATGTTCTAAACCTTTCTGGAAACTTTCCAAGGTTCATAAGAAACCTCAAAAACCAAGGTAACCACATACTTCTTACAAACGAGAAAAAAGCTCGAAAACTCGCTCAGCAGTTTAAGAACATCCATAATTCTAATCTCAACGTTGTGAGTCCTATTGAAAACGAAGTCTTACAAAAATATTAAAACGTTTGAAATCAGGTTTTGTCTCTAGACGAAATTGTTGAAACAAACTATGATGAGATCAAATCCATCATGAAAACGTTAAAAAATATGAAAGTTTCAGGTTATGATGGAATTTTCAACATTCTTCTTAAAAACCTTCCCGAAATCACTATGAGATACTTGGTCAAAATATTCAACAAATGTTTTGAATAGCATACTTTCCTGAAAGATGGAAAAATGCCAAGGTTATTCCTATTCAGAAACTAGAAAAAAATCCAGAAGAATCATCTAGCTATCGATCAATTAGTTTACTCTATTTTATTTGTAAATTATTTGAAAAATCATCCTAACTAGAATTATGTCGCATATCAATGAGAATTCTATTTTTTGTGAGAGTCACTGACATGATAAAGGCAAATATTTCTCTCCACTGGAGTTGCTCTTCTAGACATCGAAAAGGCTTTCGACAGTGTTTAGCACAAATATTTAATTGCCCAAATGTAGAATTTGAATTTTCTAATTCACATAATAAAGATAATTAAAAATTATCTTACTAACCGTACCCTACAGGTATCTTATCAGAATTGTAAATCTAATAACCTACCCGTTAAAACAAACGTCCCTCAAGGGTCAAGCGTCGCACCAATCCTATAAAATATTTTCACCTCTGATCTTCCAAATCTACCCGCAGACTGCAAAAAATTAACTTTTATGTGACGATACTAGCATTTCTGCCACAGGTAGGAGTCCTCGAATTATCTGTACTCGACCGCAACGAAGCTTTGAGTATTTTCAATGATTACCTGAAAAATTGGAAATTTTCACCAATGCGTTTGAATTTAAAGGAATCCAATCAAAATGCAACAAATACGTAAAATGTTTATACCCTCTTATAAACAGGAATTCTAGGCTCTGAATAACGACCTATTAATTTATAAACAAAGATTTAGACCGGCAATGCTATATATGGAGTACAAATTTGGACAAGTTGTTGTGCTACTAGGAAGAAAACGCTTCAAAGGATTCAGAACAAATTTCTGAAAACGATTTTGTAACGCCCTCCCTGGTTTAGCCCAAACGAGTTACACAGACTCGCAAACATAGAAACGATAGAAATTATGACGAACAGTATTATACGCAATTTCCGACAAAAATCGTTGTAATCACCAATTGTAATGATTAGCTCTCTTTACATTTTATAAGTTAGATTATGAGATTTGTTTAGCTACTTATTCACATGATAAGTAGGTATAAAACCTTCTACTGCATAAATCACTGCGAAATCATATTATATCTTAATACTAATTAACTAAATCATGTAAACAATGGGGATAAAAAGTCACCACTTGTGACTTAACACCCAATGTACTAAATTAGACATGTAATGCAAACAAAACAATTAAATCAAATAGAAAATTAAATATAAACAAAGCTACTAAACTAATTTGTACTGATTTTAAAATAACAAAACAAACCAAATTCAGCCAACAAAACTGCAACTGGGGCGATATACCGCATCTCGAAACGAAAGGTTTTTTTGTATATAAGCTTTTTTCAATAGTTCCACTTTTGCAAATGAAAAGGACTGAGATATTACCTCACAGTAATAATCTGCGCCAGAAGATGTAATAACCCGCATACACCTAAAGATCCCTATTGTACCATGTGATGTCTCTTTTGAATATCTCAATGAGGCTCATGAATGTCTTTCTACATGGAAATTGAAGTGAGCAACGAGGCATTCATATGTATGTGATATACCAGACCCGTGCGCAGAAAATTCTCAAGGGGAGGGTTTCTTATTAAAGAAGGGTATAGAAACCTTCGAACTTTTAGGATTTTTTTTCTGAAGCCTGGAGTAGCGAGTTTTGTTGACCAATCGAATCAGTTCAACAAATTGGGTAAATGTCTGTTACCGAGAAGGAATGGAATTGGCTCGTGGTAGTGTCTGATTGGTTTGTAGTAGTTAAATCTACCGACTAAACTTGAACCTCTTGTATTTTGTCATCCTCATCCAACCGGGGCCACCGTTAGGTACTACTTCAGTTGAGATTGAACTCATGCTCTTTATAATTTGCGTTAATCGATCATGTTTTTCCATCGCTGTTTTTTTTTTGCTTGCTGTCCAACCTTCTCGGTATATCTGGCCTGCTCATGTCTGTTGCAAATATTGTCAGCTGTTGAGATACAAAGCGCTCCGAAGGCATCGGCCATAATGATTTACATCTGTTGACAACCACCTTCGCAGGTTCTCTTACCCTTTTTGGCGCTACTCGGTTCTATTCATTTTCTAGCTTGTGCTGAGAATTTCTCGGCGGCGGTATTTCTCCCGATACCGATGCCCATTTTTGCGAGCCATTTAGCTGTCAGCCACTCCGACGGAGAGATCATTGGCGGTGAAATTTCTGCATACAACGATATCCCGATTTTCTCTGAGCTCCTTTTGCTAGGCCGCTGACCGATCTTTGCTGTATAGCTGGTCTACTCACAAATATTGCAAATATCGAAACTGGCCGAAACGTGTGGCGATCCAGAGATACCGATCAACTTCGCAAGGTTTCTTTCTTGTTTTTTCAACAACTTGTTTCTAGAGCGACCGAACTCAAATGACATTTTATGTGTCAAAACAACTCGCAGTATAATTTCTTCTTTGAACAGGAAGTTAATATTTTTTTAAAAGTAATTCAATACCCTCATGGGAGAGGTTTGAACCCCCAAAACCCTCCCTTTGCACACGGGCCTGTAACATACGAATGGTCTGTAGCACGCAAATCTGGCAATCGGAAGAAATCCGTCAGGATTCCGTAGCTGCCGTAATTTTTGAAATGGCGCTGTTAGAATTATGATATATTTCTTTTAGCTATGGCGGGCAGATTCGTCACAACAATCGATCGATTGGGAGTTGAAAAACACAAGTAGACAACGAGATTCATATTTATAGATATGTCTAAATTAAAAATTGCATTTAAAGTTAAAAAACAGTAAGAAAAACTGAGCCAGTAGAGAGAAGGTCCTGCCTGGACTGACAATAATCCAATAGAGAAAACGAATATAAACACGTTAATAACCTAAAGGCGAATTTTTCTGCTGGTTGTTGCATTTCTACCGCTATTTTAGCAGGGTTGTGGTAGTCCAAATGTTTTTGCTACCGAGAACTTAGGAAATTCTGCCAGGCACGGTCCAGCGGGTGATATCGGCAAGTTGAGTTTGCTTTGGGGAAGGATAAGGTGGAACTGGACATATTCACGATTGTTCTGTATTTTTACTCGTCTGATATGGTTATCCTAGTTTTTGGGTACTATAACAAAAACCCTAATCAAGGTATTGGCATCAAACACTAAAAATCAATTGCACACTATCGAAACTTTTGCAGTCGGGACGAAAACACACACCCACACACATCGAATTGGCCAGCCAAAGCACAATAAAATCACTATTAACCCATATTTACAGAACAACATTCCCCAACATCATGTTCATAAGAAAGTAACTGGAAGCAATAGGAACGGATGTTTCGCATCGTGCATTTTGCAACATCGTAAAAATTATCGCATAAACTTACTCGCCTGATGCTGTTAGCAAGATGCAAATGCATTCGATGATTAGAACAAGAGAGCAGGCTCCCGATCCGTCCGTTGTAGTCGTTAATGTTAGTGTTCTACCTATCGTTTACATTGCCTACGGAGAACTGAATCATGTGTTTAGAGTATTTGTTTTCTTGTGTCACAGCTATTTCTGAACTATGACATAATTTCCTTTCCGAATTTCGAAACACGTGTCATTGCGGGCAAGTGCAGTAATCGGATCCAGTGCAGCTAGTGCAGGCGACGAGTAGGAGAGAGAATTTGCATTCATTTCTCATTTTGCTTTACATTTTATGCAAATTTGTGTTCATGAGCCAAATACTGCATATGGATTTCTATGGACAGACGTACAAACTTGTAGCCACACTTTATCTACAGTGATGTCATTTTACCAGAAGGCCTCAATTTTTGCTTATCCGAAGATTTGTTTGTTTATCATTTCCGTTGAACTGCATCAAACGAAATCTGATATTTCACCATGCCGGGTGGGAACGAATTCTCAATGTGTTTTTCTTGTCGCCAATAGATCATACTAACATATGTTCGGGGTTTTCGAGGTACATGAGACCGTTTCGCACATTACGGCAGTGTCCTAATCAACGTCGACTGC
The DNA here is from genome assembly GCF_030247195.1 of Topomyia yanbarensis. Classification (NCBI taxonomy): domain Eukaryota; kingdom Metazoa; phylum Arthropoda; class Insecta; order Diptera; family Culicidae; genus Topomyia; species Topomyia yanbarensis. Next base: position 93,680,499 of record NC_080671.1, read on the forward strand.
CGCAGGTTGATGTGCCCATCGTTCTCAATCGAGTGAACGATGGCGGTTTGTTTGTACAAACCGAGCAAGAAGTAAAGACGGAGAATCGAAACCGAACGGAACACTAAACGATTTTTCCATATAACCAAAACATTGGGAAATTAATCCGTCTCCTGTGCATTTAGAAATGCGAGGGTGTCCGAGACAAATGGGCGTTGTCGAAAATTGGAAGCGAGAACATGTGTAACGACCGACCGGGCGGCGCACGTCTCGTTTGGGTAAGATATATGTCTGTGTGATATGAATGAAGATTAGAGGTAAAAGTTGGTTTTGAATGACGTATAGTTTGAGCTTTGGTTCATGATAATATTTAATTTCTTCCTTTATAAATTAGTTTTGTTGGATGATGCGGATATAATCATTCAAATAAAATTGCAATTCTGACATTGAAGGCTGATTAATCTGTGGATTGAAAACAAGTTTATCAACATAATGGTTGCCTATTTAGTGTTTTTTTCAGGTAGCATCTATTGAAAAAACCTATTTTAATCCACATAGCGGTGCAATTGTGCCTTTCTCAATCATGAATCACGAGAATGTGTGCGTTGTTTATATTCATTAAAAACTTTTAAATGCATATATTACATTTTATTATTATACATCACATGACAACTATATACAAGAAAATAAATCATTATTCGAGTTCTAAAATTTTGAAAAAGAAAAAACAGCCATGGTAATATTGAACTGAAAAAAGGTGCGAAATCGGCAAAGTCCCAAAAAGTCGATCTTTAGAAAAAAAAAATTTCGATATAACATAAAATCTCGACGTTTCATGCATTGAAAAAAAATGAGTTCCGGCTTATATGGGAATTTCATATGTGACCGGACGATTTAGTCTATATTTCCGGACCCACATAAGCGATCCGTGCGAAATTTTATTGACATCTATGGGGATATTATAGCTATCATTTGGGACTAAGTTTGTGAAAATCGGCTCAACCATTTTTGGGAAACTGATGTGAGTTCGTAAATTTTGAAAGATGGCCGCTTTTCCCGGGCACTTCCGGAACCGTCTATGGTGGTCAATGTAGTCAACGAAAGTTTGGTTGGCCGTCGGTGACCTAGAACAGCAAATTTAAGTTGTTTGAGAGACATTTTAGCGAAATTTTTACCTTTTTTGCTTTCATCGGAGTATCGGTTTGAATCACAATTTGCTATGTGATCGCACGCCACAACCTGTAACTCCGGAACCGGAAGTCGGATCGGGATGAAATTAAATAGCCATTTACGGGGACGCAATACCTTTCATTTGAGGCCAAGCTTAGTCGAATCGGTCTAGCCATCTCCGAGAAACCGATGTGACTGTTATTCTGAATTTAGATACTTCCGCCGGGGCTTCCGGAACCGATGATGGTGGCCAATGTGGCCAAATAGACTTTGAATGGATGTTAGTGACCTAATACTACAAATCGAAGCAGTTGTGGTCATATTTTGGAAAAAATTTCACCTTTATACATTCATTGCAGAATTTATTAAAATCGACATTTTCTGCGTGTTCGTACTCATCACCCTGTAATTCCGGAACCGGAAGTCGGATCCATTAGAAATTCAATAGCAGCCTATGGGAACGTTGCACCTTTCATTTGAGACTAAGTTTGTCAAAATCGGTTCAGCCATCTCTGAGAAAAATGAGTGACATTTTTGGTCACATACACACACACATACGCACATACACACACATACATACATACACACATACATACACACAGACATTTGCCGAACTCGACAAACTGAATCGAATGGCATATGTCACTCGGCCCTCCGGGCCTCCGTTAAAAAGTCGGTTTTCAGAGCAATTGCAATACCTTTCTATTGAGAAAGGCAAAAAACAATGGAATATAATTCTTCTCACCCAACAACCATGATAATTGCGATAACAGTTAGGCGCACTCTTTTCAAAACACATCATCAGGTGGGTAAAGCAATCATAGCGATTATTTTTTGACTGAAAAATTAATGATGGAAAGGATTCTTTCTTTCCGCGAGGTACGCGTAAGTGTCTTTGCTTATGGACCTGCCCGACCCTTTTCGAGTTTCCCTAGTTTTTGGAGCTACTGTAAGTCTACCCGCATCCAGTGGAAAAAAACCTTGAACTGATGGTGGTTTCTAATCACATCACTTCAAATCACACATGCAATTTTGTCCCGTCCAGTGCGATTGCCATTTAAAATTTTCGCTCTCTCTCTCTCTCTCTCTCTCTCTCTCGAGCAAAACGTTCTTCAAACAGCCCGACATGTGCTTTATCAGATTCACCAACACTAAACTCGTATCGGTGACCACGCCGTCGATCTCAATTTTGTGAACGGGCATGTAGACGCGGTAGCCCTTCATAAAAGACTTGTCACCAGTCACGCAATATGTGTGCTGTAGATAGGATATCAGAACTCTGTGCTTATCCGAGTGAGCTTTCAAGATACCTGTCGTGACCGAACCGTCAGTTATGTCGAAATCTTTAGTGTAAAGGGCGAACACGAAATTATTGCGACACATTCAACAGGGCATAACTTTTTTACCATTGGGTAAAAATGAACCAAATTTTGCACACTTTCTCATTGATGTGTATTGTTTACATGCTGTCAAACTCGAAGTCGTGTTTTTCGATTCAACGAAAATGGAGGTGAACCAACGCGAGTCGGAAGAACAATTTTTTTCCAAACACCTGGAATTTCCTGACCTGTCGCACCGGCAGTTGGGAAAAATGTTGAACATTCACCATTCAACCGTCTCCAGAGTGTTGAAGCGGTTCCAGGAGCGGTTGACGTTGGACCACGGCAAAGGAGCTGGAAGAAAACCGGGACCGGAGAACAAAAAGACGGAGGGAAAGGTGAAGCGGATGATTAAAGCAAATCCCAACGTCTCAAGCCGTGATTTGGCTAAAAAGATCGGCATGTCGCAGAGCTACGTCCGGAATGCAAAGAAGAGAGCTGGACTACATACATACAAGGTACAGAACTTCCCAAGCCGCGATGAGCGGTAACAATCGACGGCTAAAACTCGGGCACGGAAGCTCTACGAGAAGATGCTGACAAAATATGGCTGCTGTGTGATGGACGACGAAACGTATATATAAGCCGATTTTAAGCAAATTCCGGGGTTGGAGTTTTTCACCGGCAAGAGCAAGTTCTATGTGGACGACAAATTTAAGAAGAAGAAAATGTCAAAGTTCGCCTCCAAATATCTCATTTGGCAGGCCATCTGCTCTTGCGGTCTGAGAAGTGAGCCTTTCGTGACAAAGGGCACAGTAAATGGCGAGATCTACAAATCTGAGTGCCTCGAGAAGCGCCTTTTGCCGTTCTTGCAGCAGCACGACGAAGCTCTGCTATTTAAAAGTGTCTTGGAGTGGTAGAGGCCAAATCTGTCCATTTTGTTCCAAAGGACATGAATCCGCCAAACTGTCCGGAGCTGCGCCCGGTGGAGCAGTACTGGGCAATGATGAAGCGGGAACTTCGGAAGAGCAAGAAGACAGTCAAAGACGGGAAGGACATGTTAAGAAAATGGAAAAAACTGAGAAACTGGTACCGGGTGACACTATTAAGACTTTGATGGAGGGCATCAAGCGAAAATGCGTTCAATTTTACACTCAAGGCTCCATCGATTAACTTTTCTTTTGATTTTTGAAGTAAATATATCTATAAAACTACCCTAAAATTTTGATTTTAAACATTATAAGGAAATTGGCATAACATTTTCGGTGTCGCAATAATTTCGTATTCGCCCTTTATCAGCGAGCTATCTTTGACCCGAAAGTAGATCAGATATGGCCCGACCGAACTCAATGTGCATGATTTTAAATGGGAATTTGCAGTCTTCGATGACGAATCTCGTCCGACATTCATTATACCATCATCTGGGTCATTTCAGGTGAGAGTTAGTGTAGGCACGGGCCCGAGACAAAGTGAAAACTTGCAGAATACGAAGAAAGAGACAGAAATTACGGAAGATATAACAAATTGAAAGACAAGTCAGGGGATAGTGATTGATACTATGGGAAAAAATTAAGGAAAATATATTCTATGCTGTAACTTTTGAAGTAGCACTTAGAAAATTACAAATCATGCCTCTTTTTAAAGGAAATAACCTTAGTGTTTGAATGCAGATATTTCTGTTTCTCGAAAAATACGGGAGAGTGGGGAACTGGGTTATTTTGTCTCCAAAATCCCCTATTTTCAGTAACATATCTACCCCGTGATGCAAATTATACATTTTTTACAGTTTTTCAAATGTGATAAATCTCACATGTTGAACGGAACCTTTTTAACTTTTGTCCGAATACGAGAAGTTGGGGTTATAGGGTCTTTTGTCATTCATATTACATTTATTTTTCTTCAATCAATTTTCATAAAATGTAATTTGTTGAACATGGGATTCTTGGAAATAAAACAAAAATTGATTCGTTACCAGTGAAATTCAGAAACATCAAATGTTTTGATAATAACTCTAGCATTTTTTCATTAAATGTCCTAATGCATTAACTTCCTCTGATCCCTAAGCGTATTTTACACTAAAAGTAGAAAATTAAATAAGAATTTATTGATAAATGGAGTTAATATGTGCAATTTAATGATAAAAATGTGAAATCGAGGCTAAATGTTAGAAAATTTAGAGTTTTGAACTTTGCCGGTACCGAATCTATTTTTATTTTGTTCTGAAGGATTTTCCACGTTCAACAAGGTACAGTTTATTACAATTGAGTAAAGAATAATAGAAATATATGCACAAGAAAATGATAAAATGTAATATGAATGACAAAAGGCCCTATAACCCCAAGTTCTCGTATTCGGACAAAGGTCAAAAAGGTTCCGTTCGAATTCTGAGATTTTTTCACATTAGAAAAACTGCAATATATGTATGATTTGCATCATTGAGCAGAATTTTTTCTAAAAAATAGAGGATTTTGGTGTCAAAATGAACCACTACCCCACATTCCCGTATTTTTAGAGAACAGAAATATCTTCATTCAAACGCTAAGGTTATTTCCTTTGAAAAGAGGTATGAAATGTAATTCTCGGAGTGCTTCTTCAAAAGTTACAGCATTTAATATATTTTTCTTCCATATTTTCCCATAGTTCCAATTTCAAAAATTTCAAGCGAAGTGGGCGGGGGTCTAGAATTGTCCAAATGATGTGAAATTTGGCATCTGAGCTTACTTGGACATTTATCACAATATGAGATGCTCCAGTGTTTATTGATCAATGCCGGCGCCGGCCAGGCCCGAACGTAGAAAGATGAAAGAAAAGGGACGGAATCTTAGTTCGATACTTGCTTTTGCTAGAGGCCGTATATACCCTAAGGAGGTGAATCTGCTACCTGGACTAGATATCGACCAATCAATTCATGGACCGGGGACCAACGGCATTACTTCCCTTCCGAAGGAAGACGTGACCACAGATTGTTCACCTCAGAAAAATCTCAACGACCTCGGCTGGGATTGAACCCAGGCCAACTGGGATGGGTGCCGGTCACGCTTACCACTCAACCACCGGCGCCGTCTTAAGTTATCGTTGAAAAATCCAACTGAAAAAGAAAGTGGAAATAAATACCAATGAGGCGCGAAACTGAGATTCCGCCAAGGACGCCTAATATTGTTGGTAATGGAATACGGATGCTTCTGCTTCCGCTCGGAACATCATTTACGGATATCCTCAGTTCCATTGACGCTATTCGCTCGATTAAACGTGGAAAGCAATCCTCGTATTTTTTGGGAAAAATACGGGAGCTACTGAGTGCTGTGACTAATACGATAACCTTGGTTTGGGTCCCTTCTCATTACTCCATTCCGGGCAATAAGAAGGCGGACTCAAAGACCAATCTGCTTCAACTAATTTTTCAGTCTTACTGAATCTCGAAAACTGGCAAACTTCGTGGAGCAATGGTGACCTAGAAAGGTGTCTACATTCGATCGTCCCGAAGGCATCGACGAAACCTTGGTTCAAGGGGATGGATGTGAGCCGCGATTTAATTCGTGTGATGCCCCGGCTTAAGGCAAATAATTACACGCTGGATGCACATCTTCGGCGTATTGGGCTCGAGGAGAGTGGGCGACGGCAATCACGACATCGAACAAATTATCTGGGCGTGCACTGAGTGTAGTTCCGCCCGGTCTCTGCTAATGGATATACCCCCCCCCCTCTAGGAATGCCACTCAACGTCCCAGTTCGGGATGTACTGGCAAGCCGCGATCTCCCTCATATGTCCCGCATCTATCTCTTCCTAAAATCAAACAATATTATAATTTAACCTCTCAGAAGTCCCCTGTATCTTATATTGCTTTTAATCCGAGGCTGAAATCAACTCCTCCCCGTCCTGAAAATGTCTTTCTGAAGCAAATAGCTCTTTGTCAGAAAAAAACGAATTTGAATCTGTTTCCCTTTCATTAAATTAAAAGTTCTGTATATTAAAATTTGTGTGTATATAGAATGTATATTCAATTGCCCACCCCCAACCCTTAATAATTGATCCCCAATGTACTTTGAACTGTACTCCTAGTTTAAGGTAGTCTAAAATTGTCACTCATCTTAAGATAATTGCTCCTTAGTTTTCAAATTTGCCTTCTCAAATAAACAGACTGATTTAAAATAATAGACAAATTGTGTACTAGTATAAAACGTTTTCTGCTTTGTCTACAACTAGAAAATATAATACTAGCCTCTCTTCTTGGCCTAGATCAGAAATAGTATCTTTAAAAATAATCTATTTTTCAACTAAAAGTCAAATGACTCGTTTGGCATAAAGCACAGAGAGATGTACAGTTTTTTCTTACGACTCGAAGAAAGCGTGCATAATACACGTCTAACTCCACCACCGAAAGCAGTAAATATTGCCGATTTCTCCAAACCAGTAGCCATTCGACCGGAACTGCCGATAACCTACGTAGCGGCCGCAGGTCAAAACCTGGCCAAATGCCATTGCCAAATTTTCTGAGAACCGTCGCCGTTCCGATTACAGTCCGCTGCTTTCCGACGATAAGCAGCACCATTCAACTCATTCCGCGCATGAGATTCGGTTGTGGTCCGTGCGCTTCGCGATTGCGCCACCACAAATGCTAATTCTCAACGAGGAATTCGTACTTATCAGCACTTCTTTCCGCGTTGATAGACGGTTACCACACATGCATTGAAGTCCCGGCCGACCGCAGCGGTTCGGGTTCAGTGTGACGACCGCCACAAAACATACTTGTGTACATATTATATTTTGCTCTAAATTCGCGGCTTATCAAAAAATCCTTCACATGCTTTCTTGCCTTTAGGTTAGGAATCAGGCAGTCGATCTGTACACAGTTTGTTGCATGTTGAAAAGATCCGTCGCCATACTCACGGTCTGACTGTAATTTGCCTTTGAGAAGCATTAAATATATCTATCCAGACCGCTTCGTCTGGATCAAATGCTCAAAGCTGCAGCGGTAGACAGAAAATTGTTTTGCCAACGCGTCAGGTTCGCCAGTTCGGGCGCGAGGATTTACGTTCATCGTTCGCTACCTTCTATTCTTCGTTTGGCATGTCCACCGTACATAGTGTTGAAGTTTGAATTAACAAAATGGTTTTTGTTTAAAGTGTCGAATGGAATATGTTATGTACGGGATGACGAATATGTTTACGAACTTTAGTAATGGACTTTTTGACTCCATTTGGCTCGGACTAGGGTTTATTGAAATTAGAAACCAAGAACAGTGTCAGGGTCAATAGTAAAATGGAACGATTCTTCTAACGCAAAACATTTTTTTCGAGAAAAAAAAATTCTCCACGCTTTTCTTTTCTTTTAATTATGGAAAATAATCAATGACGTTAAGATTTTTCATTTTCATTTCTGAATCGTAGGCAATGCTGACTTTATACCAGTCGGGGCTTCTGAGCGTTACTCAATTAAAGGGTCCTGAATATGGTCGTACGCAACAGTAAATTTCGTATTGGTGTATTGAATGCAGACTGGTCAAAACTATCTTAATCTTATCTAGCTCTCATTAAAAACCAATGTAACTGAACGCCTATATGTTGAAAAATTTAGTGGTCTATTAATACTTGCAACAAAAACAAAATTCTGCTAATATCTTTAAAAAGTCAGCACGTTTATAAACATCTCGGTGGCTCTGGCATCTTGGGCGCCTATTAGGTTTTATACTAACTTAAGGGGTTACATACCTTTTTGTGAGAAAAAATTGAAGAAAGTTTTAATTGATGTAAAGGCATAAAGCAATAATTTTATTGCATCGAAGTTATAGTATTTTGATAGAACATTTTTCAGTGAAAAAACAAGCATTAGTTTATAAAAAATATATTGATAATGGACGGAGTTACGGCTTTTTTCCCCGAAACCTTTTTTACATGTACGGCTTTTAAATTTCAAGTTTCCACTACTCTTGGTACATGAAGCGCGCTTCGAAGCGCTATAACTTTCGATCCATTACTCGGATCTTTTTGAAAACTTGGGAAAATATTCTCAACGAGTTGTATTTACACATAAAGAAATATTTTTTTTTCGATTTTTTGTAACATAAAAAGGTATCTAATCCCTTCGCATAACCTGGCGAACTGAACCGGATGAACTTCGACTTGCAGTTTTCGGTGGTTTGTTAACATATCAAAAAGTCCATCCATTGAATCAAACTCGCGGAATTGACAAGGTAAACATCCCCAATTTTCAAACATGAATGTCATTTATCTAGAGTTCTAGAGGTGACGGTATCTTGTAAAATTCATATACAGGGTGTTGGTTCACGGTTAAGATCCTCTTGAGGGGTGATAGACAATAATATTCGAAAAAAATTGTGCTGTACATACTATCAAATCTCAACAGAGTTACAGAGTTATTGAACTTTTTATGTAAAAAACTTATTTGTCTTAAAATACCTCTAATTCAAAAAGTAGGTACACTTTGTATTTTAAATCTTTTAGTTCCATTGGATAGGTGTGAAAATTTCCTATTGAATGGTGTTTTCATATCTTTCAGATAATTAATTTTAGTTAACTTTTGGTTGTAAAATAGTTAAAAGTTAGTGTTTTTGATGAGGTTTTTGTTTATTTCCTCAAAGTAATGAATTATGATGATAACAATATCTATTACCCAAAAGTTGTGTTTCAAAATGATTCATAGTTTGTTCCTCAACATCATATTCTTATCTTTTCTCGTTTCTTTGTTATTTCAATGTTAAATTTTTCTTGTTATCGACTTGCAAGTGCTTAATACACTCTAGTCCAAAATATGCTTTATATCGTTATTCGCTAGATTTCATTGGAAAGCTGAGATAATTTTCTACCGATTTATGCATAAATATCTTTTAGCTAGAAGTATTAAATGACTTTTTACAAGTAAAATAGCTAAAAAGAGTGTTTTTCAAAGAGTTTTGTGTTAATTGTAATTATTAATCAACAGAATTTATCGTTGCTATTGTTCATTGGATCCCTCTCAACATTCTCTATAATTTGTTATTTGACACTTCATCCGTATCTCTTTTCATCTCGCTGCAATTTAGTAGTAAACACAACATGACGTCAACGCAAATGTATTGGGTTTGAAAGCGTTGTTTTTGCATATGAAATGATGCGATAAACATAATTTTGCGCCGAAACGAAAACAGATAAATGAAGTCAAAGAAAGAATTGGGTCATTAAGCTATATATACTTTTCCGTTCCATTCGATAAATTTTAGGTCCAATATACATAATATAACATTATTTCAAAAAAAAAAAATCGTTATAATAGGTAAAAACGATTTTTTTGTTTTTAAAATAAATCTTATGTAAACTTGGCAACCATACATAGGAAAACTGCGATTGTTTACACCTGGCCTATCAAGACAACACCCAAAATGAAAAAAAAAACTATATGCATTGGATGTTATTTATGTCAAATAAAAATAAGCCTGCGGAAAAACCAGGAAAACATGTATTCATTTTTTTCTGACAGGGCATCATTTGTCCTGAATTTCGATATTTAAATTTAAATTTTATTTTCACGTTTCCTAAGTTGGAAAAAAACATTGTTGCAATCACGAAAATCAGCTTTATCGATGTAATAAAACAAGATTTTTTTCTCATTTAATGACCCAATTGTAGAACTTGCTGAGATGTATTATTTCGATAATAATAATGGTTATGTTTATAATGCACTATTTGAAGAAAATTAACGAAAATGCTAATAATAACACTAACTTTAAACTAATTTACTTCTAAAATAATACTAAATTCACATAACTGAATGGCATTAATACATTTTTTCTGTGGCATTTTTTTTGGCTTTACAATGAAAACAAAAAAATACAATAAGTGTCATACTTTTTCATTTGGAGCTAGTATTAGAGAAAATAATATAAAAGTATTCAAGCTCAATAACCCAAACACATGGAAACAAGAAAAGATAAGTGTATCATGTCAAAGAACAAATTATGCAGCTCTTCCAGATGAACAATATGAACCATTAAAGTGGTAATGTTGACTATTGAGATTGTCGAGAAATAAACAAAAAATCGATAAAAAATGTTTACTTTTAAATAAATTAGTTCTAAAAGGTTACCTAACCTCATCAACTGAAACAAATGAGGAACAATAAAAAATGTTCTCATCTTTCTAATGGAACTAAAAGATTCAAAAAACAAAGTATCTTTTTTAAGCATTTAAAGACGACCCAGTTATTTATAGAAAAAGTTCAATAACTCTGTAATGGTTGAGATTAAATGGTACGTGTAGAACGATTTTTTTCCCCAAAAATGATCTTCTATCACCTCTCGGGAGATTCATAACCATGAACCAAACACCCTGTATACTGCCTTAATGGTTTTCTAGTGCCATGTTTATATCACAATAATATGATACTATTCATTCTTTATTATTCATCTCAAGTGTGTCGCGTAAACACGAAGTATATACACGGAAAAAATGTTCCTAAAATAGCGAATAAAGTGTCATGAATTCTGGAACAATAATGTTTTTACGTTACGAAAACAAGATCATGAACAAAAATCATGTTTTATAATTAGCTTCAATTTCCCTACAGTAACGCCTGACTAACGCTTTTATTAATTGATATATGTGAATTTTAGTCACGTTTCAGGCAACTTTATGAACATTATTCAAAGGTTGACTCGTGATTTTATTCACAGATTCAGGAGCATAATTTAGAGTCGTAACCGTCGGTTACGATGAGCAATTGATGGCTTCGCCACAGGCCCGTGCGCAAGGGGAGGGTTTTGGGGGTTCAAACCCCTCCTCTGAGTGTTTTGAATGACTTTTGAATATTTGTTAACTTCCTGATTTGGAAAAAAATATTCTGTGAGCCATTTTAACATACAAAATGTCATTTGGGTTCGGTCATTCTAGAAACAAGGTTTTGAAGGGCTGTAAAAGGATGTAAGTCAAGTTGGTCGGCATCGCTGGATCGTTTTACGTCTTGAAATGTTTCGATATTAACAAGAGTTGTGAATAGATCAGTTACACAGCAAAGGTTGGTCAGCGAGCTAGCAACATCAGCTATAGAGGAATAATAACGATTGAACAACACGAACTCGGAGAAAATCGGGATATCATTGTCTAGAGAAATTTCACCGCATGTGATCTCTGCACCACAGTGGCTGAGAACTAGCTCACGAAAATGTACATCGGTAGGCGGAGAAATTCCGCCGTCGGGAAACTCTCAGCACCAGCTAGTAAATAAATAGGAACGAGTATCGCCAACAAGGATAACAAACCCTGCGAAGATGGTTCTAAAGAGATGAATGTAGTTATGTTCGGCATTTCTGGATTGGATCGCGTCTCGACAGGAGGCGATTTTTGCTGCTGCAGGTCAATTATACAATGAAGGCTGGACAGCAAGCAAGAAACAGCATAAATGAAGAAAAACACGAACGATTAACCAAAAATAAAAAGAACCAGAGCACAATCCCTGCTGAAGTAATACATAACGGTGGCCCCGGTAGGATAAAGATTGGGAGGAACAAGATGGTTTAGTCGGTAGGTTTACTGCAAACCACCACAAAAAGAATCCGACACCACCATGATTCAACAGGTGTCCGATCAAGATTCTTTCTCGATAACAGACATTGTCTCAATTTGTTGAGCCCAGTCGACACAAGATTCAGCCTTCCGGGCCTCTGAAAAAATCGTCGCCGTTTAAGGGTTTCTATACTCTCCTTATATAAGAAACGGAAAAAATCAAAATCCCTCCCTTGAGAATTTTCTGCGCACGGACGCCACAATATAGATCATTTCTTGACAAACATAGGTATAATTAGGGCTCAAAAACTTACTGTCAAAATTTTCTTTGGGGAGAAATTCCGGACGAACCTTTATTCATCCAGCATAGCCGTTGATAGTAAACAAAAGAGAAAAGTTTTATCTTTTTTTGACTGCTATGCACCATGCTTGGTTAATAACGGTTTCTCCAGAATTTCTCCTCAAAGTGAATTTTTGACGTTTGAATTTTGAGCCCAAATCATATGTTTGTAGAGATTTCCAGTTGTTCAATATTACGCCCTCCTGGTACCCCTTTTCCTGTATCATTCCACGCTGACACTCAAATGCTACCCACACTTTCAATGACATTTGTCTACAGCAGTACAAGCCTTATTCAGCCGCCTCCACAGTGCACGGGTGAAGCGTTCAGGAAAGGGTGAGCAAACGGATATAGACGAGCTGTCAAACCTCGGAGATGTTCGGTTCATCTCCGGTCTCAACCTACGACTTAGAAAATCTCTGGTCTCAACCTACGATTTAGACGTTGTTTTAGGCTCAGCTCTAGGCACTGATCCTTCTTTCTGCTCTTACAATCAAAGAAATTAGAAGTGCGTGCGGTGTTCTTAATTTTCTAAAGTAATTTTTGTTAGGTGTTAAAAGTGATGCAAGGTTATTAATTTAATGTGTTTTTTTTAGTTACAGTAAGTTTAATAGAAGTCCACAGTTAAAAGGATGAATGTGCATGGAACGATACAGTTTAAAAGGTGTTTCTATAACAGTTGATTAGCGCCTAAAATAATTAATTTGAAATTTAATTGTGCAAAAAATAAAATGACAGTGAGAAGTTGGTTCACAGACAAATTAAAATACCGGAAAAGTGAAAATTGGGTATAACAAGTAGAAGTGAAGTTGATAGCAGTTACCATATGATTTTATGGCTATGTTGCTAATACCTCTGGGCAAGTTCTCAGCTTTGATAGCCCCCCCCCCCAGCGCTCTCCTACTGTCATCTTCTGTCTTCACCAGATAAAATAAAACAGCAAGTAGCAAATAACGTAACATAAAATAATGTTATTTATCAGGAATGTGTACTGTTTATGATGTTTTATGGTGATGTTGCTTGAATTTCGTTAGTCTTCGTCATTGCTTGTCGTTCAGGAAGTTGAAACAGGTAGCTTTTGAGCATCCCCTACGTAATACACCCGTTTGCTGGTCCTCATCTGGTTGCATTATCTGCAATATTACTGAAGGCAAATGGGTCCATTTGACGGTGGGTGACATTCATATTCACCACAGGAAATCATAATTTCTCCGACCCTGAGTATCTAGATAATAGGTAAAAGAGACCGACTATTTATACAATGTGAACTAATTCATGGTTTATTATATCTTGATCAGGATTGTGACCTGTCTTTCGTTGGTCACAATAAATCCGTGGTCACTGGGCCAGCTTAATATAGACCCCTAGAAATTTTGTGTAAATATTGTCAGTAAATGTCTAAATGTGAAATAAATGTCATAGCTTCCGTGTTTACATGTTTGAAGGATGTTTATTTCATGTTTAGTGGTGTTCGGTTGGTGCCCGTCAGCATTTATTCATTCATTTATTTATTTATTTATTTATTTATTTATTTATTTATTTATTTATTTATTTATTTATTTATTTATTTATTTATTTATTTATTTATTTATTTATTTATTTATTTATTTATTTATTTATTTATTTATTTATTTATTTTTTTATTCCATATTGATTTATTTACATTTTTTGTTCATTTGTTTATTTGGTGAAAAGTAAAATTATATAATGTAAAGGTTATGCATGCAACCAATCCGATCTAAAAATTCAAATAAACGTTTTATCGGGTCACCAACCCAACCAGATATGTAAATAATGTTTTCCTTTGCTACGCTATATACAAGAAGAGGTCATCGATTGAGAGTGGTGATGGTTTCCGGGGGCACGGGGAAAAAAAAGGGCTTCCCGCGTCGAAAACGGGATCAATTAGTGACATCAGGTCCGAGGAGTGATGACCCGCAGCAGCGTTATCCCTTCGTCATACGGGATTGTGCGTTTTGACAGTTCGTTTACTCCGTTTATGCAAGTTTGTGGGTTCTCAAAGATCCGAAGCGAATACGAATCTAGAACGTTTATTCCTGGTAGGATCAGTTGAGTTGGGTTACAGTGTGCTGTGTTTTACTATAGCCCAGTCCCGTGAAGAAGTAGTGTGACGCGAGTGCTACTTTTGGACGAATGACGCCATTGCAAACTAAGGCGGTATATGGACTGAGGCCAACGTTATTCCTGTGACAAGAAACTAACCGTAAACCCCGCTCGATAGCGTGAAATCGCTCGGGTCATTCTGTGCACAGTGTACCACTCCCGAACCCTTTTCGAAAACGCAGGCTACACGGCCGAGTTGCCGCCTCAACTGGATCCCGACCGACGGAAGCACCCGGTCTAAACACCCGTCAGCTATACCTGTTCCTGCACGACACCGCAGTCCCAGGAGACCCAGCGAAGTGGCATGTCGATCACCGTTCGTCCCGGCCGTAACGATTCCCAGATTAAAGTAGTGGAATAAAATAATAACTTGCGCAAGTATTTTGGTGTTAGTGTTTAAGCTCCGAAATAAAATGTCTGGTCTGTCTAATTAAGCTGTTTGTGATATAATTATGTGATGTCCTTGTGGTTAATTGTCTAGTTTGTGTTTATAAATTTGCCTTGAGACCACGTATTGAGGGAAGATAGTCCACTCAGAGAAATTCTCCTGGAGACCGCAGAAAACGACCGAAATGCCGTGTACCGTAAACCGCAGTGAAAGTGTCAGTCCGCGCAGTAGTTCGTAATAGTTGCAACAGGATCTGCTTTTCGTGACTGTGAAATAGTTCACAAAATCAAAACAATCTGAAAATTTTCTCGTAAACTATTTCGCGTAACTCGGAATACTATTCATGAATCCTTTCAATCCTCGTGAACTAATTCATGATTCCTAATATATTAGTCATAAATCATGTATTCGTGAACAGGTTCATAATTTCTAGTATAATACTCACGACTGACGATGTGTGCCCGTGAAATAGTTCATAAAATCATAAATAATATTCATATATTCGTGAGCTAGTTCATGATTTCTAGTACAGTATTTAAGTCTCGCTACTCGTGCTCGTGAAATAGCTTACAAGATCATAAATTATTATTCATGGATTCATAATCGGGTTCATGATTCCTAGTACATGATATACGATCTATTTTGCGTGCTTGTGACATGTAGAAGATATCTCTAATCATTTTCAATTACCCTATCAAACACAAAATATATGCAGTTTCGTTCATCTAGAAGAGCTATAGGCATGTATCCAGACCCAAGAATGGAACAGTCTGTAATTCAAGAAACTAACTGCTTCAAATATCTTGGACTTCACTTAGACCCCACACTCTCCTGGATTGAGCATATAAAATCTATAGAGAGAAAAGTTGCATCGTTGTGTGGGGCTATGCGTAAAGTACGCTCTTTTGTTCCCCAGCATGTACTTCTAAAATTTTATTATACGCACATCCACTACATCCGCTGAACTACCTGGTATCTGTGTGAGGCCGCGCCAGCATGTTGAATCTGAAAAAGCTACAATCGCTTCAAAACAGATGTCTTAAAATTATTTATAACAAACCAATTATGTACCCTACTACTTTGTTATACAATAATAATGCCCATAACATTTTGCCTTTGCTTGGGTTGACTAACTACCAAACAATAATATACATCCACAATGCTTTGCTTAATACTATTGCATATAACAATTTAGAATTTACAACAGGCATTCGAGCTCACAGCATTAGACAAGCCAATCATTTATCGTACTCCTGAGTATCCACGAACCTTGGTCAAAGACGCATTTCTTTCATCGGACCTAAGTTTTTCAACCAGCATCCTACTATTTAAAGCAAATCACATGTCTCACTCGTTTCCAAGTAAACTAATTTTTAAAAATAAAATAGAATTTTTAATTAAGGGGGTCTTCTACTCGCGAGGCCTAAAATTGAGCACTTTTTGGGTATAAATTGTAAAGCTCAATGGATTTAGAAACTTTTTTTTATTTTGAAGTTACATGTTTTGACTTTTCAATTTTACTTTTGAAGACGAAAAGAAAAATCTCTCGCGACCTTGAAACTTTTTTGATGGCATTGATGTTGAAACTGCATGGGTTCCCGCTTAAGTAAAGTTGTGCCAAATTGGGTAATCTGTAATCAGAAAACTTATATTTTTTATAGTCATGGTCATGTTGGCCATGTTTAGACGAGAGAGAGATTTCTTTTATTTTATAATTTGTAAAAGTTATGTAACGATTTGTGAAAATTTCTAATATTTACGTTATTTTTGCACTATGCTATATTCAACCCTAAGTAGAAAAATTGGGTAAACACCAATATTTCTCACCAGGACGAAAATTTTTGGTAAAACCAGTCTTTGCACCAGTCTTTGCACTGGTCAAACGTGATGTCCCGTCCGAGCAGAAATTCTGTTTATGCCGATAAGACACAGTTAAGCCGAAACTTGTCTTGCCTTAGCAGGCCTATGCGAAAGCACTATGCTATATTTCGCCCTAAGGAAAATCGTGACAGAGGTCCTTCAGGTGATTTCATGAACATAAATTGAACTACGCTGCCAGAAAAATTCGATGCAAATCTCGTGACTAAAATATTAGGATAACGTGAATAAAAAAATTACGAATATCGTGACTGAGGTCCTGAAATCATGAATATAAATCGCTACTCTTCCAGAGAAATTTGATGGTAAACTCATCAATAGAATATCACGGCAATTCGATAAGAAATTACGAAAAATGTGATGGGCCTGCCTAGTCTTAGTTTTTCGTTCTAAGTTTATAACTGATTCGCTCTAGAATACCTATCCGTCTTTCAATTTCATTGATTTCGTTTCTCTTAGTCTCAAATTTGCCGAAAATAACCAACAAAATCGATACAGTAGAACCTTGCGGCAATTAAAACATAGTTACACATTATCATTTTTATGAATTTTTAAACAGATTTTTTCCGTGTAATAGTCATACATTTTGAAAGCTGCGTTCAACCTAACTTTGAGAAACTTAATTTGAAGATATTTAGATTTCTTCACGTTGAGAAATAGTGTCTCTCTTGGCTGGTGTTTGCTGAGACTTTCGGTTGACAAAGTAAATGTATCAAAATATGTATCCGGCATACTTTCCCATTCGCGCTTATGGCCCATTGAACGACCGAAAGACGATTTCGCTAGATTTTCAAAGCAGCGTGCACTCAGTGCATTAGCGCGACTGCCGGATGGTTAATAGTAATTTATCGAAAAATAAATTTTGGCCTGAAAAATAGCTGACAAAGTTTATGGCGCTCAGTTTGGCTTAACGCAAGCCATATAATGAAAGGCTATAGAATCACTCCAATAATCGATTTTTCAACCGAGAACCGGAGGGCCGATTCAGTTCGTTAAGATCGCAAAATATATGTGTGTGTCAAATAATGCCACCCAATTTTCTCAGGGATGGCAGAACCAATTTGCACAAACTTAGTTTCAAATGAACGGTTAATGTTCCTACAAGCTACTATTGAATTTTTAGTTGATCCGACTTCCGGTTCCGGAGTTACGGGTTGCAGCGTGCGATCACACAGCTAATTCCGATAAAAACTGGTAGCACTATGATGGCCGAATGATGCAATACATATGCAAATGGGTTCAACATTACTGCGGATATAGATCACTAATAACCAACCGAAGTAGCTTTAATCACATTGGCCACCTATGACGGTTCTTGATGCCTCCGGGAAACTCGCCAAGTTCCTAAGCTAATATCATTCCTATTTTCAGCGAACTCTTAAAGAAAGATAAAATACAATGATTGACTGCTATTGAATTTCATTAAGTTCTGATTTTTGGTTCCGGAGTTACAGCTTGGTTTCTGCGGCCCCACAGGAATTTCTCATATAAACCGTAATCGTAATATCGCATAGGTTAAAAATCTATTGAAATAAACATCAAATACTTAGAGTCGCTGGCCTATATCAATGATGGTGAATCAAATATTCTTGGAATATATTGTCCTCTATCGATAATTTCGGAAGTCCCGGGTTCCGGGCATATTCCAGAACTCAAGCCACTTCGGTGATAACTGAATCAATTTTCACTCACATTGTCTAAAATGGAAGGTATAATATTAAGTTAGCTGTTGCGCCCCCCATCCACCCTCCTTCTTCCTGTTACACCCCTCCCCACTCTCACCTCCCCCCCCCCGCTCTCAGGCCAACCTCACACCCGCATTTCCTTCAACCACCGATATACCAAAATATATAAGGTTGTTCCCGATGCATCCTCCCCTCCCACTAATTATTCCCCCACTTACCCACCACCCCGCATTTCAAATTACGTTAACACGAAGATAACATTGAACTCATGCTGATTAAGTTAATTAAATATGTTTTTGTTTGTTTCAAGTGTATCACATATTGCTCATGTTAAGCAAACTGGCTTAATGTTTATGAAAATTCGAAAGGAAACTGATAATGTAATGGATTCGGACTATCTATTACTAAACCTAAAATACTGAACAGAAATCAACACTCTGATTGTCGTCTTGCACTACAGTTTCTAAACCTTTTTCGTGTCATCACTGCACTGGCGCCAGTTCCTATAGTTACTTCCAATTTGAAATTAATTTATAATCTAATCCAGAATACGTACCACCGCCGATGATGGATCTGCAAGTAGCAGCACACCAAACACAACCACTATCACGTGGGAAACGCCCGGCACAGAAAGCTTCCGGTTTAACCGCATCGTTCGCAAAAGCTTGCTCCCCAGGCTCACACACTTAGAGCCTGCGGATATCACCATTTCCCAAACCGAAAACGCGTTAAAATTATTTAGCCACTTTCACGGTTGCACAAAAGTAAATCGGGTTCGATGCTTAATCACGCATGGTGATTAACTTTTTTTGTTCGTGTGTTTTTCTTTATTTTTCGATGCCGTCCGCGGAGCTCAATTTGTCCTGTCGAAGAGTTTTCACCAAACCGAGCAAAATATATAAAGAGAAATTTCCGAACGGCCCGGTCCTGAAGGAAACTACCGCTGGCCCTTGGGAGACTTTCTTGTGCGATCTTACGGAGTGACAGTGACAACGACGATGGCACCGCGTGAGACAGAGAATGGTCCGTCCGTTGGGAACCGACGTACCATCGAATGTTCTGAACGTTCGAAGCAATACTAAATTCATGCTAAGAGGCGAGCTGATTCCATGCTGCAGTCGGCCGTTTCGGTCGTGGGTTGGATCGCGAGCTACTTCGTGCGTGGTGCAAGGGATGATCGAAATGCGTTTGTTTTTTTTTCAATCTGATGCGTCGAGAGATTTCTTTTCTAGTCGCTTGCACCAAATTTTTAATTATTTGTTGAATAAATACCAGCTTAGAACATCGCTGTCAGCTATGGTGCAAGACGTTGGACAGTAAGCATTAAACACATGAGCCGTATTATATTTTTCATAATTAACGTAACGTTATAAATGTTTCGTTTAATTACGACACTTTCATAAGGTTTTCCTCATTTTTCTATTAGGAACAATATGCCCATAAAATTTCCTGGCGATATTAGGAACTATGTGAAAGCTGTAAACAGTAATCGAATTCAGGGCCCGCGGAACACTTTGTTCCGGAGTGGGTATTAAAATTCGGAGTGATTTGTACCCATAGTGACGAAAGTTTAGACATGTCGTGTGTAAGTTAAAATGAAAATTTCCAGATTATATCTGGTGGCTATTTGGAAATACTCTTTGTTAACGGGCTGTATGACCGACGGCTCAACGAAAATGTGTTTGTTAATTACTGAATCTAAAAATGTTCCACAGCTCCATTATTTTGAATTTTGTTGCATTAATTTATCGTTACCTCCGATAAAACCTTCTTTTTGTGGGTACTGAAGCCCGATTGATAGTGTTGGATAATAGGAAGGCATCTCTGACAACCGACATACTCAGGTTCAATGGAGGTTGATTTGGATATTTCTCCGATGGCAAAATTATGCCGATAAGTCTTCTTTTCGATACAAATTGTATGAATCTAATACAACCGGCCAGCGAATGATCTAATTCTGGACCAAAGATAAGCTATTTAACATCATCGAAATATATGCGTGATCTAACTAAGCAACACTCGGCTGTGAACGTAGAAGTATCTTGTCTACCTACCCGCCCGAGAGGTAGAGATTGATGGTGTAGTCTCCAACAGGGGTCTTAGGTGCGAAGGATGGGGTTGGCTGCTTGGTGAACTCTTTGCTTTAGTTAGTAAAAATTCCGGTTTGCAAGCAGTTTTTTAAATCATAAAATCATACAGAGATGAACGAATTTGATTTTGATTGGTTGCACAAACTTACTTACGGTGCTTAATGAGGGAGTAAGGGTTTCAGTGTGAACAATAAACACTCTTTTGGCATTTTTGTTTTAGAAATTTGGGTGAAGCGAGTTGATCAAAACTTTTGTGCATTATAATGTATCATTTCAATAACATTCTGTAAATGGAATGTGTAGGCAAAGTTTAAGCAGTTTTTGAATGGCAGTTAACACCGCAAATCGTGTTTACAAAAAGCTTCGTCACCGAGTCGCTTGTCAATATTTCTGGATAGAAAAATTACAGAATGTTATTTAAATGATACATTATAATGTACAATAGTTTTGATCAATTCGCTTCACCAATATTTCCAAATTCGCAAATAAGGTTTTTTTCACTCTGAAACCCTTACAATGCCCCCCCCCTTAAATGCGAAGTGTGTTTATATCATCAATTAGGCCTCTATGGCCAAACTATATTTTTGAGGATAATTGTGAACTTATTTTGGTTTTCTACTCGCAGAAGATTGTGATTAAATAATGAAGAAATACGCTCAACAATTAAACACGATTAGATTAAAGATAAGTATTCTTTGGGAAAAAATTTAATCTACCGATTATGTTCCCAAAAATGCGCCATGTCTAATTTTACTAAAAAGAAGATTCACCCGTTACCTGCAAAAAAATTAAAAAAGTGGGTTACCCTCTTTTGAAAGTCAGCCATTCAATTATTGGTTTTTCTATAAATATGAATGATTCATTTCGGGGTTTGCCTTACCACATTCAATGCAAATAAATCTTACTCCAGAAACCATTGATTTTGAAAAATCGATGATTTATAAAACACCGGCCTTTCACGCAATTAAACTAAACTGAATTTTTCTTTTATTCACCACCAACCATCCTCCTCCATCACCGAGTGACAGATTGATCACCCCTAGTTCGCTACTCCTTGCGCTGGTCGCTCGTGTTGGTTGTACCGGAGTTGCCGTTTGCCGAAGATCGGGACGTACGGGAATATTAAAATTTCCAAGATCGAGTCAGTAAGCTGTGAACGATCGGAGGCGCTAGATCGAAAGTAGCCGCGTCGCAGCGCCGACTGACCGACCGAGCGAGAGTGCAGAAGAAGGAGAGAAGTTTTGTGATCCTCGTCGTTACTGGCCCAGTGAGCCGTTCCTGCCACTTCGCGGATGAAGAAGTAAAATATGTACTTCACGACCAGAACTGCCTGACATATTCCACTTGTCGCCCTAAGAAAAAAAGAAACACCAACGTTGCACTGCTGGACGGGCCGAATAGAGCGTGAAGCCGAAAGTAGGAAAATCGCTAGCGCTGGCGGGAAACCGTGAACAGAAGATCGAGTTTTTTTCGAGTTAATTATTACTGGTGAAGTTCCTAAATTAGTCAAGTCTCGTCAGCCGTAGGGAGGCCGTGGTGGAAAACACGGGCCAAGAATATCGAATACAAGGTGTTAGTGTTGACATTTGTTTTGT
Organism: Topomyia yanbarensis; assembly: GCF_030247195.1. NCBI lineage: Eukaryota > Metazoa > Arthropoda > Insecta > Diptera > Culicidae > Topomyia > Topomyia yanbarensis. Next base: position 93,702,562 of record NC_080671.1, read on the forward strand.
TTTTCTCTCGAAAACTGGAAGCCGTTTAAAAATATCCCATAGTTTTGTGGGTTCAAACCTGGGCTCCCGGAGAGAATACGAAACATCGAGCAATTAGTGAAGGGATCATCAAAAATAAGTAGCAAAAAGTGTTCAAGTGTTGGTTTTCTTTTTTGGGTGCAAGACGCTCGGTGACAGTGACGACGAAGAGTTCAAATTTCGGCGGACGGTGTAACGGCCTAAAGCTGGCCACGGTTCGCTGTTAGCAGTACCCGAGCGAGCCCTAGGTCTAGGGCTTCCGGGGCGGCCTCCAACATGGGCACCCCAGTGAAATGGTGAGAATCTGATCAGCTGATGGTGTAAATATATTTCAATGTTCTAACCGTATCGAAATACCGTTTGTATATTGCAAAGTTAAAAAAAAATTATCGAAAAGAGATAGAACTTCACGTGCCTGCATAATTGCAAGTGTAAATAAGAGTGCATAAAATGCTAATTGCTCATTGCGGATTTTTCGAGGATCGGATTATGGCTATGCAGCAAACGATTTGGCAGCTATGCCGATAAGTGTATAGTTTACTTTTGCAACACTCGGCAGTTTCTACGGGCGGTCTGTGGATATTATCGCATATACAAAAAAATGTTACCATGCTTTCCATTGGGATTCTTAGAACTCTTGTGTGTTGGCTTGAAGCAGAACATGTTTTTTTTTAATTTGAGGAATCTTACTTATGAAGCATGTTGAAACACATTAGCGCTCGGTTGGATATGTGCGAGCTTGTTTAATTATATTCTAACAAGATTCGAATTCCTGCAAAGGCGGGGAACTTGTTGCTTGTGGTCGTTAGTAGATCAGATTACTAATGATATTTGGCAAGGATCAGTTTTTCCTTTATCGAACCACGATATTTTTGTATTGTATTATATTGGTAGTATTCGATCCGTTGAATAGTTATATAATCAAACTGCTGACATTTCAAAAAACATTTGAAAATCTATGAAATGATTTTCTGAAATTTGAATATATTCACAGGGTATCTTTGGACAAATTGTTCGTAAGAATATTTCCCACAACCTGATAAAAATTAAAATTAGGCATGGCTTACTACGATCAAATTAAAAAAATGAACTTTTTATGCTGACGAGGTAGAAAGTTGGTGTCTTCGACAAAGTTTTAGAAATGCTCGTAATAAAGAATTTTGTTGAACTAGTTGAACTTGTAGGATTTAATGTTATCGATTTGTGAAGCGTTTTCTATGGCAGTACCCTCAAATTTAGTTTTTGCCTTTCTCATATAAAGAAACGCTATGCAATCACTGTAAAAATCGACTTTTTAACCGAGGCCCGGAGGGCCGAGTGTCATACACCATTCGATTCAGTTCGTCGAGATCGGCAAATGTCTGTGTGTGTGTATGTATGTGTGTGTGTATGTGTGTGTCATTTAAACTCACACAATTTTCTCAGAGATGGCTGAACCGATTTTCGTAAACTTAGTTTCATCTGAAAGGTATAACGCTCCCATAAGCTGCTATTGAATTTTTAGTTGATCCGACTTCCGGTTCCGGAGTTACGGGTTGAAGAGTGCGGTCACACAGCAAATTCCCATATAAACTGGTACCACCATGATGTTAAAATGATGTAAAACATATTAAAATTGATGTAACATTACTCTAGTTTGCGGGTCTGGATCACTAATGATCAATTAAAGCAGCTTTGACCACATTGGCCACCTATGACGGTTCATGACGCCCCCGGGGAACCCTAACCCAGTTCCTAAGCTAATATCACACCCATTCCCCAACGAATACTCTACCGATTTTTACAAACTTGATTTCAAATGAAAGATACAGTAATAACATTGACTGCTGCTGAATTTCATTCGGTTCTGACTCTTGCTTCCGGAGTTACAAAGGTTTTAGTAAGGATACACTGGAGTTTCCCATATAAATCGGTACAATCGTAATACCTCAGAGGCTAAAAACTATTGAAATGGTCACCAAATTACTTCTAATCGCAGATCTAGATCACTGATTGCCAATCAAACATTCTTTGAATATATTGTCCACTATCAACGATTCCGGAAGTCCGGAATTCCGGGCATATTCCACAATTAAAGTCACATCGGTTCTTCGGTGATGACTGAACCGATTTTCTCAAACCAAGTCTCAAATGGAAGGCAAAATATGCAGTTGAGTATTGCGTCGCCGCCCCTCCCCCCCTCCCTGACGTATCCTCCACTTCCACTATACTAACCCCCCAGTCCCTTCACTTTCAAACCTATTCCACCAACATTTCAAAATATAACCACATGAAGATAACATTGAACTTATGCTGATTAAGCTAATTAAATATTATTCTTTTGCCTTTCTCATATAGAATTGCATAACCTGCAATTGCTCCAAAACCCGACTTTCCAACCGAGGCCCGGAGGGCCGAGTCTCATATAACATTCGACTCAGTTCGCCGAGATCGCAAAATATTTGTTAACAAAATGTCCACATCGGTTTCTCGGAGATGGCTGAACCGATTTTTACAAACTAAGATTCAAATGAAAGGTATAATACTCCCATAGGTTGCTATTGAATTTCATCTTCAACCGACATCTTGTTCCGGTTTACGAGTTGAAGAGTATAGTTACAAAACAAAATTTGTTGATTTGTCCACATGGGTTTGTCGGAATTTTCTGAACCGATTTTGACAAAGTTGATTTTAAATGAAAGGTCCATCAGCTGCTGTTGAATTTTGTGTGGATCCGAGTTCTGGTTCCTGAATTACAGGGTGATACGTACGATCGCGCAGCAAATCCCAATTCTAACGAATTCTGCGATGAATGTAAAAAGGTGTTTTTTTCCAAAATGTAAACACAACTGTTGAATTTGTAGATCTAGGTCCCCAACAGTCATTCAAAGGCTGTTTGGCCACACTGGCCACCATCGACGGATCCTGAAGTATCCAAATTCAGAATAACGGTTATATTAGTTTCTCGAAAATGGCTAGACTGATTTGATCAACTTAGTCTCAAATGAAAGGTGTTGCGTCCCCGGAAACTGATATTAAATTCCATCTCCATCCGACTTCCGGCTCCGGAGTTACGGGTTGTGGAGTGCGATCACATAGAAAACTCCGATTCAAACCGATACCGCGATGAATGCAAAAAGGTGCTCTTATATATACTTACCAAGTGTAATAAGAATGAAAGACATTTTCATAATGGTATATTGTACGAACCAGCTATTAAATCATAGTTTAGAGAAATGAGAAAGGCACAATTGCACCTCTAGGTGGATTAAAACAGGTTTTTTAATATAACTTTTGCCACTTCGTGCAAACCGTGTTCTAGACAAATATGGAGGCATTAAAACCACATAATATTGTTTGAAGACTGTAAGTAAAAACCTTACAAAATGAGCTACATAGTCCGGACATTGAAAATAGTGCCTGCTCGTCCATTTTGGTTTGCACCTTTCTCTCTTGTGCGCAGTTGAAGTTGGTGTAAAAAAATTTAAAATTTTTCAATAACTCTAAAACGAATGAGTATTTTTACAAGAGGTGTGCGGGGCAACCGTTAAGTACTGCTTTAGTAAGGATTGTGTTCTTGCTTATTTTGTTTTGTGTGAATCGTCATGTTTTTATCCATAGCTACTTTTCCTTACTTGCTGTCAAACCTTCGCGATATATCTCACCTGCTCAGGTCTGCTGCAAATATCGTACCCTGTTGAGACATGAACCGGTCCGGGGGTGTCGACCATAAGGATTTACATCTGTTTACAACCACCTTCGGCGGGTTTCGTATCCTTCTTGGTGCTAGTAGTTCCTATTTATCTGCTAGCTGGGGCTGAGAACTTCTTGGCGGCAGTATTTCACCCTATACCGATGCCAATTTTCGCGATCCATTTCGCTGCCACTGTAACGGAATAATCATCGGCGGTAAAATTTTTCTAGACAACGATATCCCGATTTTCTCCAACTTCGTGTTTTTCCTCCTTAACTGCCGTTGCTAGCCCTCTGACCGACATCTACTGTCTACTCACTACTTTTGCTAATATCGAAGCTTGTTGATACGTTAATCGATCCTACAGAGAAGCCGTCCAACTTGACATACATCCCTTTCCAGCCACCCTCGCAAAGTTTCGTCCTTGGTTTCTTCATTGACTTGTTTCTAAAGTGACCGAACTCAAATGACATTTTATGTGTCCAAACGGTTTGCAGTATATTTATTTTCCTGGACAGGAAGATAATAAATTTTTAAAAGTAATTCAAAACGATCATGGGAGGGGGGGGGGGGGGGGTTTGAACCTAACCGTCTTTCAATTTCATTGCTTTCGTTTCTCTTAGTCTCAAATTTGCCGAAAATAGCCAACAAAATCGATACAATAGCACCTTGCGGCAATTAAAACATAGTTACGAAATTTTTACTGGGCGAGATTAGTATGCAAATAAAATTACTGCAGATGATTAGGTTAAATTTTGTCCTTAATTTTCCTGTAATAATTCTATAAATATCTTTTTCTCTATCTTATTATTTAATGAATTAACAATATGATTTGTTAATTACGAAAGTCATGATAAGATCTTATGTAGGGGAAAGGGAGTTCTCCAAACCTTACGAACTTTTATCTCGTGGGGAGGGGAAGGCTGAAAAGTTCTACAAAAGCCTTACGTAATTAGTGTACGGCCCCTTAATTGTTTCTTAGATTCATAAATTACTCTCCTTAGTTTCCTATAAACATTTTAGGATATAAAAAAATGCTGGCAATGCATATAGACATTTTCTAGATACCATTTATGGCACTTTACTCATGTAAGTGATGGAACAAAAAACTTATTATATCGCATGATTTCCTAATCTCATTTAGCTGTTTATTTACATAAAATAAAATATTTCTTGGAAAATCAAATATACATTAGTTTCGTTTGATTGTTTGTGGTTTCTTGAATAACTCGTCAAAGATTTGTTAACAGTTATGTGTCCAACGAAAAAAACACCTTTAACAGGCCAACGTGGGTACCCGGGTACCCACAAATTGAAATGCTCATAACTATGGCTTCCTTTATCCGATTTGAACACTTTTAGATTTTTTGGATTCAGGAACTCGTCCACTTTTTGACTTTTACAATTGAACCGGATGAATGAATCTGGTTCTTGGTAATCCGGATTTTCCGGGGTAATGTTCCAGTAGTAGGGTATGATTTGTAAATTTTAAAAATGTCCTAGCAATATGAGTATCAAAACTCTTCAAATTGTCTCGGAAGTTTGTTATTTGTTGTTACGGGACCCAAGGGCAGTTTGAAAAAATGGAATTGGAATGGAATGGCCACTCACGGCCCCACGGGAACCTGCTCCGGAATGTACGTTCCGGGGTCAAATCACCAAGTGGTTCCAAAACCACGAGAAACAGCCTACTGATGCAATTCCAAGAATTTTAATACCCATATTGCTAGTATTCCATTGAAGTTCACAAATAGTTTCACAGTACTGGAACCTGCTTCTGGAAATCCGGATTCCCGGGAACCGAATGAAGTAACCCGATTCATTTTTACCAAGTTTAAAGCCAGATGAGTTCCTGAATCCAAAACACTCAAAAGCATCAAAATCGGTTGGAAATTACCTTAGTTATTGGTATTTCAGTTTTGTGGGTACCCGGGTACCCACGTTGGCCTTTTACGTAGTAAAAAAAAATCAGGAGCCCCTCCTAACTCCACCTTACATTATCAATAAAATTATTAACCCAAAAGCTTGACTTAGTGAAGTTCTAAGATGTGACAAAGTTTCAATTTCCAGCTAGGGATAAAACATAGGAATTTCATTAATTGAAACCTAAAAAGGTACCCGGGTACCGCGTCGGATACATATCGGTTAATGACTTCTAAGAATACTACCTACCTTCGAAAAAAACAGATGTTCAACTTTTTCATATTTCTTAATTTTTTTTACGTTTCTCTGTGAACAGGTGCGGACACGTCTTGGAAAATATATTCCCTTTGTTCACATTTATTGTTTCAGAACAATCTTGGGTTGGAGAGAAAATACCTTGATTTTTAAATGAAGAAGCGAATTATATTATGTTACATATCATGACAAAGCAGTAATCATAAGTATTGAGCCAGTGCACTATATTGGTTACAAATAAGCACTAGCATTGTATAAAAATCTTATTTCAGCATTTTGAATGAAATTGAAATACCGAAAATTTGATATAAAAGTCATTAAATCTCGCGATATCGCAAAATCTGTTGAATAAAGCGACAAAAAAATGTTTAGGATACCACAAAACATTTTTTGTCATTTCACTTGTTGTAAATTTGTAAACTAGTGCAATGAAATGTGTATTTCTATGATTCAGTATGGTTAGAGTAACAAAATTTAATCTTCAGCATAAACGTACAGCAACTATGAATCTATCCCGCCTTGTGCAGGGAGAAAAAGCTTCCATAGCTTTGGGTCAAGAACCATACTTCCACAAGGAAACTTCTTTGTTGGAAAGCTACTTAACCCTGTCTTCGCTGTTTTCAGCAAAAATAGCATAACAAATCCACGTGAAATGCCTCGTGCATGAATACTTGCGAATCGTGCTATTGACGCAAGGACGTATACCCTCCGATCTTACAACTCACGATATTTGTCCTGTCACAGTCAATAATTTCGCGCAATGACGATTTCAAAAGGGTTGTATCATAATGTGACAGAAATAGGTTTCCACACATAATAGCGGTAGCGAGCAAGTGTCCATCACAAAATTTGGGGCAGCTCAGATATCAATTTGAGAGGCACCGAATTGATGGAATTCTCAAAAATAGTACAAACCTGCATATACCTAGTGTAGGAAAACATTTGCACGAGCTGGCAGAGAAGCGCTGTTAGATGTAACTCTCTGCTCTGACGGGATTACGCATAAGTTGGCAACCTGGCTATAAGTCACTGAGGAAAGATGGAATTATTCCGGTTCTACTCCAAAGAGGATAGGAATACTTCAAGCATGTTAAAGAAAGTTCTTACTTGTAGTCTCTCAACAGGATACATTACATTAGCGTGGCGGGAAATAATTGTAAATTCATTCCCAAAGGTGGACGCGTAACTTATGAGGAGACAAAGAGCTTTAGACCGATCAGTCTGACATTCTTACTTCTCAAATCAGTGCAACGTTTAATCGACCACTACATTCGGAATGTTAGCTTGGGCAAGCACCCGTTGCATGCATATTAGCGGGGTCAGCCTACTACACCCAAAACAAAAATATCTTGCAAGCGACAATCACTTGCAAATAATGTCAGCATCGCTTGCAATTTCGCAGCTAAAGCCGCTTGCAATGTTTTCAAGCGTATAAATCACTTGATCTCTGGCTATATCTACACACGTCTCTTTAACACATCTATCCAAGGTTTATCACCACCACAGAGCCCATGCTGGGTGTTATAGCAACGCACGGCGAGTTTTTATTTATTGTCTCCTTTTGATTCATTTCTCACCAACATCAATTAACACAATCTTGTGGGTCATCCATTCGACATGAGACAAGATCGAATCGCATTCGATCTAGTTTTAGACATTTTCAATACGCAGGGGGGTCAATCGATGTGTCAAAATGAAAAAGTTTTCCACTTTTTGGGAAAAGTTATATTGTTGTTGGCAGTTGAAATCCCAGGTCGTCGATGTTGTGCTATCGTATCACAAGCACCATTCAGCACTTTCGTGAAAAACGAGTTAGCTTGAGATTTAACATCCTTAGAATAATAAATGCTAGAAGCTTTTCGGAGAAAACAATCGGTTCCTCTATGTTTTTGTCGATTTATGCGAAGATCAATTGACTGCATATACTGAGAGTTTTTAGTTAAAATGTAAACCAAAACCGCCACACATGTGTTACCCGCGCGCCGATTGTTCTATTTGCAAAGGCAAAAGTTGATTCATTCTACCTAGTGTGTGAAACGTGAACAATCAGTGGCAATACAAACCAAGAGTATATCCCATTGCGGGCAAACTGTGTTGCTGTTGACTTCTCGAAATGTCCGGTAAGACCATCGATTCGTGAAGTGGAGCAATTTTTGAAGGTGAACAACGTGAACCTCAACGTAGCAGAAGTCAATGCGGTGCCATTCCACCATTTACGTCATGTGATACTGATTATGTTCAAAAACATTAGTCAAGCAGAATCATTCGCTTCCCAGAACAACATGAAACACGTCGTCGGATGTAATGACATTTTATACAATATCCCAACGTATATAGATGTTGACAGTATTGAAATAATGATACATGACCTGGCACCACGTACAAGTTCCTCCGTTATCAAAAAAAATCATGTCAAAATACGGAGAAGTGAGTAGTATTACGGAAGATACTCGGAGGAACTTCTTCCAAGGACTCCGCAACGGCGTTCGTGTGGTGAGAGTGCGTCCGACAAAACCTATTCCTTCTTACTTGAGCTTCTCAGGCAAATGCCCTCAAGGTATTACACATTCTCAACGAACACTAGTCACGTATCCAAGGCAGATTCCTACGTGCCAATATTGCGATCAGCCGCTACACCACGGAAAACCTTGCGCGGAGACTACTAAGGAAATTCCACGTGATACGACCAAAGCTGGTATACAGGCTTCGTATGCTAAACCACAACCGGTTGGTATACCAACGACTGCGGACCGGCCATGCACAAACACCAGCTCAACAACGATCGAGCCCAGTACCACTAAACCAACAAAAGAGAAAAGTTTTTTCTTTCATTAACTGCTATGAACTGTGCTTAGTCAGTAACGGTTTGTCCGGAATTTCCTCTCAAAGAGAATTTTGACAGCTGGCACCTCCCAAAATGGTTCGTCATTTATGAATGGTCCCCAAGGTAGCAGAACTCGTTCTATCGAGAAATTAGCGCCTGTCACAATCGTGATATGTTATATCTTAGTAGTCAAACCGAATTTCAGTACACTGAAAAAATCCAATTTGTAGCGATTCGAAAAGCCAATAATATAGTATATTCAACTAAGTTTTCTTCAAAGTGGCTTTTGTCACAAGAGAGTACAACAGCGACGATGTACATTAAAAATGATCGAAACTATTGATTTTCGACTGTCAACAACGCACATTGGATACCACTGAATCGGTCAAGTGCAGCCCCGATGAGAAGGGGAGTCAGCCGGGGGCAATTGGGTTCGGGTCCTGTTTGGGAGCCCGTATTTTTTTCTAAAAGGAAAACTGATTGCACGGAATATGTTTTTTCTTTGTATTATAAAATTGTTAAAAGCAGGAAGAAAATTGGAAAGCATTTTAATTCAATAACCCGAAAATTCGAACTCTTAATGTGGATACCTTACCTTTATTTGATATATGACGATTATTAAAATAAATATTCTTAAGGGTGTTGTCTAGTTTATATACAAGGTCATAAAACCGAGTTTTTATTACTTCAATCAACAGAATACACTACAGAATATATTGAAGCCAATTCAAGCCGTTCGTTTCTTCGCTAACTTGGTGATACTGGATGCGATCTTGTGGAGTGAATATTTGTTTTTGTGAGATGCATAGACATTAGATTTGTAGCCGTTTGTGGGTTGTCATAAGAGAACGGTATGCTGTTTATAGTTACAGTAGGCGGACTTTTCTTAGCTGCTGCTGAACAAGATTTTCCGTGGTGCAGCCTCTTTTTGCAAAACTTGCATCTGTGAATCTGCCCTGGGTGCATGACCAGTGTTGTCTGATTAAACGTCCCATTTCGGTTGATCTGCATAAAATGGTAACGTGAATAGGAATTGTTTTGTTCGGGAGTATTCTCATCACACAGACAACGTTATAGACTCCTGGTAAAATGCTCCTCGAAGTTTCAGCTGTTATGGAATCCACTTCTCCATATTTTGACATAAACGTTTTAATATCGATGGCAGGGGTGCGCGGTGATAAATCATGTAAACGCAGCTTTCTAGAGCAGTTGTCTATATACGGGGATGTTTTAGTGAACGTTGCCACATTTGTTACTTTGCTGCATGTTGTTCCGCGAAACGAATGACTGCTTGGTTAATATATGTTAATAATATGAAAATCAAACAAATGATAGACACTGTTAAAGCGTTGACAGCAAACATCCAAAGGATGATTCTGGCCGTACTGCGTGTGATGTGTTGAGCGTCGGAAAAAATCAATTCTCCGGAAAGATCTTCCAAGAACGTTGACGTCAAGTTTTGCTAGAAGCGCAGGAGAGTCTATGTTGTCTGTCAGAAGGTCGAAAATGAAAAGTCGTTGCAGAAAGATCCGACTGTATTGCAGCGTTGGGAGATTGATGAGGATACAGCGATCTTCATATGGACGAAGCTGGAAACTATTTTGCCAGGGTAACCGACGAAGTGCAAAGCTGACAAAGTTCTTCTGTACCCTTTCGATACGATTAATGTGTATGGTGTGATACGGAGCCCAAATAGTAACGCCATATTCTAGAATACTGCGTACCAGTGTAATGTATAGTGTTTTTAGACAATATACATCATTGAAATCACGAGTGTTGAGTTTGATGAGTCCCAGTACAGCGTAGGCTTTAGCTATAACGGAAGAGTAATGTGCGGTAAAGCGTAGCTTACAGTCGAGAGAGCTTCTTCTCTAGGCGAGATGAGAAGGTAGACTGACCTTATTTAACAGGTAATATAAATGGATATTTTAGTGAACTTTTGTATTTTGATAACACGTTAAAGTAAAAATATAAAATATTTTAAAAATACATTGTCTTGAGCTAGAACGGTGATTGTGGGTCACGCCAATGATGCTTGTTATATCTATAAGCATCCACTTGTTATGTAAGAAATAAAGAAATCAAATCAGTTGAATCCAACCAGTAGCTCTAGCAGTCGGTTGCCTGCTGTACTATTGTTTGTTTGCGTCCAATTGCTTATTACTGCGTTCTGTGTTTTTATTGTTGTCAGTTACTACATACTACAGCTCCTACATTACGCTTAAAAGTTACCAGTAGAACATTTTCTTGGTTATTTCCGGATTACATATGAGCTAAAATTTGATAAATTGAAAATCTTCATGATTTTATATTGTTAAACGAGAAGCACTAGTTGCGCCTGCTCTCATCTTGCTTACAACAAAAGCTAAAAACTACTCCACCGCAATCAGTAATTAAATCTAACCGTGCATCGCTTTGTCTCCACCGCAGAAGTAAAATATCATGCTCTAGTCTACTGTGTCTAATATGAACAAAAATGATTGACCAATACAAGCAGAAAGACGTTCTATTGTTGTCAAACTGTATTCCTGTACATTTTTCAATATTTCCTTAAAATCATCTATTCAAGAAGTGAAAAAATATTAAGAGTGCAAATGGAGCTTAATAAGGCCAATGTATACATTCTACAATTCCACCATGTTAGACATATATGATTGAATGTGGTAAAATGAAGTCGAGGTACAAATACACGAATTAGCTCCGGCAACTATGGCAATTTTATCCGATTTGGATACCACAAAATAATATGTTGCCGAAATTCACCTATCTGGCAGGCTATCTGTAAATGTGGCAATATGAATCAGCCACAGAGATGGTTTCACAAATTTCCCATGGCTTAAGAAATACTAACTCATGTTGTACTCGAGAATCCCACGGAATGTTAAACAGAAAACGCGTTGTTAATCGAGGATGCTTTGCTTTTCTTTGATGTGTGTTGTTTCTTCGTGGCAACTGGTTATCGTTTATTTAATTTGAACAGAACGATATGCTGTATAGTTCTCAGTAACAAGTATGCGAGTTTCGAAGGTTCCCATATTGAAAGTTTGGACGGAATATCTATGGGATGGTCGAAGGCAGCATTATTTTGATAGTACGACATCTGTTCAATACCGTTTCGGATCTTTTGTAGCAATGGAATTCACGAGAACTGACGCATCTGAGTTTTAGGTATTATGGTGTGTGCTAACTTCTGACTATGTGATTATGAGTGTTTTTGTGATCTGAAATATTATGATCTCAAAACAAATGCGTAGAAAAAATGCTTACAACGACTATGCATGGTATGTTCTAAATTGTACTTCACGCATCTTCGAAGCATTTTTCTAGATGGTCGAGTCGTACATAAGTGAAAACTGCAAGAAACAACAACAAAAGTATGCAGGAACGAGTCTAGTTGCGATCCTACTATCCAAAGTACCTCTAAACAAGGTCCTAATATGCGACAAAATTGTTGGTGGTGGTGAACAGAGACAGTATATAAAATGTGGTAATGATGACTTAGACGCTACCAAGCATGCTACTAACTTCCTATATAAGGACTTTGACTACTACCAACTTTAAGAGCCCGAAGGAAAGGCAGATCATAATATTAGTTCCTCAAGATTGGTAGAACTGAAATGACAATTCTCTCTCTACTACTACTACTACTACTACTTCAAAATATTCATTAAACAACATATCATAACATTTTGAGAGTTTCCTAGGGAGTTGGTGGGCTCGATTATTCTCATAGTCAATCCTTATTCATATCTGAGAGCATCAATGAATAAAAGCTTTCAATAGGGATATGTCACGGGATTTATGTGTAAATATAAAACCACTATTTTTGGTTTTGTAGGAGAACCGGGGGCAAGTCCGACACCATAAGCGCAATCATTTTTCTAAAATTCCACAAAGCTGTATATTCTGTTCATAATTCTTGTTGAGATGGTTCTTAACAAGATATAATTTTTTCCGTGTTTCAAAAAATTGGATTCATTGAAAATTATTGGTTGCCATAAAATAGAGAAAAATGGCATTTTCAAAACGCTGTCGGTAAGACCGGCATCCCAAAAGGGCAAGCGCGACATCGTTTTTAACTTTCTTTTTGTCCAATATTTTCATTAAAAATGTGTTGTGTATGTGTGATATAGTGTAATTATGTGTATATGAGTATGTGTGATTTTAATGCTTGTTTTCTGCAGTTTCATCGCGTAGCAAGAGGAAGAGCATTCGAATGCGTGATGTTATGAATAAATAATGTCTAACGCTTGGTTTATATAAAGGTATGGATTTTATTATCACTTGTGAAGCTATTCTAAGATGTGAGATCAGTTCTGCAAACATAATGTATCCCCTGTTGTTAGGATTCATTCACTTAGAAGTAATGTACTCTTCGTAGTAAGCTATCCGATTCGTGTTATAATTTTGCGGAACTTTTTTAATCAACAATCCGACGGTCGATGAAAATTGTGCTTCAATATCATTTCAGAACCTCATACTTGATTCTACTGTTTCGTTTCGCTTTATAATATAACTATGAATCACGCACTATTTAATTTTTTGCTCTTTTGGTAGACTTGAGACTGATACTGACAAGAAATACATGCAAAAAACGGAGCTTCCGTGTATTTCAATTATTAACATTACGTAATTATGGTATAATTGAACACAACAAACATTCCCAGTCGTTTGTATCGAATCAAAAATGAACTCAAACTTCTAAACACCATGTCTGTCTTACCCCACCCAAAAACTAGCGGTCTTGTCCTAACAGTGCTCATTTTTGTTATATACTCAATTAACCCTTAAATGCGCAATGCTGTTTTAAAATCATCTAACAATTATCGCACGTGATATAGCCGTGAGACAATTTTCACAAAATTCTAAAAAAAATATAATTTGCGCCTTCAAGGGTTAAAGTATTGAAATGCTCAAACTTATCTTCAACACACATACAAATAATGGAGAGGACATTAGAATGTGCGACAAAAACAAACGATTTTCAAAGCTTTTGTGCTGTTAGAACCTTCAAATGTCTCAACAAAAATAACATCCAACTGCTTATCAACTTTGATGTCGCATGTTTTGTTTATTTTGTTGACGTTTGATGAACCTATATAGCAACGATGTGTCTCGAAATGCTCAAAATAATTGTACTAATAATACTCTGTCATAATTGAATAATTTAACATTTGATATTTGGGAAAAGTCGTGGGGTGTCGGGCTTACCCACATTGTCGGGTTTAGCACCAGTTCCCCTACCAAGAGACGTCGATCCTCCAAATAATCTGGACTTTACAAATAATGCTTTATCGTGAGGTTTTGGTCCCTCATGATAGTCACATTTCTGAGGTTTTACAAAGATTTATAAACCCCCTATCCGCATCAGCAGATGCTCAACCTTTAGCGAAAGGGTAGAAAAGTTTAAGAAATCGATCACTGCTGTGTTAATATTCCACAGTCACAAGGTTTTGTTCCTTGAATTCGTCTATTTCTATTGAAGTAGGGGACGGTGGGGTGTTATGAGCACCGTCCATACCCGTTAAGCTTTAAATGATAAAACTTTAGTAACTACTATCAAATGTTTCTATTGTTATGACGACATTTACCAGAAAATGAGAATTGAAACTCTAACAAATAATTTGGGTAGAAGTTCATATAGATTTGACTGAAAATGTGTATTAAAACTGAATTCGAAATCTGGGTCAATATGACCCGCTAACACCTTGTTCGTAACTTTAAGAAAATGTGAGCCCTTTTGGGCACCAGCCCTTCAGTAGTGTGGCCTGTACATGCGACTTCATCAAAATGTTGTAAGACGATTTGGTAACCGAATGAAGAAGCTTACAACGCGGTTACAAACACTCGACGGGTTACGTCTGTCCATCTTGCTTGGCTGCCTCACCCCGCCCTACTCGTTTTCCGTACATGTCAATTTCAAATTTCTGCACTGTGCTATCCATACTGTATCGAAGTATCATAATGCAGCTTCCTGAAATTTCTACATAAATATTACGTCATATCCTTGGAAGCAAGCAAATTATAGCTACAATGGAATAGCTATGTGCATTTGTTTACACGATGGTTCCTTCGTTTCCGTATATAAAATGTAGAACTTGTGGTTGAAACGATAAGATCCACATACTGAGTTCTTATCAGCAGCACTTACATCTTCGTAGTGCGCAGTTGTCGTTGAACACTAACTTGCGCGCCTTTTCGAGTTCTTGATTAGTTTTTTTGTTCTTCTCTATTTATAGGTTAATAACGACTACGCTTCTTGTATGGTTTGGACAGCACACATATGCGGTAAAAATAAAACCAAAAAATGGCATTACTTCCGGTCTTTATTCCTAACTAATTTTGTTCTAATTTTCTTCAACCATAGCAATTTTGGCAAGATCTAACAGGAGGCGTTGGATTGTTTAACCGAAACGACAAAGACAACGACCGATCAGGCCAGCCTTACATCGACCCTAGTTATAATGTGATCGATACTGTCAGTGGTGCCCAAGGCCCACCGAGCAAGAACTGCACATCAGGCGCATGCTGTACGCCCAAATGTTTCGCGCAAAAGGGTAACCGAGGGTTTCCAGGTGTACCGGGGACGCAAGGTCCGAAAGGAATGCGAGGTTTTAACGGCACGGAAGGTTTACCAGGCAGCAAAGGGTCCAAGGGTGAACCGGGACCAATGGGACCGATGGGTATGAAGGGAGATCGAGGGCGTGACGGTCTTCCTGGGTATCCTGGTGTTCCAGGAACAAACGGACTGCAGGGTGCGGCAGGTGCCCCTGGTATTCCTGGAGTTGATGGATGCAACGGAACAGACGGACTTGCTGGACTTCCTGGTTTGAAAGGTGAACCTGGACCACGAGGTTATCCGGGCCTCCGAGGCGATAAAGGTGACAAAGGTGAGGCTGCGAGAGACCCCGAAAATTACAACAAAGGTCAAAAAGGTGAACCTGGAAGAGATGGTGCTGAAGGGCTTCAAGGACGGCAAGGAGAAACAGGTGAACGAGGATATGAAGGAAGGCCTGGTCAGCCAGGAGTTCCAGGTCCAGCCGGAATGAAGGGTGATAAAGGCATTAAAGGATTTTGCATAAAGGGTGATAAAGGTGAAAAAGGAGAAAAAGGAGTAGAGATAGGCTCGCTAGAACGAAGCGAAACCGTAACAGGACCTCAAGGACAAAAGGGAGATAAAGGTTCGGATGGTTTCCCTGGCATCCCTGGAGATAAAGGTCAGGCCGGAGAACGAGGGTCTTCAGGCGATAGAGGTTTGAAGGGTGAGAAGGGTTTACCTGGTCAACCAGGTCCAAGAGTAAGTTTGCTAACTGAAAATGAAATTGTCGAAATTATTTGACTTTTTTGTCTTTAGGGACGTGATGGCAATTTTGGTCCAGTTGGTTCGGCTGGACAAAAAGGTGATCGAGGCGTGGAAGGTTTACACGGTTTGAAAGGCAATCCGGGACCAAAGGGTGACCCAGGTAGTGATGGTACTCCGGGTCTACAAGGTATTCCTGGTCCTCCTGGGCCACCTGGTGGTGGTGAAGGACGGCCTGGTGCGCCAGGACCGAAAGGTCCTCGTGGTTATCCAGGTCCTCAGGGGCCAAAAGGCATTGATGGGTTCCCTGGAGATCCCGGTCCACGAGGCCAAACTGGTCCCAAGGGTGGTCAAGGTATACCTGGACGCCCAGGACCGGAAGGTTTCCCAGGTGAAAAAGGTGAGAAAGGTGAATCAGGAGCCATAGGATTAGCAGGACCGCCAGGTCCTCGGGGATTCCCAGGAGTACCTGGACCGGAAGGTTTACGAGGTGAACCCGGTGAACCGGGTAAAGGCATCCCTGGTCAAAAGGGTAATTCAGGAATGGCTGGGTAATTGAATTGATAGTAATAATTCAATCAAAAACTGATATGCATAAATATTCACTTACAGATTCCCTGGACTCAAAGGACAAAAGGGAGAACAAGGTTTCAAGGGTTTGATGGGAGCTCCTGGTGATGCGAAGGAAGGTCGACCTGGTCTACCAGGTAGACCAGGACGTGACGGTGAAAAGGGCGACGCTGGACGACCTGGTTTACCGGGATCTAAGGGAGAACGAGGAGAAAAGGGAGAAATTGGAGGACGCTGCTCGGATTGCCGACCAGGAATGAAGGGAGAAAAGGGAGAACGTGGATACGACGGCCCTCCAGGTCGTTCAGGTACTCCTGGATCTCCAGGAGAGCGAGGTTATCCCGGTGAACTAGGTGCAGATGGAAGTCCTGGTCCACGAGGCGCACCTGGTATCAAGGGAGAAGCTGGTATTCCTGGTATTCCGGGTCCAGTCGGAGAACGTGGCGAATCTGCTATATTGGATCTAGATCAAATAAAAACCGATAAGGGTGACAAGGGAGAACGAGGAGACATGGGCGCACCTGGTGTGAAAGGCGAACGCGGTAATTTTGGACCTCGTGGTCCAATAGGACCCAAAGGTGAAATTGGACCTAAGGGCGATATGGGACGACCAGGTGAACCAGGTATTGATGGTACACCAGGAGCTCCAGGACGCGATGGAACTCCTGGTAAACCAGGAGAATCGATTCGAGGTGAACCAGGTCTTAAAGGTAATCCAGGTTACACCGGAGAAAAGGGTGACAAAGGTATTGCAGGCTTTAAAGGAGAGCCCGGTAGATGTTCCAGCATTCCACCGAACCTAGAGGCTGCAGTGAAAGGTCCCCCAGGTCCTCCTGGTGAAAAAGGATTCAATGGGCCTCCCGGTATTCAAGGCGAGAAAGGTGATAAAGGCGATCGCGGTTTGACTGGTAGAGAAGGTCAGACGGGACCACAAGGTCTTACTGGTCCAGTTGGACCCCGAGGTCTACCAGGTGCACGTGGTGAGAAAGGAAGTACAGGCCCAATGGGTTTTCCTGGAAACCCTGGTAAAGATGGGATGGCAGGATTCGCTGGGCTACCCGGACCAAAGGGAACCAAAGGTGATCCAGGTCTTTCGATGGTCGGTCCACCTGGTCCAAAAGGTAATCAAGGGTTGAGAGGTCCTAAGGGTGATCGTGGTAGCACGGGTGATCGAGGTGATTCGGGACCACCAGGCATGGTTGGTTATCCTGGAGAAAAGGGAGACGTCGGCCTTTCCGGAATGCCAGGTCCACCTGGACCAGTAGGTCCAAAAGGAGAAACAGGCCCTATTGGTCCTGCCGGCCACCCAGGAGCACCGGGACGACCAGGTATTGACGGTGTCAAGGGACTACCAGGCTTAAAGGGAGATATCGGTGCCCCTGGTGTTATCGGTTGGCCTGGCCAAAAAGGCGATACTGGTCCTACGGGTAACGATGGTTCCAAGGGTTTCCAAGGTCGCAAAGGTATTCAAGGTATACCGGGAGCTGCGGGACTACCAGGTCTTGTAGGACAAAAAGGAGAACCAGGCGAGAAGGGAGACAAGGGTCCCATAGGACCGACGGGTCCAACTGGATTACGTGGTCTGCCCGGAATACCTGGACAAAAAGGTGATAGAGGTCCGTTTGGTCCTCCTGGTTTAGATGGTTTAACTGGTCTTCCTGGAGAAAAAGGTGACCGCGGTTATACTGGTGCTCCCGGTCTTCCAGGAGAACCAGGTGACTCGTCAGAGAAGGGTCAAAAGGGTGAACCGGGTGCACCTGGATTGAGAGGTGTGGATGGTCGACCTGGTTTGAATGGTGTTCCAGGGCAGAAGGGCGATGCTGGACTTCCTGGATACGGGCGACCAGGTGCCCCGGGTGAAAAGGGAGAACGTGGTAATGATGGCCTCGATGGACTACCTGGAATTAATGGTCAGAAAGGTGATGCTGGCGTCACTGGATTCCCAGGAATAAAAGGAGACAAAGGCAACGCTGGACTACCGGGTATCCCAGGATCACCGGGCATGGATGGTGCTCCAGGTCCTGAAGGAGCACCTGGTCTTCGTGGTCTTGATGGTGAAAAGGGATCGAAGGGTGAAGCAGGGCGGTTCGGAGAACGTGGTGAACGTGGCGAAAAGGGAGATTTGGGACCACCAGGTCCTCCAGGTTATATGGGACTAAAAGGCGAGCGTGGTGTTCCTGGAGAGCGAGGAGCGCCAGCCACTGTTCAGGATATTAAAGGTGATAAAGGTGAACCTGGACTGCCTGGGCCTGTCGGTATGCCTGGTAAAGTCGGACTTCCTGGATTGGTAGGTGAAATGGGTATGAAAGGAATGCAAGGAGTGCAAGGTCAACCGGGCTTCCCAGGACCACCTGGATTGAATGGATTATCGGGAATGAAAGGTGATATTGGACTTCCTGGAGAAAAGGGTGAGCCATGCCCTGTGGTTAAAGGTGAAAAAGGTCTACCTGGACGACCTGGTAAAAACGGGCGAGATGGTGGTCCCGGGCCGGTAGGCGAAAAAGGTGACAAAGGACTACCAGGCTTACGAGGTCCAGAAGGCCCGCCTGGATTGCCTGGCCCACTTGGAAGGCAAGGTGAAAAAGGAGACCGTGGTGATTCTGGCATTGAAGGACGTCCGGGTAAAGATGGTTTCCCTGGACCACCAGGACCTAAGGGTGAGCGAGGATTCATCGGAGAAAAGGGTAATCCTGGACCGCCTGGATTCCCGGGACCACAAGGCGAAAAAGGTGACAGAGGTCGAGATGGTCGTGATGGTTTCAATGGCCCTCAAGGTGCTAAGGGCGACCGTGGTCCACAAGGTCCAGAAGGTGCTCCTGGTTTGGTTGGATTGATAGGTGAGAAAGGAGACAAGGGTATAAGAGGTCCTGCGGGACTTGACGGAGCTCCTGGTGAGAAAGGTCAGAAAGGAGAGACTCCTGCATTACCACCACAACGCCGAGGTCCTCCCGGCCCTCCTGGTTTCGATGGCATGAAAGGAGATAAAGGGTTGCCTGGTCTACAAGGTCCACCGGGAATTCCAGGTGCAGTGGGACTTCCTGGTGATATTGGTTTGCGTGGAATTGAAGGCGCTCGTGGTCTCCAAGGTATTCGGGGAGAAATCGGTTTGGAAGGTCGTCCGGGACGTGATGGTTTACCTGGTACTCCCGGTCCGAAAGGTGATCCCGGAGCGGCATGTTCTCCAGCTCCTGATTATCTCACTGGAATCCTGCTTGTCAAACATAGCCAATCGGAAGAGATACCACAGTGTGAGCCTGGCCACGTCAAACTATGGGATGGTTATTCTCTGCTATACGTCGATGGAAACGACTATCCGCACAATCAAGATTTAGGATCTGCGGGTTCGTGTGTTCGCAAATTCTCTACACTACCGATTTTGGCTTGCGGTCAGAACAATGTTTGTAACTATGCTTCGCGAAATGATCGAACGTTCTGGTTGTCCACTTCGGCTCCGATTCCAATGATGCCCGTCAGCGAACACGAGATGCGACCTTACATTTCCCGATGTACGGTGTGTGAAGCGCCATCTAACGTGATAGCCGTACATAGTCAGTCACTGGCGATCCCGGATTGTCCCAACGGGTGGGAGGGTCTGTGGATCGGGTATAGTTTCTTAATGGTGAGTATATTAGTTTTACAGGGTGAAAGATTAATCTATTTAATATATTTCTTACAGCACACGGCAGTTGGTCACGGTGGAGGTGGTCAGTCCCTGTCAGGACCTGGTTCCTGTCTGGAGGACTTCCGAGCTACACCGTTCATCGAGTGTAACGGTGGCAAAGGTCACTGTCACTACTACGAGACACAGACGTCATTCTGGCTCGTTTCGCTCGAAGATCACCAACAATTCCAGCGACCTCAGCAGCAGACCCTGAAGGCGGGCAACTTGCTATCGAGAATATCGAGATGCCAGGTGTGTACTCGTGTTTAGGTTTTTCATCTATAGCGAAAGAGAATAAAAACAGCAATCCAAGCGCACACAGTAAAATCAAAATCCAATTGCTAATTTATACAACAACAACGTGTGCCTTCCTAAGTTATTTCTAAAAGAGAATAAGAACTTGTTAGGGACTTTTATTAAGTTAAGTAATGCTAGAGTATATTATAAATAAAAGTCCGAAAAGAAACCAAAAATATGTAAAAACTGAGAGTATGTAAGTATAGGAGTATAAATTCCTGTAGCTTTTTATAAAAAGGTATGCAATAATGTTTTAGGCATTGTGGAATATGTGCTAGATTCTTGTAGTAATTACTTTGATTACAAAAAAAAAAACAAAATACTGCCTCTTGGAAATATTGCAACAGAGACCGCCAATTTCTCATGAAACCTCCCTGCAACGAATTTAGTTAGCAAATAACAACTTGTATGTTTTAATAAATAATATTACCAGTGCGATTACCCTTTGTGATTGAATTCTATTTTTTGATTAACGTACATATAACAATCAGAATACTTGTAGAATCTAAATGTTGCATTTTATTTCCAACTCAATGAATAGGGGAATAGGGGATGCTGGAGGACACTTAATTCCTCTATTGAAAAAGATTTCAGCAATGGTTTTTGCATTTAGCATTTGACTCATTATTTCAAAATCTAACATGAGTTATCGTAATTTTGGGTGACCCTTGTGAAAATGGCACTGTGTTTGTGGTATAAAAAATAGTGAACGATTTATAGGGATCAAATGTCTCCAGCATTCCCTATAGCTGCCACTTTGTAGACTCGATGTGTTCATGAAAAGGGAAATTAAAATTAAAATGAGTATAAAATCGGTTGCTTTTCTTCGACGGGTTTGCGCATTTAGGATTACGTACGTTTAACTACCGATTAGAGTGCCATCAATGAACAGTTAGTTCAGCAGCAAGTCACTGTTCAACAATTGATACGACATCAGCCATATTACCGGGAAATAGAAGATGATTTGCAACACAATGTACTCCGAATAAAACGCATTTTGTAAACTGTACATTTCCGCTTTTTTATATTATACTAAGTGTTATAACCAAGTATCTCCGCTATCTTGCGCTTCCATTCAGTGTCGCAGAATCGTTAAAGTCGAAATAAAGTTCTTAAAAATTAACAAAAAAGGTGTTTACTGGTTTGCTTCCAAATTCCCGTAGAATCGGAATAGAATCGGTTTTTTGTGGTCCCCTTACAGAAGAAGCGCGAGTTGGTTTTACGTGCACTAGGTTAGATTATATTTCACTAGACTTACAATACAGGCTAGTCCACAAGAAAAGGTCTTTGGGGGTTCAAAATCTCCCATGAGCGTTTTGAATTACTTTTAAATATTTATTAACTCATGCTCCTGCTCATGAAAGCTGAAAAACGCTCTAACTTTGCGTCTACTGCTCCGATCTTTATAAAAATTTGGTATAGCATTGTTAATTCTATTCTATTCTATTCTATTATAACCCTTACACAGCCAGTATTGAAAAGCATCCTGGAAAACACTACAGTTATTCTATGGTGTTTTTCTTGTCAATATTAATATTTGAAGCATATTTTCATATGTCGCAAATATTAAAATGGCCAGGCCTACTGTGCAGAGTTGGGTTTAAAGATGATTCAAAATTAAACGGCAATTAAATTATTCAATATAATAATCTGATTAACGAATCATTTCGAATCTTAAAGGAGGAAGAAACGAGGACAACCGTACCAACCGTTTCCGTTTGAAGGGGATATGATAAATCGTTGGGAGTGACTTTGCTAAGAAGGTTATTGTCACTCCTTTGGTCCTTTGGGATGGGACAGAGGTACAGCAGTCATTCGGTAACTGGGTGCTCTTTAACTGGGCTGCTTTTTAACCGGGTGTTCGGTAACTGGGCTATAGCCCAGTTAAAAATCAGTTAAACGTCAAAAATAGACGTCAAATGTATTTTGACATTTTGATGTCAAACTTTGCAAGAGGTAAGCGAATTAAAAGTAAAAATGATAGATGAATTAAAATAATTATTATTTCTTTTAATGCATATATGTTATGATTTTGTTGAGGATATGTTATTATAGGTCGAGATAAAAGTAAGTATTTTCAAGTCTATAGAATATAGAGAATACTTTTCTATATTCTACTATTTTTTTTTTTTTATTTCAATTATAGAGGTTTTAACCTTAAGGTCATTCGCCTCTTCGGGTTAGAAAAATCTCTTATGAAAAATTTCTAACCCTATGTGCGGGGTCGGGACTCGAACCCAGGTGCGCTGCGTACAAGGCAATCGATTTACCAATACGCTACGCCCACCCATATATTCTACTATGTTTGAGCAATGAATTGCTGAAAAGGACAAACAATCCAACTGTAAAAAAAAAGCTTGTGGCTATTACGAATTAAATAATTATTATTTAACGAAAATATATACAGGGGAGTTAAAAAGTTCGTTTACGCCACTCGTTTTCGATCAACTTTGTTCTCAATGTTGGCGATGTATTTGGAGAGATTGTAGGTCGGGGCTGTTATGTTGGGAACAACTCATAGACAGAGCTACAGCGAAACACCTCAAAAGCAACACATCCATCTGCCCACGAATTTATGGCCAGCCCAAAGCACATAAACCTAACCTGCCACTCCGCCCAGTTTGTTCTCAATGATTTGAGACGGCTTACGTCCGAGGCGTCATTCTGCACGAAACGCATCAAACAGTCCAAGGATTGAATAGATCGCGTAAACTCTGATTCCTGTTGCTGCTCTTCTGCACTTGCAGATGATGTATTGTCGGCTGATTCTTCCGGTTAAAAATCTATAGAGTGTGAATCGTTTAGTCCTAGCACCGAATTGACTATTTCTTGATCAGTGAATACTGCACAGCCATGCCGGATTTTTATCATAATCGTAAACATGGTCGACTATCCATGATTCGATCTCTTCACTGGAAGTAGTGGTGCCAGCCAGAGCCAGGCCCGATGAGAGGGGGAGGCAGCCAGGGCAATTGCCCTGGGGCCCGGGTCATATTTGGGGGCCCGCGCTTTTACCCGGAAGATAGGCGAACACGTCCGGTATTCATAGAAGAGCAATAAAATTACACGCCTAGAAAAAATCGTGTAAAATTACGTCTCCTGACCATGACATATACGAGCATTAAAACGACATAATTTTACGTTTGATTTTAGTTTTACATGTCGTTGAATTTTGCGAGTCACGTAATATTACTCCACATATGGCGTTTGTTTAAAATGTTGAAGGGTGTAATTTTATGGCACTGCGCATGGAAAGTATATCTTTCATGTAAAATTAAACAGGTCACGGTTATATTTCGTCATTTTGTCAATTACGGTTTGTTAGATTGTGGCAAGTTTGGAATTACGTCAACGATAAAATTCAGATTTTTTTTGGTGTGTAGTAATAGTAATTTCTTTGTAATCATTCGCCTTATCAAATTGTTATATGATGAAAGCGTAAACAAATGGAAACTTTCTTTGATAGTTGACATTTGTAAAAACAAACGTTCTCACCCTAGTAACAATTTAGGTTTTATGGTAGTTTTATAGCCACTCATAAAGCTTAGACTGCTCTTGTAGCGCACTATAAAACTTGACTTGTTACTTGGGCAAGGGAGTTGTCTACTTTGTGTACAAGTTTATAAAACGAGTTTTATTGCTAGAATCGACGGAATACACTACAAAATATTGAGCAGTCAATTCAAAGTATTTTCGAAGAAAGCGTCAAACAGAAATGCGAGGGCACGGACAAACGCATCCGTCCTCTTCTATGTTCGCTTTTTTGCTGATGGTGCCGGTTGTTGGCTTGGAGACACTGGGCGTGATTGTTGCTGAGTGAATATTTGTTCCTGTCAGATCCATAGATATTGATTTTGTAGCCGTTGTGACAACGTTGGGGACACCCGGAAAAATGCGAAGTTGCAGCTCTTATGGAAGCCACTTCTCCGTATCTTGACATAAATTTGTTGATCACGATGTCAGGGGCGTGTGGAGATAATTCGTGTAAACACATCTTAATATACGTATGCGTTCCAATAGCTTGAGCTTTAGCTTGTGCGACCACCCCTAGCTGCTACTCCGTTATCGATCTGGACTAGCTGAAGTTGCACAGGGAATCAGTAGATATTTAATGCCTGGGAGTAGCGAAATATCTTTCAATGTGCAACTCCTGGAAATTCTACAGTGTTTTTTGATCAATACCGGCGGCGGCCAGGCCCGAACGTAGATCGCGAAAGGAAAGGGAAGGGATATTAGTCCGATACCTGCTTTTTCAAGAGGCCGTACACGCAGAAAAAAAGATTTGTAGGTTCAATAAAATTATGCATTAAATTCAATAAATTAAATTATTGGTCGGGAGACAATAAAATTATTTATTGAATTCAATAACATTTATTTATTGTTTCAATAAAACAAAATTATCGTTCCGTTTTTCAATAATTATTTTATTGAAATTAAAAGAAAATTATTAATACTAAAAATGTATTTATTGAAAGCAAAAATTTGTTGTTGCTCTAATAAAAAAATATTTTCAAACCAATAAGTTTGTTTGTTAAAGTGATAAACAATAAATGATTGGATTCAATAACACATATTTTTGGTTTAAATATGCTATTTTTTTCTGCGTGTATATATTACTGCGCACTCCGCAGGTGTCACGGGAGGAGGATATTTGTTAGTAAGTATAGAAGTTGTATTCTACTTCTTCGTTATCGACACCGGAGAGGTGACTCCACTGTCTGGACTAGATATCGATTCATTTACTCATGGACCGGAGACCAGCGGTTTTACTTCCCTTCTGAAGGAAGACGTGACCACAGAAAAATCTCAACGATCTCGGCTGGAATTGAACCCAGGCCAACTAGAATGAGTGGCGGTCACGCTTACCACTCAACCACCGGCGTCATCACATCATCACATTCGCCATTGCTTTACTGATCACTATAGAACTACGAAGCCGTAAAGAATATGTGTAGTATGCGAATATAAAACATGTCTTAAGCCATTAAATAATGCTTTGTGGTCTCTTGGGTATATTCCTTACCCCTAACCTTACCACTCCCCTAATCATTCCCATCAGGGAAATTCATGAAAAGACGATTCATGGCAAGGCACAGATGCTAGCTAGAGCTAGAGCTAGATGCTACTGATTCCTGAGTACCTACAAATTGAAAAACTCGTAGCTATGGCAATTTTACCCGATTTGGATACCACGGAATAAGAAGCTATCGAAATTCACATGTCTGGTACACTATCTGTGGACGTGGCAGTATGAGTCAACCGGAGACTAATAGAAACCACGGACTCACATACTGAACTGGAGGGCCCGGCAGTAATAAAAGCCTTGGGGCCCGACGCGGCTCTCGACGGCCCTGGCCAGAGCATCTACTGCCGTGATCAGAGCTTTCAAGTCATCTCCATTATCAGATTCACCAGCATCCACTGAACTCTAATCGCTTTTAGGAAAATGAGTGATCAGTTTCTTCCACGAGTTTTCAATTGTAGAAGTACTGATTTCATTCCACGCGGTTGACAACCAATCAATTTCTGCTGTAGCGAGATTTTTTAAGTCGGTCTTTGAACTTGAAATCCTCATCTTCCAGTACTAATTTAAGCATAAGCTTCCGTTTGTATCTCAATTTTATAGCGTTAATCATTGCCTGGTCCATAGGCTGACACTAGGAAGTAACGTTTGGTGGTAGATAAATTACCTATGGAAATCAGAATGTACCAATTTTACTTCGTTACATTTTGATGTGAAGTGTATCAAATAATCTCACCTCAATTAATCCATCATCCGATTTCAAATCGTCTCCTCCATCGTAATGTGCTGTGTAATTATCAAGCACCAGAAACGCCTTGGGTTCTAAATTAAATTCCTTGGAGAACACCCTTACCACTGGTACGAATTCGCGATAGAACCATGTTCGAAAAAGCTCTCGCGTCATCCAAGCTTTCTTGGCATTATAATATGATACGGGTAGAAGTTCCTTGGTAGCAAGCGAGCGTGGTTTGGCCGCGGATCCGATAAACATCAATTTAAGTTTATTTGAGCCATCGGCATTACAACATGGCATGAATGTATGGCGCATCTTGTTTAATTTACGCCCAGATGCCTTTGTCTCGTTTGCAAGGACCACACTTCGTGATGCTAGCAACTTTACAAAAATAGCAGATTCATCAGCGTTGTATATTTGGCACTTTTTCAAGACCGATTCGACAATTTTCGTCATCAAAATCTCCTTAAACGTTAAGTATGCGCCTGAATCAGCGGAAGCATTTTCTCCGGCTACACGCTTTACATGCAATACAAAACGGTTTCTAAAACGTCGTACCCATCCATCCGAAAATGCAAAATTCTGCCCCACGTAATACCCGTGTTTCTGAATCTCATGCAAAACAATTCTCCCTTCACCCGTAGTGCTTCTGACGTAACAATAATATTGGCTTCCCTCTGCTGGAGAATCCATAAATAAAGAGATTCTTCCATTAGAGGTAAATGCCGCTTCTTCAACGTTCTTCGACTTTGGATACCGTGTTCTCTATAAACAACTAGTTTGGCTCGCAATTCATCCTTGTGCTGCAAGAATCGAGTTACAGAGGACGATCCTACACCATATTTTCTAGCAAGCGATTCGTGTGCCACTGTCATTTTCAAAATCCTCTATAATTTTAACCTTCTCAACCAAGGTAAGCGTTTTCTGCATACGTTTCTGTTTGGATCCAGACGGAATATCCATTGCAGAACCAAGCACCACTTTCACCTTATTTAAACCAAAAGCTGACTAAAGTTAAAAATTAACTTTTTATTGTGCTTTTCACAGAAAACCCGAAGATTAGTATGCAACTAAACAGAAGGAAAATATATCCCTTTAGTTTCACCAGTGAAATTTAGGACGCACATCAAGCAATGCTGTTGGTCAGGAACAGGGTTGCCACTGTTTTTCATAGAAAATCTGGTAATTCAACTTAAATTGTCTGGCAAAATCTGTCACTTGACAGCGACCTCATAGTCATCGATATTTGACATATATTTTAGTCTTCGTAGAACGTGCATCAATCGATTTTTGTTAAATTTGGAAAAATATGACCCTAATTTCTAAAATTTGTGTGTAAGAACTTCTATAAATTAAAAATCTGGAAGAATTAGAGCTTTGTCTTTTTTGTCTGAAAACTGCAAAAAACTCTGGCTGTGACAGGAAAATCTGGAATAATGGCATCTCTGGTCAGAAATTAGATGGTTGTAAAGTGATAATATAGAATATTACATTATGACGTCATAAAAATAGCAGTTCAGCCAAGTTGAAAGCGGTTCGAAACTAGTTTGTCATACTGAACAGAATCAACGAATATCTTAGTCCATGTAACCAAACTTTCTGACCTGTCAATAAAGATACGCAAAAAAAATCA
Source organism: Topomyia yanbarensis (assembly GCF_030247195.1). Classification (NCBI taxonomy): domain Eukaryota; kingdom Metazoa; phylum Arthropoda; class Insecta; order Diptera; family Culicidae; genus Topomyia; species Topomyia yanbarensis. Next base: position 93,730,472 of record NC_080671.1, read on the forward strand.
CGTAATGTACTATTTGCCGATTTATACACCTTTTGCTACCTGGTGAAAAAATTGAAAACTATTCGTCGCTACTATTTCAGAATCTGTTTATTGACAACATTGCGGAAAAAATGGCAGTTTCCTCATTTTGTCCACATCCTAGCGCTATGTTGTTTTTTCACTTGTTATGTTTTACTAATTTCCAGTCATAATCACAATGTTGAAGATAATGATGTAAACCTAACAGAGCATCGCAGTTCCCTTCGGCGATTTTTGACATTTGACAGATCAGCCCAGTTAGCGAGCGGCTTCGCTAACTGGGCTGCGCTCATAGCCCAGTTACCGAACAGTTACTGTATTTACACATTGTCCTGGCTAATAAGCCTAGGATAAAGCGCCTTTACTCGCTCAAATTTGGTATAACATTGTTAAGAACCTAAACTTTAAGATAGAAGTTTTTTTTTAATTTTTAGGCTGACCTCAACATATGAAACCCCTTAAGTCGATCGGCTTCTCTGGATCTGTTCGCGTGTCGAAAAACGTTCGATATTAGTAACTGTTGTGAGTAGACCAGTTAAGCTCGATTCAGATGATACATCAGACGAATTTGGCGCCAACTCGAACAAATGTTGGCAGCACCCTCTCAGATTTTAATGAAACTTTCTGTACCTGAGAAGTTTGTCACAAAAAGCCACTTTGCATACTTTGTTTTTCCAAAAATGATCTAGACTGTCTTTTGAAAAGAGTCATACTTTTTTTACCAATTTCATTCAAATAGTCTAAAAATGACAAATCCTACAAAAAATATTGTAGGAGTGATTTTCACAAAATTAGTCAAATTTTTGAATAAAAATATTGAAAAATTTCTTCATCGACTCCAGCACTGAAAAAATCGATTTTAAAAATTTAGAGTCGATTTACAAAAAACATCTTTGATTTGGATGATATATTATGCCAAGATAGGTAATTATGTTCCCTACCTACCGCCAAAAATTCAAGTTGGGCACTTTCAAGGAAAAAAAGTTATTTGGAAAAAAACTTTTCCTTGTCTAAACTGAATTTTTTTTTCAGTGTATTTTTATCGCAAACTAAACCAATGAAAGTCATAATCATCTCAGAATCCAATTTCCCAACTACTAGTTGCCTGATACATGCAAAAAGTATCTAATGAATTTGGTGTACTATCACGGACTGGCCTGGAACGAAAACAACGAATGAAAATTTACAACAAAGTAATTTTATTTTTATAGTAAAACGAAATAAAATACCCAACAGTTTAAACATTTTCAATCTATGGGTACCAGTACTTGATTTAAAAATGCAAACTGTTACATCTACTTGAATTGAAGACAGTTATTCGATAAAATTTTCCCCCCTTTTACGGTACTATAGAACTAGTGGTTGTCTCACATGAACTACGCCTGGGTCTAGGCCAAATCCAACGGAATTTTAATGCTGGAATCGAAAAACCATGTGATATTTTCAAAACAACAATGTCGACTGCCTGGTCGACCTACCGATGATTCACCACTCTCGCAAACAGATGGCAGTGTAATGTCATCTCAGAAGCATAATGTCATTTTTATGCAATTCTCAGTTTTCTGACAGCTAATGTAATGTTTATATGCTATCGCATATCAACTGTGCAGCATATTTTACTCGCGAGTGAATCAAGAGGTGGTGTTCGGTAAATCAAGTTTTTTGATTATTAAAGTAATACTTCTATTTGTAGGATGAGAATTCGCAAACGCTTTCTACCGCGTACGATTTCGGATGGCATCGCGACGGGTTTCATGACTGCAATAATTCCAATCACATTTTGGTTCGAGGTGTACGTAGTGATACCAGGTGTCCATGGTATAGATTCAATCTACAACTGGATCCATTTGGGCCCTGCATTGTTTCTATTGTTCAACATTAGTGCCAACATGCTGGCGACAATCATGTGCGAAACCGGCTGTGGCACAGAGATCGTGAACGTTCCCACGAATGTAAATATTACGTCCGGACAGGGATCAAAGACATGGCATGTGTGCTCGACCTGTGAGGCGGTTGCACCTCCCAGATCGTGGCATTGCAACACGTGCGGAACGTGTGTACTGAAACGGGATCACCATTGTGTTTTCACGGGATGCTGCATCGGTCACAAAAATCACAGATATTTTATTTTATTCGTGCTGCATCTTTTCATAGCGACGCTTTACGCAAGCATCCTCAACAACTACTTTATATGGTTCGTAAGAGGGGAAGATTTCCGCAATTGGACCTCATTGGTGAAAATCGCATTTCCTCTGGCGATGCTAGTGGTAGACACATCAACGAAACAGTATTACTTGCTCGTATATCTAATCAATATGGTTGGTATGTTCATGACGGGAGTACTACTGATATATCATGGAAGGCTTATCCTTAGCGGTACTGTTGTTCACGAACGTAATTTCCATGATTACAATCTGGGTTGGTTGGAAAATATTAGAATGGTGCTAGGGAAACGGTGGTATTTAACATGGTTGTCGCCATTTTTACAAAGTGAGTTACCCCATAATGGGATCGACTGGGATTTTATCCAGAAGGAGGCCGCGAAAACCAAATAGCTTACAAACCTGTACAAATTTTTAATAAAATGCTATATATCATTTATCTACGAGTACATCGATTGATAACTACCTAATGTGGACTGCCCTTGTATGCAAATAGTTCTGCATGTGAAAAAAGGGTGACACAATATGTCTTATTCGCATTAAAGGAAACGATTTTTTACGTGAGCAAAACGGGAACAATTCGTTTCTTCACACTATGTTCGAATACAATCACTATCGTTCGGTATTTTCATTTTCAACTTGATTTCTGAACTTGTAGTTAACTTGACTTCCTCGCTACCACGTATTAGTGGAAAGAGTATTCTTATTTTGAGAATTTCCCAGAAAGGAATAAAAAAAAAATTAACGCCTTTCTAGGTGGTCAGTTCGAGTGATCATATGTGCATGAGTTATTTTAGTGTTTTCCAACTTGTAGACAAGAGAGGGCTCTCTGTTTGAGTCTTTTACTCCAGTCGGTCCATCGCTCCGGCCCTTTCTTGAATTTTTTGGAATTGACTCCTCCAATGACTAATAAAGTTATCCTTGGTTTCTGATTTGAAGTGGGAGATACTATCCATCAATTGAAACAATTTGGTCTACAATCTTCCGGACTGTCTTCAACGAGCTGCCAATGAGTCAGCTTCTTCATTCCCGCAGTGACCGGGTACCCAGCATATCGTGGTCAACGGATCGCAAGTGTCCTCTATAGCTTGTATTTAAGGGTGGTGTAACGTTCCCATCTCCCGGGCGGATATGACCGACAAAGAGTCCGTCAGAATGATAGTCGGTATTCCCTCTAGTCTCCTTGCAATCGCGGGACTGATGGCAGCAGTTTCCGTCTGGAAAACGGAGCAGATTTTGGGGAGGCAGTAGGCTGCACTAGTTCCCATTCGGCAGACCATCACTCCGACTTTTTCTTGCAGCTTGGAAGCGTCAGTGTGGATCGGACGTGGTTTGGGAATCGTTTGTTCATCAGATCTAAGAATTTGGCCAGAGCGACCACGGAGGGAGGGCCTGCTAGCAGCGACTTGGATAGGTTGGTGATCGGACTTCTCTTGTACCATGGTCGGTCCCATGTTCTGGGAGGCTCTTGTTTGACTGGATCTGCTTTCACCGGAGCAGGGCGTTTCTGTGGTTGCAGGGTAGGTTTGAATTCTATCGGTGGACGTTATATTATCTCACCGAAACGAACTATTTGACGAACTTACTTCCCTACTCACAGCAAAAGGAAAACTTAACTGACTGGATTTCGGATAATCAACTTCACTTGTCGATGGTTATCTGTCAAAAGAGACCTGCTCTATGTATTTCGTTGTATTTATGTTGCAGGGCTCGACTTATCGAGCCATGCACGCTAATTACTTATCACCCTTAATTGGGTTTATATGTTCGATTTCGAACATTACACATTTAAGTTTGTTTAACCTCTTGGAGGTATATTAATATCGAAAGCGTTACATAACAGCTCTTCCCTCTTAAAATCTTAATATAAAAAATATCGAAAAGAATTGACATTTTTTTTTTTTATTCATTTCGTTTATTTGATAGGCACAAATGCGTTAGCTTGGCGGTGCCAAATTCTTTTGTTTTTACATTTTATATATTTTAAAACTAGGAGGTTACAATGTTGAAATATTTTTTTAAAAAAGAAAAATTTTACAGCTATCTTAAGACTAGAAATAAGATTCTATATACAAGAGAGGGGGCGAAAGATTTTTTTTATGAAAAAATTTTAAAACAAGGAATTCAATAGTAATAATTTTTAGGAAATATTTACAGTTATCTTAAAACTAACAATATAGTTTGGTACACAAAAGGGGGAACAAATATTTATGAGAAAATTCGCAGGTGTTTTAAGACTAGGGATACAATTCTATTTACAAGATGGGGGACAATAGTTTTAACAAAGAGGTAAAATTACAACTATCTTAAAACTAGGAATACAGAATACAAATTTGAACTTTTTTAGCGGAGACTTATGCTTGGTCAAGATATTCAGAGGGGGCTGTAGAAGCAGTTGTATCAAGGACAGGGGAGAGAAAGCGTAGATGGTGACCAGGAGAGAAGAGCAAAACTTGCAACTTTCGCTCAAACGGGAGATCAGCGAAAGATTACCGCCTCAGTCTAGTAGGTCGGATTGGCAGATGGTATTCTTCGGACCCGCGGGGAATCCTTCAAAAGTCATCGGACCTCGAGTCGCTCTCGCTTCAGTTTCCGTAGTGGTAAGTGCGACGGCGGTTACATAGTTGCAGTCTGGAGCTGATCGGTCCCACAAGGCAAGAGAAAGCTTCTAAAACGAGAAATAAAAAGAGAGGGGCTAAATTGGGATATTTGTCGTTTTTATGAAAGTATAAATAAGGGACATATAGGGGAAATCACGATTTGCCAGTATATCTCGGACTGGGACATTAGGTGGTCTACCTCGGGCCCGAAGGGAATCCTTTAACTGAGACCTGGCGTCCAAGTACCCGGCGCATACCCAGACAACGTGCTCGATGTCGTGATAGCCCTCGTCACAAGCGCACAGACTACTCTCCGCAAGCCCAATACGCCGCAGATGCGCATCCAAGGTGTAGTGGTTGGACATAAGTCGAGACATTACACGAATAAAATCCCGACCCACATCCATCCCCCTGAACCAAGGCTTCGTTGATACCTTTGGGATAATGGAATGTAGCCATCGTCCAAGTTCACCATTGCTCCACGAGGTTTGCCAACTGTTGAGTGTCCTCTGACGACAAATACTAAAAAATTCGTTGAAGCAGATTGGTCTTTCGTATATGTCACCATTTAATGCGCCCACCTTTGCTAATGAGTCGGCCTTTTCATTGCCCGGGATAGAGCAATGAGAGGGGACCCAAACAAAGGTAATTTGATAAGATTTTTCAGATAACGTACACAAGGACTCCCGTATCTTCCCCAGGAAATATGGGAATTGCTTTTTGGGCTTCATCGCACGAAGAGCCTCGATGGAGCTGAGGCTGTCCGAAATGATGAAGTAGTGATCTGTGGGCAGAGTGTCGATGATCCCAAGGGTGTACTGAATTGCAGCTAACTCTGCGACGTAAACTGAAGCGGGATCATTGAGCTTGAATGAAGCGGTGATAGTATTGTTGAAGATACCGAAGCCAGTGGACCCATCGAGATTTGATCCGTCAGTGTAGAACATTTTGTCACAGTCGACTTCTCGGAATTTATTATAAAATATATTGGGGATCACTTGCGGGCGTATATGGTCCGGGATTCCACGAATCTCTTCCTTCATGGATGTGTCGAAGAATACAGTAGAATCAGAAGTATCTAGGAAACGAACACGGCTGGGAGTATATGAAGAAGGATTAATGCTCTGTGCCATGTAGTCGAAGTACAAGGCCATAAATCGGGTTTGAGAATTAAGCTCAACGAGCCTCTCGAAGTTTTCAATCACCAACGGGTTCAGAATGTCGCATCGGATGAGCAATCGATATGAGAGTTCCCAAAATCGATTTTTTAGCGGAAGAACGCCCGCCAGCACTTCGAGACTCATCGTATGGGTCGAGTGCATGCAACCCAAGGCAATGCGCAAGCAACGATACTGGATTCTCTCCAGTTTGATGAAGTGTATGTTCGCAGCGGAGCGGAAACAGAAACACCCGTACTCCATCACCGACAATATCGTTGTTTGGTATAACCTGATCAGGTCTCCTGGGTGAGCACCCCACCATGTTCCAGTTATTGTTCGGAGAAAATTGATCCTTTGTTGGCATTTCTGTTTCAGATACCTAATGTGACATCCCCAGGTACCTTTAGAGTCGAACCAGACCCCGAGATATTTAAATGTGAAAACCTGGTTGATCGTTGCACCCATTAATAGAAGCTGGAGTTGCGCCGGCTCACGCTTCCTAGAAAAAACAACCAACTCAGTTTTCTCCGTGGAGAACTCAATACCCAGCTGAAGAGCCCAAGCAGACAAATTGTCCAAGGTATTTTGTAATGGTCCTTGCAAATCGGCAGCTTTGGGCCCTGTAACAGAGACCACGCCGTCGTCTGCAAGTTGCCTTAGCGTGCATGAATTGGCAAGACAATCGTCAATGTCATTCACGTAGAAATTGTAGAGCAGGGGACTTAGACATGAGCCCTGGGGAAGACCCATGTAGCTAAATCGCGATGTTGTTAAATCGCCATGCGAAAAGTGCATGTGCTTTTCAGACAACAGGTTTAGCAAAAAGTTATTTAAAATTGGTGAAAGACCATGCTGGTGCAGCTTTTCTGACAGAATGTTGATAGAAACTGAGTCAAAAGCCCCCTTAATATCCAAGAAGACTGATGCCATCTGCTCTTTGTTAGCATAGGCCATTTGGATTTCTGTAGAAAGCAACGCAAGGCAATCGTTCGTCCCTTTGCCTTTGCGGAAGCCAAATTGTGTATCTGACAGTAAGCCATTTGCTTCAACCCAATTGTCGAGGCGAAACAAGATCATTTTCTCGAACAACTTCCGAATACAGGACAGCATTGCAATCGGCCGATATGAGTTGTGGTCGGAGGCTGGTTTTCCTGGTTTTTGGATGGCGATGACCTTCACTTGCCTCCAGTCATGAGGGACAATGTTACCCTCAAGAAACTTGTTAAATAAATTCAACAAGCGCCTTTTTGCAGTGTCAGGTAGATTCTTCAGCAAGTTGAATTTGATTCTGTCTAACCCTGGGGCGTTATTGTTGCATGATAAGAGAGCAAGTGAGAACTCCACCATCGAAAACGGTGTTTCGTTCGCGGTATCGTGAGGAGACGCGGCGCGGTACGTTTTCTGTACCGGGACAGAGTCCGGACAGATCTTCTTGGCGAAAGCAAATATCCAACGGTTTGAATATTCCACGTTCTCGTTGGTACTATTACGGTTACGCATACGTCGAGCCGTACCCCAAAGAGTGCTCATCGCTGTTTCTCTCGTTAACCCGTCGACGAACCGGCGCCAATAACTACGTTTTTTGGCTTTCATTAGACTCTTCATTCGCCTTTCTAACGACGCGTACTGTAGATAGCTAGCGGGTAACCCGTCTTCCCGGAAGGCCTTATATGCAGTGGACTTTTCCGCGTACAGCTCTGAGCACTCTTTATCCCACCACGGGGTGGGAGACCGTCCATGGGTATTCGCGCTGGGTACTGGTTTAGTCTGAGCTTGATTCGCACTGTCGAGAATCAAGCCAGCCAAAAACCTGTACTCTTCCTCCGGAGAAAGTTCTTGAGTGGATTCGATTTTAACGGATATCGCGGTCGCGTAACTCTTCCAATCAATGTTCCGTGTGAGGTCATACGATACATTGATTGTTTCCGATGGTCTTGAACCGTTAGCAATTGAAATCACGATAGGCAAATGGTCGCTACCGTGGGGATCAGGGATCACCTTCCACATGCAATCTAACTGTAGCGAAGTCGAGCATAGAGATAAATCCAACGCGCTTGCGCGTGCTGGTGGTGTAGGAATCCGCGTCATTTCTCCCGTGTTTAAGATGGTCATGTTGAAATTATCGCAAAGATCTTGGATTAATGTTGATCTATTATCATCATGAAGACAGCCCCATACCGTACCGTGCGAGTTAAAGTCTCCCAGAACTAGCCGCGGTGACGGTAAGGATTCCGTGATATTACAAAGCGTTCGGTGCCCTACCGAGGCTCTAGGAGGAATGTAGATGGAAGCAATGCAAAGGTCTTTACCTTTGATTAAAACTTGACAAGCGACAATTTCAATGCCTGGTGTCGAAGGGAGGTTAATTCGGTTGAAAGAATAGCACTTTTTGATCCCCAAAAGTACTCCTCCATAGGGGTTTTCTCGATCCAGACGTATTATATTAAAGTCGTGGAAGTTGAGATTTATATCGGAAGTTAACCAAGTTTCACATAATGCGAAAGCATCACATTTTAAACTATTTAGTAAAAATTTAAAGGAATCGATTTTCGGGAGGATACTTCTGCTGTTCCACTGTAGAACAGTGATCGAATCGGTGACCTCGTTCGATGACTTAGCCATCGAAGGATACGATCGCTGCAAGGAGGGGCCATTTAGCAGTCAACTGCTTCAAAAATGTTTGCACTATAGGGAGAAAACGTATCAGAAGGCTTTTAAGAGGATCAGTAACATTGAAAGCTGTGAAAATTAAGTCCACTATGTCAGAAAATTTCATTAGTCCGCTACTGGACTGAGTATCTGTTTGAAAAAAGGGGACACTTGGGGTTTTTGGTGTCCCTGGAAGTGGTGGGTACTCCTTGTTAGAATTAATATTTCCAAGTCCTGGAGCAAATTGCTTCGGCTTTTGTGCATCACTTCCGTTGGATTTATTGATTGCGGTTGGCGCACTCTGAGTGGACGACACCTTGGCACCCTTACGAGGCAATGTAGGGGAGGCTAGATTTCTCCTCTTCCTGGATTCCCCTGGGTTAACCAATGATGTTCCCTCTTGTGGGTCGTCAGATTCTTGCTCAACGCCAGCCAAAAGAGCAAAGGAATTTTCGGAAGGGACAGATGGCGAAGCATTCTTTAGCATTTCTGCATAAGAGTGCCTCGAGCGATCCTTAAGGGAGCGCTTAATTTTATCCCCGCGCTGCTTGTACGCCGGGCATGATTTAAGAGCATGCGGAGGGCCCCCGCAGTAAATACACTTCTCAGTTTCTCCACCGCAAGCGTCATCCTCATGCTCTCCCTCGCATTTGCCGCACCGTTTTTTATTGCCACAATAAGTGGCTGTGTGGCCCAGTTGCTTGCAATTGCTGCAGTTCATTACCCGCGGTACAAATAGGCGAACAGGTAGGCGAACCTTATCCAGGAGGACATAGTTGGGAAGAGCAGATCCGGAGAAAGTCACCCGAATCGAGTCTGACGGAGAATAAGTTGTCTTATCATCTTCAGTTTTTGCGGAATACAATTGCTTGCATTCCAGAATTTTCACCTTTTGAAGTGAAGGGTCCTTAAAGCAGCCAACCCCGTACTTCAACAGGTCTTCGCACTTTAGACCCGGTTCGGCGACGACCCCATCGATCTCCACAACTCTACAAGGCACATACACTTTGAATTGCTTCGTAAAACGCTCGCTGCGAGCAATCTGGTTTGCCTGGTCGAGGTCATTTACTATAACGCGTATCTTATTAGCTCGAACACGTGTTATCTGAGCCACGGACGGGTAGTTGGCAGTCAGCTCCCGTGAGATTTCTAGAATATTGGGCGATTTCGTGTTGGGCCGGAAATACACCACCCAGGGTCCAGTCGAACTGGCTGGGTATGTTTTAATACGGGGAGGACTGGGGGAATCAGGGGAGGGAGTAATTTCGGGTTTATCCGGTATATCCATGGGAATATCATTCCCATCCAATGTTACTTCGCCCTCGGCCATTTAGGCACGAGGATAACACGTGGTGTAAACGAGAGATGAAACTTATATTCAGGGGAAAGGGCAGAAGTAGAGACCGATCGGGGAAAGGGAAATGAAAGAAAAAAAAAATACTTAGCTTATATAGCGGCGATTCCGGCTATTCTGGTATTCACTTCACCAGCCTGGGCACCGGCGAACAAAGACTGCCTCGAACAATGGTTGACCTTCACTGACAATTTATTCTTGTTCACTTTATGCACAGCACCAGAAAACGAACTGCTTCGATCGAGAGCTCGGAGGGTTATGAATTGACATTTATCAATGCTATTTAATTCGAAACTTTATAATCAATCATAAATAAATTTTTTATCCTTCTTCATTAATTTTATCCTTTTCGATCGCCTTATTGGCGGTGAGACAAATTCATTTTTTCTCTTTTCGTCTCTTCTCATTTCTTCGTCCGGGAAACCTCGAAAAACTTCTTCTTCCTCGTCGATCTCGGCCGCCATCCCAGGCATTTGCGCAGGGAAATGTACGTTCGGCCGTAGCCCCAAGCTGACTTCTGTGCGCGCTGACCTTGACGCTTCCAATTTCCACCTGCGAAATATTTTTAGAAAGTTGTATTAGAAAAGTAATTTTAATCCATCGTGCAAGGTTATGAGGATTGTGGTTTTTGTACCACACTTCCTCCTCTGCCATCAGATTACCCAAAGGATCTGCTACCTTAGCCGCAGAATTGTCCTTTGTAATAATCACATCATTTGGTACTTCCTGTGGTACATGCTGTGTTACTTGGGTTAAATAGTGTTTATAACACTTTTTTGGGTTAATTAGGTCAATTAGTGTTTTAGGTGAAATGGAGAAAACCTTCTCTGATGGGAATTGTCCATCACTTGTCGAACAGTTACGAAAATTAAACAAAAACAAGTTTATTTGGTCTTCCAAATCTAACTCACAAACTTCTGGTTCAAGTAAGAACCTTTTTAAAACCTCTATAACTGCCCTTACTAGTCTCTCCGCCTGGCCATTACTAGCAGGATTATACGGAGGACTTTTGAGAACTTTAATACCTTGCTTCTCCAGAAAAGTAATAAAAGTATATGAGTTGAAAGGAGGACCAACGTCTGAAACTAAAACATCAGGCAACCCAAAGCGAGCAAAATATGCTACTAACTTTTAAAGAACTCTACCTGTGTCTGTACCCTTTTTCATCCACTCTATTTACACCCACTTCGAGAAACTATCCACCATTAGGAGGAAAGTGTGGTGCTGGAAATGAAAGAAATCTATATGCACTCGACTGAAAGGCCTTGTAGTAGGAATCCATTTGGATTTAATGTTTTGTTTTGGTACTATCGCCATACCATTGCATGCATCACATCTTGCGACAAACTTTTCAATATCTCCATTTATACCAAACCAATATACAAATCGTCTCGCAAGTTGCTTCATTTTGACTATGCCCCCATGGTTGGCATGTAAAAGTTTTAATAACTCGCTTTGTAAACAGTGCGGCACTACTACCCTGTCCTGATAAAGTAAGCACTCGTCACATAACTCCAAATCATGCTGATTGGAATATATGCTGACAAAGCGCCTGTCAAAACGTTTAGGCCAACCTCGTTTCATATAGGCTATAATCTGTTGTAGAAATTCATCATTCTTCGTCGCTGAAGCAATTCAGCGGTAATGTATTGGTAACTCTTGCCCAAAATTGATACTTTTAATATATTCGTTATCGTATTCTTTCGGAACCATCTGCTTCAATGGGAACCTCGAACAGAAATCCGCGGGGGTTTATGATCAGTGTATACATAAAAAAAAATTCCATAAAGGAACATGTGAAACTTTTTAATCGTGGACACCAAAGCTAGAGCTTCTAAATGTAAAATGGGGTAATTCTTTTGGGCTGAGTTAAGAGAAAACGAAGTAAAATAAATCGTTTTTTTCAACCTCGTCAATAATATGAGCAATTACTCCACCCAAACCATATCCGGAAGCATCAGAAACTATCACTATAGGCTTTGTAGGGTCAAAAAACTCTAAAATATTTGCCTTCAATAAAGATTGTTTGCTTTCCTCAAAAGCTTTGCTGCAATTTTCATCCCAAATAAACTTTACATTATTCTTCAGAAGATTGTATAAGAAATACAACTTCGAAGATAGATGAGGAATAAATTTGTTATAATAATTTATAAGTTCCAGAAATGATTTCAGCTCAGTCACATTTTTTGGAATTTTAGCGCATTGAATTGTAGCAATTTTGTCAGAACAAGGCGTTAACCCATCTTTACTAATGATATGCTCTAGATATGGAAGCTCTGTAACAAAAAATTTACATTTGTCAAAATTTATTTTAATATTTGCCTCAGCAAGTCTTTTTAAAACTTCAAAAAGCTTCTGTTTACAATCTTCCACATTTTTACCCGCATTTAGCACATTGTCCAAAAAGCAATATACATAATCTAAACCTTTCAAATCCTGGTCCATTACCTGCTGGAAAATGGACGCACTAGATGATGCCCCCTGTGGCAACCTGTTGTAAGTAAATAAACCCTTAACTGTATTTATAACTAAGAATTTTCTTGATCTTTTCGAAAGAGACAGTTGGGTATATGCACCTTCCAAATCTAAGGCACAAAAAACCTTACAATCTGCCAAACCAGCAAATAAATCTTGAGCTGTAGGTAATGGATAGGTATTTGGTATATTGTATCACTATTGTTAACAGTCAGACTGTTTACCGATAAAAAATCTGAGAAAAATGTTCTCCAGTTTGGAATGAAGACATCCAACCATGGTCTACCAAAAAGAGGAATGAAATTATTTGTGCAATTTAGCACCAAAAGTTTTAAAATTTTTTGCTTTTCTCAAAGGTCAACCCTGACTTTAACTTTGTTTGTTAAAAAGCGAAAAATACTGTGTTTTATTAATCACGGAAACAGAGGAATCACAGTCAACCTCCATTTCCAAAGATTTATCCTCAACCCACACCTTTACCAAAACCGGTTCATTCAATTTATTAATAGATGTAACGTTCATGCACTCCAAATTACCTGCATCTATATCATCATCGCTATCAGACTCCTCTGTTCTTATCCGGTGCATCAAATCCGCCAGATTCTGTTCATTGGAGCCCGAAGACGTTGGCTGCTTTTGCTCCACCATCCGAACCGCTTCCTTTTTTAGGTTTTTTTTAATTTAAAGCATCTATTTTTAAATGTCCCTTTACTCCACAGAAATCGCAAACTCTTAATTCAAAATATCTCGAAAACCTGCTGGCTTGAAATTACTATGCTGATTCCAGCGACCTTTTTGTTGAAACTTTTTGTTTCCGAAATACTTTTGTCAAGATTGAGGGAAATTATGCGGTCTGAAACCAAGCCTGTCTTTTACCGGAATTCTGTCACCTATTTTCTTAGGGTTTGCCTTTTTTGCAGAGTTATATACGGCAGCTATTTTACTTAAGACCCTGCCCATTGATCCCCCACTGGACACAGAAGCGAATAAATCAGATGAGAAATTATTAGATGCCAATCCCTGTACATTGCTTTTCGCTGCGTAGAAAAAGATTGTGCCATATTGTGGTAAAAATGTTCTTTAAATTCAAAAGACTAACTTGAACAAAATCACCAATAAACATATCAGAATAAAACCGGTCGAATGCTATAAAAAATACACAGAAAAAAATTGAATTACAAATACTGAAAATTACAGACCATCAAAAATACCAACCTCAAAAAAAAAATTTTCGTTGCACTACAATCTTGAGAACAATTCACTTAAACCACCGCATATAAATTTAATAAATAAATTGGAAATAATATAATTTGCACGAGTAAATTTAATCTCTCCGGATTACCATGAATTCACTCCGAAAAACTATTTTTTTTATTAATGTCCAATCGTATGTTGCACAGGATGCCACTGGATTGTTCAGCTGGACCTACTCGAAAAGATTCTTTTTAACAAGTGTTCTGCCGAAAACTAACAAAAAATCCGTCTGGAAAAACCTCCTGTTTTGCCGGATGTTGGTGGTCCGCCGATTGTCCTGCGACTTCGTTCGCGGATGAAAACAAGAAACAGGCCGCCAAGTCCTCGTCGCCACTATATTATCTCACCGAAACGAACTATTTGACGAACTTACTTCCCTACTCACAGCAAAAGGAAAACTTAACTGACTGGATTTCGGATAATCAACTTCACTTGTCGATGGTTATCTGTCAAAAGAGACCTGCTCTATGTATTTTGTTGTATTTATGTTGCAGGGCTCGACTTATCGAGCCATGCATGCTAATTACTTGTCACCCTTAAGGCCCCCGTCGGGCAATCCGCCATTTTTCGTGTTTTTTTGCGGTTTTTTATTTTATTTTCAAAGAAAATGACAAAATATGGAAAAAAGAAAAAAATCACGACCTAGATAATTGTTTTTACTATGAATTGGCCGAAATGGAAAATTCAAAATTTTCCAACTCGGAAAACTGTGTGCTTTTTCCGGTTGAAAAAGCACACAGTTTTTGCAATCATGTGTTTAAAATTTTGATTTTTCCAATACAACATAGCTAAACAATTTTTCTAGGACGTGATTTTCTCCGATTTTCCATATTTTCCGCTTTTCATTGAAAAATTTCCATTTTACTAGAAGTAGTTTTTCCACCCGCACCGACACAACTAAAGTAAAATTTGTATGTATAGGTGCGCAAAAGTGGAGCAATATTTTTAACCTGCTGTTTCTTCGATATTTCCTACAAAACAACCCAAGTGTTGCATATGTACGGATTCGTTAGAAACCAAGGAATCTGATAGTACAAAGAAAAAATCGTTTTGGAAAACTTCATAACAGCGTTTTTCAATTTTCCTCGCGATACGCAGTGTACCGTCGCACGCGAAACAGCGTGGAAAGATACGAAAAGAAAAACAGGTGTACTAAAAGTTATCCTTGGGTTGATGCAGATGGCGTGCTACGAAAGCTCGAAATATCGAAAGCTTTTAGCACAACTGTTTTTGAGTAATTCTGAATGTAGAAATAGTTGAAAATGATTTCAAATAAATTTCTTCATTGACACTTGATGATTTTCGATTCTCTTGGGAGATCTATGATATTTTATTATTTTACGAGACTGAAACAAACCGCGATGCTATTTTATCTTTATACGCCAAATAATGGAAAAACATTTTCTATTTTGAATTTGCATGTTGACATTTGATGATTTTGAAACCGATGATCGTTTGAAACCAACGGTTTTGTGTTGAATTGATAACACATATTTAAAAACATCTTTGGCTTTATTCCAAACAATAATGGAGGCTAGCCATATTGAAAATTATTTAGAAGTTCCATAAATTATCACATGTCACAATTTTTTGTAAGATTGGTTTTATTTCTCAGAAACCGATTTCCACACAGCATTGATGAAAACCTGATGCAATTTATAACAGTTGAAGCAAATATTTTCGACATTCCACAAATACCAACGAACGATTTTTTGGGATCCCTATAATTAATTTTTATACTGGATTTGACTGCTTTGAAACATTTTTGAACACAGATGTTGTTTCGTGTTTTCAGAAATGCAAGAAATCTTAGCAAAGTTTCTTCAGATTCTCATGGAATAATTATCATACTGATACTTGGATTTAAAAATTTTTAAATTTCGCATTTTGCGAGATTGTAAACCAAAAAAATATATTTGTTTTGATGATATTTCTTTTTCTTTTGTTTTATTGAGATTCGAGAGTAGGTATCACGAAAATCACGCTGAAAGCAACAACTTTTTTTGTTTCCATAGCGTTATTACGCCATGAAAATTTGAGTTTTTCAGGAAGTATATTTTATAACGGCCGTATCGTATTTCATTTATGAATCAATCAATAGTCCCGACCAGGACGATTGAAAATGAATCACTTGATAATATTTTATCGCTTTATTGAATGTTAAAGTTCATTGAAATAAGGAAATAATAATTAGATCAATTTCATTTTTTCCGTTGAATTTTTGAAAAACTTTTATTTGGCTCTCTCTAATCAATTTACTTACTACACTTCCATTGACTTACAACGATTTATAGAAAAGATACGATAAATCGTGTATTGTAAATGATATGCGTAGTTTGAACTACCATAAACCCATTCTCGCTGAATACGTCTAAAGGATTGACTGAATGGATTTGTTTGAATATTCCAACGTTGGAAAACACAAATCTGTCACGTAGTTTTAAAAATACCCACATGGCTCCCTGTAGATCACCTGACAAAGGATCTGAAATCCAAATCGATTACTTTCAAATCAACAGAAAATGCTTTAGTAGTTATATTGGTCAGGAAGATTGTGCTACCAGGACTACGTCCAGCAACTGGCGGTAGCACTCCTGACAGAAGAATATGTACTTACTTGGTTAATTTTGAGCTCTTTGAGGAATAATATTTTTTTCTGAATTGCGCAATTAATTTTTCATCGTTTTGTTTTACAATTTCCAATATGGATTTTTTATAATTCCACAAATGATAAAAAAGTTCATAAAGGTTGTCTACATACTGAATTTTGATACAGTCTGGTCTCCTACTACGCTGATTCCTACTACGTGGATTCGTATTGTGCGGTACCCACATAATAGGATTCACTTAGCCTATGGGATTTCGACTAATTGGGGCTCGAATATTTTATCTGAGTTAACATTTAGCACCATACTTTATTTGGTAAAGTTGTTTTGTGTTTGCTTAGACCTACAATTTAGAGCAATTGGATATCCAATTAATTGATAACTGCAGCGCCAGGGGTGCTATACAATAGAGTAAATAAATCTAACCTCTCGTAAACGCAACTATCATTGAATAAGTTTAACGTGAGCGTACCAGCTTTCAGCACAATGTGGAATTTAGTATGTCACAAACGTCTAATAACTTAGAGGAGATGGTGTTCTCGGAAAAAATTTAGAGAAGGTTAAGAGCTACGCGATTATGGACAAAACTAATTGAAATAGATGGACCAGGCGGCACTAGTGAGCATGTATTATTTTTCAATTTCTGAATCTCGAGAACATTATTTAGAAGTGTGATGTCTTCGGCAATATTCATCAGTGAGTCGAGTGGTACCCGACGGCGAATAGATAATTACAGAATTCGCCCATCAGGCGGCGCTAGGGAAACTAAAACTTCCAATTCATGTTAGGTAAAGTTTATTAATTTAGGAAAATGACGTTTTCTGGAATGTAATCCAAGCCACAATTGAAGTCTTATAGCACGCTACAAGTGCAATCTAGGTTGTATGAGTGGCTATAAAACCACCATAAAGCCTAAATTGTTACTGGGGCAAGGACTATTTAATGATGTAATGATTAAATTGGATATCACCCTCAACGCGGCGCTAGTGAGCACACACTTTTTTATTGCGATATCCCAAAATAGGAAGGTGGGAAAAAATTTGGGAGGACTATCAAATTGATTTTGATAGAAAGAATCCATGCAGAATGATTCTGTTTCCCTATCCTGCATCCATCAGAAGAAAATTTTATTGCCATGTGTTTTCAAGTAATTTCCATGATCATTAGTAAAAATTGGTGGGTTGGAAAAATTGAGAGGACAATAAAATTAGTTTCTATTGAAACAATTGTTGTTGCTTAGGAATTCTTGCCGGATGATTTTGTTTGCCTATCCTGTATCCATCAGAAGAAGAAAATTTTATTGCCATGTGTTTTCAAGAAATTTCCATGATCACCAGTGGAAATTGGTGGGTTGAAAAAAAAATGGGAGGACGATCAAATTGATTTTTATAGAAAGAATCCTTCTGTATCGATTTTGTTGGCTATTTTCGGCAAATTTGAGACTAAGAGAAACGAAAGCAATGAAATTGAAAGACGGATAGGTATTCTAGAGCGAATCAGTTATAAACATAGAACGGAAAACTAGAACTAGGCAGGCTCATATGGGCATGATCGAAAGGAAATGTGAAGAATTCTTTGCCTTCTGCAGAGTAGGAGTTGGCGTTTCACCCAAGTCTACCGCATGGTCTATGGTAGAACATAACTCATCATCATGTTTTACCGCCGACGCCGACCGCCGAACCTTGCGGCAATTAAAACATAGTAACAGAAAGAATCCTTACAGAATGAATGTTTCCCTATCATGCATTCATCAGAAGAAGAAAATTTTAATGCCATGTATTTTCAAGAAATTTCCATGATCAGTAGTGGAAATTGGTGGATTGGAAAAAATGGGAGACGATCAAATTAATTTTTATAGAAAAAATCCTTGCAGAATGATTCTGTTTCCCTATCCTGCATTCATCAGAAGAAGAAAATTTTATTGCCATGTGTTTTCATGAAATTTCCATGATCATCAGTGGAAATTGGTGGGTTGGAAAAAATGGGAGGACGATCAAATTGATTTTTATAGAAAGAATCTTTGCAGAAAGATTATGTTTCCCTATCCTGCATTCATCAGAAGAAGAAAATTTTATTGCCATGTTTTTTCAAGAAATTTCCATGATCATTATTGGAAATTTATGAGTTGGAAAAAATTGGTAGGACGATAAAATTGATTTTTATAGAAAGAAATACTTCTGTTTACGAAACCTTGCAGAATGATTCTGTTTCCTTATCCTACATCCAATAGAAGAAGAAAATTTTATTGCCATGTTTTTTCAAGAAATTTCCATGATAAGTAGTGGAAATTGGTGGGTTAGAAAAATTCAGAGGACAATAAAACTGATTTCCATTGAAACAATTGTTTTTGCTTAGGAAACCTTGCAGGATGATTTTGTTGGCCTATCCTGTATCCATCAGAAGAAGAAAATTTTATTGCCATGTGTTTTCAAGAAATTTCCATGATCACCAGTGGAAATTGGTGGGTTAGAAAAAAATTGGGAGGACGATCAAATTGATTTTCATAGAAAAAAATATTTTTGTTTACGAAACCTTGCAGAATGATTCTGTTACCCTGTACTGCAAGGTGAGAAATATAACACCATGTGCATGTGATTTCAAGAAATTTTCATGACAAGTCAAAGACAAGACAAAGACAAGACAAAGACAAGACAAAGACAAGACAAAGACAAGACAAAGACAAGACAAAGACAAGACAAAGACAAGACAAAGACAAGACAAAGACAAGACAAAGACAAGACAAAGACAAGACAAAGACAAGACAAAGACAAGACAAAGACAAGACAAAGACAAGACAAAGACAAGACAAAGACAAGACAAAGACAAGACAAAGACAAGACAAAGACAAGACAAAGACAAGACAAAGACAAGACAAAGACAAGACAAAGACAAGACAAAGACAAGACAAAGACAAGACAAAGACAAGACAAAGACAAGACAAAGACAAGACAAAGACAAGACAAAGACAAGACAAAGACAAGACAAAGACAAGACAAAGACAAGACAAAGACAAGACAAAGACAAGACAAAGACAAGACAAAGACAAGACAAAGACAAGACAAGACAAGACAAAGACAAGACAAAGACAAGACAAAGACAAGACAAAGACAAGACAAAGATAAGACAAAGACAAGACAAAGACAAGACAAAGACAAGACAAAGACAAGACAAAGACAAGACAAAGACAAGACAAAGACAAGACAAAGACAAGACAAAGACAAGACAAAGACAAGACAAAGACAAGACAAAGACAAGACAAAGACAAGACAAAGACAAGACAAAGACAAGACAAAGACAAGACAAAGACAAGACAAAGACAAGACAAAGACAAGACAAAGACAAGACAAAGACAAGACAAAGACAAGACAAAGACAAGACAAAGACAAGACAAAGACAAGACAAAGACAAGACAAAGACAAGACAAAGACAAGACAAAGACAAGACAAAGACAAGACAAAGACAAGACAAAGACAAGACAAAGACAAGACAAAGACAAGACAAAGACAAGACAAAGACAAGACAAAGACAAGACAAAGACAAGACAAAGACAAGACAAAGACAAGACAAAGACAAGACAAAGACAAGACAAAGACAAGACAAAGACAAGACAAAGACAAGACAAAGACAAGACAAAGACAAGACAAAGACAAGACAAAGACAAGACAAAGACAAGACAAAGACAAGACAAAGACAAGACAAAGACAAGACAAAGACAAGACAAAGACAAGACAAAGACAAGACAAAGACAAGACAAAGACAAGACAAAGACAAGACAAAGACAAGACAAAGACAAGACAAAGACAAGACAAAGACAAGACAAAGACAAGACAAAGACAAGACAAAGACAAGACAAAGACAAGACAAAGACAAGACAAAGACAAGACAAAGACAAGACAAAGACAAGACAAAGACAAGACAAAGACAAGACAAAGACAAGACAAAGACAAGACAAAGACAAGACAAAGACAAGACAAAGACAAGACAAAGACAAGACAAAGACAAGACAAAGATAAGACAAAGACAAGACAAAGACAAGACAAAGACAAGACAAAGACAAGACAAAGACAAGACAAAGACAAGACAAAGACAAGACAAAGACAAGACAAAGACAAGACAAAGACAAGACAAAGACAAGACAAAGACAAGACAAAGACAAGACAAAGACAAGACAAAGACAAGACAAAGACAAGACAAAGACAAGACAAAGACAAGACAAAGACAAGACAAAGACAAGACAAAGACAAGACAAAGACAAGACAAAGACAAGACAAAGACAAGACAAAGACAAGACAAAGACAAGACAAAGACAAGACAAAGACAAGACAAAGACAAGACAAAGACAAGACAAAGACAAGACAAAGACAAGACAAAGACAAGACAAAGACAAGACAAAGACAAGACAAAGACAAGACAAAGACAAGACAAAGACAAGACAAAGACAAGACAAAGACAAGACAAAGACAAGACAAAGACAAGACAAAGACAAGACAAAGACAAGACAAAGACAAGACAAAGACAAGACAAAGACAAGACAAAGACAAGACAAAGACAAGACAAAGACAAGACAAAGACAAGACAAAGACAAGACAAAGACAAGACAAAGACAAGACAAAGACAAGACAAAGACAAGACAAAGACAAGACAAAGACAAGACAAAGACAAGACAAAGACAAGACAAAGACAAGACAAAGACAAGACAAAGACAAGACAAAGACAAGACAAAGACAAGACAAAGACAAGACAAAGACAAGACAAAGACAAGACAAAGACAAGACAAAGACAAGACAAAGACAAGACAAAGACAAGACAAAGACAAGACAAAGACAAGACAAAGACAAGACAAAGACAAGACAAAGACAAGACAAAGACAAGACAAAGACAAGACAAAGACAAGACAAAGACAAGACAAAGACAAGACAAAGACAAGACAAAGACAAGACAAAGACAAGACAAAGACAAGACAAAGACAAGACAAAGACAAGACAAAGACAAGACAAAGACAAGACAAAGACAAGACAAAGACAAGACAAAGACAAGACAAAGACAAGACAAAGACAAGACAAAGACAAGACAAAGACAAGACAAAGACAAGACAAAGACAAGACAAAGACAAGACAAAGACAAGACAAAGACAAGACAAAGACAAGACAAAGACAAGACAAAGACAAGACAAAGACAAGACAAAGACAAGACAAAGACAAGACAAAGACAAGACAAAGACAAGACAAAGACAAGACAAAGACAAGACAAAGACAAGACAAAGACAAGACAAAGACAAGACAAAGACAAGACAAAGACAAGACAAAGACAAGACAAAGACAAGACAAAGACAAGACAAAGACAAGACAAAGACAAGACAAAGACAAGACAAAGACAAGACAAAGACAAGACAAAGACAAGACAAAGACAAGACAAAGACAAGACAAAGACAAGACAAAGACAAGACAAAGACAAGACAAAGACAAGACAAAGACAAGACAAAGACAAGACAAAGACAAGACAAAGACAAGACAAAGACAAGACAAAGACAAGACAAAGACAAGACAAAGACAAGACAAAGACAAGACAAAGACAAGACAAAGACAAGACAAAGACAAGACAAAGACAAGACAAAGACAAGACAAAGACAAGACAAAGACAAGACAAAGACAAGACAAAGACAAGACAAAGACAAGACAAGACAAAGACAAGACAAAGACAAGACAAAGACAAGACAAAGACAAGACAAAGACAAGACAAAGACAAGACAAAGACAAGACAAAGACAAGACAAAGACAAGACAAAGACAAGACAAAGACAAGACAAAGACAAGACAAAGACAAGACAAAGACAAGACAAAGACAAGACAAAGACAAGACAAAGACAAGACAAAGACAAGACAAAGACAAGACAAAGACAAGACAAAGACAAGACAAAGACAAGACAAAGACAAGACAAAGACAAGACAAAGACAAGACAAAGACAAGACAAAGACAAGACAAAGACAAGACAAAGACAAGACAAAGACAAGACAAAGACAAGACAAAGACAAGACAAAGACAAGACAAAGACAAGACAAAGACAAGACAAAGACAAGACAAAGACAAGACAAAGACAAGACAAAGACAAGACAAAGACAAGACAAAGACAAGACAAAGACAAGACAAAGACAAGACAAAGACAAGACAATGACAAGACAAAGACAAGATGCTACAAAACTAGTGCAGCCCGAAATATTTAGAATCGAGCGCTTGGAATTAGAAATATCTTCTAATCCGTTCGGTTTTGAATAAAACGCTAATAGGAGAAAATCTTATAGGTTTCGCGATTTTTGTTTCTCTCGAAAGAAAATTCGAATTCAAACCTTGATATGCGCCATTAGCCTCTGCTCAAGCTGCTGGTCAACCCATCTTGTAGCGGTTTGAAGTCAAACTTGTTGAATTTGGTCAAACCCTTGTCCTATAGCTTGCTGACTTGCGTTTTAGCCGTAATGTTTTATTTTACAGTCCAGTTGTAGTTTAGAAACCCAATTTTCGAAGAAATCCTCCGACGTATATTTCGAACTATACTGCGACTAGCTTTGCTTTGAAAGCCGTCCTGACGGTATAGCGCTCCCACAAGCTGCTGTTAATTTTTTTACTGCACGGACTTCCGCTTTCGGAGATACAGGTTGAAGAGTGCGATCCCACAGTAAATTTCCATATAAATAGGTACTGTAATGATTATTAAAATGGGTGCAACATTCTTTGTATTTGCGGGTCTAGATCACTAATGACCAATGCCAAGTTCTTAAGTTTATGTAACACCTATTTTTCCGCAAACGCTTACTGATTTTTACAAACTTGGTTACAAATGTAGGATACAATACCAGAAATTTCAAAAATCGAATTTGTATTTTACATGCCAAATGCCAGAAGCGAAATACATATAGGTACCAAGCATAATAAGAATGTAGCAGACTTATTGAGCATATCCAGTTATGGAATCATAGCTTGGATATATGAGAAAGGAACGATTGCACCACTAGGTTGATTAAAACAGGTTTTTCAAATTAGTTATTATATTGACCGGTTATTTCGTCATTAGAGCAATATTTGTTTAGAATCCTCCCTGTCCTTGATACAAACAGCACTCTTCTTCTTGCACCAGCAGACCATGATGACCAGGCGGAGCCTCATACATCAGTAACCAGTTCCAATGGCTCGGCTTTTAGGTTCGACTTTGTGCTTTCTTGAGCTTATTTTCTACGGATCACGGACATACGATTGTTTCTTCCATCGCGTGGCAATTCGAGAAGAGATTTTTTTTCAATAATTTCACAAGCAAGGTTTGAAAAACCGCTTTCGATTTTACATTGGGAGAGCATTATTTTCGCAGTTGACGGCTTGACTCACAGTATATCTCAGACAGTATCTCAATATCTCTGAAGAGAACGTCAATGCAACAGCAAAGTGTTCCAATCATCACTATACCTGTACTCATCTCAAGTATTGTCCGGCAAGGCATTTTTGGTCTGCGATTTTGCTTTGATCTTGCATGATATTGCAAGATTACAACTTCGAATTTTTGACAAAATAACGGGGGTACGCCTTCTTGGCAAAATATATCTGATGCACGAATTGGAAAATGGAACTTCGAATTACGGAAACAAGTTTTCTGACATGCATGGAGAGTGCTAATCATACACAGAAATTGAAAATAAACTCAAATGCTGGTTTGTTATAGTTTCACAATCTATAAAAGTAGGCTTTGAAACACACGCATAAATCAAAGAGGGTCAGCTTTCTTAGTATGCCGCTATCATGACAAAAAATGTAATTCGACGCCTTTATCCAAGTCAAAAATCAAATGTTGGAAAATACGTTTTATGGCTCACCAAGTCTTCCTCACCAAGGTACCTGTAGACCCGGGACTACGACACACTTCGACATCTGATGAAAAGTCTAACTAATCAAATAAGACTCATTTATCGCAAAAAAATAATGTGTTTCCAAGTGCTGAGGTTTTATGATATAATAAATATTTGCGCTCGTTTGGCATTAACTCGTTAGTCAATTGATGAGTATTACTGTTAGAGCTGTCCCAAATGTTGTTATGAGCACTGCCCGTTATGAGTAAAAAACAATTTCTACCACAATATGACACAACCTTTTTAAAATCATCAAAACGCGATGTAATATGTAGCAAATTTACCGAACAATAGACGTATTTCTTGTCTATGCTGTCAACAACCAGATTGACAGCAAAAATATCGTAAGTTGTTATCTCAAATATAAGACCTGTGCACTATACGTAAAAATGAATGCACTAGATATTTCACAAGGAGTGGTCATGCAATTTTTTTAAATGCAATGAAAACGGGGTTTGCTAAGTTTTCAACATAATAGCATCCTTCATGAAAATACAGTCCACAACAACTAGAAGCTATCGAAAACGTTGGATAATGCTCTCCTATTTGTGTTAATTAGAGGCATGGCTACTTTTTAAACCACACCCTTTGCGAAGAAACAATCATCCATTATGTGACTATGTTTTAATTGCCGCAAGGTTCTACTGTATCGATTTTGTTGGATATTTTCGGCAAATTTAAGGCTAAGAGAAACGAAAGCATGGACATGGACATGATCGAAAGGAAATGTGAAGAAACCTTTGCCTTCTGCTAAGTAGGAGTTGGGCGTTGTACCCAAGTCTACCGCATGGTCATTAATTGAACATAACTCATCATCATGTATTACCGCCGACGCCGGCGTTTTAATATGATTATAACGCCAAACTCCTACTTACCAAAAGGCAAAGGATTCTGCACATTTCCTTTCGATCATGCCCATATGAGCCTGCTTAGTCCTAGTTTTCCGTTCTGATGAACTCTAGAATACCTATCCGTCTTTCAATTTCATTGCTTTCGTTTCTCTTAGTCTCAAATTTGCCGAAAATAGCCAACAAAATCACACAATCATTCATTATGTTAGAGCTTCGGTTGACACAGCGATGGAGAGGTCAATTATGCTCCGTTTACTGACTTATTTTAGTCTTTCCAGTTATTTGGTTTTCAGCTACAGGTTAACTTGGGACTCCTATTTCTGCTGCCTTCCACGATGTGAGAGCAGGACTCCAGCGACACGGCATCCAGGCTGATTTAGTCCAGAGAGAGATAATAGACTGTTATCTACCTCCTAATGAACCACAACCGAGAAAGTTTGTACTACTTGAATGGATAGATTGTTTGGGATGTGAAGTTTCCCAACTAACTTTTTAATTGTTTTTGGACAAAAAACTAACAACAAGTAATTTCGAAATTTCTTTCGAAAGTTCAATTTAATTGAATGCTTGTTTGTGTTTTAAAACCCCCAACACAACATTTACGCAATTGTAAATGCCCTAGTCTGGCTGAACCGCCAGACTAGGGCATTTACAATTACGTACATGTTGGCTAAAGCCTTAGATGACCTTAGAAGTCACTCGGCGTATGCTCGAGCCCCAGCCAGAAGGAATCAGGAATCAGAATATATTAGCTCAAATGGCACGTTCCCCGTACATAGTCGGGGATTTGTGCCTTGCCGTGTGTTTTCATCATTTCCTGAGCGGAAGGAAAGGACAAGGACGTGTGAGGAAGTAGAATTGGAAGGGTGGGAAAAATAACAGCACAAAACAAAAATAAACAACAGGTAAGTTAAACTCACAAGTAGTTCAACTTGCCTGCGAATAAGCCTAAAGCTCTTTACCACATTGGACAAGAAACTTTAGTATGTCTCTGAGTTTCAGTCGACCAAACATGGTTTCGTCTATATAAGGACGGCTGAAGACTCGAAATCGTAATTGCGCTACCGCTGGACAGTTGCATATCAGATGATATGAGGTTCCGTAGTCGGATTCACAAAGATCACATGAAAAAGACTCAGCGCGCTGAATAGTTGCCATGTGATAATTGAGTTTGCAGTGGCCGGTTAAAGCCCTGGTCAGCATGCCGCAGTGGAGCTTCGAAAAATGTAAGAGATTTTTCGAAACCACTGGGCATGGTTGTTCTAGAAACGCCTTTGTTTGGCGACACGTTTGTAGATTTCTCCAATAATTGCGGTGCTCGGACGAAGCCCAGGACCGTATTTTTTCCCGTATCCAACTTGTCGAAATTGGCAGCGCGGGCTCAGGACCAACGAAGTCAATCGCTGAACCTGCGCTGGCCAATTCGTCAGCCCATTCATTTCCAGTAATACCGCAATGTCCGGGCTCCCAGACAAGGTAGACAGTGTTGACAATGCTTAGTTCTTCGATTTGGGTTCGGCACGCGATCACTAGCTTGGACCGGGATTTGTCTGAGCTAAGGGCCTTGATTGCAGCCTGACTATCGGAGCAGAAGTTTATAACTCTGCCGGACAAACTCAGTTGAAGGGCCGATTGCACCCCGCACATAATCGCAAAGATTTCTGCTTGGAATACAGTACAGTATCTACCTAGTGAGTGAGATTGTTCCAATCTCATTTCACGACAGTAGACACCAGCACCGGCACGTCCCTCCATCAGAGAACCGTCAGTGTAACAGACTACTTGCGTTTGTTGTTGTCTTTCCATAAAGCCAGACAACCACTCCTCTCGAGAGGGAATCTTCACATGGAAAGTCCTGTAAGAAAAACTACAAGTGAGTGTAATATCGCTGGGAGCAAGAATATCTTCACCCCATGTAACCATTTGTGACCACAATCGTGTATGAGTGGTAGCAAGATCAACATGATTACTGTTCCAAATCCCAGTAACCTGCAGTCTGTATGCACATGATAGTGCTTCTTGTTTTAAGTGTATGTGTAATGGTTTGATATTTAAAAGTGCCTCAAGAGCAGCAGTCGGAGTCGTGGTGAAAGCACCAGTCAACGCCATGAGCGCCATTCTTTGCAGATGGTTTAGCTTTGACTGGACTGTCACCACCTCTCCTCTCTGCCACCACACAAGGCATCCGTATGACAGTATTGGACGTACAATTGTCGTGTAAATCCAATAGATGTATTTAGGTTTGAGACCCCAGGTCTTTCCAAAAGTTCGTCTGCACTGCCCGAAAGCCATGCACGCTTTCTTGACTCTGAACTCAATGTGAGCAGACCAATTCAGTTTGGAATTCAGGTTGGAAATGCAATCTCATTAAGTTTCTTCAACAAGCCGTCAGCTACTAAGTTCCATAACACAAGTGACAGAACGCCGCCCTGAGGACAACCGCAAATACTCAACTTCCGTATCTCAGCCTGTCGCAGTGACGAGCAAAGTATGCGGTTACTAAGCATTGTGTTTATCCAACCCGAGATACATGCAGGTATCCCATGACCGCGCGTCGCTTCCAGAATAGACTGGAAGGACACATTGTCAAAAGCACCCTCAATATCTAGTAATACACCCAAGCTAGATTGCTTGAGCGAGAAGGCTTTCTCAATGTTGTAAACAACATCGTGAAGCAGAGTGATCTTGGATTTCCCACACTGATATGCATGTTGCATTTTGTGCAGTGGATATTCAACTAAACTAACGTTCCTGATGTGATGATCGATTATCCGTTCCAAAGCTTTCAGAAGAAAAGAACTTAAGCTGATAGGCCTAAAACTCTTGGCTTCTTCATAGCTTAAGCGCCCCCCTTTGGGAATAAATCTAACAGTTATTTCTCGCCATGCTTTCGGGATATACCCGGTAGCAAGACTGGAAAGCAAAATATTTTTCAAGACATGTTTAAGAATATCAAATCCCTTTTGCAGTAGCACGGGAAGTATTCCATCTTTTCCGGGTGATTTGTATGGAGCAAAGCTGTCAACTGCCCACTTGATCGATTCAGTGGAAACCAATGTGCGTGCTAACGCCCACGAGTCCGAATCACCAGAATGAGATCTGTGAACATTGTTCAACTCCGGATCGATACAACCTGGAAAGTGTGTGTCGAAGAGACAATTAAGAACATCTTTTTCGTCCGTCACATAAACACCATCTCTGGTTTTCAAGGAGTTCATCTGAAAATCATTCGATTTGGAGAGAATTTTATTTAATCTGCTAGCCTCGTTCAGACTAGAGACATTAGTGCATAGGCTTTGCCAGCCAGCCCGTTCTGCAGATCTAAGACATTTCTTATATGCACTACGAGCTGACCTGAAAGCCCTGGAGTCATCACGCTGACGCCGGTTCCAAGCTCTTCTCATAACTTTCTTCATTCTTTCAAGCTCAGCCCTCCACCAAGGGGTTCCCCTAGTCGATTTAACAGTACGAAGTGGACAAGCTTCTTCGTAGGATGCTAATATGAATGAGTTTGTCGTATCCACGACGTCATCTAAGTCGTCGAGTTGACTAATTGTTGGAAAATATCCATGAAATTTAGTCGCCAAGTTTTCCAAAAAGAGGTCCCAGTTTGTAGATTTAGGATTACGATATGTCACCACATTGAAGGTGACATCAAAATGATCGAAAAATATATATTTATGATCGGATAGAGACGGTTCAGTTTCATTTGGAACCTGCCAATTTCCCAGTTCATGCAAAATTCTATCAGAGCAAAGTGTTATGTCTAACACCTCCTCCCTCCCAGACCTTGCAAAAGTTGGTCGGTTCCCACATTCAGAATATGGAGATTTGTACTACTTATGTACTCCATCAGTTCAGAGCCTCTCAGATTGATGTCTGAGCTGCCCCAAATGATGTGATGAGCATTCGCATCACTGCCGATAATGAGCGGAAGCCCATTTCTGCTGCAATATGATACAACGCTTTTGAAATCATCAGAAGGAGATGATTCGTTATGCGGTAGGTATGCTGAACAATATATATATTTTTTGTCTACGTTTCCGACAGTCAGTGTAACTGTGACAACACAGATATCGCGAGTTGTGAGCTCCGATATGAGACACGCGTCAATAGCCTTATTTGCAAGAATGCAAGCACGAGGCATTTCACGTGGGTTAGTCATGCCTGTCTTGTTGTAAGCAATGAAGGCAGTGTTAAGTAACTTTCCAAAATAGAAGTTTCCTTTATGGAAATACGGTTCTTGAACCAATGCTATGGAAGCTTTACCTTCCTGCATGAGTCGAGATAAATTCATAGTTGCTGTACGTTTATGTTGGAGATTGACTTGTGCTATTCTAACCATTGTTGATTAGAGAACTGTACATTTCATCTCCAACACAAATTGCACAACAACTAGAGGACACCAAGCGAGTTGGGATGTTAACGCATTTAGCGAGCCATATCAGGTTTAAATGGGACATGATCATTTGATTCCCACGATTTGCGAAGAAAATAATGGTCCACTGTGTCAGAGATTCGCATAACACAGTAAGGGCAAAACCCAAAATGCTCCGTGCGCGACTGGCATATTTTAGACCCTCCAGTCATTAAGTCCTCGGCACGGAACTACACCTTGACTTAGGGTCTCCTACTTTCAGTCGCCTCCTACGACATGGGAGCAGGACTCCAGTGGCTCAATTCTAGGCCGGATACCACACGGCCTCTGGGCAGGTTCATCTGTACACATCGAAATTTGATAATCGAAACTCAACAAAACTTCACCGAACTACCATCAGCCGAGAGTCTCAGCAAAGCCCCAGCCAACAAAAATTCGGCAAAATTATCGGTGAAAAAAAAAATGGATCATCGGTGAAAAAAAAAATCGGTGTGTAGAGTGAACGTTCCGCTGCGTAATGCAGCATACTGGGGAGTTCGCCCGACTCTTCCCAGGCTCCGTTCGCCATTGAGAATGTTTTAAACCCCCTCAACAATTTTACCCATAGCACGGGTCGCATGACACTATGGAATTGGGGTTCCCTGTTTCCCACTGAAACAGGTAGTCCGTAGTGTAATTCTTAGCCGGTTGAAACAACCACTACCGACACTACACGGCTTATCTAGGCTGTTCGGTGAAAGAAGCTGACATTGAAGAACAGCTTCCATATTTCGATGGGCGAACACCCGCAGAAGGAAGAAAGGAAAGAAGGATAACGGGAGGAGAGGGATTTGGGCTATGCTCGAGCCCCAGCCAGAAGGAACTCTTAGTGATAAGTAGGGTCGCAATACGAACCCTGCAATCGCACTGTAAAATAATGTTAGTACCAAGGTATTGTTTTTGATAGTGAATTATTGAAACTCAACGATAAAGTTGTAATGGACTGTTCATGACACACAACTTGTTCTATGTAGTATGAAAATATTTAGATCAAAATACTATTCTACCGTATAACTAATCTTACTAATTTCAAAGATCTTTCTTGGTCGGTGTCCATACTTACTGATCGGTGTCCAACTGCACATACTGGCTCATAGTACCAGTGCATTACTTGCGGTATAAATCAGTTTCGTTAACATTTTGTCTATATAATATGATAATAAGATGGTAATAATATATACCCTGATCAGGAGGTAAGAAATAGGAAATGGTTCCAATAGCTAGTCCTTTCTGTCGAGTCTCGACCTAGATAGACGCTTTGTGTTAGTAGAAGTAGTTCTTCAGCTCTAAACGTTGGGATTTCACTTAGATATCCGTTGAAATAACTGTTCAATTTACGTACCGAAATTTGGCACTAGAATTTTTTACGATTTTGAATATAATCATATTTCGCATAGTTCAAAAAACCAAACCTCATATTCGTGAATTCAATACTTTTTGGTCTATCAACTATTACTTGAAAGGAATCGTTATGTTAAAAAACGTGGTATTTTGAAAACCGTGCAAAAATTTGGGCAAAAAATACCCATGAAAAACAGGCAACACGCTATAGGGTTTTAGGAAAAATCCGCCCATGTGCCAGAGGTGAATAATCATTAGATTGATTTGAGCAAACTGATTGCTAGCATATATTCATAGCATAAAGTCATAAAGCTCAAAAGAAATATAGTACGTAGTTTTCAAAACGAAATCATTCTTTTATCATGATTTATTATAAGGGTGCAATATTTTGGCGCTTCTTGTAGCTAGTATGAGTAATTTAATAAAAAAAAATTATAAATTTATGGTATCAATTGGAAAGAAATCGGCAATCTAAGCTTTTTAGTAGATTTCTCCACAAACGAAGCTTTATCTGTGAGTTCTAAAATACAAACAGGGCAACTATCAATGATGTAACGCAAAATTTTCATTTCATTTACCCCCTCCCTCTTCTCAGGGTTATTGGTTATTTCCTTGGTAAATAAGTCACGAATAAGATGTCCAATATTTTTTTCTTCGGTATAAATAGATTTGGTATGTTTCAGGTTACTTTTTTACACCATATTTCACAAAATGTTGAAATTTTTCATTGTCCCTCCCTCAATACAAGTGTGACATGATTTATAATTAGCCCCTACACCAAGCTTTCGGGTAGTACTAATTTAGCACAAACCCTGTGCTTTTCTACTGCGCAGAACAAGCGACGATATAGTGCGTGCGACGGGAAAATTGAAAAACGCTGTTATAAAGTTTTCCAAATCAAATTTTACTTGCTACCATTAGTTTCCTCGGATTCTTACGAATCCATTGGTATACTATACTTGGGTAGTTTTATGGGAAAAGCGAGAGAAAAAGCGGGTTGAAGAAATCATTCATTTCATTCGCGTGCACGCATACATTCATATGAGTATCGTATATGCGTATTATATTGATATCCTCAATTCTGCAGATAAGAAGAAAAAGAAGCCCGACGGGGGCCTTAATTGGGTTTATATGTTCGATTTCGAACATTACACATTTAAGTTTGTTTAACCTCTTGGAGGTATATTAATATCGAAAGCGTTACATAACAGACGTCGGTCTTGGGTCTCAGATGTTTGCTGGGGGATCCATAAGGTGTGTCTTTCTTTGAAGGATTTTCCTATCGCCGCCATTTCGATTTATAGTTCCGTTTTCATTTTTCGAAGAGATTACTTATCATTGAGCTTTTTGATTTCATCATTGGGTGACGTCGGCGGACCAGCTTCTTGAGCTTGTTGATCTCCTCCGTCAAAGCGCGTATAAATAGGTACCTTTCATCAGCGTGAGATTTTTATCGTTTCTATCGTTTTAATGATTTGGGCTTCCCTCATTTGAATAGGGCCCTGTCGATCCCTGGCTGAATTCGCAGTTTAAGCATTTACTCACCTCGTTGCACGGGACTTGGTGTTCCCAGCTGCAGTTGAGCACCTCCTCTTGATAGCATACCTTCGATCCATGTCCAAATTTTCCGCAGCGGAAACATTACTTCGTGCTGGGGTAGTATCGTCTGATTTTGACACGCACCATACCTAGAAGATTTTTTGGGAGCCGGAGAAAGAAAGTACTAGGAGCGGAGTGTTTACAAGGCTGCCGTTAATCATTGTGGTGATCCTTTGGACCTCTGTGACCCTTTGCTCTTTCAACTCTTCGACGTCTCTATGTTGACGATGTCAAGGTCGTATAATAGGTATTGCACTTTATTCAGGAATAGATACGGCATGATTTCGATTTTCTGTCAATCGGCTAACTGGTCTGTTTTAGCAGTCTATCGTAGGTGCTCTTGGAGGAGATTCAGAGGGCGTCTTGGGTGCCCTTCGTATCTCTTACCGTCGAAACATATTTTGTTGGTTCCGTTCCTAGAACGTTCTTCAGGGTGGCTCAAGAATGGGTTAGTAGAGAGATTCCCACCTAGCCCATTCACTTCTCCAACTGCGCGCAATAGCAGCGATTGCTGGTCTATATTGTCACCTGAGTTGAGGTAGGAAGTATTGTGTGACTGGGTGATGCTCCCCTCCCGAGGGCCATTGATTTGCGCTCATAAAATCGGTTAGTCGATAATTTTTTCTCCTTGCGAAGGAATTACCTGGGAGCTGTGCAATCCTACTCAGGACGGTCTTCCCTATTTGGGTCGGTTTCTCATATATACAGAACTATCGGTGTAATTGCTTCGACTTGAGCAGTACCGACAGGTCAATCTGTCTTGCTAATGTTTGATAACTATCGCCCCGCTGTATCACGTGTTGCACCGGGAATTGACGGCCCGTTGCAAGCCGGACACTTTAATTTCAATTTACACCACTTCCAAGAACGTCCGAAAGATGGTGCGTCACAAAGTCCGGAACATCATTATGTACAAGGGTGGGTCATAAATCCGAAAACAATAATGTGTCAAAAAGTTCGAAACCATTCTTGTGATAATACGCCCGAAAGAGGTGCTGCGTCATAATGTTCAGGATCTTATGACACACACACACTGATATTGGGAGATTAAGACGCAGAGGTATTGCATCATAAAGTTTCGGATACTTTGACGCACAGGCACTGCGTAATAACGTCGTAGGCCAGACATCATTGGGACATTATGACATAGTTCTTATGCAGACCCTACACGAAACAGGAATATTGGCAATAAAAATATTGTCAAGGCAACTTCAATATTAATGCTAATTATTTCTTCACACAATATGCACAGAGAGCGAAATACACCGATCGAAAATGAATGAAATCTGTCGAGATAATTTTATCCAATTTTTATGCAATTTCGAAGCATGTATGACTTTTAGAACAAAATGCGGATTCGCCGAGATAAACTCAGAATTGTGCGATCCTGTACAAAACAAGTATTTTATGAATATCTACCACGTCTACATACCCGCACACAAAGTTGAGATCGACGGTATGGTAATCGATTCAAGTTTGTCATGCGCGGATCTACTGAAGCACGGGGTTACTGTTTCAAGTTCTCATTGCACGAATGAGCGAAGATTTTGAAGATGACGGGACAAAATTGTATGTTCCTTCAAACTCATTTCGGTGAGACAGCATCACCTAATTATGTCTTGTTCGACAAGGTTCGGCCGCCTGCTGGGCTAGTTGCACCGCGCGATATGTATTGAACTAAATATGAACAAATGGGCTATTGTAGTAATAAGGTCCAGTATGCCAAGTGCATAGAAAGTCATTAGGATGACTTTTGATTGGGAATGCTGAAAAGTGTGCCAATTGTGGGAAGAATTCACATATTCTCTTACTATACCCGGAGAATCTGAAGTGTTCTATTAAAAGAGGCAGCGCCATTCACTTCTGCAAATCATATGCTTTCTTGATTCAGGAAGAGTACAGCTCTAACTATTACATTGTGAGGACATCTGTTGCTGCTCCAAAAAACTATAAGAAAATTAGATTCCTTGTAAAAGCTTAAACTTTGCTACCAGCTCGTGTAAGCTCGGACATAAAGCCGAAGATAAACAGCTACTAGTCTTAGAAAATTGAGATCAAACGAGGTGGCTCCAGTGCTTTCAGGAACACCCAAAATCTCAAATGACTCATAATTTAAAATAAAAATTCAACTCGTCGCAGTACCGATTGAACTTTGGTCACACTGTATTATCGCGGAACTCCTTCCGACACCGAGGAGACTTCAAGTCTGAATAATATGGGGTTGCCTCGCCCGCGTTACTACCCTTGAATGTGATGCGTCCCATTTAGGTTTCTATGAAGCTGAGAAAAAGAGCGATAAAGTTTGCAACAGCTTTCGTATATGCTGCCTTATTTTATAAAATAAATAAAGATTTTTAGCCCCTCCCCAAGCCCTGCGCCCTTGGTGGGAGCCAATCCGGCCAACCGCACACTACGGTCCTGCCGGTCGGTAATCTACCCAGTAAACAATTTTGTTATCGAACTGCACCGCTAAATACTTTTCATCATAATATAGCCCATTCCAGAAATATTCAGCCTCATTTTGCCTTACGGCGAATGGAGTTTTTTGAACGAACGTGGTTCAATCAATTATGAAATCCATTTGATTTTTCGGTCATTGTTCGAAGTACAAATGAGCGACCGAAAATAAAAGTCGCAAGGATAGAACATGCTTCGTAAAACCCGTTTCAAATATATTAGAATATAAAACCCGGATGTAAACTTCGAGCATAAAAATCGGACTGGGACTTTCGTTTGTAAGAGTCGGATAAAAAAACCTTCAGTGAAAAAACCGGAAAATAATATATCCGATTCTTACAAAGTAGTTTTTGTTAGCCGAATTTTAATCTTGAACATCAAGATATACGGATGCTCCTACGAGCGAATTATTTATTTTTAACCGGTTTTTATACTGGAGGTTCATCCTTGCCGAGTTTTACGGGTGAGAACTTTTTAAACGATTTTTATACTGAAGAATTTCTGTCCGATTTTAATAATTGAAGTTTTTTCCGATTTTTATATTCTAATATCTTTGAAACGGGTTTTGCGAAGCATGTACTATCCTTGCGACTTTTATTTTCAGTCGCTCAAATCACATCCGTTGGAAAAAAGCAATTCGTCATAATGCAGAATAACAAAACAAGAAGAACAAAAAATAACATACGCAACAATACAGTTGCGCCGAAAATTCAAATTGCCTTCTTCTTACTGCTCCGTCTGCATGTTAGAGTCTAGATGTTTCTCGTTCGCTAAGCAAGCAACGAATGGTACAAATGGGTATGTCGACCTTATATATAAAATCTATTAGCATTAATTTACTTATTTTTTTACCGTAAAACAACAGATGGTATACTGGTATCAATAGGCTGCCAGAATCATTCCAAAACAACTAGTGGAAAAGTAAATATAACACATCTACATAAAAATTTCGTTTATTTCGACAACAATTCATAAATGCACGCAACATCGTTACAGATCAGCTACTGCCGAACGACTGCGCAGTAACTCTCGTAGTTTTAATTCATGATGTAATTCTTCCTTTCAATAAAAATCTGCTACTGACTAGCGCGATTGTAACTCGGATAAAAACAACGTACGAAATCTATGATGGCAAAGATAATCCTGCACCAGCTGCTTCATGCTAAAAGACCATCTCGTCCGTATTTGAGGTCATGCTATTGGCCCGGTTTGCCCTCTGCAGTTGCAGTAGTTCCCTTATCAATGATGACTTTTCCCGCTCCAATAATGAGAGTTTTTCATTTTTCTGGTTTACTTCCTCCGACAGTTGGACGTTTTGTTGCTGTAATCGCTGAACTAGTTCTGGCTGCGGGTGCGACTGGCCGCCACCGGGCGCACCAGAGGCGGCCGGTGATTGCACCTGACCACGTTGGTGCGAGTGATGGAAGGACATGGCACCAGGTGGGCGTAGGGCAAGGTTCATGTGCATTGGAAAGCCACCGCGTTCCCAGCTTTCTGCCAGCGTCATCAGATGGCGGTTCACCTCGAGAACACGAGCTCGCTGCAGGTCGAGACGCTCCTGGTGGGCTTCGGTCCAGGTTTCCTGAAAATAAAAAGAGAGTTTCTCTGTAGATCTTGCGATAGGAAAATTTTGGAATTCACCACCAAGTTGGTAGCTAAAAATACGCATTAGAACATAAGTTAGGATAGTAAGCTTTAATGGGCGGGATGCATCCAGTCGGGAGCTAAATGACTGAAAGGACGAGAAATTGTGTTGCGTTGTGGCGATGATTTCGGCGGGTTGCACACTGACTTCATCATGTTTGACTGCTGCTTATTATTATTATTGCCCAATAAGAGTTGCTTAGGAAATTGCAAGTAGGAATTCACATCAAACCGACTCATATTAAAACTTCAACAGCATGATAGCCATCCTTGCCGGCAGCCCCCATCTCCATCTTTCACGGGGAAGGATAAAAGATAAGGTAGACGGGAAGTGTTGATGCTACCTACTTAACGGACAGATGACGATTCATCAAACTCTTCCATAGGTATCACGGAGTTGGAGGTTTAGAAACGTATAAGCTCTACGATTCGCTCCAAGCAAGTGATGAGACCCTTCAAGCAAAAATGACTGAAAAGACGAGTAATTGACTTAAAAGTGAAGAAAACTCCAGGTCCTAATGATTTTGAATAACGTAATTCTGGCATTCCTGAGCATATTTGGGAAGCAGGCTTCTTCCCAAACAGGTGAAAAATCCAAAGACTGGTACTGCTGCTCAAACAAGGGTAACCGTCCGAATATCCTGCAACATACAAGCCGATATACCTGTTGATACTCTCGGGAAACTCTTAGAAAGGGTCATCCTCAACAGCGGTAATACACCTTACAGGTAAGCCTAATATTGTTGAAATCGACCCAACCATCTCTTTCATGTAATTCATACATACTGCAGATTACTGGTAACCTCAACAGTAACCATGGTGATCTTGCTACCATCCGTGTGGTATCCGGCGGGCTGAAATCTCTCGAAGTATTTCAGCTGAGAATAGACCCACTGGTTTCTGTTCCCATGTCGTAAGAGGCGACTAACAACAGATGCGGCTGTGGTCCACTAGGAGGTTGATAACAGTCTATTGTCTTTCTCGTGACTAAACCAGCCTAGAGGCTGTGTGGCTGTACAATAAGGGACCATTCATAAATTACGTAACGCAAAAATTCCCCAAAATTTACTCCCCCATCTCCCCATGTAACAAAATGTCACAAATTTCTCTATACCCCCCTCCCTTATTACGTAACAAATTCCGAGATTTTTTTTTCTTCAGTAAAAACATGTTACGTAACGATCTAGCTTACTCCATATGTCACAACATGTCACAATGTCATACCCCCTCCCCCCTAAAAGCGTTACGTAATTTATGAATGGTCCCCAAGTGCCGATAGTGAAATGTGCAATGCTCTGATCGATGGTTTGAGTAGCCCAAATTAATCTTCAGCATAAACGTACAGCAACTATCAATTTATCTCATCTGTTGCAGGAAGCAAAAGTTCCGTAGGTTCAAAAACCGTATTTCCATGAAGGAAACTTCTATGTTAGAAAATTACTTAACCCCTTCTTCGTAGCTTACCACAAAATGGCATGACAAATCCACACTGAATGCTTCGTGCATGTGAACTTAAGAATAGTGCTATCGACGCATATCTTTTATCCGACCTCAAACTCGTGATATTTGTGCTGTCACAGTCAATGTGACTGTTGATAACATAAACAAGAAATACGTCTATTGTTCGGCATATTCGCCGCATAATAAATCACCACCATCTGATGATTTCAAAAGAGTTGTATCATACTGTGGCAGAAATCGGTTTCCACTCATAATTGGCAGTGATGCAAATACCCACCGCATAATTTGAGACAGCTCAGACAGCAATTTGAGAGGCTCCGAATTGATGGACTGTTTAAGCAGCTCAAATTTGCATACACTGAATGTAGTAAATCACCCAACATTTGCACGATCTGGCAGAGAATAGGTTTTAGATGTAACTCTCTGCTCTGACTGTATTACGCATGAGTTGGCAAACTGGCTCTTGATCAGTTGAACGCCTTGATGTAGCAACCTCTTGCGGTTCTACTGAGTGATAATTCAATTTTGAATAAATGGTAGAAAAAAATAGATTTAATTGTGTGGACTTTGCTAGATTTTAAATTCCCACTCGTTTTGATCAAACCGTTGATGCGTGTAAACGAAAACTCGAATCGAGTGCCCCTATTGTTGCCTTACAACCCAATACGTTGAGCAAATATGGCGGACGCTACTCTAACCAACGGCTTCAAATGGCGAAAATAGGCTCATTACCCGAAGTAATCACCATGAGTTTAACGATATTTTTATGTGATCATAATTTGAAATGCTTGGAGAATGGCTTTGGAAAGGGAGTGGGGGAGGGTTAGAAGAATGAGAGTGGATGCGTCAGAAATACTTCATTTTATTGTGGTATGCGATATGGATGAAGAAAATGGGGATGTCCAAGGGGGGGGGGGGGGTGGAGGTGATGAAGTAGGTAGGTGTAAGGATAAAAGGAGGAAGGCGATGCAATACTCAACTGTATACTATGCCTTCCATTTGAGATTTGGTTTGTGAAAATCGGCTGATTTTTGCCTTTCTCATATAGAAAGGTTATGCAATCGCTCTAAAAATCGTCAAACCAATCCCGGCCCGGAGGGCCGAATGTCATATGCCATTCGGCTCAGTGTATCGAGATCGGAAAATGTCTGTATGTATGTATGTGTGTATGTGGAAAAAAATGTCACCTTTGTTTCTCAGAGATGGTTGGACCGATTTGCGCAAACTTAGTCTCAAACGAAAGGTAAGGTTTTTTGACTTTTGCCTTTTTCATATAGAAAGATTATGCAATCGCTCTAAAAATCGTCAACCTAATTTTTTTGGCTTGTATTGACTTAGGTAGGAGTATGCAGTAAGGGGTTGCTACTTTAAAATTATAACTAGTTTAAATTTCTTAATGGATCTTCCTTCTTGATCCGCCGTTGGTTTCAAGCGATGTTTCAGTGTCGACACATAGTATGTCAAATTCGTGGCAGTCGATCTATTGTATGTACTATGTGCAAATCGTACTGAATATGTAATATACATTTCCACCATTGTACTGAACATAACCAGCTATGGAATCGTAGTTTGGACAAATGAGAAAGGCACAATTTCACCAATAGGTGGATTAAAACAATTTTTTTTTCGATTTTTTTGTTCCGTTATATTTTTTTTTACATACCTAAGAATCTACTGTATAACGTGGCAAAATTAGGAGTATATCAAAACTTGTTAAAGAATTTTTGCATGTATGCCCAATGGTGATATTCTAAGGGATATTTTAATCGTTTTCGTTATATATTCAGCAAAATCGCTTTCTAGCGATGATGACTGTATTAAATAAGACAATATTATTACAAACGTAGTTCAACACAACCGTTTGCTTAACTTCAGCTTAAAACTAACTAAAAAAGTATAATTGCTGTGTATTGCACCAACTTTAAAAAATACCTTTTTTAAACATTTGACTCCAAATTTGAATGATAAAAAAGTTATATTATACGGCTAGATACGGTAAAGTTGCTGAAGCAGTAGTACAAAACAAGATTTCAGCTATACAAAAAATCTTTGATTTCTTCCGATCTTGTCCGATCCACCAATCCCAAGCGATTTGAAAATATTGAAATTTTTACTAATTTGAGGTACACCGAAATGCTGTAGGACCAAATATTATGTTTGCCAAAATGTATCTCTATGAAAATATGCACAGGCGTCCCTTTTCTTCTCCCTTTCCCACTGATCAAATGTTTATGCAACTGGAAAAGCAAATGTATTCACAAAGATCACCTAGAAATTTCTAGTATTCGAAAGGATATAGAAAATTGGCCTCTGCACTGGTAGGTGGGTAGATGCTAAATTGTTCCAAAAACTAGTAATTGTCTATTTTTAGTTCTTATTAAGGCATAATAACAACAATTTCAGCAGCAAATAATTTTGGCCAGGATTCGAGCCCAATTACTCCTCTGTGCGTTTGATGAATCTATATGGCATCTGTATGTCTCGAAATGCTCAAAATAATCGTACTAATGATATCCTGTTATAATTGTATGATTCAAAATTTGATATCTGGGAAAAGTCGTGGGGTGTCGGGCTTACTCACGGTGTCGGACTTGCCCCCAGTTCCCCTAAAGTCCATTGGACTATAAACGAAAATTAACTGGCAATAAGCTC
Source organism: Topomyia yanbarensis (assembly GCF_030247195.1). Lineage (NCBI taxonomy): Eukaryota > Metazoa > Arthropoda > Insecta > Diptera > Culicidae > Topomyia > Topomyia yanbarensis. The sequence goes on from NC_080671.1 coordinate 93,771,060, forward strand.
CATGTGGATGTGCTATTTTTTCGATTTTATTTCACAAACAAGCCAAACGAAGGGGAAAAAGAAGAACTAACTTATTATGAGAAAAGTTGAAACACAAGCGTAAAATTGATCGAGTAATCCACCGAAAAGAATGTATATAAAGAGAGACTCTCATATGCAGCCGGATCTAATGAAAAAATCGGGGCTTAAAGTAGGGGAACTGGGGGTAAGCCCGACACCCTGGGTAAGCCCGACACCCCACGACTTTTCCTAGTTATCAAATTCTAAATCATACAATAATGACAAGATATTATTAGTACGATTATTTTAGGCATTTCGATACACATCGATGCCGTATGGATTCATTAAACGTCAACAAAATAAACAAAACAAGCGAAAGCAAAGTTGATGCGCGCTTGGATGTTATTTTTAGTTGATACATTTTAAGGTTTCAATAGCACAAAAGCTTTGAAAATGACCAGTTTTTGTGTCACACATACTATTCTACTCTCCATATCGTTATTTGAGTGTATTGAAGATAAGTTTGAGTATTTCAATACTGTTAATTGAGCATTTAACAAAAATGTGCGCTGTTGGGGTAAGACCGACAGTTTTGGGTGGGGTAAGACCGACACGGTGTTTAGTTGATTGGGTTCGTTTTTGAATCGATACAAACGACTGGGTATATTTGTTGTGTTCAATTATACTATAATTACGTCATGTTAATAATTGAAATACACAAAAACTATGTTTTTTTTTGTCTTTATTTATCAGTATTGTCTAAAAGCCGACCAAAAAAATTAGGAATTAAATTGAACGTGATTCATAGTTATATTACAAACAGAAACGAAAAGTATAATCTAATATGAGATATTGAAATGATATTGATGAAAAATTTTCATTGACCGCCGGATTATTGATCAACAGTATTCCGAAAAATCACAACACGAACCGGATAGCTTACTACGAAGCGTGCGTCACTTTTAAGTGAATGAGTCCTAGTAATAGCGTATATAATCTGTTTGCAGAACAGCTCTTCCTACTTAGAATGGCTATACAAGTGGCAATTAAGCTCGAAAGAATTACTTGAGAAAACCCGTACCATAATATAAACCATGCGTTAAACACTATTTATTCATAACACCACGCATACGAATGCTCTTCCTCTTGCTACGCGATGAAACTACAGAAAGCATGCGTTTGCATCACACATACTCATATACACATAATTACACTTTATCACACATACACAATACATTTTTAATGGAAAAAATTGGACATAAAGAAAGTTTAAAAGGGGGTCGCTCTTGCCCCTTTGGGGTGTCGGTCTTACCCGCAGCGTTTTTAAAATGTCGTTTTTCTCCATTTTTTGGCTACCAATAATTTTTAATGAATTCAATTTTTTGAAACGCTGAAAAAATTAAATTTTGTTAAGAACCACCTAAACAAGGATTATGCACAGAATATAAAATTTTAGGAGCTTTGTGGAATTTTAGAAAAAATATTGCGCTTAAGGTGTCGGACTTGCCCCGAGGTCCCCTACACACCGAGTCTACTATTGACGACTATAGTTACTTGAATATTGAATAAGAAAATTGGGAGCCATGGCACAGTGGTTCAGAATGAGAATTTAGCAGGAATTTTAACTTTTTGCGAAAATTAAATTTCTTAGCCTTACAATATGTTTGGCAAAGTTGTTGTGCTTTGCAACGCCCTTCTTTTTGTTCAAACAGAAGCTATGGTGGTTCTAATTTTAGCAATATTTAAAATTGAGCTTTTTAACGGTTTTAAGCTTGGCTGTCTTCGATAACGTTGTAGAGCAACACATTTTAGACAAATTTGCTGAAGACACGCTAGCTCTAGCTTTTATACTTTCTATTACACGAGAAATCCAACTGCAAGCTTTAGGGTGTTGCTTAGAAAAAGTTTTATTTCTGTAACTTTTGTCGTTTTTATTTTACACTAAAGGGCCCTTTGGACAACTTGAAGATTATTTTAGGCCGCATAATTTGCTATGCAACACCAACTACTAAACATTTTTCGTTTCAAAGTTATGAGAACTTTTACATAACAAATATAACTCTTTCAAATAGCATCATCTTCGATCAGGGCACTTCACAGTAAATACTGTTGCTGCCATATGAAATAGCATACTTTTTAGTAAACAGCATCAAAAAATAGCACATGAGATATTTTTTATATCTTGCAATGTTTACTAAAAAAAATAGTATATTTTTAGTAAAAAAGTTTATTATTAGTAAAAAGTAAAAAAAACATTCTAACGACAGAAGCTAGAGGTACTGAGACAAATTGTTCTGCTTCAAAATCTCTGAAAGTATTTCTAAAATGATCCTTATGAAAAATCAGAACTGCAAAAGTTATATAAAGAAAACCATTTTTTAAGAAACATCCTATTTATTTGGTAAATTTCTTGTTCAACGAAAAATAGACGAAATAGAGTTAGATTCTCTGGAAGATAGCGAAACTCTATCTCGAACCATTGACAAGTTTATTGTTCCCACTATTCAAAATAATGGAAAAGTATTGTAAAGTGCAATATTTTATCATGAAAATGAAACTATATTTTTATATTGTCCACCGTGAGAGTAATTTAAACATATTTCAAAGGGTCAATTCATGAAAAACCAAATTTTTAATACAGTAGGATTCCGTTCTTGGTAACAATATATTTTTTTCAGTTGTCAAAACTGGAACCATGCCAAAAATGAAACCTTATTTTAAAAGCTTTTATTTTCAATTTGTGGCTTCATAAATGTTACAAGAACCTTAATTATATAAGAATATGTTAAATGGAATGAAATGATTGAAAAAAAATTGTTCTAATCCACCTATTGGTGCAATTGTGTCTTTCTCATTTGTCCTAACTACGATTCCATAGCTGGTTATGTTCAGTACAATGGTGGAAATGTATATTACATATTCAGTACGATTTGCACATAGTACATACAATAGATCGACTGCCACGATTTTGACGTACTATGTGTCGACACTGAAACATCGCTTGAAACCAACGGCGGATCAAGAAGGAAGATCCATTAAGAAATTTAAACTAGTTATAATTTTAAAGTAGCAAACCCTTACTGCATACTCCTACCTAAGTCAATACAAGCCAAAAAAATTAGGTTGACGATTTTTAGAGCGATTGCATAACCTTTCTATATGAGAAAGGCAAAAGTCAAAAAAGTCAATTTTCGTCAAAATTTTTTTTTGAGATTACATCAAATCTCAACGTTTCATGCATTTTAAAGTCATTTGGCATCCAAAATACAAATTCGATTTTGAAATTTTCCCTTACTCCCCTCTTTGAGAATTTTTCATTTCAGTTTATATGGGAATTTGCTGTGTGGTCGCACTCTTCAACCCGTAATTCCGGAACCAGAAGTCCAATCAACAAAAAAATTAATAGCAGTCGATGGGAAGGTTGTACCTTTCGTTTGAGACTAAGTTTGGCCAAGAATTTGTTCTAGTTACTCCTCTGTGCAACGTCACAAAATAAACAAAACATGCGAAAACAAAGTTGATGCGCACTTGGATGTTATTTTTAGTTGAAACACTTTAAGGTTTTAACAGCACAAAGGCTTTGGAAATCACCAGTATTCTTGCAGCACATTCTAATCTACTCTCCATATCATTATTTATCTGCGTTGAGGATAAGTTTGAGTATTCCAACCAGGGATGCCAACGGTACCGATAAACTACATTTTTTTCGGTATATTTACATTTGCACAAGCCGTACAGCCCGCTACAGCGACGCATCACTACAGCTCTTGCCAGAACGGTAGCCAAACCGAGTACATTTTCCCGTATAACAGTAGAATACATTTTTGTTTTGCTGCTGTACTCCGACTGCTCGGTGAGAGTGTGGCGTAGTAAAGTTTGTTCTCTCGCTTTGTACATTTTTCCCTGCATAGTCAAAGGGAGAGGCCCGCACACGAAAGCGTTGATGCCGGCCGTGGCGTAAATAAGCAGCATTCATTGTCGTCATTTTTGAATAAAAATATTAAAAATATTAAAAAATGTAAAGTAAGGAAAGAGAAGCTGTACCGCTCGCGTCTGGTGGCTGTACTGGGGACAGTAGTTTTTTGTCATGTTAGTGCTTTGCACACAGGCAGCCATACAGCGCTAGGCGTCCTGCAGTAGCGAACGACAGCAGCATCGAGAGAGAAATGAGAATGTAGGCAGAAAAATTACAGCCGCAGAAAAGGTAGGCATTTTGCATCCTTGATTCCAACACTGTTTATTGGGCATTTAACAAAAATGTGCACTGTTGGGTAAGACCGACAGTTTTAGGAGGGGTAAAATCGACACGCTATTTATTTATGGTTGAGTTCATTTTTGATACAATGCGAACGACTGGGAGTTGTTTATGGTATTCTACTTTTATAACATCATATTAATATTTGAAATATACGGAAACTCTGGTATTTGCATTTGTTCCTTGTCAGTATTGTCTCAAGCCGACCAAAAAATTAAAAATCAAATTGAGCGCGATTCATAGTTTTATTATAAAACGAAAGGAAAAAGGATAATCTAATATGAGATTCTAAAATGATATTAAATAACAATTTCCATCGACTGCCGGATTGTTGATCAACAGAGTTCCGAAAAATCATAACACGAATCGGATAGCTTACTACAAAAGCGTATGTTACTTCTAAGTGAATGAATCTTAGTAACAGGGGATATATTCTTCTTGCAGAACGGATCTTACTTTTTAGAATGGCTTTACAAGTGCTAATAAAGCTTGAAAAGATTAAGAGGGAAAATCTTTACCATAATACAAACCAAGTGTTTATTCACACCTTCCTCTCTTCCTCTTGCTACGCGATGAAATTCCAGAAAGCATGCATTTGTATCACACATACTCATATACACATAGTTACACTTTACCACACATACACAACACATTTTAATGAAAAAAATGGACAAAACAAATCTAACAAGGGTTACGCTCGTGCCACTTCGGGGTGTCGGTCTTACCCGCAGCGTTTTTAAAATGTTATTTTTCTCCATTTTTTGGCAACCAATAATATTTAATGAATCCAATTTTTTGAAGCGCTCAAAAAATTATATCTTGTTAAGAACCATGTAAACGAGGATTACGCACAGAATATACAATTTTTGGAGCTTTTTGGTATTTTAGAAAAATGATTGCGCTTAAGGTGTCGGACTTGCCCCCAGTTCCCCTACTTTGTGCGACTAACAAACGCAAATCTCGCAGCGCCACAAGATTGGTCCACCGCAGTACGAATAATTCGCCCAATCATGAAGAAAAAACGACCTATAATCACACTCGGCGAAAACCAACAATTTTATCAGTCCCCGATTTTGTCAACCCCCAATTTTAACAGCTTTTTAACCCGATTTTGTCAGCCTCATATGAAAATTGGTAGTTTGATGGGCTCTAGCAGTAAATCCATTTTTGAGCATATTTTTCTTTAAATATGCAAAAACATAATTTTTATTTTGTTTAGATTTTGCACTGTCAGACCCCCTTAAGGGAAATTTAAATTAATCAATCAGAACGGGTTATGGGGCTATTTCTAGGGACTAAAGAAGAATATTTTAAGAGCTTCGGTTTATTAAAAAGAAAGGAAAATATATGTCCCGATTTGGTCAATGTCCCCGTTTTATCAGCCTAAAATTCACCAAGGAGCATATAAAAATGGGTTTTGACTACATAATCTAATTATTACATACAAAAAAATCGTTAACTAATCCAAGTTGTGAACCTTGGACTGAAAATTTTTATTTAATACTTTAATTTTCAAATAAAATTTTAAGCGCACTACTCATTAACTCTTTCGTGCCCAACTTTTTTCTGGTGCATGTAGGGTTTCAAAATTATTTTCCTTGAAAATGGTGGGAAGGAAACCTTTTTTCATAAAGATAAGTTCTTCACTCGCAGTGCTAGAAACTGCTCAATTTTTACCTTCCAATGCTCAATACAATTCTCCAAGAATATCAACAATAGTCCGATTGCGTGGAAAACGTAGCCAAAGATAGTCCGAATTGATAAGTTTTATCAGTTTTCAATAATATTGCAATATAATGAACATATACGAAAAATTCATTTTCCGTCGTCAAAGCAAGTTGTCTCTGGCAGCACTGCTCCATCGGAATCCAATTAGACTAATTGCAATAACTTCAGTTCTAGAGATGATCCTTGTAACTGTTATTACACAAATGAAAGGCAATAGTCTCATTTATTAGCCTTACTTGTTTTTGTGACTAAATCATGCTTCAATAAAAAGTTATAGCGATTTAACCCATTCATGCCCATGTTATTTGTGGACAACAACGTTTTTAAACAGCTATAACTTTTGATTGAGGCAAGATGTGCTCACAAAAATAAGTAAGGCTAATAAATGTGTCTATTACCTTTCATTTGAGTACTAACAGTTATAAGAATCAGCTCTAGAACTGAAGCTATTGCAATTAGTCTGATTGGATTCCGATGGAGCAGTGCTGTCAGGGACAGTTAACGTTGACGACGGAAAATGAATTTTTCATCAATCTTCGTTATGTTGTAATATTATTAAAAACTGATATAACTTATCAATTCAGACTATCTTTGGCTATGTTTTTCACACAAGAGGACTATTGTAAATATTCTAGGAGAATTGTATTGAGCATTGGAAAGTAAAAATTGAGTAGCTTCTAGCAGTGCGAGGGAAGCTATTCAATTTTTACGAAAACTACAAGGGGCAGCCCTATGGGGTTGCACGAACTGTAGACGTAGGACTATACTACTTAATGTAAAATATTTATTTTCTTAGTACTAAGTGTGTGGAAAAAACACCCGGACCGGTGAAGAAAAATCAAATTTTAGACAATATAATCACATCTCATGTATAGACCAAGCTTTCTAGTTGCTCTCAAACTGATCCTAAAAGTTCAAACACCCTTGGATAACCCTAAGTTTATAGATGTGTTTCGATGCCACAGAATTGTAAAATTATTAATATTACGTCATGAAAATTCAATTCTTCCGTGACATTTTTTTTGCCTGCAAAATGCCCTGTGTGCATGCAAAGCTCATGATTTATTGGGATATTAGCATTGATCGGAAAAATGCTTTCCAACGCTGCCCATTGCATACATACAGGACATTTTGCAGGTCACCAGAAGCAGTTCATATTACCACCGCCACATGTTCATTTTACCCACTCGCTATCAATATGTCTCATTTTTGGACATGTTTAGAAATCAAGAATCATGTTTGAAAAAATGTGTTTATGACGAAGTATTTTTACCAGATATGTACAAAACATGTCTAACAAGAAACATATATGGTGATTGTAATATCTCATTCACTTATTAGTTAGAAAATAATGACTTTGATTAACGTGTTCATTTTACCGCCAGTTCCCCTACCTACCAACACATTCGCCCCAAACATTGAACCCAAGCGCACAATGCAAAATGAGTCAACGCTGATGATGATGGGTAGAGCGAAAGAGACAACTAGTACCACCACGACACTATTAGCGCATTTCACCAAAATTCAACGCGGCCTATCCCGATTGAAAGGAACGGCCGCGCTTAGCCCATCTGTCATAATAGCGAAGGGCTGAATGATAACACATTTTGTTCCAAAAACAGCCCTGCGTTATGCAACACTTTGTGCAGGTTGATTATACCAGTTGCAAGTGGGGCCAAATTCACCAAGTTCCGTAAAATTGCTTTTAAATTACAGAATTGATAAAATTGCTGGGATGAGCTAAACTAATTAATCAAATCCTGTTTCAAAAACTGTCCCTGCGTTTAAACCAAAATGGGAAGCTTATTACTACCACTACATTACTTAATTTCAAGCGCAAATAGCAAATACATGTGTTAGTTAAACCAAAAATTTACTGGCAACATTACAGCGGCATTTGGGAAGCAGTTGGAGCGGTCGCCTGTTGGACGACACAGTGTAGCGTCGCTCCACAGCCAGTGTAACGGACTTCTAACTCAGCTACACTGGCTGTAAAAAACACAGCACAGTGATCTGCTTCGCCAGCCGTTCAACAGGGAACTGAGCGTGTCTGTCCGTTCTTTAAATAGTCGATGATGACGTCATTCATAGAAGCGTAGCGCGCTAGGTACACCAATCTGTCGTACAGGGCTTGGGAAGCGTGTGTGTGTGTTAATGCGCGATATTTTGACAAGGTTGTATATTATTTAATATTTTAATGCTATGATATCAAAAATCTTTGGATTTATCTGTTGGAATCTATTCTTAGAAGTATTTTGGGGCGATTTGTGCAAAAAATTTGAAAATTTATCGTGAGATGGCTGAATTATATGCGTTTAAAATTGGACCACTTTTCGTTACATACCATTTTTGTAGAATTTGCAGAGTGCACCCCCATATCGAAAACAAAGACGTAGTCCTACGTCAAAAAAGGCTTTTCGTGTTTTTTGACCCCACCGTTTTCGAAGAATAGTTTTGAAACCCTACATGCACTAGAAAAAAGTTGGGCATGAAAGGGTTAAAAAGGTTGATGTCCACAGGACAACATGGGCATGAATGGGTTAATCAATAAAAATGCGCCCACTCTCCCACTCCAAACGAAAAATTCATTTACTCACCATATGAGTCCCAGCTCGGCCTAGATATTTGATTTTATCCTGCACGATCGACAGCTGCTTGAGATACCAATCGCGAGCTATCTCCACCGCCGTTAGCCCCTGCAGCAGGATATCTTTCTCCTGTTCGATCTGCTTCAGCCGCTTGAGCATATTGTAATCGACGCCATTCTGCAGTGTGTGTCTCCGCGGTTCCCGTCTCCGGCCGTTGCTTCCCCCGCTTTTCTTCTGATACAGACCGGTTGTGTGCATACCCAACAAGGGTGATGAACTTGTGTTCGAGAGATCAATTTGACCGTCGGCAGGTCCGCGTGTCAGGCGGACTGTTTTGTCCGATTCACTCATGAGCAAAGACATTTGCCAGTTTTGGAGCGCATTACGAATCTCCGCCTTATCGATGTTCGAGCTTGGCTGGGATCGCTCCAGATTCTGTGCCACTCGAGGGGGTTTAGGTGGACCGAACGCTCCCGGTAGAATGATTGGCGGAGGCTCAAGAACCAGATCTAGGTCACTGTCCGGATTTAGTTGAGGCATACTGAGTGTCTTTTGTGCTGGCATCGCGTTGTTGGGCCGGACTGTTGCCGTGTTAGTGCTGTTACTGTTCCAGGAGGGTTTCGTAATGGCATCTAAATCCAACAGGGGGGCTGATGGAGGACGGACAGAAAGTTTTGTAGGGGAAAGTGGTAGTTTTTCCGAATCCTTAGATAATCGACTAGTCCTGGTCGATTCAGTTTGATTGCGAAGCAAGCAGATTTTGAGGCCGCCACAGAAACGATCGAATGAGAGCAGTCCATTCGGGGGCGTAACCTTGCGCAAACTATCAATTACTCCCCGAGGCAGCCCTTTGGAGCCGTCGTCCTGCCAGCGGTCTTCGATGTCGGACAGCTTGACGAAACCGGTTTTCTGATCATCCATAATATCGAACAACGTGCGCATAGCGGTCACGAAAGGCTTTGGAAGTCCTTCTGCTTGGTTCGCACCGGTTCCATCCTGGACCGGATGCTGCGGTTGCGCCAACTGCTGGTGATGATGATGGTGATTATGATGCAGGTGGACTTCGGTTATGCCACCGGCACCATTCAGGGTGAGAATATTTTTACGATTACGATTTGTCGTTGCCATAGCGTTCACTTTGACCCGGTTTTAGTTCATTTCGGTGTTGCTTTCAGTGGTCTCATGCAATCGCTGAACCGCTCAAATGCGGTGCGATTTTTTTGTTGCTCGCAGGTCTCGCCAGTAACCTACACTCGAACAGGGCACACTCTGAATAATGATTAATTTGAACGCGAACGCACTCTGCATGCAGCCTTGCGCGGAGATACCAAAATTGAGATCACATTTTTTCAAGTCTCCCTTTTGCAGATATTTGTTTATCCATTTTTTCGCTTGAGTCACGCTGCTTGATTTTTTCTAGCTCGGGATGCCTTATTTCAAACGGTTACGGCTTGCAATTTTTGGTTTGTTATTTTGTTTAGTTTGTGAATTTGGAGACAAATATGTTTAATGTTCTATAAGAAAACTTTCCAGTTTATTTAATACGAAATAATTGAACAATAATGTTCGACAATAAAATAAACAAGTACACCAGATCTAAGGACCAAGAGCCAGAAAAGGCGTGAAACTACACAATTGAGCACTGTTGACGTAGTATAATTTTCGAAACACTCATATCAAATTTTGTTCGGAACATAAAGTATTTGTACAGAACTTGTGTGCGTTTGGTCAATCATTTTAACAAGCTTCAAAATGGTACCAAATTAATTGTTCAACCTCTTCTAGAACAAGATCACTTCGATGAAGATTAAACCTGGAAACGATTGAACAGAAAATAAAAAATCCCTCCTTCACACTCGACCGTGTCCTGATGGAGCATCCCTATAGTACTGCCGCGATCACATCACATCACTTCAACTCAGTTCACTTCACTCAATTAGCCCAACCGCTTACGTTTTTACAGTTAACCACACTGTCTTCGGACCGCAGCAGGCACATTACCCTCGCTATTATTACTTGGTGGCATTCTGATCGTCGGAATGGGTTTGCCAGCAATCTTCTTCCAACTTCAATATGCCAGTAGTTTTGTCTCCACACTCTGAAGCTGAAAGGAAGTCGGATCAAATTTGCAAACAATACCACAACAGCGCATTGGATAATTGCACTCAGCCGCGCGCAGAAGACCTGAACACGCGTAAATGGGCTCCGCTCCCCAAACATTCACCAATGCACACGACTGCAGTCACTTTCTGGACTCCCGGAGGAAACGAGCTTTTAGATCGGTTTATTGCTTATTTTCCCTACTCTTACATTTTGCCACTAGCCATCGTTAAAAAAAACTTGATGAGATGAAATTTGGCATCACGCGTCCAGCAACGAAAATATTTATCCGAAAGCGTAAAGTTGGTCCAAAGCCGATCGTTGCCGCTTGGTATGTTGCGAACAAAATGAAGAATGGACCCCCGCCTAATCCATGCAGTCGCGAACCTTGCTCTAAAGCTGCTGGTGTACCATTTTCTGAGGGAGGTGGCACTGCGAGACCAGACAAACTGCAAACCAACCGCGAAACGAACCAAACCAACCGGACGAACGTTAGAAACTATGCGACTGTTCCACTCACTGCACAAAACTATACTAAAAGGTTGGTTTAAAGTGTTTATGCTTTGTGCGACCAGGTAAACCAGTCGTATTTAGTTGGTGTGCTGCTGGATCGTTCGTCGTACAGAAGTACGGTGAGAGTGGAGTTCGAACAGTCGCAACTAAATAAACCATTTGGGGTTTCTCGCTTTTACTCTGCTCTTCGCTCTTTCCGGAGGTATTATGTTTGTTTGCCCAAACACATCGACGACAGCAGGACAGGTAAATCATAATACCTGTAGTGTGACCCGAGCGATAGAAAATGCAAAGAAGCACTTACATCGGCACAGACATTTTGATTAAAAGATTACGAAAGTCGTTTTTGCGCGATCTCTTAAAACCTCGTCTAAAAAAACCGATGTTTATCCACCTAATGGTAGAATTGTGCCTTTCTTATTTATCCAAACAATAATTCCTTGATGTTTAAATATCCTTAAAATGGTTATTACGGTGAATACAAGCGATCGACTGCCACGAACCTGATGAGCTACGTGTCGGCGCTGAAACACTTGCAACAACAAAGTAGAATATTTGTTTAGCTTAATCAGCGTTAGCTAAATTTTGTCTTCATGCAAATTTATTTTGGTATGCGTGGTGAGGGTGTAAGGGTAGGGATAATATAAGGGTAAATGTGAGAGGTTGGTTGAGCGGGTGCGGGAGAATGCGAGAATCCCTAACCTTACTCCCTAGCTTATTTTGGTGAACGGGGTGGGTATGTGAGAATGGAGTTAAGAGGAGCGGTGGTGCGTGGTGGGGAGGGGATGACGTAGGAGGAGAGAAAGGGGGGGTAACCTTCAATCGGACCCACTGGTTACGCTCCCGTTTAAATTTCAAAAAACGCATTTTAGTCAACAAAAAATTAGGTTCGGGCGATTCTCAGAGTAACATAAGTTTCTATAGGAGAAATGCAAAAAAGTTTATGTAGGAAATTCACGAGAAATCGGATTTGTTTACTCATAACTTCGATTCAAATGAAATTCTGTAGCAATCAATTCGAATGCTACATCTTTCATTTTAGACAAAGCTTGTGAGAATCGAATCAGCTATATATGAGAAACAGGTGTGAATTTAATTTCGGAAGTACCGGTATACCAGTTTATAAGGGAGTGTCATGAAGATGCTCTTAAATTGTTAGCCAACCTAATATCAACGAACTACCTTGCGACAACCATGATTATTCCGTGCACTATTGATGAGTGAAAAATAAAGTAACCGCCCGAGAGCAAACACGCGTTTTCTTACAAGTCGCTTTTCGGGATAAAATTCTGCGGCGTTCCTCCTCCTAGTGTACAGTTACGACAGTTAAATTGGTGACGAGTGGTTTTGAACATTTAAAGTGATGGCTAAAGTAATCCGCCACAGGATGTTCCGGCTGTTATTTTTGCATCTGCCGTACCAACTTCATTTACAATCGATCCATTCGACCGACACAAAATGAAGTGGTCGAGATGGGTAGAACGGCTGGAAGGTGCATATGTTTTATTTGATGTACAGAATGAGGTTAGTTTATACATGTTGCTTCACTACATGGGAGAAGAAACATACGACATTAGGTTTATTCCAGTACCAGGAGCAACTGGAAGTACTCCGGAGAAAATCGTTCCTGTACTCTCTTCTTCTCTTTTTTCTTCTTTTGGTAGCAAACCGGAGTAAAAAGGAGCAAGTATTTTTTGCTCCAGAGTGACTTCCGTGTACTGGAACAAGCCTATTATTAGCGATAAACTTGCACCGGAGAGACCTCAACAACAGACATATGACGCAATTGTGCGTTTACTGGAAGCGCAGTTCAACCCACTCGGGGCAATGCTTGTACAAACCGACAACAATGGCCAACGTTGGATTATTTGCTTTGCATCGAAGTCTTTAACAGTAACTGAAAAATGTTATTGTCAGACAGAAAAAGAAGCTCTGACATTAGTATGGGCAGTTGAAAGGTTCCAGTTCTACCTCTCCGGACCACAATTTCAACTCGTGACAGATTTCAAAGTCCTACTGTAATTGTTTACTTCTATGTCCCACCCTTGGGCAAGGATGGAAAGGTGGGTTCTAAGGCTTTGACTATTCTGTTGTTCACATTCGTAGGGACGAGAACACTGCCGACGCCCTTTCACGTATTTCATGCACTGCAATCAAACCGTTTGATTCTGCTGAAGATCTTATGGTGCAACATAGAAAAATTCTAGAATGAGAACTGAGGAGAGAAAAAAAGCATTTTTGGCACCGTATGCCCCGGCATTGTATGGCAACACGTCCAATGTTATTAGTATAAGCAATGTTCGTTTGGATTCGTTTTTTGACAGCTAAATGCGAATCCAATCGATCCAAAATGGAGTCTCCGCAGTTCTCTTTCTCGAGTTTTTCTAGTGCAACATATTGCCGCTATAGCTGTTGCGGTGGTTGCAATTTCCTGGGATGAACTGCTTGATAAAATGCGAGACGATGTAGAAATCAAAGATATTCTCGGTTGTTTGGAGGATGATACATTCAATTTATTACCCGTTGCTTACCGAATCATTTCTTCAGAACTGTGCGACGTTGGAGGAGTACCATCGATTTCAAATCAGCATATGGTACAATCGATCGAGATCAGCTATGGCAGATAATGCATGAGTACGGTTTTCCGGATAAGCTAACACGATTAGTCAAAGCGACGATGGATCGGGTGATGTGCGTTGTTCGAGTATCAGGGACACTCTCGAGTCCCTTTGAATCTCGAAGAGGGTTACGGCAAGATGATGGTCTATCGTGCCTGCTGTTCAACGTTGCGTTAGAAGGTGTAATAAGGAGAGCGTGGATAGACACGAGTGGCACGATCTTCAGGAAGTCCGTCCAGCTTCTTGGCTTCGCCGACGATATTTACATAATGGCACGGAACTTTGAGGCGATGTCGGAAACGTACATCAAACTGATGCCTGAAGCCAGCAGTATTGGACTAACCATCAACGTTTCGAAGACAAAATAGACGAGAGGAAGAGGTTCTAGAGCCGTCAATGTGAACCTAGCATCCCGAGTTCGGATTGACGGTGACGAAATCGAGATGGTCGACGAATTCGTGTATTTGGGCTCACTGGTAACCGCCGAAAATGATACCAGCAGAGAAATTCTGAGACGGATCTTGGCGGGAAATTGTGCCTACTTTGGACTCCGGAGGACTCTCAGGTCGAACAAAATTCGCACGCACGCGCCGCATGAGGTTGATGATCTACAAGACACTGATTAGACCGGTGGTCCTCTATGGCCACGAGACCTGGACTATACTCGTGGAGGACCAACGCGCCCTTGGAGTTTTCGAACGAAAGGTGTTGCGTACCATCTATGGTGGCGTGCAGGTGGAAGACGGAACGTGGCGCAGGCGAATGAACCATGAGTTGCATCAGCTGCTGGAAGAACCATCGCGCATACCGCAAAAATAGGGCGTTTGCGGTGGGCTGGACACGTCGTAAGAATGTCGGACGACGACCCGGTTAGGATGGTTCTTGAGGGCGCCCCTACAGGAACAAGAAGACGGCGCGCACAGCGAGCTACCGTGCCAGATAAAGAACGACCTGCGAACCCTTCGAAGAGTGCGAGGCTGGCGACAAGCAACAATGGCCCGAGTAGAGCGGAGACGGCTTCTGAATACAGCAAGAGACAACAAGGCTCTTTCCTTAACGGTAAGGAAAGGTATAGTGGAGTACTTGTTCGTGGATACCGTGTAGTGATATCTACTTTGCTGCGTCAGCGAGTATTGGATATAACACATGAGGGACATCCAGGGATGAGAATGATGAAGTCATATCTACGATCTGCTGTCTGGTGGCCCAAGCTCTACAATGAAACATACGTTAAAAATGCCGTGGGTGTACCCTAGTGACTGTTCCTGATGCTCCAGAATCAATGATGCGGAAGGAATTGCCTACTGGACCTTGGGAGGATATAGCAGTCGATTCCTTGGACCGCTGCCTTTTCGTTGTTGATAGCTATAGCCGATATCTGGAGGTCTGTGAGATGACATGTATGGAGTCTAAGGATACTATTGATCGGCTTCGTGAAATATTTAGTCGCTTGTATTCAGACAAGAAGAGTCGAGCGGAGCCAAGCCTCACCGAAGAGGGCGATCGCGTATTCTTGAAGCGGATAAAAAAGGATCACAAATTGCAGTCATATTTTGGCCCTGAGGAGTTTCAGGTTATAAGGAAAAGGGGTTGCGACACAACAGTTCGCTCTTTGTTATTTGGAAAAGAGTTCAAGCGTTATGTTATACATTTGATAAAAGTTCCAGGTTGCCATGGAACGTTTTCTGATAAGGGAAAGGAAGCAGCAGATACTGGAAATGCTCATCAACAGAAGGAAGCAGCCATAAGCCCTACACCAGATGAGGTGGGAAACCACGATGGTCGAGATGAACAGCAAGGAAACGATTCTCGTGGAAAACGAGTACGACGTGAACCCGTAAAATACGACGACTACGTGCCATACTACGTCGAAGAAACGAAGGGTGGGGTTGTAGAGTCTGGCAAAACAGCCGATAGCGGACGTGAGGTTGTGAGGGATTTAGCAACACATGGCATGTGAGAAAAAGGAGATAACCGAGCGAAGACGATACGAACAGGTGGAATAGGACGAGCGCCGCAATAGACTGAACATATCAGGGAGTTTGTTGTTGGTAATCCGAGCAAAGCTTAGATACTATAATTACGGCATACTGGCCATGGCGAACGTCAATTGACAGGGCACGGATCACTAATTGGACGGCGACTTTGGGCTGTCAGGCGTTCTGTTCTACTCCCTGAGTAAGGAAGGATGACACCGACATGAAATGGCGAGAGGCCTAACAGCACGGCTGCCTCCGTCCCATCAAATTCGTGGTAGGTTTCCGGGTACGTTCAAAATTCGTTACCATTTAGTTGGTGGTACTAGGTTCGGATGGGTCATTCTCGATTTTACACCGATCCGGCTCTGAACACTGCTCCTCATAAAGGATAGTGTCAACCTTAACATGACCTCTCTGCTTGCATGGATAACCATGGGATTATAAGAGGCGACAACGTACAATGAGTGGAGACCCAATAAAATGGAGAAAAAACAAGAAACTAACACATATGGAGCAGGCACAACGAATCCGTTCAACAAAGGTAATTTGGTGAGGTCACCAACACCAGCAGCAACTAAAGTTATTCAGCAAGAGCAGGAGGAAGAGAGGCAGCAGCAGCAACAACAACAGCCAGAGCAGAGCGCGATGAGTTGCACTCCACAGAAGCCAAAAGTAGTGGCAGCGAAGTACTAGGCAGAGGAGCTCTACAAGTTTGTAGACGCGAGAAACAATGTCCATAAGTACATCAAGGAGATGGTTCTCAGAATCCGAAAGGCGCCGTGAATGAGTATGACACGGCAACGCGGAGGGCTGATGTACCTCAGCGAGCTACATTAAAATTCAAATTTAGTAAAATCCCTGCCCAACAGCCCTCGATTCCAAAATCCATCAAATCCCTCTCTCGACCCTTAACACCAACTTTGACACAGACCGAGTGCATTTCTTAGTCTGTGTGTTCGACATCGATTTCCTTTTCCATAGCCGAGACGACAAACTGGATAAATACAGCCGTCAGAGAGCAGGCAGGAGATTTTTGGTAACAGTCAATCAAACCTAACGAAACGTATTTTTATACAATTGAATCCTATTCAAGTTGACAGATAATTTCAAGCCGTGAATAGTTTGGCCACACTGTGTGAAAGTCCGCGACGCTAGTGACAGGTATTCCGGCGAATACTCTGGTAGTCCGTCGGTTCACGTGAGCCGTCCACCTGCGACGGCGCGAGCAGTGTCGAATCACCAGACGGCGTCCATCGAGTCACGACAATCAGCGACGAAACACATGTTAACGGTTCGTAATCAAATTATTCCTCACCTAACCTGCCCTATAAAACATGTCGAAAATTAAAACTAAAATCACAGACAAATGTTTAAACTACTTTCACCACTGAAAACTGACATACAAGTGCGTTCAAACTTGGATACAATGATGATTCACGCATGCGAACCTTTATGCAATAGTGATGTTCGAATGTTTATACAAGTTTTTCGAAAACAAAATTGTTCTACCTTACATGTCTGTTCTCTGTGTTTTCACATAATAATCTGTATTGGCTATAGAGTTCTATGCAAATCATTTCATTTGTTGTCCTCTAGCTGTCATATATAAAACTATCAGCCAATTTAAATGTTAGAAATAGCTCGCCTACAGTTTTTATAATGGTTTTGAAATGCTCTATGTCGCTCTAAAACTTATTCCGGAGACGTACAATACCGATTGGTAAGTTTCCATCATAAAAATAATCCGACCGAAAAGCTATTTTCGATTTGTTTTCCTCCACCTATGACAGGTGGAGGAAAAGAAATCGTTGAACACACTAATACAGTTACAGATTGTCAAGTGCTCTATAATTCGTCATCCCTTTTCGCGTTACCCTGTTGAATTCGTGCCGATAAGTTGTCTATCCCCCATATGCCTGTTCATATGTCAGTGGCGCCATAATTTCAAATGTGGCCACAGTCCCAACTACAAATATATTTAAAATGACCGTTAAAGCGATCGAAGTTTTGTTTTTAAGTGTTATGTCTGTTAGTCTGTGCTTATACGTTTGAGGACGCTGTTGTTGTCGTCGAAAAAACGGACGTCACCCAACAAGGAGAAAGCTGGAGTACCGCAGCAAAAGCGGAAGGAACAGAGAAAAGGGGAGCAGAAGAGAAAAGGAGAACCTCCGACCAACCCAGGGATAACTTGACAGATAGTGCGTGTTTCATATATGTACCACCGATTTGATGGTGGCGCTAGTATGCCTTCTCTGTACGAGTACCACGAACAACGAAACGAAAAAGTTCCAAGAGAACAGCGTGTTTCGTCACGTGTGTTATGAATGCCGTCAATGCGGCTAGAACAACATTTAGAAAAAGCGTATTCCAAAATGTGGATAAAGAAAACTATTATTAGAGAACAAATTTATCCCTAACTGGAAACCGGCAGTAAAGTTACATAAATCATATTATAAATTTAGCTGGAAGTCGCTGTCTTTAGCAACTGGCTCTCTTCCTTCCTAAAAATGTTTTGGTTTTCTTGTTGTGTGAAGTTTGTAATCGGTAAATCATTGGTGCTTTTTTCTTGAAAAATGTAAATGAAAAACATTTTGGCCAATAAAAGTAAATCACTAAGCTTAACAATTTGTGAACCTACGACATCTTGTTTCAAGTTCATAAGGAACGTCAACAATTCTAGTATTTTGATCGGGAAAATAAACAATATATGTAAGATTTTCAACACATTTAGCAAAATTGGTTTTGAGTAGAATGTGCGTGCTTTTATCAGAATTCTGGCAGCAAACCGCTAGTGCTCGGTTTCAGCAAGAATACTGCCAGGAATGCACAATTTTGGTCGACTCCTGCCAGAGTTTTGTTCGACTTTTGCAATAATTCTGTTCAGAAGATATTGCGATGGTTTTGGTACGGATCTCTTCAGAATTATTCTGGCATTTTACTCGGCTCCTGTCTAACGGAACGTTATCTACCGGAGGATTTCATGCCTGTAGAGAAGTTGATTCGATACAGAAGATTTACGGAAATTCCAATACAGTGAAAACTCGTTTTTATTAGCCCCTAATTTTGTCGGATTTTCGACCCGATTTCGTCAGCCAGCCAGTATTATAAGGTGATGTCTACGGATTAATGTTGTCTAGTTTATCAGCTTCGGTTTATTAAAGCGAATGAATAAATATATTTTATCATTTCCTTCATTTTGTCAACCAAAAACACATCTTGTATTTCCGAAAATCGATTTATTTTATTTTGGATTTTTTTTAACTCAAAATAGAATCTATGTTTCTGTTTAGGTATGGTGGAATAACAATAGTTTCCAACTTGAACAGCGAAATAAATTTTTATGATAGAAATGCTTAAATTGTTTATTTTTTCAGATATGGAAAATAATAAATGGGATGCGCCTTTTTCAAATTTTGCTCCATTCGAGCCGCCATGACACCACCAAATCACCACAAAATTTGCTTATGTGTTCAATATATGGGAGCTGTCAAGT
Source organism: Topomyia yanbarensis (assembly GCF_030247195.1). Lineage (NCBI taxonomy): Eukaryota > Metazoa > Arthropoda > Insecta > Diptera > Culicidae > Topomyia > Topomyia yanbarensis. Next base: position 93,790,334 of record NC_080671.1, read on the forward strand.
TGCCTCCGACTCGTCAAAAGGCGCCAAAAAAAGACTCCGTGCTCGTCAAAGTCAATGACACGACGACCTATGCTGCGCTGCTCGAGTCAGAGGTCAGAGAGGATCCAGAGCTGAGACGAGCTGAGAGGCGCACTGAAGCAGCAGTGTAACCTGGGCGGGGTGGACATGACGATCCGTTTAAAGAAGGGATGCGGGGGAAGGGATGATTCGTTTACCGGTAACCGCTGCCGACAAGGCGCTGGAGGTAGGTAGGAAAAGTTACGGTTAGATGGTCTAGATACCCATTGAGAGCTTCCCAACCGGTGAATAAACAAGCGGAGAAATGCTTCAAGTGTTTGGGCTTTGAACATTTGGTGGGGCTTGAAATCGCCCGGATAAATCCAGGATGTGCTGAAAAGCGGGGAGACGGGCCATTTTGCAAGAAACGGAAAGCAGAGGCTGAAGTGCATGCTTTGGTCTCCAGAGAACGGAAACGACCATCAGACGGGTGGCTTTAAATGCGTTGCCTACAAGAGGGTGATTGTAGGCCGGCTAACGATTAAGGAGATAACCAAGGTTGATCTGAATCACCTGAATCACTGTGATACCCCACAGTTTTGGCTGTCTACGACAGAAACTATGTGTGACGTCGCTTTGATTGCAGAGCCGATTTCGAATAGATCCGGAACGGCTGTGCCACAAGTTATGAGCAGATTCCCCATTCAAGAAGTGGTAGAACGCTCATACGAAGGCTTCGTGATCGCTAAAATCAACGGCGTCTTCGTGTACAGCTGTTACACTCCTCCAAGGTGGACACTGGAGTAGTTCAGTCTAATGCTGGAGCAGTTCACCGAGCAATTGATCGGCCGAAATCCGGTTGTCATTGGTGGTCTTCAATGCCTGGACAGTGCAGTGGAGCAATAGAGTAACCAACACAAGGGGGTACATCTTGCAGCACTGAGAACTGACATACAAGTAAAGTTTTCAAAATGTGTAAGAAATAAAACTGTCGTTTTGAAATGTCATCCGCAAGTAGCAACTTGCCGCTAGTCGGCGCTACGATTGACCAGTAATCAATGTACGGGCCTTGCTTACAAACTTGGATGCAATGGTGATTCACGCATGCAAACCTGTGTGCGATGATGATTTTCAACGTATTTTCATTTAAATGTTTACACAAGCTTTTCGAGAAGCTTTGTTCTAGCTTGTATGTCTGTTCTCTGTGCTTGCAGGAAGCTCTACCGAAGTTAGACCTAGGAAGAATCCGTAAGCACATTTCAGAGAGCCAGGAGGAAGTATATCACCGACGTTGCATTTTGTAGTCCTTCACTGATGACGAACATGGGGTGGAGAGTACCCAGGTGATTCGGTAAACAGAACCCTGCTACAACACGGAGAAGGATGACCGGCGAGCGGAAGTCTTCAACAAAGACCTCTTCGTTGGTGGTTTTTGCTGCCGAAGCCAGGGAAACCACCTGGCGATCCGGCTTCGTATAGGCCCATATGTCTGCTGGATACACTCGGAAAATTCCTGGAAAGAATCATCCTAAACAGGCTGACGAAATGCATGGAGGGTGAGCACGGACTGTTCAAGATGCAGTTTGGATTTCGCAAAGGAGCATCCACAGTGGAAGCAATTCGGACAGTGCTCGAAAGAGCTGATAAGGCATCTAAACAGAAGCGAAGAAGAGATCGATACTGTGCTGTGGTGACAATAGATGTGAAGAATGCATTTAACAGCGCCGGCTTGGAAACTATCATTGCAGCGCTGCACAGATTGAGGGTTCCCAACTATCTATGCCAGATCCTTAAGAGTTACTTCCAGAGCAGAGCGCTGCTGTACGAGACGAACGAGTGGCAGAAGTCAATGCGAGTTACAGCGCGCGTTACTCAGGACCCCATTCTTGGTCTAACTCTTTGGAACGGGATGTACGATGGACACTTGACGAAGTGGAGGTCTCGGTGACGGAGTTAATAGACGCGATCGAGAGCTGGATGAACGGGGTCAAGCTACAAATAGCTCACCACAAGACGGAGGTGCAGTTGGAAAGCGGTTCAGCGAATGCAGATAGAAGGATACGTGATTGCATGGAAACGTGCACTGAAGCAGTTGGGCGTGATAATCGACGACCGATTGAGCTTCAGCAACCACATCGACTGAAAAGAATCAACCAAATCAATCGGCGAATCAACGAACGCAATCATTCCAAACGTCGGCGGTCCAAGAAGCAGCACGAGACGTCTGCCATCTACTGTTTTGTTATCGTTATACCAAAATAGTATCGGTCAATTTATACACTTGAAATCAACTCTTTGCATCTATTTTTCTCTATTCGGCATGTTATGATTCCTTTTATGCTATACTCTATCTATACTCATATGCAAACATACAAACCCTCGTGCCCTCACGATAACACCAACCTGGTCATAAACGCAGCCATGCAATTGCAATCATCTAGACATACCCCCCGGTAGTTAAGTGAATGTTGTAGCACATATAAACTTACAAACGCGGTTTTAACCATTAACCCACCATCGTGCGAAATGGTCACGTTCGGAAATCTAACCTCGGTCCTAGCCTCATGCTTTCAGTTGGACCAATAAAAAAAATACGCTCATGTTCATTAGACAACACGTTCCATGGCAGCATGACCGGGAACTCTAGTAATATGGCGAAACTGACTCTGTTTTACCATATGTACCATAAATTAAAAATTAAGCATCAGATTCGCGGCCCACGCGCGATCATTCAAGAATACAGGCCCGAGTACAGCCCCTTGATTATAAAATCGAAATTATACACGCAATGTCACATACACGTAACAAACACGTTAACATATAAATGCTTGAGCCCTTGGCGACCATCCACGGCACCTATACACGCGATCTCGCAAACATAATAACATACCGGTGATAAGGTGAATGTCTCAGCTCTTATAAATCTTCAAACGCGGTTGCAAGTGTGAACCTAAAAACTCCCGCGCTCGCACGATCATGAATTGGTCACTTCCGGAAGTATTTATCGTTGGTGTCAGCAGACTAGACTTCAGACTTCAATTGGACCAATTAAGGTTCATGTTACCTTTTTTAAGCATGTGTTAGAATTGAACGCTTGGTAGTGTGCGTAGGAAAATTTGTGTTCAGCTTTGCCACCGGATTATCCATTTAAACCTTTTTAAAACTCTAAAAGAAGAATATCAGTCGATTTATTAGATCATCACGATTCAATTCATGCAAAATACCTGCTGGAAAAACCATCGGCTTAGCTAAATGGTGCTTTTGAAAAAGTAGCTGTGGTTTTTTCATTGCGCAGTTGTGTTGCGTACCCCAGCTCGGTGTGGTAGTGTGATAAAAAATCACAGCCACTTTTTCAAAAGCACCATCCAGCTAAGCCGATGGTTTTTCCAGCAAGTATTTTGCATGAATTGAATCGTGATGATCTAATAAATCGACTGATATTCTTCTTTTAGAGTTTTGAAAAGGTTTAAATGGATAATCTGGTGGCAAAGCTGAACACAATTTTTCTTACGCATACTACCAAACCTTGAGGTAACTTGAGCCTTAAAAAAGAAAGCTCTCATATCCACTGGCGTTCATTGGCGACATGACCGGGAACTCTAATGGGGAAACTCATTCCCTGTCACAATGTGAATTGTACACCGACAACTAAATATTGGAATGACGGTCCGCGTGAGCATCCAAGAACGCACGCGAATATGTGAATTGCCACACGATTACGAAATCGAGCTTAGGCGAAAGACATAAATAGAATTCATACATGCGAAGCTACGTACACGTCAGCACATGCGACCGAATACATTAAGATACAAACGCTCGCGCCCTGCGCGATGATATACGCGATCGCGAAGTCTCTACACCGAACATATCTGAACCGTACAATGAATATCACATTCAGAATCACGGCCCGCTGCAATTGGCTTTAAGCTGTTTTAGTGGGCGACGTTGCATGTCTCGTCTGCAATTGTAGTGATTCTGACGGGGAGCCCTTCCGAAAACCTAGCTCTACAGCTCCAGCAGGACAACTCTCTAAAAATAAATAAATTGAAGGTTATAGTATGTTTAGCGTCTCATTTTTATTGCTTCTACTTTCTATTATTTTAAATTTATACGTCGGGTATCAAAAGGCAGGTTACTGTAACACTCAAACGCAGAAAAGAAATCAAACTTATTTGACTAATTATTCACAATGCATCAACGGAAAGAACGTTGACAAATATCAGATCAGAACCACTAAATCCTACTCTGTTCATAAATTTTATCAGCCATCGCGTCTACCAATTTGATACGCTAATCTACGACCAGATATGTTCAGTATTGATCTGCTTTTAAATTGAAGAACGATTTACTGGACAATATTGCTGTATCTAATCACACGATCTTCGCTGGCTCTCGGCAATTTGGGCACACTTTATCGGAGGAATTAAGCCAATGTTGGATGCACTTTTTGTGAAATAAATGCCCACATTGAAGCTGGCTGGCTTGACTTCCGAATGCAGTTTCCAAACAAATGGTGCAATTAACTCTGAAACAGACATGGTTAGACTGTTTTGCATTTTTAACAAAAAAAATGCGCATACTTATCCGAACTGTCATATCCATTCCAATTAGTGCCTTTCTCACAAAACGACCGTCTTCTGGCTGGTCTATCATTTGGAGAAGCTCGCGTGTAGTTATTGTAGATGTTGCTAGCGGCATAATAAGCTCCTACCGCAACTACTGCAGCAATTGCAATCGTACAGGCAAAACCAAATAGTCCCTGGACAACCATCTTGTATCACATCTGGTTACTTCTGGTTAGTTTTTCACACCTACGAGAATCGAGATTTTTGTTTTTGAATTACATAATTATTGATATCAAAATTGCGTTTTAAAATATTTATTTAGAAAAATATCCTTACCAAGGATTGTCAACACTTTTACAATCAGAACTATTTTCTCGGGTAAGCTTTCAATAGGACCAAAATAAATTGAGGGCGAGGGGCTCTCATTTTTTTTATTTCAATCATGATGGGCAAATTGCTGACTAATGGGAACCTACTTGCCAACTCAAGTGCTCTAAATGCTCTTCAACTTGCTGGCATATTGGAAGCTATCTCAAATGCAGCATTTTGGCGAGTACTCCTTGTCCTTTTTAGCTGTCATTTTCTCGCCCCCACTAGAACTTTTGTATTACCACAGATAACAGACGTTTAGGCTAGAACAAAATTTCTTCAAAAACCTATGTAAACTTTCAAATTGATAAACGTTGGAGATCCGTGTTTCACTATTGCCATCTGTGCAACTGTTTGCTACACGTGTTTTTTTTATAATTATTAAATTTATTTAGGCCCAAATGCGGTAGCTCAACGAGGCCGAATGTTCGTTTTTACAATAAATAAAAAAAACAAATATGTTAAGTTTTTTGTCTCGTTTAGACGCAGCTTTCTGCTGCGTGTTGAGATCCTTTTTCTAGGGGGCGAAATATTGCCAGTGTTGTCCACTGCCATTCGAGGTTCGATCCGTTTGTCTTCTTTTGCGTTGTCGTTCATGTCCATGTCCTCATCCGTACTACTTTCCTGCTGCTCGCGGTCAGATGTTCCAGTTTGTGTCATACTCTTATCGATCGTCATTGTATGTTCGTATTTTTCGGCATTCGTTTCGTTGTTGTTGTTGCTGGTTGTTGGTGCTTGATCCGAAGATGTTTGTTTTGCAGCTGTTAGTGGTTTAGCGTAAGATGGTTCTGGGCCGATTTCAGTTGGATTGGTTAAGTTTTCCTTAATAGTTTCTACGCAAGGTTTTCCGAGGTGCAGCTTCTTCGTGCAGAACTGGCACGTAGGAATTTGCCCTGGGTACTTGACTATTGATGTTTGATGAATGAGAACATCGTCACTTCCTAACGCTGTGACGGTTATGTATGAGGGAATTGGCTTGGTCACACGCATTCTCACCACACGAACACCGTTAGGGATGCCCGGGAAAAAAATCCTCCAAGTCTCATGTGTAACGGAGTCTACTTCTCCGTATTTTTGCAAGCATTTTTTAATCGCGCCGTCAGGGGTACGCGTAGCCAAATCATGGACACGAATTTCTACAGCGCCGTTCTCGATGTATACGGGAATGCTATATTTAACATTGCCGCATTCGGCGGTGTGCTGCATGTTGTTTCGCGAGGCGAATGACTCAGCTTGGTTAATGTTGTTGAACGAAATCAGCACGCAATGTTTGATATGATGCATTTGTAGGGTTTTCACTTCAGCCAGATTGAGTTTCATCTGCACTTTTAATAACTGTTCCACTTCCCGAATGGCTGGTCTTACGGGGCATTTCGAAAAATCAACAGCAACACAGTTCGGCCGTATCTGGGTTGCTTTTTGCTGGGCACCGTCAGTCATCACTAAATCGCACAGTAGGTATAGGCTATTGTTATATGGACTGCTTGTGTGATAGGCACCGATTGATTTTTAGGTAGAATTGACTGTTTCACTTGCGCGGGACGATTTTTTGCTTCTGCTCAGGGCGAGATGTGAAGACAAACTGCTACACGTGTTTGACAGCTGCACCCCAACTGCATTGTATCGATCACTGCGCCATCTACAAACGTTTGCCAACCGTGTTTCAGACGTTCGATTTATTCGTAATTTCAGTTAATGTCTGTTATCTGTGGTATTACTTTACGAAAAGCGAAAACAATCGTTAATTTGATCCAGTCCTAACCTCAATATTGAACCAGCTTCTGATTGGTCGTTTTGCCAGTCAAGAGCGTTCATAATATTTACAAACGGGGTGTAAAACAGCGCTGCTGAATCAATTCTGGCTCCTTTTTATGCACACCAACATTTAGCGTACCCTACACGAACAGAAATGGTGACAATAAATCATATATTGATCCAGATATTGATGGTGCAAGGTCATTTTGAAAATATTATTTCTGTAGAATTTAAATGGGATTGATGGATTGAAGCTTTTGTCAATATATTTTTTGACAATATTTGTTTCGTGTAGGGTCCGCTTTTCATGCAAATTTAAAGTGCTGAATGACTGAGTCAGTGGTACGAGGATGTTTGACAGGATAGCACGTCTCTACGAATAGCTGTGCCACACCGGTTCGGTTGTCGGAAGTTCTGATATGTTCCGCAAGAGATGCGACAGATATGGCTACATGTATTATTAAGAAAGACACGAATACAAATAAAATTTATTTGTTTAATGTAGCTAGTATTGTCAATTCTTGGTTGAGGTGCGATCTTTGAGGTACAATTATTTTCAGCAATTGTGAAAAGCATGCAAAAAGAATCTGGCAACGGTGACCGCTTGTTGTCTTCAGATTTTTTGAAGCTGGTATAGTAGAGACAATTAAGAAGAGCAAGAAGCCTGTTAGCGTATCTTCTATGCATGAAATGATGACTACTTCTTTATTTCTGGCTACCACAGTTTTTGTTGTAATTTTGAGTGGCTTCAATCGAGTTATAAGCTAGGGGCAGATCACTCTAAGAATGTATAACAAATTTGCATCAAATTAGAAAAAATGCATTTAATTTCCATTTTTGCATCAGCTTGGCACTCCCTCGCAGAAAAGTTTGTTTAACAAACGTCCTACGCTGATCCACTTTGTTCGACGTTTTGTTAAATGTAGGGCTAGTTTTTGTGTAGGGTTTTGACGTCTTACACGCAACGCAAACCACATTGCATGCAACGCAAAAACATTGCACGCAAAAACATTGCACGCAACGCAAAATACATAATGAATTTCTATTTTGATGGAAATAAATGCATTTAATTTCGCTGATTTTTAAAAATGCATCGCAAGTGATCTGCCCCTAGGTTATAAGACAAATTCAAACGGAGTGAAATTACTGTTTAGTCACTTACAGCACTTTATTTATGATATTATTTCGTGTAATTTATTGCACTTTGGTATAAAAGAATGCAATAAAATACATGAGGTTTCTATTTTAGTCGATTGAATTATTGTCTATCTCGAGAATACAACTGGATTTGTAAATTTTTGGCATTGAGGTAGTTATTTTCAGAAATTGTTAACAGCACGTTAAAGAAATCTGGTAACGATGGAGCCTTGTTGTTTTCAGATTTTCGCACAATATAACAGAGAAAATTTAGACGAGCAAGAAACCTGTTGTCGTCATTCTTCCTAGAGTTTAGCAGTTTACTATGGTGATTGCCTTGTATAACGACTAGTTTATTTGGGTACATAGTGAGTCCGAAAATAATTCAAGTTTTTTGGGTGATAAAGCGATTAAAGGTCCCTTTTACCCCTTAACTAATTGCTCATTATTCTTACCTAAACTGATCAGATGTACCGTGTATTTTAAATTTAAATCTCGTGTCTTTTTTGATTTTTTTAAGAACAAACCTATGAACAGTCGTGATTCGCTGATTGGGCCACCATCTGTCCAAGTAACGAATTTTATTCGCTAGTTGCACCGACTTACATATGTCAAAAACTCTCCAGATTACAACGTTAACAGTTTAAATGCATCTGTTCACATCTCTTATGGTTGTCCGATTGGTTGGCAAAGAAAATTTGCTAGAAGATTTTTGCATTCTGATCCAGGAGTAGATCACTCTAAGAATAAAAATTATTTTTTCTCTATTAAAAATTAATTATGGAATTGGCGTTTTGACTTCGTCTCAGCAGAATCCTATACTACCTTTTGTAAGGAAGTAATGTGCCTTTTAGATTTTAATAAAGAAAACTGGCAACTCTGTTAATAAGGCTTTTGACTGTTAATAAGGTTTTGACTGGGGGCAAGCTGCTGGCTAACGGGGGGCTATTGCCAACTCGGATGCGCTAATTGCCCTTCAATTTGCCAGCAATTTGCTGGCAATCAGGGGGCTATTTCAAATGCAACATTTGGGCGATTCGCCGCCGTGATTTTCTTGCTGCCCTACTCGCCCTTAAATCGCCACCAAATCGCCCAGGGAACGCGCCATTTAATCGCCTTTAATTGCCTAATATGAAAATTACAAATAATACTTATTTTCGGATATATTATTTACTCACATAAACTTATCAGTGTACTAGGTAATCACCACCAAACTGTAGGAAGAATCAATGGTGAAATTGGTATTGCACACCAAAGCTTACCACAATCTGACTTTCAGTGAGGGTTTAGGTCAGAGATCTTGTTCTACTATACTTCCACACGATTTCACAATTTTCCACATTCGTTGGCTAAATGAAGTGCACTAGACAAACAAAATACAAGCGAGAACACGCCAATTGTTAAAAAAAAAACAATTTTAAGCTTAAGCTAATCACGAACCGCCATGTTTGAAAAGCGCAAAAAACAGCCAAGTCCACTTCAGCCGCCAGAAAATTTGTCTAAGTGTTGAAATTGCCTTTAAATCGCATTCGCAAATTGCATTTGTTCTTAGGGGCAATTAGCACAGGCGAGTTAAGTCAAACGTCAAACTGTTTAAATCGCCTGACCATGTTCATCCGCATTTTTTGACCGGGTCAGTTCTCAGGAGAAGCATCGTTAGATTACGACACCTTTGTGATAGGACTAAGCTAGCGCCGGATTGACCATAAAACGGAGACACAATTTGTGTTCTTGAGCAAACCCCTAGTCAAGCCTGATGTCCCACAAGAAATTAAGCTCATTTTAAGCGAGGGATTGCCCTTTCTATGATGATTCTCAGGGATAGACCGTTCCAACATCAAATTATGGTCTTGTCAAATTTTGGTCTTGTCAAACTGCAAATGACGTGAAAACCCAGGATGATACTAGATAAGGTATAGGCATACGTAAAGCGAGAGTTTTGGTTTGGCAATTGGCAACATCTATATTGGTTAAAAACTGCTTTACTTACCAAAAAAAGAGGTTATTAAAATCGAAATTAATTAAAACAATGTTTGAATATAGAAACTAGTGCTTTCAGCCTTTTTGAGGTTCTCAAGGCGTTTGCCACCAATAATATTATTGTACACAATTGCATACACCTTATGCAGATTATCTTAAATCTGTTTTGCGCTTGTCAAATCTGCCACTCTTCTTATTCTTATCCGGACACGCTCTTCTTCCCTTTGAGGCAGACCCTCGATTTTAAGCTGATGAGAACTCATGAAATCGAAACTTCTGGTTTAGCTTAGCAAGCCAATGCAATATGCACTATGCTATATTTCTCCTAAGTGAAATTAAATGTAGGTAAAAACTATTTTTCACTACTAAGGAGAAAATTGTTTAAAACAACCTTTCTGCGTTAATAGCACAAATCCCACGGAATTTACGTTTAGACTTCTCGCGGGACACAGGACAAGGGGTTTGCTCAAAAACACAAATCGAGTTTTCGTTTTTGGAGCCAGCGTTAGTTCGACACTAACTTAGTTCTGTCACTAAGTTAGTGTCCGATTCTGTTGAGACGAAGTCGAAACGCAAATTCTGAATTGGTTTCGGGCAGGTTCAGAGGTAACGATCAAAAACAAAGTGCGAATTATAAAAAAAACAAAAGTTGATTTAATCAAAACGTATTCGTTGTTGTTGATTATTTATGATAATACGTGAAAAGGTTTTAAGACGTACCAAAAGTGGGGGCAACTAGAGTACGGTGGTTACATACTCAACAAATTCCATAACTAATTTAGTTATAGGTTTTGTGCTCTTACGCGCAAAGGTGGTTTTAAACAATTTTCTCCCTAGTAAAGAAAAAATAGTTTTTATCTACATTTTGCTCCACTAAAGATAAATATAACTCATTGCATCTTGCATTGACTTGCTAAGCCAAACCAAATGTTTCGATTTCACTGGTTCTCTTCAGCGTAAAATTGAACTCCTTTTATCGCGGGACATCCACCAGACTATACACAAAAACAAAAATCATCTTTTCGTTTTTGAAGCTAGCGTCAATCCGGTGTTAGCTTAGTCCTATCATTAAGTTAGTGTTGGATTCTGATGAGACGCAACTCAAATTCCATAACTAATTAAGAAAGCTGAAATTTTAAAATTTAATAATATATGAACCAGTTTAGGGTTTTTAATGCATATTATTGACAAAATATTGATAATAAAATGTGAAAACGTTCATCCTTATGCAGACATTTTCAAATACCTTTATCATATTTGTTTCATATGAATAGGTGGGAAATAGTTGAACCCTTTTGATAATTCTTTACAAAAGGAGCGGCAAAACAAGGTTTTTTCCCCGTGCGGCAAAAATCCCCGCGCCGCCAAAACACATTTTGGCAAACGTTTGTAGGTGGCGCTGTGGTCGATGCAATGCAACTGAAGTTTAACTGTCAAACACGCGTAGCAAATAGTTGCGTAGCTAGCAATTGTGAATCACTGATTTTCAAGTTTTATCAATTTGAAATTTTAAACATGTTAAATTTAGTTGTATCCTAAATTTGTTATGTGTGATTTACCCTTTAACTCTAGCATAACATTAGTCAATACAGTCATCTTTCGATAGCGATATACTAAAAAATTAGAGGAAAATTTTATAGTGGCGACGTAATAATCGAAAGAGAAAGTAAACGTCACTTGGACACAGTGTATATTTTCTCCAGATATGAAAAAAATGCAACCGGTTTGTCTGTGTTCGTTGAACATGCTTTCTTCATTACGTTATATAATCCATTCATTTTATTACTTCTTGTTTTCAATCAACTTTTGCTTGTAAAGCGCCAAAGATTCCTTAGAACGTTCCAGGTTGTATTCCTTATGATTTGGTAAATTCTGCTCCAACCGTTCGAGATAAGCAACTAATTTGGGACACTTGTCAGCATCGACCGGAAATAGGGTGTTTAGCGTGACCAGCGAAGTGCTACAGCTAATATCAGCAAGTGTGAGTGAGTCACCAACCAAATAGTCGGACCTCAGCGTCGCTTCCGCCAGATCGTAAGCGTCATAGATGGCAGCAAGTTTGTCCGCTGGAACTTCCGGGCAGCCCTGGTAGAACATTGGAGACAGGGCTCCGCGGAGCCGAGCAAACAGAACACCAGACTCGAAGTGCAAAATCGCGTTGATACGTGCCTGCGTCACCAGATCTTTCGGATACAGGGCATCGTCTTTGGCGTACTTTGATACAAGATAGATGATGATAGCGTGACTATCGTACAGAGGCACACCATCATCAACGATAGTCGGAACCGTATGTTGAGGGTTCATCTGGAAGCAACCAAAAGTTCATTTTAAACCCCACTCAGTATGACGATTTTACGATTTATTTTACCTTTAAAAAATCCTCAGTCAAGTGTTCCTTTTTCGTGAGGTCCATAAATTTGATATCCAGATCAACGCCAATTATTTTGGCCGTAATCTCGACGGCTCGCCCAGCCGGTGTGCGACGGGTTGTGTACAAGGTTATGGGGGCCATTTTTTAGCAACTTTTACAAAACACCAGCAATCTGTTGATGCGTATAAACTCGACTGGACTGAATGGTACGCACAAAACAAACTGAGATGATGTATTTATAGTAGGACCGGTCCAACCGCCACACTAAATGTCCGTGCCGCAGTAGTTGTGCTGAGCGGTGAAGCATCGAACACGTAAGCCGGTATATTACTTATTAGCACTTTTCTAGCAAGTCATCTACAACTACATCGACTGACAGCAAGACTGATTAGCTATGCTAGGGTGGATAAGTTTTGACCGTTTAATTTGGTAGTAGAGTTTTACTATATTGTCGCACATTTTCCCCGTTACTAGAAGCGCTATGTGGTATTTAAATGGTGGTTGTGTGCTGCTGGGACTTATTTCACAACCGTGATGAAACTTTTCAATTCAAGATCACAGCTTCAAATCTCTCGCAAAATAGCAAGTTTTTTTTCGAACTGGTCCTTGACATGATATACAGTCCTGTACTGACAGATTTTCGTAACCAATAAAACAATAAATTACAATTACAATCAGGCTAACTTTTTTTCTGAACGAGTTTGAAAATATGTTTCTTGAAGCATTTGATTACACTGTACATATAAAACAAATTCCCATAAATTGCGTTTATGGCGATTACTCTGAATTTGATGTATTTCCATGCGGTTATTTAAGAACATTCCTGACAACAAATGTCGTTAATGTTTGTTCTATAATCGTTATTATAGAAGGACAACCCAATGTATTCATTACCAATTTTCAAATTCATTACCAAATGCTCGTGTCTGTGTGAAACAGTCCCAAACGGTGTCGAAATTCCGGCAAAACAAGTTCCCCCTCAGTCGTGTTCTTACTTGAAAGCAACATAGTCGTGCATTGTCTCGCTTGTCGCAATTTATGAGTATGGTGAAAGTAAAGCTTTATACTCTCCACTTGAGCCCCCCATGCCGGGCGGTGGAATTAACTGCCAAAGCTCTTGGAATCGAGCTGGATCAACAAGTGGTAAACCTTTTAGCGGGTGAGCATCTCACGCCGGAATATTTGAAGGTCGGTAAATTTATTTTAGTTAAATTTCTATTAATTTGTTATCGAAACCTATCTCACACATAGATGAATCCGCAACACACAATCCCAGTGCTAGATGATAACGGAACAATCATTTCTGAAAGTCATGCCATTATGATATACCTGGTGTCAAAGTATGGAAAAGACGATAGTCTGTACCCGAAAGAATTGGTCAAACAGGCAAAAGTAAATGCAGCTCTCCATTTCGAGTCTGGTGTGCTGTTCGCTCGTATGAGATTTACATTTGTGAGTATGATGCTTCAAAATATGAAACATGGCTATTCTGTCGTTCATAATACTAAATTAGTTATGAAATTTGCGTTTCGACTTCGTCTCATCAGAATGCGACACTAACTTAGTGACAGGACTGAGCTAGTGTCGGATTAACGATAGCTCAAAAAAACGAAGACAATTTGTGTTCCTGATGATCCCATAACTAATTTCATTATAGGTTTTGTGCTATTCACACGTAAAGATGGTTTTAAACAATTTTCTCCTTAATGGAGAAAAACAGTTCTTACCTAAATTATTCTCCACTTATTAGAAATATAGTCTTGATCATAATACTATTGCTGAACTTAGAATGTATTGATACCGGAAGTTGCACAACCCCGAGTAACTCTTTTCCAACTTTTCAGGAACCGATCCTATTCCGCGGTGGTTCTGAAATTCCCACCGAGAAGAAGGAATACATCCTAAAGGCCTACCAACTGTTGGAGGATACCCTGGTGGATGACTACGTCGCAGGAAACTCCTTAACTATTGCCGATTTTAGTTGTGTTTCGTCTTTTGCGTCCATAATGGGGGTCATTCCGGTGGACAAATCGAAATACCCAAAAATATATGACTGGTTGGAACGTCTGAAAAAATTACCCTATTACGAAGAGGCTAACGGCAGTGGAGCAGATGAACTGTCCAAATTTGTTCTCAGTAGCTTGGAGAAGAATTCAGTTAAAGCCTAACAGTGGGCTAGTTTGGAGGATTTTAAGTTTTTAGGATTGGCGTGCAATCGCTATTTTCGAAATTCAACTTTTGTTAAAACGTGTTATATCAAACATAATAATTTCGTCAATGAATTTTTTTTAATCGTATGTTTAATTGCTAAATAAAGTCATATAATGGCAGATGCTTCCAAAACATTAAATGATCTCGATTGTGCTTCTTGGTTGAAAACGGTAGAGAAACACGATTTGTCTATCAATTGGTTCTTAAAATTGTTCATATAAAAAATCAGTGGTATTTGCTAAATAGTAATAACTGGTATATTGTTATTTCCAAAATCAAATGACTATTTCTTAAACTCCACTTTTACTTGTACCACAGATAACAAACACTTCATATTCGAAATAAAAACACCTGAAACTGTACCGTAGCGAGATATGTAGAGATACTTTTGATAGACCCCTTAAAACAGTTTTTCTAAATGTAACTTTTAACGATTATTTTTTAAATTAAAAGGGGCGTATACAAAGTGGTTTAGAGCGATGATAGTTGTGACACTTCAGTTATTATTAAACCTGTAAACCAAAATATTTTCATTCAGATTCGCTATCGGACGAATCGTCAATATTTATATTAGCTAGTAGGGATCTCGCGTTTTCTGAAAATGAATTATGAACAACCAGTGCAGTAGATCTAAATTTGCGATCTGCCGAGAAAACTTTCCCGTGTGATGTTTTCTATACCTGCAGAGTACACAACAGTTTCCAAAATGTCAGTTACTCAATTTAATCGATATGTACCTCTTCCATTATTTATTTTTGGCCTCTTGTGCCTTTCCTGATAGTGGTCCAATCGGCAATAAAAATACTCCATTATTGTTTCCTTTGAATGAAGTAAGCATATATTTTTTGCCCTTCTCATATAGAAAGGTTATGCAATCACTCTGAAAAACGTCAACCTAATCCCGGCCCGGAGGACCGAGTGTCATTTCCCATTCGACTCAGTTCGTCGAGATCGGAAAAAGTCTGTATGTGTGTGTATGTATGTGTATGTGTGTGTATGTATGTGTGCATGTATGTGCGTATGTGTCAAATAATGTCACTCATTTTTCTCAGAGATGGCTGGACCGATTTGCCCAAACTTAGTCTCAGATGAAAGGTGCAACCTTCCCATCGGCTGCTATTGAATTTTGGATCGATCGGAGTTCTGGTTCCGGAATTACGGGTTTCAGAGTGCTGCCACACAGAAATTTCTCATATAAACTATAGGAAAAATCAAAAATAAAATTTTTATTTTTGACGCTAAATGTGTTCAAGGTGCATGAAACGTCGAGATTTGATGCAAATTCGAAAAAAAATTTGACGACGATTCACTTTTTTGGATTTTGGCACATTTTTGCCTTTCTCATATAGAAAGGTTATGCAATCACTCTGAAAAACGTCAACCTAATCATTTTTTTTTTCGACTCGCATAAGGTTTCTGGATTTTAACAGGGGCGTAGTTGATGGTTTACGGAGAGAGGCTACACCCCCCTACTGTTCACTCCCCTCCCTTAAAAATCTCCTTAAATCACCCCTCAGACCACCACCCCATCCAGTCCTCATACCCCTCCCTTTCAACTCCATCATCTTTAAACCACCACTATATCACAAAGCATACCAATTTTAGCTGGGGAGTCGTTCGTTCATGGGACTTTCGCCCTCCTCACATACCCACCCCCGCATGACAAAATGAGTTAGCAAGCAGATAACATTGATCTAATGCTGATTAGGCTAATGGATTATGATATTTTTTTGTTTCAAGTGTTTCACCGTCGACACGTAGCTCATCAAGTTCGTGGCTAGCATGCCATTGTGTATAAGTGCAAAGTGTACTAAGAATGTAATGGACAATTCCACAATTATGTTGAACATAAAAAGCCTCCGTGCCATAGTTTAGAGAAATGAGAAAGGCACAATTGCACAGCTAGGTAGAATTAAACAGGTTTTTTTTTCAATAGCTTCTTACATCTGAGGGTTACTAAAATCAAGATTATTACAATACATTTTTCATGCCATTTGTATATATCGAAAGTGAAATTAATTTATACTAGCTAGTGTTACAGTTGTGTTTATTTCTCCCCGTAACACCATAGTATAACGTTTAAAATTTTTTTAAAAAGGATTCGTAATCTTTAGGGTTTATTGATCACCGCAAAATTGTTATGTATTCGGTTTGTTGATTTTTCTCGGTGAAATTAAAAACGATACCTGTTTTCTTCGTCGTTATGTAACGTTTCGGCCTACTATGCTTCAGCCATCGTCGGTCGCCTACAAACATTTATTTCGAAAAAATATTCACATTAAATTACAATAATTCACAAATGATTACAAAGCTTTCATAACACTCCAAACACACTCCATTCATACACATCTTCTGCCGACTGACGAACGATTTTTTCCTGTCCTGTTTCCTGTTTCAGGAAACACAACACAAAACTTGCGTTAGCCGAGAGATAAAATTAAAAAACGAATTTTTACCAAGCTGAAGGACCCGATTCCACCAGGAAAACAGAAGAACGTAGTGTACTCGATTCCATGTGGTAGGGTAAACAGGTCTAATACACTCCCCTTAAGCAAAAATAGCTATATTTCACCATTCGACACTATGATCTTCTCACTAATTACTCTAATTTATTGTTATATTAGTTAGAAATTAGTACCCATTTCATTTTTATTAAAAACATCCTGATACAAGTACTATTAAACATTTTTCAAAGATGCCTAAATTCTAGTTTTTTCTTTCACTCAGGGCAAAATAGTGTAGTGTAATATGCCCCACAACAAGAGGACGGTATGCCCCACAGCAATCGGTGAGTATGCCCCACAACAATAGGTGGGGCGTTTTGGCCGGTGATAAGCTGTTGCGAATACATGAATAATTCTACACACACGCATAGTTTTAAGCAAAGCTAAAAACTAAGATAGTAACTATAATATTCTAGTAAGCTACTTGAAATAGTTCTATCGAATCCGACTGTTTCTAATTGGTTGTAATGCTATTGGAAAAAGGGAGCTTACATCAAAGTAGCTCTTTTGAATCTTTTGTGTATGTTGTTGTTTTGCATTAAAAACACCAAACTAACTTAGTACGTTAATTTCATGAAACGATACTGTTATCAGTCATTTTTACTTTTTAGAAATTTCAGGAATCCTGGGAATCGAAGAGGGGCACTTTGCCCCGGTGGGGTGTATTATACCCTTTTACCCTACAGATGATGGTAAGGCATACATTGGACAAATGGGGAGGAAACTGGAAACGAGAGTAGCGGAACACAAAAATGACGCAAAGAAGAATGATGCCAGAACGGAACTATCACAACACACACTACAAGACGGACACATCTTCGACTTCGCTAATACGCAGATACTTGAGCGAATAGTAAACCAGGAGAGCAGAACGACGGCCGAAATGTTCCATATCAAAATGCTGGGGGAAGACAAAACCGTAAACCTCCACAGAGAATGTGGAACGTTCTTTACAACGTACGACGGGCTGGTAACCAAGCTTCGACAGTGTGTGAATAGCGAGGAAAGCAGACAGCCGAACAGGACAAATCGTTCGTCAGTCGGCAGAAGATGTGTATGAATGGAGTGTGTTTGGAGTGAATTCATGTCAATTCATGTAATGTGTTGTGAAAGCTTTGTAATCATTTGTGAATTATTGTAATTTAATGTGAATATTTTGTCGAAATAAATGTTTGTAGGCGTCCGGCGATGGCTGAAGCATAGTAGGCCGAAACGTTACGTAACGACGAAGAAAACTGATATCGTTTTTAATTTCACCGAGAAAAATCAACAAACCGAATAGGGGAGAGAGGGTAACGGTGGAGCAGCAGGAACTATGAAACAATCGTAATAAAATCATAATGCATGAACATAATCGTCTCATTTCCTCATATTTCATGGTTTCTAATTCTTTACACGTGTTACTGTATTTTGGAAGATTTCTGATCACTCTATCTCTTTTAATGGATATTTGTTTGTTTTATAACAGTCAGAGTAAATTTGCAATAAAAACCATTATTCCATTTTTATGAGTTACCGTTCACCGGATAAATGTTTATTCTACTGTTATTTGTAGCAAATTTTATGTTCAACATTTGCCGCGAAGAAAGTTTTTTGGTAACTTGTCATGGTTCTGTGTAATTTGACAATCTTCATAAATAGACCCATTGGGTAACTGTGAAACGATGATATATGGGGAACAGTGAAAATTTCTTATTTTTGTGACCTATATTAAAATGTGAATGGGTTCCGATTTTCCACAATAAATACAACTCATTAAATGGAAAGTTTGTCAATTTGAGCAAATTTTGTAGAACTTATAGCTTCTTTCAGGATTGCATCTTATATGCATATAAGGTGGTCCGAAATTACGCGATGATATAGTGATATCTTGCGTAAACAAACGATTTGCGTCTCAAAATAACTTTAATAGGAAGCTTTAGGATCTTTATTCGTCAAAACAAAAGAATAAAATTTGCAAGTAGAATATTTCACTGTAGACGATGTCGTGTTTCATAGTTCCTGGTACATTTTACCACCGACTGTCTATTACCCAAAAAAAAGTTATTTCCAGTGAATTTTACCAGCTGGAAAAAATATATGTATTAGTTAACAACAGAGTGAAACTATGCATCACTTTTGGCTACACAAATAACATGTATTATCATCAAAATTAAATCGAATAAAAAATTTGTTTCATTGTTACCCCCTCTCCCCTACATAGGATTCGTAATCGTTGATTTTTTTTCTTGCTCAGCGCGAGATGGTAATATTGAGTATTGGTTTTATAGGTAACCTACCTAGCAGTCTCCGTCAGACAAAGGTTTTTATAGTCAATCGAAAGCAAAAAGTTAGTACTTTCAATTAGGCAAATAATTCACTCAATTCACTATATGAAAAGATGCGTCTATTTTTGTTTAGATACTTCATCAAAGATGTCTAATTTCCAAAACAAATGGTTCAGGAGTTCTGAATTTTGATCGTGAAAACGGCGTTTTGAAACACTTATAGTTGAGATCAATTATATTGTCTATTTATTGATGTAGGCAACTCTATTTTATATTCTTCTTAATGAAAATTAATGATGAAACGTCTACTTGTTCAATAATGAAAAAATAGTAAGAAACGGTCAACAAACCATTGATATATGGCCTTTTGAAGTAAACATACCAACTTTTATCCATTTTTTTAATTTACACATTATATTAAACGTTTGGTAGACAACCCTATTTTCATATTTTTCAGTGCACCATATAAATAACACCTTTTGTACATTATATTTATGTACTTAAATGGTAAGGTTTTCCTTTAAAAACCGCGACACGTATAAACGATCTAAATAGTCAATGGACAAACATGGATTCACGCTTGAAGTCTGGTAGAAAACCCATCTATGATCGCATACCACATCCAAACCGTTATAAATTTCGATTCCGTCAATGAAATATTTTCAAACTTGCAGGGGATATACTTGATTACTACACCTTTCGAATGGCATGTACTAAATAAGTAGACAATTTTTTTTGCTTATAGAGATAGGACCAAACCCGTGGATGTTTGCTGGTAGCCTTATGAAACGTGTCATAAAACTTCAAATCACAATTTCTCTCGAATCTCTCGATGGATCATTTCGAAATTCACTGAGAAGATGCTTGGATACTGTATCTTTCAAATGTCGTATGACAAATTTATGGTCATTTTTGTTAATAACGGTTTTAGGAACACCGTGACAAAAATATTCTGTCCTTTTGAATTTAAAAGACTTAGAAGATTTTCGGAAAGATGGAAAAGACGGGTCTGGAAAACTCCTTATGGTCCGCTCCTCAACAAAATGGGAATGGTCTTGAAGAGTAGGTGCCAGAAATTGATTTTTGACACCATCTTGAAATCCAAGATGGTGGCTTTCGGTTTAGTGAAATTCGCTATAACCCAATCAATATAGGTATTTTCGGAATGGACTTGAAGAGTAGGTGCCAGAAATTGATTTTTGACGGCATTTTGAATTTCAAGATGGCAACTTCCGGTTTAGCGAAATTCGCTATAACCCAATCAATATGGGTATTTTCGGAATGGTCTTGACAAGTAGGTGCTAGAAATTTATGTTTGATGCTATTTTGAAATCCACGGTTGTGACTTCCGGTTTAGCGAAATTCGCTATAAACCTATTAATATGGGTATTTTCGGAATGGTCTTGACGAGTTGGAGACAAAGGCCGATGTTTGATGCCATTTTGGATTCCAAGATGGCTACTTCCGGGTTAGCCACATTCGTTATAACCCAGTCAATATGAGTGTTTTCGTGATGATCTTAACGAGCAGGTCCCAAAAATTGATTTTTGACACCATTTTGAAATCCAAGATGGCGATTTCCGATTTAGCGAAATTCGTTATAACCCAATCAATATGGGTATCAATATGGGTATCATATACATTTGGAACAACATCAGATGTTGTTTCAAACTGTTCTCAACTCTTATTCGACAGCTCTCACAACGCCACCCATGTTATAGCTTGGTAAGGGGGGTCAATTAAGGTTGTCTGACGTATTTTTGATGGTCACATAATTAGCTTCTGCATTAGAATCGTCAGACAGCCTTAGTTGATTATAGAATTAGGGATTTTTTTTTATAAAATTATTTATATTATATATTATTTTTGCTTCAGGTAGTTGATATTCGAGTTTGTAGAATCCTTTGAGCGTCTCATATACGAGTTCCGACGGAAATAGAGAATTCGATGGAAGAAATCTCTTTTATGAGACGGTCGACCGAGGGAGTCGAAATGCTGAATGAGATGAGCAGCGGTAAGCGAGTTTTACAAGAGGGAATGAGACACTTACTACAGAATATTCGATTCAACAAAGCCGAGAAATAAGTTTCAAAATGTGTAGATCTTTTGAGTAAGTGAATTTTATCATTTATGATCATTACATTACATACATATATATTTAAATACGCGTCGACTTCTTCCTTCCGGGAAGGAATCGAAAGTTTTTCTGTAATTTTTAATTCCAATTGACACAAACATTACATTACGGCGGGGCTGGTTGAAGGAACGATGACCTCGGAACATGTCTGGCGCTGTACACGAAGTGGGTCATCAGAAAGTCAATTGAGCTGACACCTACCTAAATCCATGAACCAAGTTATTTGCATGAATATATTTAAATACATGCAAATATCTTTTTTCTGTAAATCATTACCAGTTAGTGGGAGATAGGATGATTAACACACACACATACACACACATACACACACACACACACACACACACACCGGAAGTCGCCATCTTGGGTTTCAAAATAGCATCAAACATAAATTTCTGGCACCTACTCGTCAAGACCATTCCGAAAATACCTATGCTGTTGAGGTGCGGGCCATAACCATGATATCATACCCCTTTACCCAGCCCGCATAGCAAAATAAGCAAAATAAATCTAGAACAAAATGAAAAAGAAAATAGATCCAAAACGGAAACACAACTTTTGTTCCAAAGCGTGATGTTCAGCGAGAAAAGAAGTTCGGAAATAGTAAAGCAATCTAACTTACCTTGAAGCGCACAAAATGTTTCACCCAAATTTCTCACTGTTACTCAATTTTTTCCTTCCTTGGCTTGCTATATCGAACCATGTTATGATTTCACTGATCTCATCAGCAATCCATGAACCGGGATCAAGGATGCAAAATGCCTACCTTTTCTACGACTGTAATATTTATGCCTACACTCTCCTTTCTCATACGACGCTGCTGTCGTTCGCTAGTGCAGGACGCCTAGAGATGTTAGGCAGTAGCGATGGCAAGAATTTGAAGTGGATCTGGTACTGATTGAGCTTGAAATGAAATTGGGGCAGTGGATTGCACTTTCTAGCAGAATTGGGAATGAAACACGTCGAGTAGCCTGCTCTTCTACCAGAAAATCCAACACCAGTGTAATCCACTGCCCCGGTGTTTTTCAATGAAAAACCCCATAAGTGAAAGCCAAACGAATCTTCTCAAGGTGCATACGTTTACTCTGACGTGCTCCATTTGAATTCCTGCAAGCAGCTTTCTCGCATCCTAATGATATTGACATTTCCTTTGGTTGCAAACAAAGTGGCATCCGGAATTTTAACTGGTTTCTTGTGGAATTCCAGCTCAAATAAAACAACCGAGTCAGAATGTCTGGTTTGATTTCCCCGAATGAAAAATATGTATAAGGAAAATGATTTTTAAAGAACCTTGTTATTGTTTGGCTACAGAATCCGGTACAGATTTTTCTAAAGAAGAGTACAGATAGAAAAGACTTTTCAACTCCCGGTACAGATTTAATTGTGGCAACACTACTGGCAAGAGCAGTAGTGATGCGTCGCTGTAGCAGGCTGTACGGTTTGTGCAAATGTAAATATACCGGAAAAATGTGGTTTACTGGTACCGTTCGCATCCCTGTGTTCGGGACACCCGGTAGCCTTCCTAGAACTTACAAGAAAACCTTTGAAAGGGGTCATACTCTTTACATAGTCGAGGTCTTCATTACACTCGCAGGAAATTCTTCAAAAAGCGCAAGGCTTTTTAGCTCTTAGATTACCAGCTTTGCAGCTTTAAATTTCCAGACGATCTCGTGTGAAGAGGTGCGGCAACACACCAAGTTGTGCGAATTATGTTTGCGCTATAGGACCCGTACTGGTTGGCATATACGATGGACCTGTATTACGTTACCTTAAGCTCACTTTAAACATTCAAGAGTAATCGGTGCATTGGAAACGTCGGTACTAGGTACTTCTGTATCTATTTTCCACTGTTCTTCTTTCAATTTCAGTGATGTCGATGTCGTCCTCAAAACTAAGAAGCATGTGAGATCTTGCCATTATAGTTCCGTTCTTAAGCACGCTAGATATTTGCATCGCACCTGCAAGCGCTATATTAAATAACAAATTTAGTAAGTTCCTCGCCTTAATTCGAGCCATTTAACATCATAAAAGAATCGGATATCTCTCCGGTTTGTTTGACTTTTTATTTTGACTCACACTTCGTTTCGTTTCACTGAATCGTACGCTGCCTTGAAATTCACAAACAGATGATAAGTCCGTAAGTTATATTCTTCGAACGCATCCGTAATTTGTGGCAGAGTGCACATGTGACCCAGTGTCGATCGTGGTGAGATGTTGCGTGTCGTTTGCAATTTCATGATCTATTATAGATGGAATACTAGAATCTCATAGAAGAGTGACAGAAATTTTTGATGTATTACTGCTCTGAGAAAGAGATCGGAATATTTTTATTGAATTTTCGACAAACATATGATTAGGGCGTATAACCCATCTGCCAAAACTCACTTTCACAGATGTTGGTAGTAAACAAATGAGAGAAGTTTACTCTTTCATTAACTGCTCTGAACTGTGTTCGGCCAATAAAAGTCTGCCCAAGATTTTGCCTTCAAAGAGAATTCAGATAGTTGGTTTATACGCCATAATCATATGTTTGTAGAGATTTGTTTGGTTATCATGCTTACTTATGTCGTTTTCGCTTGAGGCAGAAACTAACTCAGTTTCGGAACTATATGCTGTCAAACCGTTTGTTTGAAGCCAGTTTCGAACCTAGGTTATGCTCCACTGAACTGAAAACCGAGTTGGGTTCCAACCTGAAATATATTTCGGGTTCGCTCGCACTACCGCTGTTTTGCGAGAACCCAACACAGTTCCATTAAAAACGTTTGTTTGAAGCAACTAACCTGGGTTAGTGTCTAGGTTCTCAATCGAAAACGACATTATAATTTTTTTATGTAGGGGCAGGACGTGATAGGGAGGAATCTTTTGTCAATGTATTTGTACTCGTATTGATGATTAGTTTCTCTACTCTCTATAAATGCGAATGTAATTTCTATTTTTCCAACAGTATAGTGTCATCAACTCTTGAAAGCTAAACTCTGGACAAAATGTTAAAGCTCTATACACTCCATGTCAGCCCACCCTGCCGAGCGGTGGAATTAACTGCCAAAGCGTTAGGTATCGATCTTCATCAACAGGAGGTTAACCTGTTGGCAGGTGACCATCTTAAACCGGAATATCTTAAGGTACTCTTCCATAAGAATTTCCAGTTGATATTCTATTTAAAGCTAAAGTGTGATGTTCATCTTCTCCAGCTTAATCCTCAGCACACAATTCCGGTGCTGGACGATAACGGAACAGTCATATGTGAGAGTCACGCAATTATGATTTATCTGGTGCGGAAATTTGGAAAAGATGATAGCCTCTACCCGGAAGCTCTTGTCAAGCAGGCCAAAGTAAATGCAGCTCTTCATTTTGAAACAGGAGTGCTATTTGCTCGATTGAGATTTTTGTTTGTAAGTATTACTGTGCATTTCACACCAAATTGGACTATCACCGGGGGAGTGCACTTCTTTAAAGTGTGATCAAAGATCAGGTTCAAGTTGAATCGCTTGGAAGGCTTCGGTGCACTGATTATATGATATTGTAAACCAAGGAAGGAATAAGTGCATCGAAGACCTCCAAATGATTCGACGTGAGCGTGCACTTTAATACACTTTGCAGGAAGGTGCACATTTGTGTGATAGTCCAATTCGGTATGAAGTTTAAATAGTGCTATATATTCTATTCAGTCTGTAATATTTGCACCAAGCATGTAAAAAGCTTACCAATATATTATTATTTGATCTAATAAGAACATATCGATCCCTTTTTTATATACCTTCGAGTGTTCGAGTATATGTTAGTGTTATGAGAATAGTGTAAATATTTAAATATTAGTGTTTACTGTATTACGCATTTCAGAGTACAGCAATATTTCCTTAACCCATACAAATTATGCATCAGTTGATAAGGCAGTCCATGCACTTATCAGCAATTTAAAGCAGGTGAAGTGGCCCTACAATAATCGTCGCCGTTGGTTAGTAGTTATCTACTTATCATGAATACGGGTTTACAGTTAAAATTTCAGATACTCGATTGTTTAACTTATTAGTTGTTTGACACACACTTTCTGGTAGCTATTTTTCATCCCATCTTCCAGTAGTAAGATGATATCTCGAAATATGACATGAGCAGTAGGGGAGAGAGGGTAACGGTGGATCAGCAGGAACTATGAAACAATCGCAATAAAATCATAATGCATGAACATAATCGTCTCATTCCCTCATATTTCATGGTTTCTAATTCTAAATTTCGTGTTACTATATTTTGGAAGATTTCTGATAACTCTATCTCTTTTAATGGATATTTGTTTGTTTTATAACAGTCAGAGTAAATTTGCCATAAAAATCATTATTTCATTTTTATGAGTTACCGTTCACCAGAAAAATATTTAATCTACTGTTATTTGTAGCAAATTTTATGCTCAACATTTGCCGCGAACAAAGTTTTTTGGTAACTTGTCATGGTTCTGTGCAATTTGACAATCTTCATAAATAGACCCATTGGGTAGCTGTGAAATGATGATATATGGGGAACAGTGAAAATTTCTTGTCTTTGTGATCTATATTAAAATGTGAATGGGTTCCGATCTTCCACGATAAATACATTTCATTAAATGGAAAGTTTGTCAATTTGGGCAAGTTTTGTAGAAATTATCGCCTCTTTCAGGATTGCATCTTATTTGCATATATGGTGGTCCGATGTTACGCGATGATATAGTGATATCTTGCGGAAACAAACAATTTGCGTCTCAAAATAACTTTAATAGGAAGCTTTGGGATCTTTATTCGTCAAAACAAAAGAATGGAATTCGCAAGTAGAATATTTCACTGTAGACGACGTCGTGTTTCATAGTTCCTCCCCATGGGGCTCACTGGTACATTTTACCACCGACTGTTGATTACCCAAAAAAAGTTATTTCCCGTGAATTTTACCAGCTGGAAAAAATATATGCATTAGTTAACAACAGAGTGAAACTATGTATCACTTTTAGCTACACAAATAACATGTATTATCATCAAAATGAAATCGTATAAAAAATGTGTTTCATTGTTACCCCCTCTCCCCTAATTTTTTAAAATTTATAATTTTATTATTATTAATAACATTACTATAAGTAGAATCATTTATAGCTCAATTTTCTAATTTAGGAGCCCATATTTTTCCACGGCGTCAGCGAAATTTCTTTTGAAAAGGCGGAAAATATTCAAAAGGCATACCAGCTTTTAGAGGACACCCTGAAGGAAGATTATGTCGTTGGTAGCTCGTTGACTATTGCCGATTTCAGCTGCGTGTCTTCTATTTCATCACTTATGCATGTTGTCCCGATGGAGAAAGCGAAATATCCGAAAATCTACGGTTGGTTGGGTCGTATGAAACGATTACCCTACTACGAAGAAGCCAACGGAAGCGGAGCGACCGCGGTAACCGAAGCCGTACTAAACACCTTGAAGGAAAATGCGACGAAAAAGTAAAAGTTCTATCTAAGCCTTTGTCTGAACTATAATAGATTAGTGTGGTTTATGAAGATTAACAATAAATTAACGAATTCAAGGAGAATTCACATCATAATGGTTCGGTGAGATTGTAATTTATTTATAATGATTATTGTGGAACTTGGAGAAACGTGATAACCAAGTTGATCTTTTTCAATTGCGAGTTATTTATGCTTGCTACAATTCTTCACTAAAATATTCTGTGCACTAGAAACAAGGAATAGCTTAGGCAAAGGCATGAAAACATACCTTCTGATGATTTCAAAAGGGTTGTATCATACTGTGGTAGAAATAGGATTCCACT
Organism: Topomyia yanbarensis; assembly: GCF_030247195.1. Lineage (NCBI taxonomy): Eukaryota > Metazoa > Arthropoda > Insecta > Diptera > Culicidae > Topomyia > Topomyia yanbarensis. The sequence continues at coordinate 93,817,405 of NC_080671.1, forward strand.
CATAATCGGCAGCGATGCAAATGCGCACCACATAATTTAGAGCAGCTCAGATAACAGTTTGAGACGCACCGAATTGATAGAATACTTAAGTAACACAAAATCGTCCAATATTTGCACGATCTGGCAAAAAATAGGTGTTAGATGTAACTCTGCTCTGACAGTATTACACCTGCGTTGGCAAACAGGCTCGTACCCAACGAACTCGCACCGTCGTTATCTGATCATGGGCCCTATTCTCACAGTCACGTCACCTAGTGACTAGAAGAAAAATTCCTTCCAGTCACTAGGTGACTTGACTGTGAGAATAAGTACAACGTCTTTGATCATCTAAACGTTTAGATGTAGCAACCCCCTTGAGATTGCACTGCGTGTACTTATTCAATGTTGAATAAGTGGTAGTACAAAATTGGATTTAATTGTGTGAACTTTGCTAGAATATAAATTACCACTTGTTTGATCAAGCCGTTGATTGCACTCTTTTTGGATTTTCGATAAATCGAAAATTGTGTCACTTCCCACATGACCGACCGACCGTTACAATTTGATGGGGATTTAATAAATCGTTGGGAACGACTTGGCTAAGAGGGTTAATGTCACTCCTTTGGTTCCTGGGATGGGACAGAGGTATTTAGCTCTGCCCTGGCTAATGCGCCTAGGTTATAGCGCCTTTACTCGCTTGGTTTTGTATTCGAGTCGCCCTAATATTTACAAACCCCATATAAAATGACGGTATCGAGTGAACCTAGAGCGACTCTTAATCAAAAACGAATTCAGCATAAGATTTAGTTAATATCCCGAATTCACTACAGTGGAATAAGGGACTCCTGTTTGGATCGTCTCTCAACGGGTTTACCAACTCAAACTCATTCCGGACCGGATAGTAATCCTAAATGGACTCAAAATGACCTCTAGTTCAAAGGCAAAAACCGATTCCGACTCATTCGGTGCCGAAATCGACTGCTGCACCCGCGACGAAATACATACAGAATCCAATCAGGATTGAGAATCGATTTCAGAATGAGTTTTCCAGGTATCATCATCTAACCGGACTCTAGCTCTTCTGTAGCATATACAAAGAATTAAAAGGATAAACAAGTTAGATCTCACCAAACTATCTGCTCAATGTATCGAAACTCGTGAAGGCAATTGTCCAGTATTAAGCGGCGTCGTTTTCTTTCTGGCCGACGGCATCGACATCTATATATTCAGTTTCCCTAATCTTGCAGTCGGGAACTCAACTATTCCGATCATCTGTGCTGCTTGTGCCAAACTCAAGATCTGGAATTCTTGGTCGAACGATGGTCATTAGAGAGCCTCGCGGTTGTATGGGAAAATTTCAAAATAATTTAAACTAGCGAACACAGCACTTTTTGAGTTCCTTTTGTGGTCACAAATGCCTGTGCAAAATTTGGTAGCGGTGGGTTGCTGTGGGGCATACCATCCTCTTGTTGTGAGGTATATTATACTTAAACCGGGGCATTTTGCCATGGGTTAAAGAAGAAACTAGAATTTGGGCATCTTTGAAAAATGTTTAATTATACTTGTATCAGGATGTTTTTAATAAAAAATGAAACGGGTACTAATTTCTAACTAATATAACAATAAATTAGAGTAATTGGTGCGGAGATCATAGTTTCGAATGGTGAAATATACCTGTTTTTGCTTAAGGGGGGCGTATTAGACCGGTTTATTTTGCATTTACGTTAATAAAGATCGCTATTTCACTCAACATGAAAAACCAGCTTTATAAAACTGTAGTTCAAGCCTTGGTTAACAACTTTGTCGAAGACGGTAACTAGCTACGAGTTTTCAAGCAATAGTTATAACGATTTTAAAACTTATGGTTCAATCCAAATGCATAAATTTATTTATTTTTTTCAACACAGCCAGTGCACCACCGACATCGACATTTAAAATTTAAATTGATGAGAATATATTCATCGCAGCGCATTGGTGCCTTTGAATGAAATGTTCAGAATGAATTGCTGAATAACATAGCCTGAAAATGAAAAGTAGATGGGGGAGGGCTTGTGTGCTCCTCAATCCCTTTTTTAGTGGTCATCTAGTGTTATTGGCAGTGTTTTATTCTCGAATTCCAAAAATTGATTCTAAACTCTTTTCAACGTTTTCATTGAAGGAAACCACGACGCATGAAAATTTCTGGCTTAAGCGTTGTCAAACATCAGGAACAAACTAACAGACCTCCTTCCTCACTATACAGACCGATTCGAACGCGCTCTTTTCGCTTGACCACGAATCTGCTGTGCAAAAACCGAATGCGTAATCGCCATCTTAATTTTATCGGAAACAATCCCTAACATTGTAAACATTCTAAATCCAGTAATAAAGCGCGAGAAAATTAATTTTTTGGCGGAGCAAAAATTGTGTGCATGCGTCGTCGATGATTGCTACGATCGATCCTTCTTTTAACAGATTTGATTTTCATATAATATGAAATATGATTTACTAAGGCTGTGAACGATTTTGGTGAAATTTTTAACTTTTAGTTAAAATCTGACACTTCGAAAGTTATTTGCAAAATAACCCTACTCTGGAGCATGGTTAAAATTGACAGAGCGATAGTTAAATTTGACAGCTCGATGGTTAAAATTTTGCGCATGATACAGAATAAAAAGGTGGAAACATTTTCTGTACCAAATTGAGGTTGTCAATATTTTTCAATACAAAATTAAGGGATTAAGATTGAAACGAAAACGTGTTGTGTTAAGATTTGTTTGGGTTATTTCATGATGTAGATGTTTACCTTTCGAGGCTATGACTGTCATACTTAATGTAATAAGAAAAAAACTAATTTTAAAATATCGACAAATGTTCACACCTCTATTAACTTGTGGTGATCGCAGCTGTCAATTCTAAATAACTATCCGTATGTCAACTTTTGAAATGGTGCGCTCTCTCGATTAAATTTTCACATTCAAGAGAAAATAAATTTCGAACTGTCAAATTTTAACTAAAGGTTTAAAAAATCGCCAAATGGTTCACAGCCTAAAATTATCTTTAGTGTGTTTCGAACAGAAGTAACCTGCTTCATCATTCACGACAAGTGCACTCCCGTTGTCGTCTAAGTTATGTTGGATGTGTTCGAATGCAAAAAAACAATGTCGAATATAGTTCTGATAAGGAGATCCACAACGAATAAAATCATCGCATTACTTTGGCAGTATATATACTATTATAGTACATATACTGGTTTCATTTATTCGCTAAATTCATATGTACTGCATCCGTGCTTAATATTCTTGAGACTTTTATGCGTCATATTAGCTTTATTGAAGTATACAGAACTGGCAATAATGTTACATTTTGCCTGTGATTGTATACTTCAACGATGCTACTATATTGCTTGATTGCATTGTTAATGCTCAAATAGGTTTTTAATTGAATATTAGTGCTCTTCTATAACTAATAAAGAGCAATTTCTTATAATATCTTTTATATACGATAAATATAAAAGTATAAACTTGGTTTCTTCGGTAATTTGATCTATAATAGCATAATCTACAACTTTGCCGAAGACAAGGAAGGTTTATCTGATTTTTTTTGGAAATATATTTTCTGTATCATGTAGATGGATTAATCACTACACCATACTGCCAAAATAAATGCTTCTTCTTATCAAGAACCTTTTCCGGACAATTGATAGAACTAAATTCAACGGTTTAGATATTATCATCTAAACAAAAAGAATTGTACAATTCGCCCACCATCTTGGATATTTTGCGTCCCATAAAAAAATTATAATAGCATTCAGTATCCAAAAATTAAGATATTAAGGTAATTCGAACAAATTCACACAACATTTTGGGATTTGTCAGGCATTTGTTCGAAGACTCGTCACTGTGTAGTGTGTCCTTTTCTTTCGGCCCTTCTGCACATTATTCAATATTTCAATGCTATAGCACAGACTAACAGACATAACACTCGAAAACAATGCTTCGCTCGCATCAACGGTCATTTTAAGTATATTTGTCGTTGGAACTGTGGTCGCATTTGCAATTATGGCGCTACTGAAATATGAATCAGCATATAGGGGATAGACCACTAGTGAAAAATTATTCCCAAGTCTGAGAGGTGGTCCACCAGCAAATGAGTGTTTGGGACCGTGAATGAAAGGTAGAGTTAGTGTTCTGGGAAAATTTCCGCATATATATTTTTTAAGGGAATTTCCTCCTAGTGTTATGTCTGTTAGTCTGTGGTTATAGTATGAAAAATTACTACTTTTCTCCGTGGATAAGCGATATGCACAAAAATTTCAAAATTTTACCATAAAATTAAATGTGTTAAAATCTAACCTTTTCGTTCATATTATTTCAAAAACAAAGACGTAGCTCTAGTTCAAAAAATTGAATGTATAGTAGGGGAGACCGAGGAGAGTTAAAACAATTTTTTGTTTTTGTTGGATAAATCGACAAAAACTGTTATTCGATGATTGCTTATTTTTAAATTTCTTACTTCTGTTTATGCTTTATCAAATTACAACAGAATAACTGGTACAAATAAATAGCAAAGCATGAAGATATTGATTTTTGTAACAGTGTTCTATTTGTTTCAACTCTCTTCATACCGAGGTAAGTTGAAACAGCAATGAAATTGAGTTGAAACAAGTAATCAATTATCAATATTATCAAAACGTTTTCTAAAGCATCAAATGTTACAATTGTGTCATTTTTATTCGTTTACATTAAGATAGTTCCTTTAAATGGCACGCATTCCTATCATTAGTTTTCGCAGTGTATATTTACGTATAAACTGACACTTGTTTTGAAAATTTAAGTTGGATTTTGGTTACAAATACAGGAATTTCTGCACTTAAAATACTTTACCTAACCACTAATTAACTAGAACTGTAATACCAAGAAATTCGACACCCATTTTTCATATGTTTGGTATGTATTATTTTCCAACCACTTCTCTAAAACATTTTGCATTTATTAAAATGGTTGATATGGCCAGTAATACTATCTATGACTACAAGTGATGCGGATTCATGAAAACAGGTAATTTGTTATCCATGTTGGTAGTATTTGGTTCATTTTGAATTATGGTAACTTCTCTCCAAGCTTCAGAAGTTCTTAGAAGTAAACAATCAGAACAAATGCATATTCCGTGGTTAAAAAAGACCTAAATCTAATAAATTGAGAACGTAGATCACTGTTGTTTCAGGAAAGACGAAAGACGAACTTTGATTATTATTATTTGTTCAGGAAAGTTAATGTGATTATAACATTACCATAAGACTAGAAATTCATCATCGAGGAGAGTTGAAACAAGGTGTTTCAACCCTCCTAGGTCGAGAAGTAAGGCTGGATCCACAATTTACAATTTATGCATCGCGAAGATAGAAAGAAACTCATACAATTCATAAATGTTAACTCTTAACTACATAATAGTGATATTTTCATTCACTTAGGATATAGGATATCTATTTATACCATGTTGAAGAAAATAACTAAAACTTACTATTGCTCATTTTTTGTATTGTGTTTACCGTAAATACTCAACCACTCATTTAACGTAGTTGGCGTGTATTGGTGGGTTTGTGGGCACGATATAAATAAAACAAATGCATTATTGTTCTATTCCTAACGGCACAGTTTTGCTAATAATGGGCGCTGTTCCAACTCTCCTCTGTTTCATATCTCCTCGGTTTCCCCTACGTGCATAACTCGATTTTTGGTAATACAATTTTCAAAACATTTGTGTTGAAGACTTGTATGAAAACACTCGTAACATCCCGATCAGAAACACATAACAAGACTATTTCAAAACTATATCTCCCGTTGTTACTTGTTGTAATTTTCTGTTATTTTAACTACTAACGAGACCAAATTCATAACACAATATGTTACGAAAATTGCAATTCTGTTATATCTTGTTGTTTCATTCTGATCGGGATACGATCACTTTTTCGAAAACTGACAAATATACATAGCCTATGTGATCAATGACACGTGTTCTATTTACCCAACAAGTACCTACTTAAACTTGAGTTGAAACAATTCCTTCTGCCGAAGTCGAGCGATCCACCTGAATCTACTAGCAGATGATATAACTAATCGCTTTCGAAGTTCATACATTTCCTTCTAGTGACAAAAATGCGAAAAGGTGATGCTATACCTGTCAATTGAATGAATCATGAGCAGTCTACTAAGTACTCAGTGATTTACATACCTAGTGGCCGTAGAGGACACAGGGAGTATCAGCGATTTATGAGTAAGCTTCTTTCCGTTCCATTTATCAGCTAAAGAACTCAGTTGATTTTGCGAAAAGACACTTTTTAGTTAAACAGAGCTCGATACTATCAAGAATAATTATGTTTGTATCTGTGAGTGAATGATCTACCGACCACAAAGAATCCTTCCTGAAACTTGAACATACGTTGCAGCTATACTGAGATCGAATGTGATAAAGTTTATTATTATTGGGATAATTTTAAAATATTATTGCTTTTTGCTCGTTGAACTACTGCGTTACTCTCAGAAGCCATTAATAATTATTTTCGATCCATCAACTGGTCAGTGTTCAGTCAGACCGGACTAAGTCGCAAAATAGCAAAAAGTGAGATAATGATAGCACTGGATAAAAAATTTCTGCAGTCGCATTCCACTTTTGCCAGAACTGTAATATCTAACAATTAACTTGAATTATGGTAAAAAATAATTTCGAATTATAATGTAAGGGATGCTGTGATTCAAACTTTAAACTCGTTTTTATCGAAATCAATACAATGTCACTTAGTCCGGTCTGACTTAACACCGACCAATTGAGGTTGTTCATTTTAGCGACTTTGGCATTCGACTTGTTTGAGCGACCTTATTTTTCTAACATTGAACATACCTTTTTTTTATACGTTTTAACGACATTCAATTAGCTAGAGATTACTGGGTAGGGAAAGTTATGAAACTTAGAGCCATAGTACTCAAGTGAGAGCAAGGATGTGAAGTAAACAGGTTGTCACGGTAAAGATAGATACGTCTACCTTTATCAAGGACACATGATAGTGAACTCGAGTGATTCGTAGTTATTCTGCCTAAGCTCGACCCTCATTATCAGAAGGCAAAAATTAAGCCCGCACGATATTAAGCCTGTTCTAATGACCCTGCCACTTCTAGTTTTCCGATCTGTTTACTTCACATCCTTGCTCTCACTTGAGTACTATGGCTCTAAGTTTCATAACTTTCCCTACCCAGTAATCTCTAGCTAATTGAATGTCGTTAAAACGTATAAAAAAAAGAAAATGTGACTAACATAGTCGAAATAAAAAAGGGAAAAAATTGAACATACCGCAATATCAAAATTATCGCCAAATGCTCCTGTCTGTGTGAATCAACCCTAAGTAGTGACCAAATTACGCCAAAAAACAAAACTCAACTCAGTCTTACTCGCGCTTGATAGCAACAAAGTCGTGTATCGTCACGCTTCCTGCAATTACTAAATATGGTTATCGTAAAGCTTTACACTCGCCACATGAGCCCCCCATGCCGGGCAGTGGAATTGACGGCTAAAGCCCTTGGTATTACCCTGGACCAACATGTAGTAAACCTTATGGCGGGTGAACATCTCACACCAGAATATTTGAAGGTTGTAAAATCATTTATGTTAAATTGAATTTAGTTGCTATCGATGCTTATCTCACACATAGATGAACCCCCAGCACATCATACCAGTGCTAGATGATAACGGAACAATCATTCCTGAAAGTCATGCTATCATGATTTACCTGGTGTCGAAATATGGAAAAGATGATAGTCTGTATCCGAAAGATTTGGTCAAACAGGCGAGAGTTAATGCCAGAGCTGGGTAAGAAAACCAACCGGTACGTACATTCACTGGTATGGTGCTCAAAGTCTCAACACGTGTAAACGAGTGATCCACATCGTGTGCGGTTTTGATTTCGTTCACACGGTAAACGAAAACACAACCACGACCGAGTGTCGGTTTTGAAAACCAAACCGAGTCACTCAGCACCGTTTACATGTGTGCACGAGTTTCAACTCGTGTTAATGTATTCTAAACAGCGGTATCGGTTCGGTTTTAGAAAACCGAACCTGGTTTTTTCTGTACGCGGTACTACGGTAGAAAGAAGAGGCAGTAAATTCATGTGCAGTGCTGCCGAATAAACAACTGAACAACTGAATTGAATAAGGTTAGTTGTTGAGAGTCGATGGGGCAATATCGAAATGTTAGCTTCTGGGCGATTGTTAAAGTTTCACAATTGATGTTCGTTACACGAAATTCAAAATGGCTATCTTTCTTGGCGAATAATCGTATGAAACCGAGTAATGTAGATATGTTTGATTCGGGAAAGCCGTTGATGTTAATGTAAAAATGTTGAAATTGAAATTAATGACGTCAAAGATATCAATAAAAACAATGACATCAATGCAGTCAATGCGATCAATCCAATCAATGCAATCAATGCGATCAATGCAATCAATGTAATCAATCAAATCAATGAAATCAATGCAATCAAAGAAAACTATGAAATCAATCAAATTGAAAACAATCAATCAAATCAATCAAATCAATTAAATCAATCAAATCAATCAAATCAATCAAATCAATCAAATCAATCAAATCAATCAAATCAATCAAATCAATCAAATCAATCAAATCAATCAAATCAATCAAATCAATCAAATCAATCAAATCAATCAAATCAATCAAATCAATCAAATCAATCAAATCAATCAAATCAATCAAATCAATCAAATCAATCAAATCAATCAAATCAATCAAATCAATCAAATCAATCAAATCAATCAAATCAATCAAATCAATCAAATCAATCAAATCAATCAAATCAATCAAATCAATCAAATCAATCAAATCAATCAAATCAATCAAATCAATCAAATCAATCAAATCAATCAAATCAATCAAATCAATCAAATCAATCAAATCAATCAAATCAATCAAATCAATCAAATCAATCAAATCAATCAAATCAATCAAATCAATCAAATCAATCAAATCAATCAAATCAATCAAATCAATCAAATCAATCAAATCAATCAAATCAATCAAATCAATCAAATCAATCATATCAATCAAATCAATCAAATCAATCAAATCAATCAAATCAATCAAATCAATCAAATCAATCAAATCAATCAAATCAATCAAATCAATCAAATCAATCAAATCAATCAAATCAATCAAATCAATCAAATCAATCAAATCAATCAAATCAATCAAATCAATCAAATCAATCAAATCAATCAAATCAATCAAATCAATCAAATCAATCAAATCAATCAAATCAATCAAATCAATCAAATCAATCAAATCAATCAAATCAATAAAATCAATAAAATCAATCAAATCAATCAAATCAATCAAATCAATCAAATCAATCAAATCAATCAAATCAATCAAATCAATCAAATCAATCAAATCAATCAAATCAATCAAATCAATCAAATCAATCAAATCAATCAAATCAATCAAATCAATCAAATCAATCAAATCAATCAAATCAATCAAATCAATCAAATCAATCAAATCAATCAAATCAATCAAATCAATCAAATCAATCAAATCAATCAAATCAATCAAATCAATCAAATCAATCAAATCAATCAAATCAATCAAATCAATCAAATCAATCAAATCAATCAAATCAATCAAATCAATCAAATCAATCAAATCAATCAAATCAATCAAATCAATCAAATCAATCAAATCAATCAAATCAATCAAATCAATCAAATCAATCAAATCAATCAAATCAATCAAATCAATCAAATCAATCAAATCAATCAAATCAATCAAATCAATCAAATCAATCAAATCAATCAAATCAATCAAATCAATCAAATCAATCAAATCAATCAAATCAATCAAATCAATCAAATCAATCAAATCAATCAAATCAATCAAATCAATCAAATCAATCAAATCAATCAAATCAATCAAATCAATCAAATCAATCAAATCAATCAAATCAATCAAATCAATCAAATCAATCAAATCAATCAAATCAATCAAATCAATCAAATCAATCAAATCAATCAAATCAATCAAATCAATCAAATCAATCAAATCAATCAAATCAATCAAATCAATCAAATCAATCAAATCAATCAAATCAATCAAATCAATCAAATCAATCAAATCAATCAAATCAATCAAATCAATCAAATCAATCAAATCAATCAAATCAATCAAATCAATCAAATCAATCAAATCAATCAAATCAATCAAATCAATCAAATCAATCAAATCAATCAAATCAATCAAATCAATCAAATCAATCAAATCAATCAAATCAATCAAATCAATCAAATCAATCAAATCAATCAAATCAATCAAATCAATCAAATCAATCAAATCAATCAAATCAATCAAATCAATCAAATCAATCAAATCAATCAAATCAATCAAATCAATCAAATCAATCAAATCAATCAAATCAATCAAATCAATCAAATCAATCAAATCAATCAAATCAATCAAATCAATCAAATCAATCAAATCAATCAAATCAATCAAATCAATCAAATCAATCAAATCAATCAAATCAATCAAATCAATCAAATCAATCAAATCAATCAAATCAATCAAATCAAAATTGCGGCAATCGTAAGTTTTCGGTGTCTGCTGACCATATCCTTTCAAATGACACCCATATTGGTGGTGGTTCTCACTATTTTGTGGTAACCGGAAGTCGCCATCTTGGATTTCAAAATGGCCGTAATGGTCAATTTTCGGCGTCTGCTGACCATATCCTTTCAAATGACACCCATATTGGTTGTGGTTCTCACTATTTTGTGGGAACCGGAAGTCGCCATCTTGGATTTCAAAATGGCGCTAACGATCAATTTTCGGTGTCTGCTGACCATATCCTTTCAAATGACACCCATATTGATGGTGTTTCTCACTATTTTGTTTGTTTTGGCTGGGAAAGATGTAGAGTGGTTGAGTGTTTTGGAATAGTTCGTTGCTTTAAATGCTGTGTGTATGGACATAAGAGTACTGAATGTAAAAACTCTCAGGTCTGCTCTAAATGCGCAGGGGACCACATTACAGCAGAATGTGCATCAGAATTACTTTGCTGTGCTAATTGCGCTCAGATGAATAAGGACCGGAAGCTGAATCTGGAGACAAAACATGCAGCCTACAGTTTCGAATGCGCTGTGTATAGGAAGCTTGTTGAAAGAAAGCGTCAGCAAATTAGTCGTGACGTTGACCAGCATACCAGGATATCTGAACGGATTACTTTCTGTTACTCCAGGTAAAGCCAAAGAGGGTATATGTCCTCTCGAAGCTACCCTTGATACTGCACCCCCTCAAAATAATTTTCGGTTCCAGTCTTCTGTTGGACATACTCCCGGCTCCGTAGCTGATATTCATCCAACAATCTGCAATCCAAACGATGATGAACTCGCAACTGTTTCTCCAGGTAAAGCCAAAGAGGGTATATGTCCTCTCGAAGCTACCCTTGATACTGCATCCCCTCAAAGTAATTTTCGGTTCCAGTCTACCGTTGGACAACACACTCCCGGCTCCGTAGCTGGTATTCATCAAGCCATCTGCAATCTAAAAGCCATCTGCAATCTAAATTATGATGACCTCACGACTGTTTCTCCAGGTAAAGCCAAAGAGAGTATATGTCCTCTCGAAGCTACTTTTGATACTGCACCCCCTCAAAGCAATTTTCGGTTCCAGTCTACCGTTGGACAACACAATATCGGCCCCGTAGCTGCTATTCATCAAACCATCTGCAATCTAAATTATGATGACATCACGACTGTTTCTCCAGGTAAATCCAAAGAGGGTATATGTCCTCTCGAAGCTACCTTTGATACTGCACCCCCTCAAAGTAATTTTCGGTTCCAGTCTACCGTTGGACAACATACTTCCGACTCCGTAGCTGACTTCCACCTAGCTATCCATGACTCAAATTATGAAGACACCACGACTGTTTCTCCAGGTAAATGCCAGGAATGTATATGTTCCTCCGAAGCTAGACATACAGATACTGCCTCCCTTCAAATGAATTTATACTACCAAAACGTGAGAGGACTACGCACAAAGATCGATGAGCTGTTCGTAGCTGTAACCGACGCAGAGCACGACGTCATTATCCTGACAGAAACATGGCTGAACGACGAAATCAATTCCCTGCAGCTGTTTGGACCTAGATATACGGTCTATCGTAACGATCGTGACCCAGTCGTTTCTGGTAAAAAAAGGGGCGGGGGTGTACTTATAGCTGTTTCTAATCGGTTAGCGTCTAAACAAAAAAGTTTTAACAATAACGGCGTAGAACAACTCTGGGTAAACCTTAATAGCCATGGTATTAACACATGCGTGGGCGTCGTATACCTCCCTCCGGACTCCGCAGATAACATAAACGTTATTCAGAACCATATTCAATCCGCACTTGACATTGCTAATTCGCTAGAACCCCAAGCTTCTCATTTGTTATTTGGAGATTACAACCAGCCTGGTCTTGTATGGAAAACGACTTCTTTCGGTTATGCTTACGCCGACCATTCTGACTCATCCCTTTCGAGATCTAGCGTTGCTTTACTAGACGGGATGTCATTACTCAACATGCTGCAAATGTGTACCATCACGAACAGACTAAATCGCACGTTAGATCTTCTGTTTGTAAATGAAGATGCATACAAGAACTGCCATGTCTATCGTGCAGATGAGCCACTCGTTGAAATAGATTCGCATCACCCTCCCCTCTTAGTTGAGCAGACCTGTCCTGGACAGGTTATTTTTGACGAGATTCTTGACGATTTGAAGTATAACTTTTCAAAAACCGATTTTCTTGGACTCAACAACTCACTGCAAACGATTGACTGGGTGACTTTGCTCAATAACGCAACCGTTGTAAATGACGCAGTAGAAGAGTTCTCATCGATCCTGACCCAACTGTTTGAAATATATGTCCCAGCCCCGCGTCCTAAACCAAAACCACTTTGGTCCAATCGACGTCTCCGAGAACTTAAACGACTGAGGGTAGCCGCGCTTCGGCACTACACCAACCGAAGAAATCCCAATACAAAGCGGGAATTCATATATGCTAGCAACAATTACAAAGCTTATAACCGCTTCCTATACTCTCGGCATGTATTACAAACGCAATCTGACCTTGAGCGAAATCCGAAACGTTTCTGGTCTTTTGTAAATGAGAAGCGTAAAGAGAGTGGACTTCCTTCTAGTATGACTCTGGCAAATGAAACTTCTAGCACGACTCGCGGTATCTGTAACCTGTTTGCAAAACATTTTTTGTGTGCATTTGAAATAGTTCCGACTACTCCAGAACAGGTCGAAATCGGACTACGAGATGTTCCCAGGGGTGTGATGGGCCTAGGTAACATCCATTTTACGGAGGAAGACATTGTTGCTGCTACTGATAAATTGAAATCTTCGACTTCGGCTGGTCCTGATGGGATTCCTGCCATTATTTTAAAAAGATGTGCGAGTGCCCTTTCCGCTCCCCTAAAGCTGATTTTTAATCTATCTTTGTCGCAAGGGACGTTTCCTCTTTGTTGGAAAAAATCGGTTATGTTTCCTGTTTTTAAAAAAGGTGATAAGCAGGACATAGCAAATTATCGGGGCATAACCTCTCTCTGTGCGGGGTCCAAGTTATTTGAAATTCTAGTAAGCAATGTATTGTTCCGGGAAGCCAAAACATATATATCAACAGATCAACACGGGTTCTTCCCAGGTAGATCAACATCCACGAATTTAGCACAATTCACTTCACACTGTATTAAAAGTTTTGAATGCGGAGCACAAGTGGATACTATTTATACAGATCTCAAAGCAGCATTCGATCGTGTTGATCACTCGCTCCTACTGGCGAAGATAGAAAGATTGGGTGCCTCACTCAACTTCACCAAGTGGCTTAAATCATACCTTGTAGGTCGTACCTTATCTGTCAAACTAGGAAATGTTGAGTCACATAACTTTATAAATTTATCAGGTGTGCCCCAGGGTAGTAATCTTGGACCCTTGCTGTTCTCCTTGTTCTTCAATGACGTTTGTAATGTCCTTCCACCAGGATGCAAACTTATCTATGCAGATGACCTTAAACTGTTTTTTATTGTACGATCTGAATTGGACTGCATTGAACTACAGCGACAACTAGATGAATTTTGTAACTGGTGCACTCGAAATCGGTTGACTATCAGTGTATCCAAATGCTCAGTAATTTCTTTCACGCGCAGAAAAAATCCAATTTTGTGGTGTTATACTATCTCAGGGAAACTACTGGATAGAGTGTCAGTTGTCAGGGACCTTGGTGTACAGCTGGATTCTAAATTGACGTTTAGAGATCACTATTCCCACATCATTGCGAAAGCCAATCGGAACCTTGGTTTTATAATTAGAATAGCCAAAGAGTTTACTGACCCATACTGTCTGAGAGCACTGTACTTCTCTCTTGTACGCTCCATCCTGGAAGCTTCAGCTATCATTTGGTGCCCGTACACAAATGTCTGGATTACCAGAATTGAATCTATACAAGCTAGGTTTCTCCGATATGCCCTTAAAACCTTGCCATGGCGCAACCCGATAGAGTTGCCACCTTACATTGAACGCTGTCGTCTGCTCGACATGGACCCTCTTTCAAAAAGGCGAAATATATCCAGAGCCGTGTTTGTAGGGAAAGTTCTAACAGGTGAAATAGATGCCCCAAATATACTTTCTCAGATTAATGTAAATGTGCCCGCTAGAAGTATAAGATCGTGGAATTTTTTAAGACTTGACTATCAAAGTACTGATTATGGACAGAATGAACCCATAAGGGCGATGTGTAGCGTATTTAATAATGTTTATGAATGTTTTGACTTCTCTGTATCAAGTGACGTTTTTAAAAATAGGCTTAAACGGCTAACTTAGTGCATAAGATGTGATTTAGATAGTGATTTTGATTTGTTAGATGTATTATTAGTAACACATTGTAATGTAATGTAATGTTATGTAATGTAATGTGTAATATTGTTTCATATGTATATGTGAAAAGATAATGAGGTTTTTACGCGCATTTGGAGGTTGTTTGATGGACTCCAAATGGGCTTTTCCTCATTCTATATTTCATGTAGACCATGTAGGTCAGATGAAAAATAAAATAAATAAATAAATAAATAAATTTTGTTGGAACCGGAAGTCGCCATCTTGGATTTCAAAATGGCGGCATTCGTAAGTTTTCGGTGTCTGCTGACCATATCCTTTCAAATGGCACCTATATTGATGGTGGTTCTCACTATTTTGTGGTAACTGGAAGTCGCCATCTTGGATTTCAAAATGGCGCTGATGGTCAATTTTCGGTGTCTGCTGACAATATCCTTTCAAATGACACCCATATTGATTGTGGTTCTCACTATTTTGTGGTAACTGGAAGTCGCCATCTTGGATTTCAAAATGTCGGTAATGGTCAATTTTCGGCGTCTGCTGACCATATCCTTTCAAATGACACCCATATTGATTGTGGTTCTCACTATTTTGTGGGAACCGGAAGTCGCCATTTTGGATTCCAAAATGGCGGTAATGGTCAATTTTCGGTGTCTGCTGACCATATCCTTTCAAATGACACCCATATTGATGGTGGTTCTCACTATTTTGTGGTAACTGGAAGTCGCCATCTTGGATTTCAAAATGGCGCTAATGGTCAATTTTCGGTGTCTGCTGACAATATCCTTTCAAATGACACCCATATTGATTGTGGTTCTCACTATTTTGTGGTAACTGGAAGTCGCCATCTTGGATTTCAAAATGTCGGTAATGGTCAATTTTCGGCGTCTGCTGACCATATCCTTTCAAATGACACCCATATTGATTGTGGTTCTCACTATTTTGTGGGAACCGGAAGTCGCCATTTTGGATTCCAAAATGGCGGTAATGGTCAATTTCCGGTGTCTGCTGACCATATCCTTTCAAATGACACCCATATTGATGGTGGTTCTCACTATTTTGTGGTAACTGGAAGTCGCCATCTTGGATTTCAAAATGGCGCTAATGGTCAATTTTCGGTGTCTGCTGACAATATCCTTTCAAATGACACCCATATTGATTGTGGTTCTCACTATTTTGTGGGAACCGGAAGTCGCCATTTTGGATTCCAAAATGGCGGTAATGGTCAATTTTCGGTGTCTGCTGACCAATACGGATCCAAAATCTTACGATTTCTGTTCACAAGTCCGAATAAGAAATATTCTGAACGCCTGTTATGAACCTATGTATTATTTTCGTACCGCAAAAAATGGGTTAATATTCTATACCATTCTTGCTCTGAAAATTTTGTCGAACAATTTTTGCGCCAAATGATATTTGACCCGCTTTTGCCTGAAGTTTTGATAAATATACCATTTCGGATCTAAGAGAATATTTTAACCCACTTTTACCTGATATTATATCTGAAATAAATTTGCACTAAATTTCTAATAAAAATGCTGGCAGCACTAGCATAGCCGATAAACATCAACCCGAATACACAACCGCAACACAGCCGAAGTTTGGTTTCGCTATTCTCGTGTTTCGTTCCATACTCGTGCACCGGTAAACGAAAATCAAAACCAAACCACGGTGCTGTGTAAACGAAACTCGGTTTGGTTTTCGTGTCTCGTTGAAACACAACCAGCGGTAAGACCGCACACGATGTAAAGGAAACAGAAAATCGTGTGGAAATTTGGTTTACCGCACCGGTACTAAACCGGTTTTTTCCCACCTCTGGTTAATGCAGCTCTCCATTTCGAGTCTGGTGTGTTGTTTGCTCGTACGAGATTTATAGTGGTGAGTATGATGATTCCTTAATTTCAGGTTGCAGTATTAAGCGCGATTCAGACGATACATCAGCTTCCGTCAACGTCAACGGAACGTCACCGTTCCGTCAGGATAATTTAAATACGTTTCTTTTGCGCCCGTTCACACGTGCCGTACGTCAAAACGTTCCGTGCCGTTGATGTTGTGTGTGAATGCCTCCATTTAACTGCATAACTTATCCTGACGGAACGGTGACGTTCCGTTGACGTTGACGGAAGCTGATGTATCGTCTGAGTCGTCCTTTATACTGCTTTCAAATGATATATATATATATATATATATATATATATATATATATATATATATATATATATATATATATATATATATATATATATATATATATATATATATATATATATATATATATATATATATATATATATATATATATATATATATATATATATATATATATATATATATATATATATATATATTAATTTTCTAACTTTGTAGGAACCGATTGCATACCGTGGTATTACTGAAATTTCTACTGAAAAGAAGGAATGTGTTCAAAAGGCCTACCAACTGTTGGAGGATACTCTTGTGGATGATTACGTAGCAGGGAACTCGTTAACTATTGCCGACTTTAGCTGCGTTTCATCTTTTGCAACATTAATGGGAATCATTCCCGTGGACAAATCGAAGTTCCCGAAAATTTACGATTGGTTGGATAGGCTGAAGAAATTGCCCTATTACGAAGAGGCTAACGGAAGTGGCGCAGAAGAACTAGCTAAGTTTGTTCGCAGCGCCTTGGAGAAGAATGTTGCGAAGGCCTAAGTGGATCTTCCACATAGATCGCTTATTATATAAAAAAAAGTTCAGTTTTGCGTTGAAATACTATTATAGAAATTAGTATGCTGTTATAAGGTTCTATGAGCGCCTTTGACTTTGATGAGCGTGCTCAGTTTTTCAGTAAGCATCATAGTAGATTTAACCGCTAAACAAAGTCACTGCTGACTGTTTTCTGTAATAAAGAGTGAGTGAGACTTTATTTTTACATTTCAAGTGAAAACTGTCAATGTATGGTAGCTTCTTTTCGCCCAGTTTCTATTATCACCATACTCATTTGAAGCCGTTGCGTTGGTTGGAGCAGTGTCTGCCATCTTTGTTAAACGCATTGGATCAAATGGTTGGGCAACCATTGATTCGAATCGTTACATATTGTAAT
This sequence comes from Topomyia yanbarensis, assembly GCF_030247195.1. NCBI lineage: Eukaryota > Metazoa > Arthropoda > Insecta > Diptera > Culicidae > Topomyia > Topomyia yanbarensis. Next base: position 93,835,385 of record NC_080671.1, read on the forward strand.
CCAAAATCTACGAACTGGGACTTCTGCGAAAAGGGCTTGCCGAGTAGTTTTTATGGGTATTTTCCAGAGAAAGAATCTCCAAGTGACTTGGATAAAGTCGTAGATAAAACAAGCTCACTCCTAGTAGCAGCAGACCAAGAGGTTGGTTCGCTTCTAATTATGCGTACTTCTAGTGGAACCACTTGATAAAATACCAAACTTGTGCACCTCAAAAAGTTATGTAGAAGAGCTTGGAATCGCAGTCGCAGGAAAGAACTGGAGGCATTTAAGTTGGCTCGCAAACCATACAGAAATGCCCTTCGATCCTTTGAGTGAAGTGGTTGGAAAGCATAAATCTTTCAAGAAGATGAAGTCCTTCCAGTTCTACTTCAAAAATAATATTAACACTTCAAGCATATTTTTAAAAAAGCTTGCAACAGAATTAGCGTGGTGCAAAATTATTGTAAAATGCATTCCCTAAAATGGCCACGTGACTTATGAGGAGGCAAAGTTTCAGATCGATCAGTCTCTTCCTTCTCAAAACATTGGAACGCTTAATCGACCACTACATGCGGGATATTAGCTATATTAACGAGTAATGTCATGACTATAACGTTCGAACGGTACAATGAACGGATTTTCGGCACTGGTGGAAATAGCCCGCACACAGTTAAACTTTGTACGAATTTTTCGGGTGTCAGCACAACTCGGGCGGGAGGGTATGGATTGAGTCGAAGACTGCAGCGTGTGACGTATGTGTGCTGCTTGTGAAGTTGCACTGGGATAGATTAATTTATTTTTAAGGTTGTGTATGCTGGGTTGCAAAATGTTTTCGGCAGATTGTAGGTATGTAGGGTAATGGGCCAAACATTTCATATTTCGAATATACGTGATACCTTTTTTATCACTAAGGCATCTGACGATATGCTACTGTAGGTATTTCTAAAGCACGGGCGGACTGGGGTTGCGTCTACTGAAGGGGGATGTAAGTTGCAGATATTGGTAGAAGATTGAGCTATATATGGACAGTTTCAGTTTTGATTTGTTTTCAAAGAGTTGCGAAACGATTCTTGGTAGTCGACTCAAAAGTAATACCATCCGACCAAGAACGCACTGATGGTTTTTATGTTTATCGCAGGTTTGCAAGCATTAGTATTTTATATAAATTAAATTCTCTAGGGTGTATTCAGTGGCGTAGGATTTTATACAGGAGTTTCAAAGTGGAATTGGAACGGAAAAATCACATTCCCAACTCTCTGAATTTCACAAATCCCAGCACAAACGAACCAGCGAATAACCAGAACAACAGGTTTCGTCACAATTACTCTCGTCGAGATGAGAGTTCTCCTTTGCCATATCCAAATTATTATATGATGTTTAAACAAATGAATTCCAATTATTTGAACATAAACAACGTAGAAAAATCAAAAATACTGCTTTAACGATTAACCAATTAAAATTAACGACTTGCAAAGCTATACCTAGATTCGGTTCCAAAAATTTCCATCCGCCTATGTTACCTCGAGCTGCTCAGGGTAGGAGAAATTATGCTTGTCGATGGTGAATATAAATGTCACCCACCATCATATGCACTCATTTAGAGGGTGACCCATTTGCCTTCGGTAATATCACAGACAATGCAACCAGACGAGGACCAGCAAACGGGTGTACTTACGTAGGGGATGCTCAAAAGCTACGACCTGATTAGACTTACTGGACGACAACCAACGACGAGACCTTTTGAGTCCGAAATTCGAGCAAAATCGAAACGTGATGCAAATTCACTAAACCAAGGCTCAGTTAAGTTACAATATCACTAATCTTCATCATTAAACATCTTAACTCTATTTATTACTTATAAATAACCTAATTCTAAGTGACGTCACTTGCTACTTGCGGTTTGGTTTTACGGGTGTAGAAGGAAGATGGCCGGATCGTCGACTGGGTGACATGTTGGTGGTTTACGGTGACAATGGCTGTGTATGGCGGTGCGTCGGTTATAACTGGGAATCTGGTCCAACGGTTAGCCGTCGGAGCGTGTATGGCGTGCGTCCTTCGACCGGATAGTGTTATTTTCTGCTCTCGGGAGTAGATTCGACCTGCGGCTTGTGGTTGCCGGATTTCAGAGTTGCCGGCAGGCAGAAGAATGGCGTGGTGGCTGCCGGGATTGTTTCCATGGGGGTCTTGGCACGTGGCGACGGACAGAGGTAGGTTCCAGATGACAATCTGGAGCCAAGAATAAAAGGTCCTCTGGGGACCTTTTTTCCGGTATTTTAATTTGTCTGTGAACCGTCTTCTCACCGTTATTTTACTTTTAAACTCTATTACTCTAGTCCATTAATCAGTCCTTTTGTGTTTGGACTTTTACTAACTGTAATGTAGAAAATTAAGAACACCGCGCGCACTTCTTATTTCTTTGATTGTCAGAGCAGAAAGAAGGATCAGGGCCTGGAGCTGAGCCTAAAACGGTGACGTATTCGTAAGTCGGCACCGGAGATGAACCGAACACCTCCGAAGTTTGACAGCTCGGCTATATCCGTTTGCTAACCCTTTTACTGGCTACTCTACCCGTGGCGTGTAGCGGCGGCTAAATGAGACAAGTACCGCTGTAAATAAGTACTGTCAAATGATGTGGGTACCATTTGGGTGGCAGTGGAGCTCGTAGCAGGAAAAGGCAGAGTTGGATTTGCATGCTGGGAGGGCAAAATATTAAACCGCTCAAGGATTGATATTTATTGTGGCGGAGCCATCAATTGCTCATCGTAACCGACGGTTACACCTAGTCAAAACTCCATTTCTTGCGGGACATCACACAACTCTAGAGGTTTGCTCAGAAACACAAATAGTTTTTTTCTTTTTCGAAACTAGCTTCAATCCGGCGCTAGTTTAGTCCTGCCACTAAGTTAGTGTGGATGACCCAAACGGATCCTCAGCTAATAATGTACTGCCCGGTTGGGACGACACATGTAGACAAACAAACAACACGCTTCCAAATACATTGGATTCGGGCAATTTATAAAGATAACCTGAATAGTGGTCGCACAGGCAAAATTTCCCCTAATAAAACAAAGTTGGTGTCGAATTATGATGAGAGGAACTCGAAACGCCTCTTCAATAATTAAGGACATTTTTTTGAAAACGATAGGTCTTCAAATAGGGTGATGAGCCCATTATCGCTATGTTTCTATTATCACGCTACCCATTTGAAGCCGTTGGTTAGAGCAGTGTCTGCCATCTTTGTTTTACGCATTGAGTCAAATGGTAGCGCAACAATAGGGACACTCGATTCGTGTTTTCGTTGCGCTCAAACACGAGAATTTCACTGTTTTCAGCGCATGTATGTTATTATCTTGGTACTTAACAACGAAGCAAAGCTGTTGATGCCAATTTGTTCGCATTCCATTGTTTGTACGCCGAGTAATTAATGAATCAGTGAGGCGCCCTCCTTAGTATGGTGAAAATAGGCACTTCACCCTATAGCCTTACCAGGGACAACTGAAACGAAATGAAATTTAGAACTAGTTTCCCAATTTTAAAAACAGCTTCATAGCTAAAAACAAAAAAGCAAGATCCCCGTGTATACGGACTTCGATCTAACGGAAATTCGCCTACATGATTTGGCACCTCGTATTAGCACGGATTATATAAAAAAAAAAGATTCATGACGAAGTATGGAGCAGTGAAGTCCGTCTATAACGACACTTGGAGAAACTTTTTATTCTCAACGGTGTTCGGGTAGTGCGAAAGCCGCTGAAACAACCTATATCGTCTTACTTGATTTTCGAAGGTAGATCGAGGTATTAACTATATTCAAAGAACCCTATGCACATACCCTGGGCAGAAGCCCACGTGCAGAAGCCCATGTGCCAGTTCTGTAACACGGCACACTGCGGCACACCATGCGCCAAAACAACCAAAGAAAATTATTCGACTAGACTAATACCGCCTTCTACATCTGCTAATACACCACAAACAACCGGCCTAAAAATAAATGCCGGTTAAAAATACACCACGGTAGTCTCAAACCAATAGTTAACCCAAGTAGCATGTCTAGTTTTATAGCACGCTATAAGTGCTTTCTAAGTTTTGAAGAAGGGCTTCTAGAGTGCCGTAAAACCTCAATTGTTACTAGGGAGCTAGGCTATACCAAAGTCACTGGAAAACACAAAATGCACCAAACATGTAACAGCGAAAATCAAAGCTCTAGCGACGACGACATGGACACAAACTCAAGCGAGGAAGAAAACAGACGGAATGATCAGCAAGCGATGGACGGTAAATCAACCTGTCCATTACTCACCACCAAGTAAGAAAATGAACACAGAAGCGGAAAGCAGTGCACCCAGGCCAGTCTACAGAAACACTATTCCATCATTTATTTTTTTAACTATATTGAATTGTAAATGGAATTGTATTTTTGAAATGGAATTGCATTATTTGCAAAAGGCTAGAGGTTAAATCCTTAATAAATAAACAACAAGTTATGATAATGGGGCTTTAGGGGTTTTTCACAAACAACGGTTTATAACGTCGAGAATAACGCTAATAGTGAATTTTGGTCTGAAGTAAATATTTTCGCAAAACGTTTTTTAGAACTATAATTTACATATATTTTACATATTTTCAAAAAAAATGTTGCAAATATTTCATTTCCAGGGTATCAATTACTGCAATTATATCGCCAACAAGGAGCCCTTGGATCATCCTAAAACAGAAATTATTACTTTACCGTTTCCGCGTGAATAATTTGTCAAAGGTATTAGGCAAAAAAGACGGTGAAATGGTTGACCTAAAATTAACTTCCACCAGCTAAACATTGAGAAATGTATTTTAAATAGTATTTGTCGAATGTATAACAAATGTATTACACGAGAGTTTTTTTTCTTTTTCTGATTCGATTATATACACTACGGATAATCGAGTATAGAATGTATTGTACTTTTCGAGCATAAGCATCAGTGAAACACATCCAGTTTTTTACACTTCTGCTCGAAAGGGCAAAACCAGTGCGTGGAACTGCCCTGGTACACATCAGTCAAAAAGAAAAAGACAGGGCTGAGCTGCTGTTCGGTTTTTTGTTCTTAAAGACATCGATACGATACCCTGACACATCCTATTGGTTTTATGCAAAACTAGCCAAAATAGTTACCCCTGTCCTTTACAGGACATTAAAAATATTCTAATCAGAGTTATAATTGTAATTTCGTTTACCAGAAACAATAATTTCAAAGGAAATAAAAGGTAGGGTTTGCAACTTTCATTGTACTGAACAGAATTACTCAATTAAAACGATAAAAACTACAAGGGGCAGCCCTATGGGGTTGCACGAACTGTAGACGTAGGACTATACTACTTAATGTAAAATATTTATTGTCTTAGTACTTAGTGTGTGGGAAAAAACACCCGGACCGGTGAGGAAAAATCAAATTTTAGACAATATAATCACATCTCATGTATAGAACAAGCTTTCTAGTTGCTCTCAAACAGATCCTAAAAGTTCAAACACCCATGGATAATCCCAAATTTGTAGATGTGTTTCGATGCCACAGGATTGTAAAATGGTTAATATTACGTCATGAAAATTCAATTCTTCCGTGACATTTTTTTTGCCTGGAAAATGACGAGGTATTTTTACCAGATATGTACAAAACATTTCTAACAAGAAACATAAGGTGATTGTAATATCTCATTCACTTATTAGTTAGAAAATAATGACTTTGCTTAACGTGTTCATTTTACCGCCAGTTCCCCTACCTACCAATACATTCGCCCCAAACATTGAACCCATGCGTACAATGCAAAATGAGTCAACGCTGATGATGATGGGTAGAGCGAAAGAGACAACTAGTACCACCACGACACTATTAGCACATTTCACCAAAATTCCACGCGGCCTTTCCCGATTGAAAGGAACGGCCGCGCTTAGCCCATCTGTCATAATATCGTGATTTTGCATAGCGAAGGGCTGAATGATAACACATTTTGTTCCAAAAAACAGCCCTGCGTTATGCAACACTTTGTGCAGGTTCATTATACCAGTTGCAAGTGGGGCCAAATTCACCAAGTTCCGTAAAATTCCTTTTAAATTACAGAATTGATAAAATTGCTTAGATGAGCTAAACTAATTAATCAAATCCTGTTTTAAAAACTATCCTTGAGTTTAAACCAAAATGGGAAGCTTTTTACTACCACTACATTACCTAATTTCAAGCGCAAATAGCAAATACATGTGCTAGTTAAACCAAAAATTTACTGGCAACATTACAGCGGCATTTAGGAAGCAGTTGGAGCGGTCGCCTGTTGGACGACACAGGGTAGCGTCCCTCCACAGCCAGTGTAACGGACTTCTAGCTCAGCTACACTGGCTGTACAAAACACAGCGCAGTGATCTGCTTCGCCAGCCGTTCAACAGGGAACTGAGCGTGTCTGGCCAAGTCCGTTCTTTAAATAGTCGATGATGACGTCATTCATAGAAGCGTTGCGCGCTAGGTACACCAATCCGTCGTACAGGGCTTGGGAAGCGCTATCTTCTGTGTGTTATTGCTTGATATTTTGACAAGGTTGTATATTATTTAATTTTTTAATGCTATGTTATCAAAAATCTTTGGGTTTATCTACTGGAATCTATTCTTAGAAGTATTTCGGGGCGATTTGCGCAAAAAAATTGAAAATTTATCGTGAGATGGCTGAATTATATGCGTTTAAAATTGGACCACTTTTCGTTACATACCATTTTTGTAGAATTTGCAGAGTGCTCCCCCATATCGAAAACAAAGACGTAGTCCTACGTCAAAAAATTTCGTTATGGTTTACTGTCATAACTAAATTCAGTGCACCAAAATTATTTAAAACCCATTTCAAGTTTAGCTTTAAGTCCAGAATTTTTTAACCCTGTGTGATGGTCTCCGAACCCATCAAATAATTGAATGGAAAAAAACGGCAAACTAAGTATTGTATTGCATATGCACATATTAGTAATGTACACTACCGATCCAGTGTATTTTGATACAACGCATCTAACATAATCAACGTCCCATTGTAGAATAAATGATTAACAATATATTAACTGTTCATATACACAGACTAACCTCTTAAAACAAATGCCTTCCGTTAAATTCCACTATACTAAAGAAATATAGTTGTCTCAAGGGTGTTAATTGGGTCAAACTAAGTCACACAAAAAGTTGGTTTTAAAATTATAAACTAACCGTTCGTAACATAGTTGTCGATGAACACCTGTTCAACTCATATTCATGTAGAATGTCATGAAGCTTGAGACCAAGTGTGTAACATGTTCGCATTCTGCGTAAAACGGAACAACATTTCCTCAGTCTCCCAGACGACGTACAGTTATCCAGTCATTGTATTGTGATACTCTCTCGTCACCAGTAACCAGTCGCTACGATGGCCAAACCCATTTTTTACACCCTTCATTTGAGCCCTCCCTGCCGTGCGGTACAATTGACCGCAAAGGCACTGGGCGTAGAATTGGACCACCAGGTGGTAAATCTTCTAACCGGGGATCATCTCAAGCCGGATTTTCTCAAGGTAAAATGGTACAACAACTTTTCTCAGCTTTCAATTGTTGAATGACTAAACCACATTCGTTATCATATTAGATAAATCCGCAGCACACGATACCAGTGCTGGATGATAACGGAGTAATCGTTCCGGAAAGTCATGCCATCGTGATCTATCTTGTGTCCAAATACGGGGAAGATGATTCGCTCTATCCGAAAGATTTGGCTCAGCAGGCAAAGGTGAATGCTGCTCTACACTTCGAGTCTGGGGTGTTATTCGCTCGCACACGTTTCTTGTTTGTAAGTATAATGTAGTATAATTATGTAGCACTAGAAGTATCCCTTTGTGAACCACTGCACGTGTGCTTCGGAGTCTAAATATGGTAATGGTACAAGACAAGAGCTATGTAGCGATGAAAAAATCTGTTGGAACATTTCACATTAAATTATTAACTATCCTACGTGGATGATGTATTGCGCGCAGCAGTTCTGAAACTCAATGTATCAATGACAATGTCTGTTAGAAGTTTTTAAAAATCAATAAACTATTTTAATGTATAAAGCAACCAAGCCAACTATAAACTGTACTTTGTTCCATCTGTACATTTATCAATGCTGATCGTTTTTTAAGTGCTTGTTGTCGTTGAGGTGGAATAATTAATTTGCCTATGCACCTGTTGTAGAGTACTAATGTGATATCGTATAGCTATGGAGCGAGTCCATAGTATGAAATGAAAATAATCAATTCTGGGACAGTAATATTCATTCATGCCCAAATAAAATGAAATACTTTGAGAAGCTTAGCATAGTATTTAAACAGTAGTATTGCTAGTACAGTATTTAAACATAATGAGATATTACATTGTAGAACCATACCATTTTTACATTTTAGTTGTAACTAAATAATATAAAGTTGATTGTAACTAATTTCCACTATCAAATTAGGAAGCAATTTTTACGGGATGCGGTGAGATCCACCCTGAAAAGGCCGAATACATTAAAAAAGCATACCAACTGCTAGAGGATACGCTCGTGGACGATTATGTGGCTGGTACAACACTTACGATTGCCGATCTTAGTTGCATCTCAACGATCGCCTCCGTCATGGGAGTTGTTCCGATGGAACGATCCCAGTATCCGAAAATCTACGCTTGGATTGATCGTTTGAAGGAACTACCCTATTATGAAGAAGCAAACGGGGCCAGTGCAGCCGAGCATTCGCAATTGATATTGAACATTATGAAGCGAAATGCCGCAAATGTTTGAACGTAGATCGGCTTACTCTTGTACTTTGGAAAGTCAGTTTGATTGTTTTGGGTAGGATAATTAGGAAAAGTAGTAGGAATTATATTGACTTGTATAATCGGAATATATTTGACTCCTTAGAAGATCCACCATCACTTCAAAGTAAGTATTTCAAATAAATGTGTCAGTGTAGTTACAAAATACATAATCACGTAGAAATCAATTGAATTACAGTCTCTGTTAGATATGTATTTTGCTAGTACGGAGTTTCTCGAACACGTTGAATATCACAGTAACACACTTCTAATAATTAACTTATCACATAAAACGCTTCTAATAATAAAAAGAATTCGTATCTGGGCTTTCTATAGATAAATAATCCGAAATGAATACTTGGCGCAGAGTCTGACAATAGGGGGGCTCCATCTAAATTAACAGAGAAACATAGCAAAATGTTTATTTTTATTTTAAGGCTATGCAAAATCCACTTGAACATAATACTCATTAGGGCATTTTATCGACCAAATACAATATACCTACTATTGAGTGCAATGACATGCTTAAGATGACCTGAGTATACATTGTAACACACACACCGCTGTTCTTCTAAAACTTGATTCCAGTCAGCCATGAAATATTTTCATGTTTCTCTTACAGAATAATCCATCCGGTTAAAATTTAATGAATTTGCTGGAAATTGATCCTGCGAAATGCACCACAATCCAGAGATGAATAAAGCAAGCGTTTTTGTCAGTCTTGGTTCTCAGATCGCGACGTCGCCACTTTTTAGGTGCCCTGTCATTTAGGGTCTGCCGGACTCAAGTAGTGGGGCGTTCGTATTCTATTCGTCACTAACTGACACCAACTTAAGGGTCAGTTGACATCAAATTGGTGCCCGTGTGCCACTAAATCCAAACATTTCACACATCATGTGTGAACGTCTTCAGCAACAGACTGGTACCAAATGATGCCTCGAGTAACGAATACGAAACATAAAATTCAACTACCGTTCTTATTTTATTACAAATTTGATAGCTCATGTAGACTCTCAATAAAACAATTGAGTCAATAGAGTTTGCAAAATGTGTATAGCAATGAACACAGAAGTTGGTCACGTTTTTGAGTTTTGGACGTAAAGTTGTTAAAATGGAAATTTCCGGATTCTTGGATTTTTTTAATCTAAAGGGGTTTAAAAATACAACTCTCCACTATTACAGATTTTGAAAATTGGAATTTTTTTTTTAATTTTTAAGAAAGTATTTTTTGGTGTTTTTCAAAATTGTAGGTAGAAGAAGGCCTTCCAACTTTTTTCTCAAAAAATGCACATACATGTAGTTAAATGTAGATCTGGAGTTTACGGGATCGCCAATTACCAATTCGTTCTCAGATTAGAAAAATTCAAAATGGTGGATTCAAAACGGCGGATTTAAAATGAAGGACTAATATTCAGAATGACGGATACGCACGATAGACTACAATGAGGCAAAAAGCAACGATCCGTCACAAGAGTAGAACTGGGAGTTATTGGAATCGCCAGTAATCAATTTAAAAATAAAAATGGCTTTGAGCCTATTTTCGCTCTGATTCTATTATCACTCTACACATTTAAGCCCGTTGGTTTGAACACCGTCTGCGCTACGTTAGGTATAAATACGTTAGGCATAAATATGTACACCAATTTTTTCATATGCATTCCACGTCAACACAATATAAATAATGGGCACAATAACATAGCAGTGAAACTTTATTATATAAAAAAACTTTCCTGGGGAGCATTTTTAGTTTCCTCTGATAACAACTGAATTTCAATGGGATCGTTTCCATCGCTGTAGTTTTCGTCCTTACTATCGTCTTTGCTGGTGTTTTGGGAATCAGAGCTGTTTTGATTAATACGGCACCAATACAAACCTCCCAATTATTTTCTAGTACAGATTGATCGTTTTCGTAGTCATAAGTTGTATTCTCTTCTACCTGAACATACAATTCTAGACACACGGAACTAAAACTAAACAAACAACACTATGCATCCATCAAAGGTAGATGTGTATGTGTCAGAACCGTAATCAGACTGTATGTACAGTGTAACCTTTGGAAAACCTTTCACGCACAATACTGTGAAAAATACATCACAACCGCTTGTCCCCTCATTTATGCCAAACAATTCACAATTTTCAATAACATTACTTGAATCACAAACGGTTGCCCAGTTGTGACAGAGCATAACGGCAATTGCAAAAGCAGTTTCAAGCACCCCCAAATCAACAGTTTGCACAATCAGCTAGTAAGCAAATTTCAATAACGATGGATTTAAGCTCGTATGTCATAAGTGCAAGAGGCAAGCAAGTTCAACCGATCGCGAGCAACAAGTCAACAGTAACGATGATGACATTGATGTGAAAAACAAAATAGAAGTGAACGATTTCTATGATGCAGTAGCGGCGAGCCAACGGCCTATACGCGTAATGCATTTTACATTTTGGAAATCGAAATGTTTTTCAAATTCATAAAACACCGAAATGTTTTGACAAAAATCGAATTTCTATGATTTAGGTGTCTCGATACTTTTTTGCCTTTACCAGAGGAAAGGTTATGCAATCACTTTGAAAATCGACTTGATAGCCGAGGTTGGCTTGACTTAAATTGGTTTTCAGGGACTTAAATAATTCGGAAACGTTCAGCAGCTCTCATTTGAAAAGTTTACGCAATCTTTTAAATCTTCGACTCAATTTGACAAGATTATAAAATGTATGATGATTTTTTGATTTTCATAATTCCCAAAGCACCACTAGACAAATGTCTGCGTGTGTGTTTATGGGTTAAAAGTACGATAGAGTAGCTAGGATTACGGAAGGTCAAAAATCTTTCTCTTTTGTAACATCACATTTTTCAAATTCCAACATTGATTTTTAACCCTTTCATGACCAACTTTTTTTCTAGTGCATGTAGAGTTTCAAAACTACTATTCCTTGAAAACGGTGGGATCAAGAAACACGAAAAGCCTTTTTCATAAAGATAGGTGCTTCCCTCGCAGTGCTAGAAGCTGTTCAATTTTTACCTTCCAATGCTCAATACAATTCTCCTAGAATATTTACAGTAGTCTACCTGCGTGGAAAACGTAGCCAAAGACAGTCTAAATTGATAAGTTTTATTAGTTTTCAATAATATTGCAATATAACGAAGATATACGGAAAGTTCATTTTTCGTCGTCAATGTAAACTGTCCCTGGCAGCACTGCTCCGTCGGAATCCGATCAGACTAATTGCAATAACTTCAATTCTAGAGCTGATCCTTGTAACTGTAAATACTCAAATGAAAGGCAATAGTCACATTTATTAGCCTTACTTGTTTTTATGAGCAAATATTGCCTCAATCTAAAGTTATAGCTGTTTAAAAACGTTGTGGTTCACAAGCAACATGGTCATGAAAGGTTTAATCCAATTTTAAGAACAAGGAGTATACCCCTCCCCTAATTTGGCGGTATTGCAAACATCATCAAGCATATCTGTGCATCAGTTTTAAAGAACCTCTGACAGATAGTTGCTTTAAGATGGTTATTGCATTACGCCTCGATAGTGGTGCATCGAGGAAACCAAGAGGGATTGATCACGGGTCCTTTTTTATGTTTTGTTCTTCTTCATACTCTACACCTGCCCATACTAATAATCAACCATTAGCTTGTGCACACTGACATGGCCGACTGGCGGGTCAGCTTGGGTTGGCTTTTGCTGTGGGCCGTGTTTGCAGACATTGTTCCACAGCTTAATGACAGCGTTGGTGGACACGACTCGCAGTGGCGGTCATTGTTTGTCGATTTATCGGTCGACTTCGTCATCGTTCACAGACTAATTAATAAAATAAATGTAAAAGTAGTAGCCTATTAGTGGATGGGTTGTAATAATTGTAGTTTTCAGTTCTAGCGTACAATTTTTAAGTGCTAGTCGCAAGCCTATCTGTGTATGTGTTCGTCTGAGTATTTGAAACAGCTGGGTCAGGAAATGGCTGCAGAACTGACGTATACGATAGAAAAGTTAGTAATCCTTCCTATGAGTCGTTGGTTACTTTGTTCCGGTGTTCAATTCGTACATTCGATTCGATTCATTCGGGAAGATCGGATTGGATAAATTAAGGTATGATTAATATACCGACACACTTGAATCATCCATTCCCGGTCAGCACAGCATGAATTTTTTTTAAGAGAATTCAATTGTGGTTAATGGTAAATAATTATCATTTTCTGACAATAAGACGAGTTCAAGTAGTTTGACTGCATGTTATAAATGTTTTTTTTTCTTTTACTTCATTAGTCTGTTTTTGTTCTGCTTCTAGTAGTTTGCCTTTCCACTACTCATGTGTGCCAAAAATAATGTAGATCAATTTATATGCGTCTGCTTAATTTCTTTTTTTTATTCGGCTTGTTATTTTTCCGTTTCCTTTCATTACTATATCTTAAATTGGATTCATACTAACACTCATTGACACAATAAATTGCATATTCTCTCAAAAACACTCACAATCTCTCTCATTCCAAAGACACAAACGCTCGTTACCTTTGCGATAACACAAACCTGGTCACAAACGCGAACATACAATTGCAATCACCCATACATACTTACGCACGCGATCTCGTCAACACCACAACACCCCGGTAACTAAATAAACTGTTTTAGCACCAATAAATTTACAAACGCGGTCTCAATCATTAATCCACCGCTCACCTGATCATGAACCGGCCACGTTCGGAAATCTCTACCCTCGATCCTAGCAGCCCAGACTCATGCCTTTAGTTGGACCAATAGAAAATAACGCTCATATTAACCAGACAACCCATTCCATGGCGGCATGACCTGGAGCTGAAGTGATGGAGGGGGAACTCTCTCCTAGTACTTGAACCGTACAACGAAAATTAAGCATTAGAGTCACGATCCGCGCGATCATTCAAGAACACACGCGAATAAGCAAATGGCTACATGGTTACAAAAACAATTTTTCCACGCGAAGTTACAGACACGCTAGCAGAGACGACTAACACGTTAACATGCAAACACACTCAAATCCTTCGCGATCATCCGCGCAACCTACTCCCGCGATCTCGCAAACATGATAACACCCCGGTGATAAGATAAACGTTCTAGCACTTATAAATTTTCTAACGCTGCACAGAGGAGTAACTGGGGTCGAATCCTGGCCAAAACTATTTATTGCGGCTATTGCTGTTATTATGCCTTAATATGAACTACAAATAGAAAATAACTGGTTTTTGGAACTATTTGGCATTTATCCACTTACCAGTGCAGGGGTCAATTTTCTAGATCCTCCCGAATGCTAGTATTTTCGAGGTGATCTTTGTGAATACATTTGTTTTTTCCGCTGCATGAACAGTTGGTTAGTGGAAAAGGAAGAAGAAAAGGAATACCTGTGCACATATCCATAAAGATTCATTTTGCCAAACATAGTTTTTGACCCTATAGTATTTTGGCGTACCTTAAATTAGTAAAAATATCAATATTCTCAAACCGCTTGGAATTTGTGGATCGAAAAAGATCGGAAGATATTGAATGTTTTTTGAATAGCCGGAATCTTGTTTTGTAATTTTGTTTCAGTAACTTTGCCGGATCTTGCCGTTCAATGTAACTTTTTTATCAGTCAAATTTGGAATAACTTGTTTAAAAAATGGTGTTTTTAAACCTGGTCCAATAAACAGCAACACTACTATTTTTGGTTATTTTTAAGCGGAGCTTATACAAATAGTTGCGTTCTATTACGTTTGTTATAATATTGTCTTATTTAATACGTCATCATCATTTGAAAGCGATTTTGCTGGATATAAGAAAAAAATATTTAAAAACCTTAAAATATCACCATTTTGCATCCATGCAAAAATTCTTTAGTAATTTTTGGCATACTCTTTATTTATGCTTTTAAGTATCTAAAAAAATATAACTAAATAAAAAATCGAAAAAAAATTTTTTGGTTATTGGCCAAGAATTTGTTCTAGTTACTCCTCTGTGCGCTGTCTGAAGCGTGAACCTACAAACTAGTATTTGAATGGAGATATTTTCGTTTCTCGAAATTGATGGGGTGGGTGGGTGATTTTATCCCAAAAATTAATAACTTTTCTGCTCCGCGATGCAAATCATACAATTTTTGCGGTTTTTCTAATGTGTAAAAATCTTAGAAATCGGACGGAACCGACCTTTGCCCGAATATGAGAAGTTAGGGAAGTCGTTCCTTAGAATTTTCCTTGTTAAACCAGGTACATTTTACTAACATTTATTGCAGAATAATAGAGATATATGCACGAGAAAATGATAAAATTTAATATGAATGACAAAAAACCCTTCTCGTATTCGGAGAAAGGTCGCCAAGGTTCCGTTCGATTTCCGAGATTTTTCACATTAGAAAAACTACAAAAAATGTATGATTTGCAGAACAGATTTTTTTTTAAATAATAGATTTTGGGGGAAAATGATCCTGTATCCTACTTTCACGTATTTTTCGAGATACGGAAACATCTTCATTCAAATACTAAGATTATTTCTTTTGAAAAGAGATATGAATTGTTGTCTTCTGAGTGCGACTTCAAAAGTTATAGCATTTAACATATTTTTCCTCCATATTTTCCCATATTACCAATTTCAAACACTTCAAACGAAGTGGGCGGGTGTTTAAAATTGTCTAAAAGAGGTGAAATTTGGCATGACATTTGTCACAATATGAAATAGAGAGGACCTTGAGAATTAAAAAAAAATTGCGGCGCCTTAATGAATGGCCACACAGTTACAAAATCGATTTTATACATGTGAAGTCACATACACGCGACAAATACGGTACCATACCAACGCGTAAGCCTTTCGCGATCATCCAGGTACACCTACGCCCGCGATCATGCAAACTTAATAACCCACCGGTAATAAGGTGAATGTTTTAGTGCTTACGAAGTTACAAACGCGGTATCAACCGCGAACCCACAAACGCCCGTGTTCACGCGATCATGAATTGATCACGTCTGGAAATCTGTACCCTGCGTCTTAGGTCCATACATGCAACGCTCATATCCACAAGACAACACATTACATGGTGATATAACCGGAAACTCAGTGATATGGAAGAACTCAATTTGTTCTAGCATCTGAACCGCACACCGAAAATTATGTATCAGATTCACGGTCCACGCGCGATCATCCAAGAACACACGCAAATATACAAAAGGATACACGATTATAAAATAAAATTTATACAAGCGAAATTAGTTTACGAAGTTAACGTACAAACACTCGAGCCCTTCGCGATGACACACGCGATCGCAAAGTCCCTGCTCTTGCACATATCTGAACCGTACAATGAATACCACATTCAGAATCACGGCCCGCTGCAAATGGCCTTAAGCAGTGTTTTAGTGGGTGACATTTCCCGTCTTGTCTGCAGTTGTAGTGATGGATTCTGACGGGGGGCCCTTCCGAAAACCTAGATCTATAGCTCTAGTAGGACAACACTCGAAAAAAATATTAAGTAATGAAACTCATCAATTAAAACTAATGGAAAAACAATTAATTTGGCATTTTGTAAGGATAATGTTTCAACTTATTCTCACCAGTATGGTCACCGAGAACAGACGGCCATCTCGAGCTATAAACTTGTGTTAGAAAGGCCTATTCAAAGATAATAATGATATCACCACCAGGTGCGCTACTGTTGCCATTTCGTTTAGCATGAGTGTGTGACTGAACTGACAGCAAAGAGATTTCAAAATTACCAACACAGAAATGCCTCTAGTTAGGATAGGCTGGTATGGCGACGCTGGTGTTTTAACGGATATTCGTTCAAAGTTTTACACAAGTATTATAATCTTATTCGTTCGAACAAGAATATCTGTTCTCTGTGGTATGGTACAACCGACTTGGCCGCAACCATTAAATCCTAAAAGAAACACCAATTGTTTTCACAAACCAACGGCTTGCCACGGATGATGCCCTGCAAGCATAGACTCGATTCCTTACTGAACCAATAATTAATTCCGAATTCTTTATTCAAGAAATAAATGTGCTTGTATAATCAAGACAAAAGCGTAGTATCTAGCGTGCTTAGTTAACCATAATAAGAGCTAGAAAATTAACATTCGCTGAAAAAAAACACATCAAATTAATTCGATAATACACTGTCGTGTAATGAAAGTAAACCATAGTGTCTCTATCATTCATCAAAATTAGATATTCTGTCTTGCACTTCGAGTCTACTTTAGGTTTCCCGTGAAGGACTGGTGTTGGTGATATTAAATTTGTAGAAGATCGCTTTTATTCAACAGCCGGCAAACAATTCTGCTTATCATAAAGGTAGCTATCGATAGCAAAAAAAATTGTTTGCTTGAAAATTCTATTTGTATTCCACCTACATCTCTAAAGCATGACTGAAATGCATGTACATATATATAATCTATCAACTAAAACACACCCTATACAAGTTGGTGATAAACAATCATGCTATATGTAGCCATGCAGTCGCACTAACGACCAGTTCGTCTCTAGCAGTGGACAAGTGAACAATTCCTCTAATTACGCTGCTAAAAAAGCTAAGATGGGGAAAGTAGTACTCTACACCGCTAAATTAAGCCCTCCGGGTCGTTCCGTCGAGCTAACCGCTAAGGCACTTGGCCTGGAGTTGGAAATCAAACCAATAAACTTGATCGCTGGTGATCACCTAAAGCCAGAATTCGTTAAGGTATGTCAACAAACAGCACTTCAATCACTGATTGACCTTGAGCTAGTGAAATAACTGCAATTTTAGATGAACCCGCAACACACGATTCCCCTCATCATCGACGACGATGGCACGACCGTATATGATAGTCACGCAATTATCATCTACTTGACAACTAAGTACGGAAAGGATGACAGCCTGTATCCAAGTGACATTGTGACCCGAGCCAAAATCAACTCGGCACTACATTTCGATTCCGGAGTACTTTTCGCTAGACTTCGCTTCTATCTGGTAAGCGATAACCTGACAGCTACATCATAAAGTTCGTATTAAAATGTCACTGCTATCATTTTTGCACTTAGGAACCAATCTTGTACTACGGATCCGCCGAAACTCCCCAGGACAAAATTGACTATCTGTACAAGGCGTATGGACTGTTGAACGACACACTCGTCGATGATTACATTGTTGGGAATAAACTCACCCTGGCGGATTTGAGCTGCGTAGCCAGCATTGCTTCGTTTCATGCCATTTTCCCGATTGACAAAAGCAAGTACCCGAAACTAGCGGCTTGGGTCGAGCGTCTCTCGAAGTTACCGTACTACAAGAAGACCAACCAAGAGGGTGCCGAGGAATTGGCTGCCCTATATCGCGTTAAACTCGAAGAAAATCGTCAAAAGGCATAGGAATGAATTCGAACTGTGGAATAATTTGATCAACAAAAGTTTTCGTAGTCTAAATTTGTCAGTGTTTAGTAAAGATTTATTTGAGAGCAAAATGTTGATTAGCTAAATCTGATAAATTTGAATTAAATCAACAACATTCGCACCGGCCGGTCTTAGATGTATGTATTGGTACAATCACAACCTTTTACTGCTCACATCCGCAGAAACACCCACCATCTGTGGCAGTGAATGAAATGAAACAAAACAATGCTGAATGAACGGACTGCAACTAGACACATGTTCGTTTGAATGTTAAGCTAGTCTTTGTCGATCGGTCGTGACGATCACTGCTCATTGCAGCGAAGTTGGAACGAATCGCATATTGTTAGTGTACGAAAATTGAAACTAGGTAAGTGTTGATAAAAATCCACCTATCTGAAAGTTCTGTAATTTTATGATTTTAAATATTTACCAAATAAAAATAGTATTCCTTTTCCATGATCGATGCACTCAAAAAATTCGTTTTCGATACATTTTGTTGGTAGTTGTCTTGATACTATGTATGTACGACAGACTTCTAAACCGATTTATAATCGATTATATTGTCAATCGCGAGATTGTGTAGTATTTTGCTGATTCATAAGAAAACACAATCACGAACCAATCAAAATATTTTGCTGATCCTCTACTGAGAGTAAGTTCCCTTTCGAACTAGGGCTCCATCCTGTGACTATTGGCTTATGCATCTGGTTTTGAGCATAGAAAGTGTAATCAAAATATTGTAGGTTTGCAATCGCGTCAAATCTTCATGGAGTGTCGGATATAACTGGCTGAAGAACAGATTTTTTTGCATTTTTTCTGTTTATGTCTATGTGATGCAGTAGATGCACTTAAAACAGTAAGTATATCAACATGTAGAATCAAATAGCTCAAAATTTGTATGACAGTACATCTCAAGATTGGCTTTTTATTTACGTGACTTTAAACAAAATTATTCATTCGTCACGTTCAAGATTGGTGATCATCACATCACATCACACCGATCGATAACGCTTACCAAATTGGTCTTTGTGCGATAATCAATTGACACGCTAATTAACGAAATTTTGGGAATTTGTTTTGAATACACTTCCAATTTTCCAAATTTTGAGAATTTGTACTGAACACGTTTCCAATAAACGGCTATGTTTACAAATGTGGCCATATCACGAAATTACATCACAGTTACATTCAAAAACGGCCCAAGTTCTATCTGGATAAGTTTAAATAAATATAGGAATATATAGAGTAGAGCGGGGTCAAGTAGGTCAGTTTTCTTTGGCGAACTTGTGCGATGGTATTTTTGCTTTGGAAAGGTTATAGATCTGGCAACGTTTTGGCAATAGTGGTTTTATGCCTCGCTAAATATTTTTCAAGCTAAATTCAATATGGCGAGGGTCCTTTTTTCGATGTTTCTAAAATCTGGGGATATGATAGGTCACTATATTCGAGGTTAAATTATACGATGTATACGTCTAGAAAATCACCGGTTCAACTTTTATTTGAAGAGCATTAATACTGCAGATTATTTAAAAATTAAATTGACGTCATTCGAATCATGAAACAGCGAAAGGAAATGTTGAAAAAACATGTTGTTTCAGCAACTGCGTCTGGTTTTGTGCCAGCGAATGACTTCTTCGGTGTCCTCGTCGTCGCCAGAGTGTGGAATTACAGTTGTTCATTCCAGCCCACGTGGTTAATTAGCCACGAGACGGTCAGTAGTGACCCATAGTTCCCCCAAACGGCTGACCTATCGTGTCCCCAAGCGTTAGTTTCATGTTGATGTCCGTATTTTTTTCAAAACAAAAATATCGAAAAACCAACACCGAACTCGTGTTCAGCATTAATTTTTTTTACGTAAGAAAAAACTCACTTGATATTTTTTACATTGCTTAAATGTACTGTAAATGTACGAAACACAGTTCATAGAGAACAGTTGCGCAAAGAGTGAAGTCAAAAAAGTCTACCTATCGAGCACAATTGGAATCCATCTCTGCAGCAAAGCTGAATTCTAATTTTGCTTGATAGATAGACTTTTTTGGCTCACTCTCTGCGCACTCTTTGCGTACCTTTCTACTAAGGCCTTTGGTACGATAGACAATGCGTTTTCGCAGAACAACACGCAAAAACATAAATGACGCCGTAACTAATACAGCTGATCTACGGTAACAGACGAAACGAGTCGTCAACGATGTTTTCTATCGTGTATCTAATTCACACAAGATAAGCGACCTCTGCAATAACATAGCAAAGATAATGCGAATGCCCTATACCTATTGTATCCCCATACCTATTTCATCCCATTCTACTCTATGTATGATGCAAATATGAAAATGTTTCAAACCAAATTATTGTTGGAAGACCAGAAAACCTATATCAGTCAACAGTTTTAGGTTGCCGATTTGCAAAGTAATCACGCGAATCCTTTCTAAAATTGTCAAATAGGAAAGGAAAAAGTCCCAGAAAGACGATTGTTTTCCAAAAGCTTTTTATTTATTTTATTCTGCATTTTATTTTTTTATTCTGCATTTTAAAGGCATCAGATCAAAATTTGATTTCTCATTCCTTTGAACATTTTTCAGTTTCTGCTCAAACGAGATCAAGAGCGATCGTATGTGGCGAATGTGGTCAACTCGACTTTGCTTAGGCTGTGAACCATT
The DNA here is from genome assembly GCF_030247195.1 of Topomyia yanbarensis. Classification (NCBI taxonomy): domain Eukaryota; kingdom Metazoa; phylum Arthropoda; class Insecta; order Diptera; family Culicidae; genus Topomyia; species Topomyia yanbarensis. The sequence continues at coordinate 93,856,187 of NC_080671.1, forward strand.
TGGTGAAATTTTTAACTTTTAGTTAAAAACTGACACTTCGAAAGTTATTTGCAAAATAACCCTACTCTGGAGCATAGTTAAAATTGACAAAGCGACAGTTAAATTTGACAGCTCGATGGTTAAAATATTGCCCATGATGCAGAATAAAAAGGTGGAAACATTTTCTGTACCTAATTGAGGTTGCCAATATTTTTCAATACAAAATTAAGGGATAAAGATGGAAACGATAGCGTGTTGTGTTAAGATTTGTTTGGGTTATTTCATGATGTGGATGTTTACTTTTCGAAGCTATGACTGTCATACTTAATGTAATAAAAAAATAAATAAATTTAACAATATCGACAAATGTTCACACCTCTACTAACTTGTGGCCATCGAGCTGTCAATTCTAAATAACTATCCATATGGCAATTTTTGAAATGGTTTGCTCTCTCGGTTAAATTTTTCCATTCAAGAGAAAATAACTTTCGAACTGTCAAATTTTAACTAAAGGTTAAAAAAATTGCCAAATGGTTCACAGCCTTAGTGATCTACACTTTAAAATATTTGCATCTCACAAGATGCACATAAAAGGAGCGTCACAATTCGTTTGAATTTACATTCAAGAACATGTAAAAATGTGCTTTTTTCATAATTCTCCATCTCCATTGAGCCGAGTTCTACATCAAAAGAGACACAATATTTTATTTCACATGTCAAAACATGTAAAATTCCAATATTAGACAGCAAAATACGTCGTAATGTTTACGTCACATGTAATTTTCATTTTTTCTAAGTGTGTAACCCTGCAAATACAAGCAATTTTGCGTTATGGTTGTATCAGTTTACATGGAAATGTACTATGTGACCGCACTCTTCAACGCGTAACTTCAGGACCAAAACTACGGTCGATAACAAATCATAAGCAGCCTATGAAAACATTATACCGCTCGTCTGAAACGAAGTATGTGCAAATCGGCTCAGCCATCTCTGATAAAATTCAGTGACAGGATTTGACACACAAACATCCCAGCTAACCAACAAGCATTAGTGTATGCAGTAAAATAGCATATAATTTGCATTTCGGATGCTTCTTGCAGTAAATTTGCATCCTTTATGCATATCTGTTGTTAATCAGCATTCAAAAACTCAACAGCAGTAAAACAGCATTTTCTTGGCACAGCAAGCAGTAGAGTGGCCGTATATTTCACCAAAAGCGACTTTTAAATAGCATTTAAAATGACTTAAATGCTTATCAGGTAGCTGTTAAGATGCATTTTGCATGCTTATTGGTTACCTGGGATAAGTACAAAATCACATACGGACTGGGACAGAAGTTCATAGGTTTACAGACCTCCTCCTTCCGGACCTACTACGTGTTGGGAAGTCTTGCTAGGATATGGTGGTATCTGGCCAGCATTGGGCTGTGCTAAATCCCTAAAAAAGCCACAATTCCCATAGCAACTCTGACGAAGTGAGACAGTGCCGCTTCTGCTAAGATATTATCTTAGTCTAAAAGCACTCTTGCCCCACCGGAGGCCATCGGGATCGACGCCAGTAACATCCGGCATACTGGTCATGGCTAACGTCAACGGACAGAACACGGATCACGACGGCGACTTTGGGCGGACAGGCATGCTGTCCTATTCCATGAGTAAGGTAAAATGAGACCGACCTGAAATAGCGAGTGGGCTAACAGTACGGCTGCCTCCGCCCCTTTCTAAAATCTAGGCAGGTTTCCAGGTACGTTCAAAACTCGTCACCAATAGTTCGGTGGTTCGAATGGACCATTCCCGATTTTACGCCGATCAAAACACTAATCCCCATGAAGGATAGTGACAGCCCTAGCACGACTTCCCTGCTTGCATAGATAACCATGAGATCACAGGAGGCGATTACATACGAGTGGAGATAGCGGCCCGGAGTTGGGAACCAATAAAATGGTAAACAAACACACTTACAATGTAGGCGCGGCGAATCCGTTCGCCAGTGGTGGTTTCGTCAGGTCACCATCACCAGCAGCAGCTAAAGTAGTTCATCGAGAGTAGGAGGAGGAGAAGCAGCAGTAGCTGCAGCAGCAACAACAGCCAGAGCAGAACTGGTTGAGAAAAACTCCAGAGAAGCTGAAAGTAGTAGCAGTAGTAAAGTAGTGGCAGCGCTAGTGCTTGGTGGAGGAGCTCAACAAGTTTGTGGACGTGAGAAACAATTTCCATAAGGGTATTACCCAAATAACAATTCAGGTTTTATAGCGCACTTCAAATGCAATTTAAATTTCAAGAATGGTTTCAAGAATATCGCAAAACTACAATTGTTACTACGGTACGGAGACGTTTCTCAGAGTCGCTAGTATCTGCTGTGAAGGACTACAAAACGGCAACAATAAGGGCTGAGGTGGCTATGCGTGTATTGGCGTCGACAACGGCTACCGTTTTCTTAGCTCCTCGGCACAGAGGAAAGAGAAGTTGGTTGGAATGGAGAACACGTCAGTTTCCATGACTCCAAAGATGGCAACATGCTTGCCAGGAGATGGAAGACCAGGCGGGCCCCAGAGGCAGTTACGCGAGGACGCTCTCTTTGTCGAAGGAAACGACACCACTCAACAGGAGATAGCTGTAGGTCGAAAAGAGAAGCAAAAGAAACACCGGAAGCAGGAGAAAAAAGTGTAAAAGAGGAAAAAGCCCCTGCTCAGCAGAAGACGCCAAAGAGAGAAATGGTGGTAGTCAAAGCTAATGATGCTACGACGTATGCAGCGCTCCTCAAGAAGCTAAGAGAAGACCCGGAGTTGAGGGATTTGGGTGAAAACGTGGTAAGAACTAGACGTACCCAAAAACGTGAGATGCTCTTCGATTTGAAGGGGATCCCACGATTAACAGCTCGCGTATGCAGGTGATTATGGCCAAATCACTGGGCGAAGAGGCAGAAGATAAAGCTTTAAGCCCAGAGACAGTGATTGCGTGCAAAGACCTGGATGAGGTCAGTTTAGAAAGTCAGGTGTACTCCAATCCCTGGGGTGACGAGAAACGAGTCGTGATAGCGATGATGAAGGACCCGTTGACACCAGCCGAAATACGGGTAAGATGACGATAATCTTTGAGCGTCTCTTCCCGAAGCACTCTCTAACTACCTGGTCACCGATACCGTACGGCGAAGAAGTAGGGGTACACACGGACGACCAACAAGTGCCTAACGTAATGCTTGCAGAAGCAGCGAAGCGACTAACATCAAAGAACGACCCCGATCCGGATGGAATACCAAACATGGTGCTGAAAACTGCAATCCTGGCATACTCGAACATGTTCAGGACATGGACTGCGGTAGTGTCTAGATGAAGGCAACTTCCCCGAGGTGTGGAAGGTATAGAAGCAGGCGAAAGCCAGGGAAACCACCGGACTATCCGACCTCGTATTGGCCTATATTTGCTGGAAGCGCTCCTGGAAAGAATCATCCATAACAGGCTGACGAAATACACGGAGGTGTGCTGTCCAAGATGCAGTTCGGATTCCGCAAAGGAGCATCGACAGTGGATGCAATTCGTTCAGTGCTCGAAGAAAGCATCTAAACAGAAGAAATGATCGACACTGTGCTGTGGTCACGATAGATGTGAAGAATGTATTTAACAGCGTCAGCTGGGGAGCCATCGCCACAGCGTGGCGTTGCAGAGAATAAGGGTCCCTGAATATCTATGCCAGATCCTGAAGTGCTGCTTCCAGAGCAGAGTGCTGCTATGCGAAACGAACGAACGGGCTGAAGGCAGTGCGAGTCATAGCAGGTATTCCTAAGAGCTCCATTCACGGTCCTACTCGGAACCGGATGTACGATGGAGTATTGACACTGCGGCTGCCAGGAAAGTGAAAATCGTGGGTTTCGCTGACGACGTGTCACAAATGGTGATTGGTGAGACACTTAAAAAAGTGGAGGTGTCGATGACGTAGGCAATAGACGTGATCGAGAACTGGATGAACGACACCACAAGACGGAGATGCTATTGGTCATCAACTGCTAAGCGGTATCACATGGAATTTTTGCAATTGCGAGCGATAAATGACAACCGGTTGAGCTTCAAAAGTAATGTCGACTACGCCTACGAAAAGTCGGCGAAGGCAATTGACGCAATAGCGATTATCATGCAAAACGTCGGGGGTCCGAGAAACAGCACGAGACATCTACTAACTAGCGTTTCACCATGGATACTGCGACATGGGGTTCCTGACTGAGGTGCCGGGCTGAAAACCAAGCGGAACCGCGAAAAGCGGGACATGTCCGTGAAAATGAACGTGAACATGTGTTGAATACCTTTCTTTGTTCGTCGTGGACGGCGTCGTGAACAGTTGCAGCCACGAACAACTATTTCACGCTCAACGAGCAGTTTATAGTTTGTCAGAATGCAATCGGGTTTTCGAAAGCGAACGTTCACCGTGAACAGCGATCACATTTGTATTCACCACTCCGCACCATGTTATCAACGTTTTTATATTCGTACGAGCAAAGGTAAAGAATCGATTTCCAAAAAAACATTTTCATTTGCAAAAAGAATGGTTGAACTTGGTTGTGCTCAGCTCAAAAGAATTTGAGAGCCGAAAAAGTTCCTCCTTTGTAACTATAACTGTTACTGGCTAGGACAAGCATGCGACCTTCGACTAAAACGATATTTGAAACGACGGCTGCTTTCCCTAATTTTCCCTATCTCCTGTACACTAATTTAGAATTCTTTTGTTTTAAACAGCCATGCATTCTTCGCGTTTATTTGCTATAACACACACAGATATCAATCTATCAGTAACAATATTCGAAAAACTGACAGCGATGAAAATACTGTGTAAACAATACACTCTAAACTACTTTTACCCCAAAGAGGATATGACCCATTTTCCACAGCGTTTTTTCCGTGATGCAATTTGCTGTGGGACACCCTTTAATAGCGTTTTTCTCGAAACCGCGTTTTTCAAACTGGCGAACACGTTAACTCAAAATCTAATCAACGAATTGACTTGGTTTTTTTTTATGAAAATGCACCATATGTGTAGCCTATCGATGAACCACAGAAAACCGAATTAAAAAATTTCTCCCTATTATTTTGAAGAAAAAAGAGCGGATTTTACAGTAAAATATGAGATTTTTCATGAAGCCATTTTCCGAAACTCGAACTTTTTCATTTTTTAAGTTTATCGAGTAACTACAAGTCTAAGCTTTACAAATCTTATTGGATTTCCTGTGTCAGACAATTTCATCAAGAGTTATCGTGTTCGCCGTAGCGCTCCTCGACGTTGAAATGGTTGGACTTCTACTCTTGGAACGCTCGTATGGGTGGCTCTGCGTGACTGAAAATATTTTTTTCAAAGAATGTATAAATAGATCGTGCCTTGCCTTCAAAATCGTAAAACAAAATAACTTTCGGTTTGAGAACTTTACACTAGACGCTCCCCTTAATATTAACTGGAATATATTTCTTTTGCACAGTTTAAGTATAACCAAATGATATCGAATGTTACGCATTGAATCAAACCTTCCTTCTTATCAGATCATTTTATTTGTAGTTGTAGGCGATTAAACTTATTTGAGAAGATATAGAGAAAGAAGACAAAAAACTGCGACAAAGCATCGAACTAATATCTAGTACTATTGTAAATCTGAATGGGGCAATCTCGAAGCAATAAATATACAAGAATCCAAAACGGCTTTTTGATTGGCAGTGTATTTATTCATAAATAGGCGGTGTAGTGTATATTAGCAGAATCAAAGTAGTATAGGTTGAGCGGAAATGAATCACGTGGAATCCATGAAAGGATTGGAAGTAAGCCTTCGTTGCGCTTTCCATCGATTCGCTTAAATTTGTTACTGAGTAATGTTCTCGATAAACATATGATTAGGGCTCAAAAGGCAAATGTCAAACTTCACTTTGGGGATAAATTCCGGAAAACCCGTTAGTATCCTAGCTCGGTGCATAGCAGTCAACGAAAGAAAAAAGTTTTCTCTTTAATTTGTCATCAACGGCTGTGTTGGACGATTAACGGATCGTTCGGAATTGGAGGGCAAAGCAAATTTTGACAGTTGGCACACAGTTGAGAAGGAGTGATCGTCCACCAAGCGGTGGAGAGCGAACGATAGTGCGAGTAAATGGAAGATGTGTAATATAAGTTTTTGCGTCCGACGATGGTTGAAGAACAGTAGGCCGAAAGTCGGCGAACTACAAACTTTTTCTAAAGAGATTGTACGAATCTGCCAAGCAGTTTTTTTATAATTGTTATATATTCCAGTCATCAGTTTGCTTTTGTGGCGAATAAAAATTGGTTCAAGTGGTAACACGGTTATTACAGAAATTTATTAAATGTATAAACGAGAAATGTAGCACAAAACACACTGCAAATTACTCGAGCAAATTTGCAAATTTAACAAAATGTATTCCTTTTTTAGTCACTCATACAAACGATTTTCTTTTTTCTTATTGCTCTCGAAAATCATTCGAATAAGATCACCAAATTGATCGATAGCCGCTTGATTGATTTCCCAGTAGCCGGGTATCTCCTTCATTCTCTCAAACCATGCAAAAACTTTGGGAAACTTTTCGCGATCGAGCCGAAGAAAACAATCCATGTTGGAAAACGAAGTCATACAGCTGATATCTGCCAGTGTCATGTGACTTCCTGCCAGATATTTGTCCATCAGCAAAGCTTCCAGCAATTCAACAGCTTTCAGTGCATAGTCCAGACGATCACGAGGAATTTCGGACATGTCGCTGGCCTCTCTAACGATCTCCGCCATGAAGCGCAATCTGGCAAACAGAACACCAGATTCGAAATGTAAGATCGCATTGATTTTAGCCTGCTTTGCCGGATCTTGCGAATAAAGAGTGCTTTCAGGAGCGTACTTCATTATCAGATAAATGGCGATCGCATGGCTGTCGTACAAAATGGTTCCACTATCGCCGATCACCGGAATGGTATGCAGGGGGTTCATCTGAAAAGTTGTTTTTCATTAGCATACGCGCGTAAAATATTTTACTATGAGCGAAGTATAACGAAAACCTTAATGAATTGCTCCGAAAGTTGCTCATTGCTTAGAATATCTATCGAGCTGGAAAACAGGATTATATTACTGTTGGTTTGTTCATATTTATAGAGAATAACTTACTGAAACTCGAGATCAAGGCCGATTGCTTTTGCGGTTAGTTGCACCGTCCTACCCGGTGGGCTGACTAGGTTACTGTAGAGTTTTATTTTTTCCATTTTCTCGCACGGCTCGCGCTTGACGTGCTTTGTCACACAGCACTGAGGACTGAAAACTGAAATTCAAAGCTTTCGTTGCATTGTCGTTATAAATGCTTCCCTGATCGTAGACAATTAATATGCATTATCATTACAACTAACAGTATACGTTACGTCATACAGTGGCGCAACGAACCACGATGTATGTACGTTTATCAAGCATGTATTGCTTGTGGCACTAAAAACTGGATTCTAACCGCACTGCGCACTTACCATTCTTCCATTAAATTCTTCTCATAGACCGGTTAGTTCGACTGGTCTGTCTATGAAAGTACCATCTCTATCACTTGAAATACATGTTTTTGACAGCTCGCAGTTTTGAGATCACTCGCACTTTAAAAGTGCGGAGTCCAGGTTGGTGGGAAGTGCGCAATACATACTCCTATATTTCGAAAATTCATTTTTTCCAATACATTCGTAAAAGAGGTGTTTTCTACATCTTCATTTACATGTATAGAAACATATATATTGTTCTTTCTATTGCATTTCTAACATTTCGCGCAAAAATGTCCCGGTATGAATATTGGTCTTTTTAAGGTTAGAATAAACTGTTTTTTTTTAATTCCGGCTGTCTACAACATCAGAATACATATCTCGATAAACATATGATTGCGGCTTAAAAGTCAACTGTCAAAATTCTCTTTTTCGGATCGGATACTGTATACATGTTGAGATACGGGAAATGTTTGAATTTTTGTAAAGATATGTAGCCATAGTTTTATGAAATACTTGTTATACGCCTAAAGCAGTACAATGGCCAATTTGCAAAATCCACTTGAAAGCCTTTTCTCCTTTTTGGAAATTTAAAAATTTAAAAAGAAAACACTATTTTAACCTGAAAAAAATAATTTAAAAATTTATAACATTAATATAAAAAGTTTGTCGAAAAATGGAATCATTCAAGTTAAATTACGAACAAGCCAAAAAAAAGTTTTTTTTATATTCATTTCGTTTATTTGATAGGCACAAATGCGTTAGCTTGGCGGTGCCAAATTCTTTTGTTTTTACATTTTGGATATTTTAAAACTAGGAGGTTACAATGTTGTAATATTTTTTTTTTATGAAAGAGAAAAATTTTACAGCTATCTTAAGACTAGAAATAAGATTCTATATACAAGAGAGGGGGCAAAATTTTTCTTTTGTGAAAAAATTTTAAACAAGGAATTCAATAGTAATAGTTTTTAGGAAATATTTACAGTTATCTTAAAACTAACAATATAGTTTGGTACACAAAAGGGGGAACAAATATTTATGAAAAATTTCACCGGTGTTTTAAAACTAGGGATACAATTCTATTTACAAGATGGGGGACAATAGTTTTAACAAAGAGGTAAAATTAAAAATATCTTAAAACTAGGAATACGGAATACAAATTTGATTTTTTATCGGAGACTTATGCTTGGTCAAGATATTCAGATTATTTCCAAAATCGGTATAGAAGCAGTTGTATCAAGGACAGGGGAGAGAAGATGGTGACTGGGAGAGAGCAAAACTTGCAACTTTCGGCCAAACGGGAGATCAGCGAAACCAATCAGCGCCTCAGTCCAGTAGGTCGGATTGGCGGATGGTACTCTTCGGACCCGCGGGGAATCCTTCAAAAGTCATCGGACCTCGAGTCGCTCTCGGTCCAGTTTCCGCAGTGGTAAGGGCGACGGCGGTTACACAGTGGCAGTCTGGAGCTGATCGGTTCCACACGGCAGGAGGAAACTTCTTAAAACGAGAAATAAAAAGAGAGGGGCTAAATTGGGATATTTATCGTTTTTATGAAAGTATAAATAAGGGACATATATGGGAAATCACGATTTGCCAGCATATCTCGGACTGGGACATTGGGTGGTCTACCTCGGGCCCGAAGGGAATCCTTTAACTGAGACCTGGCGTCCAAATACTCGGCGCATACCCAGACAACGTGCTCGATGTCGTGATAGCCCTCGTCACAAGCGCACAGACAACTCTCCGCAAGCCCAATACGCCGCAAATGCGCATCTAAGGTGTAGTGGTTGGACATAAGTCGGAACATTACACGAATAAAATCCCGACCCACATCCATCCCCCTGAACCAAGGCTTCGTTGATACCTTTGGGATAATGGAATGTAGCCATCGTCCAAGTTCACTATTGCTCCACGAGGTTTGCCAGCTGTTGAGTGTCCTCTGTCGACAAATACTAAAAAATTCGTTGAAGCAGATTGGTCTTTCGTATATGTCACCATTTAATGCGCCCACCTTTGCTAATGAGTCGGCCTTTTCATTGCCCGGGATAGAGTAATGAGAGGGGACCCAAACAAAGGTAATTTGGTAAGATTTTTCAGATAACGTACACAAGGACTCCCGTATCTTCCCCAGGAAATATGGGAATTGCTTTTTGGGCTTCATCGAACGAAGAGCCTCGATAGAGCTGAGGCTGTCCGAAATGATGAAGTAGTGATCTGTGGGCAGAGTGTCGATGATCCCAATGGTGTACTGAATTGCAGCTAACTCTGCGACGTAAACTGAAGCAGGATCATTGAGCTTGAATCAACGGTGATAGTATTGTTGAAGATACCGAAGCCAGTGGACCCATCGAGATTTGATCCGTCAGTGTAGAACATTTTGTCACAGTCGACTTCTCGGAATTTATTATAAAATATATTGGGGATCACTTGCGGGCGTATATGGTCCGGGATTCCATGAATCTCTTCCTTCATGGATGTGTCGAAGAATACAGTAGAATCAGAAGTATCTAGGAAACGAACACGGTTGGGAGTATACGAAGAAGGATTAATGCTCTGTGCCATGTAGTTGAAGTACAAGGACATAAATCGGGTTTGAGAATTAAGCTCGACGAGCCTCTCGAAGTTTTCAATCACCAACGGGTTCAGAATGTCGCATCGGATGAGCAATCGATATGAGAGTTCCCAAAATCGATTTTTTAGCGGAAGAACGCCCGCCAGCACTTCGAGACTCATCGTATGGGTCGAGTTCATGCAACCTAAGGCAATGCGCAAGCAACGATACTGGATTCTCTCCAGTTTGATGAAGTGTATGTTCGCAGCGGAGCGGAAACAGAAACACCCGTACTCCATCACCGACAATATCGTTGTTTGGTACAACCTGATCAGGTCTCCTGGGTGAGCACCCCACCATGTTCCAGTTATTGTCCGGAGAAAATTGATCCTTTGTTGGCATTTCTGTTTCAGATACCTAATGTGACATCCCCAGGTACCTTTAGAGTCGAACCAGACCCCGAGATATTTGAAAGTTGAAACCTGGTTGATCGTTGCACCCATTAATAGAAGCTGGAGTTGCGCCGGCTCACGCTTCCTAGAAAAAACAACCAACTCAGTTTTCTCCGTGGAGAACTCAATACCCAGCTGAAGAGCCCAAGCAGACAAATTGTCCAAGGTATCTTGTAATGGTCCTTGCAAGTCGGCAGCTTTGGGCCCTGTAACAGAGACCACGCCGTCGTCTGCAAGTTGCCTTAGCGTGCATGAATTGGCAAGACAATCGTCAATGTCATTCACGTAAAAATTGTAGAGTAGGGGACTTAGACATGAGCCCTGGGGAAGACCCATGTAGCTAAATCGCGATGTTGTTAAATCGCCATGCGAAAAGTGCATGTGCTTTTCCGACAACAGGTTTAGCAAAAAGTTATTTAAAATTGGCGAAAGACCATGCTGGTGCAGCTTCTCTGACAGAATGTTGATAGAAACTGAGTCAAAAGCCCCCTTAATATCCAAGAAGACTGATGCCATCTGCTCTTTGTTAGCATAGGCCATTTGAATTTCTGTAGAAAGCAACGCAAGGCAATCGTTCATCCCTTTGCGGAAGCCAAATTGTGTATCTGACAGTAAGCCATTTGCTTCAACCCAATTGTCGAGGCGAAACAAGATCATTTTCTCGAACAACTTCCGAATACAGGACAGCATTGCAATCGGCCGATACGAGTTGTGGTCGGAGGCTGGTTTTCCTGGTTTTTGGATGGCGATGACCTTCACTTGCCTCCATTCATAAGGGACAATGTTACCCTCAAGAAACTTGTTAAATAAATTCAACAAGCGCCTTTTTGCAGTGTCAGGCAGATTCTTCAGCAAGTTGAATTTGATTCTGTCTAACCCTGGGGCGTTATTGTTGCATGATAAGAGAGCAAGTGAGAACTCCACCATCGAAAACGGTGTTTCGTTCGCGGTATCGTGAGGAGACGCGGCGCGGCACGTTTTCTGTACCGGGACAGAGTCCGGACAGATCTTCTTGGCGAAAGCGAATATCCAACGGTTTGAATATTCCACGTTCTCGTTGGTACTATTACGGTTACGCATACGTCGAGCCGTACCCCAAAGAGTGCTCATCGCTGTTTCTCTCGTTAACCCGTCGACGAACCGGCGCCAATAACTGCGTTTTTTGGCTTTCATTAGACTCTTCATTCGCCTTTCTAACGACGCGTACTGTTGATAGCTAGCGGGTAACCCGTCTTCCCGGAAGGCCTTATATGCAGTGGACTTTTCCGCGTACAGCTCTGAGCACTCTTTATCCCACCACAGGGTGGGAGAGCGTCCATGGGTATTCGCGCTGGGTACTGGTTTAGTCTGAGCTTGATTCGCACTGTCGAGAATCAAGCCAGCCAAAAACCTGTACTCTTCCTCCGGAGGAAGTTCTTGAGTGGATTCGATTTTAACGGATATCACGGTCGCGTAACTCTTCCAATCAATGTTCCGTGTGAGGTCATACGAGACATTGATTGTTTCCGATGGTCTTGAACCGTTAGCAATTGAAATCACGATAGGCAAATGATCGCTACCGTGGGGATCAGGGATCACCTTCCACATGCAATCTAACTGTAGCGATGTCGAGCAAAGCGACAAATCCAACGCGCTTGCGCGTGCTAGTGGTGTAGGAATCCGCGTCATTTCTCCCGTGTTTAAGATGGTCATGTTGAAATTATCGCAAAGATCTTGGATTAATGTTGATCTATTATCATCATGAAGACAGCCCCATTCCGTACCGTGCGAGTTAAAGTCTCCCAGAACTAGCCGCGGTGCCGGTAAGGATTCCGTGATATTACAAAGCGTTCGGTGCCCTACCGAGGCTCTAGGAGGAATGTAGATGGTAGCAATACAAAGGTCTTTACCTTTGATTAGAACTTGACAAGCGACAATTTCAATGCCTGGTTAATTCGGTTGAAAGAATGGCACTTTTTGATCCCCAAAAGTACTCCTCCATAGGGGTTTTCTCGATCCAGACGAATTATATTAAAATCATGGAAGTTGAGATTTATATCGGAAGTTAACCAAGCATCACATTTTAAACTATTTAGTAAAAATTTAAAGGAATCGATTTTCGGGAGGATACTTCTGCTGTTCCACTGTAGAACAGTGATCGAATCGGTGACCTCGTTCGATGACTTAGCCATCGAAGGATACGATCGCTGCGAGGAGGGGCCATTTAGTAGTCAACTGCTTCAAAAATGTTTGCACTATAGGGAGAAAACGTATCAGAAGGCTTTTAAGAGGATCAGTAACATTGAAAGCTGTGAAAATTAAGTCCACTATGTCAGAAAATTTCATTAGTCCGTTACTGGACTGAGTATCTGTTTGAAAAACGGGGACACTTGGGGTTTTTGGTGTCCCTGGAAGTGGTGGGTACTCCTTGTTAGAATTAATATTTCCAAGTCCTGGAGCAAATTGCTTCGGCTTTTGTGCATCACTTCCGTTGGATTTATTGGTTGTAGATGGCGCACTCTGAGTGAACGACACCTTGGCACCCTTACGAGGCAATGTAGGGGAGGCTGGATTTCTCCTCTTCCTGGATTCCCCTGGGTTAACCAATGATGTTCCCTCTTGTGGGTCGTCAGATTCTTGCTCAACACCAGACAAAAGAGCAAAGGAATTTTCGGAAGGGACAGATGGCGAAGCATTCTTTAGCATTTCTGCATAAGAGTGCCTCGAGCGATCTTTAAGGGAGCGCTTAATTTTATCCCCGCGCTGCTTGTACGCCGGGCATGACTTAAGAGCATGCGGAGGGCCCCCGCAGTAAATACACTTCTCAGTTTCTCCACCGCAAGCGTCATCCTCATGCTCTCCCTCGCATTTGCCGCACCGTTTTTTATTGCCACAATAAGTGGCTGTGTGGCCCAGTTGCTTGCAATTGCTGCAGTTCATTACCCGTGGTACAAACAGGCGAACAGGTAGGCGAACCTTATCCAGGAGGACATAGTTGGGAAGAGCAGATCCGGAGAAAGTCACCCGAATCGAGTCTGACGGAGAATAAGTTGTCTTATCATCTTCATTTTTTGCGGAATACAATTGCTTGCATTCCAGAATCTTCACCTTTTGAAGTGAAGGGTCCTTAAAGCAGCCAACCCCGTACTTCAACAGGTCTTCGCACTTTAGACCCGGTTCGGCGACGACCCCATCGATCTCCACAATTCTACAAGGCACATACACTTTGAATTGCTTCGTAAAACGCTCGCTGCGAGCAATCTGGTTTGCCTGGTCGAGGTCATTCACTAAAACGCGTATCTTATTAGCTCGAACACGTGTTATCTGAGCTACGGACGGGTAGTTAGCAGTCAGCTCCCGTGATATTTCTAGAATATTAGGCGATTTCGTGTTGGGCCGGAAATACACCACCCAGGGTCCATTTGAACTGGCTGGGTATGTTTTAATACGGGGAGGACTGGGGGAATCAGGGGAGGGAGTAATTTCGGGTTTATCCGGTAAGTCCATGGGAATATCATTCCCATCCAATGTTACTTCGCCCTCGGCCATTTAGGCACGAGGATAACACGTGGTGTAAACGAGAGATGAAACTTATATTCAGGGGAAAGGGAAGAAGTAGAGACCGATCGGGGAAAGGGAAATGAAAAAAAAATACTTAGCTTATATAGCGGCGATTCCGGCTATTCTGGTATTCACTTCACCAGCCTGGGCACCGACGAACAAAGATTGCCTCAAACAATGGTTGACCTTCACTGACAATATTTATTCTTATTCACTTTATGCACAGCACCAGAAAACAAACTGCTTCGATCGAGAGCTCGGAGGGTTATGAAAAAAAAAGAAAAAGTTTTGAGATCGGTTGAAAACTTTTTCGGCAATCGGAGTCACCGCAAAGACGTTTTTGGGAAAACATGATATAGAGATAATCGCGTTTAAAGTTTCAAGTATAAACCACGCCTCCATAGGTGAGCAAGATGAAAAACGCTATAACTTTGCGTCTACTACTCCGATCTTTATAAAACCTTAGCAGCCTGAACTCTACGATAGAAGAATAAAATAAATTTCGATTTTTTGGCCGACGTCAACATAAGTAACCCCTTAAGAATGCTGAGATACAACATATACTCCGTTGCTTAGTCTTAAATAAACATCAAACTAGATAAAGAGTTTTTACCTATACCTAATCTGCTGTAATCAATCACAACCCTAAAGGGTGTTACGATCAAAAAGTGGTCAACTTTAACCTGACGCATTTCTTTCAACCGCGCATCATTAAAACTAAATGAAAATTTGAAAAATTTTTACAGACAACTCCAAAACTACAACAATAGAAACTAAAAACCTTTTTAATCCATCTACCGGTGCAATTGTGCCTTTCTCAATCATGAACACAAGGAATGGTTATGTTAATTATAAATTTGCCAATGTATATCTTACATTTTTATTATACATGACATGACAACTATATAAAAAATACGTATTCGATTACTAAAATTTTGTAAATGAAAAATAGACCGAATCGAAAACTTAAATCATCATAACCAGTAATCGGTGGTTTGAGAAATAGTTCAATTACTTGATCAGCTGGTGGGAGAATAAGAGTAATGTTCCCACCTTGTGTAGGACGGATATTTTATGTCTAAAAAGCCGAAATATTTTCGAGACAATCTCGACGTTTTAAGCATTTTAGAGATATTTGGCATCTAAAATAGTGTTCCATTTCTGAAATTTCATGGGATCATACCTTTGGAAAAATTTAGTTCCGGCTTAAATGGGAATTTCATATGTAAGTTCAGTCTATATTTCCGGAACGATATAACCGATCCGTACGAAATTTCATAGACGTGTATGGGTATAGTATACCATTCATTTGGGTAAAAGTTCGTTAAAATCGACCCAACCATCCCAGCTAAACTGATGTGAGTTTGTTAATTTTGGTAGGTGGATACTTCTCCGGGGAACTTCCGGATCTGTCCATGATGGTCAATGTGGTCAACGATACTTCGATTAGCCGCCAGTGACCTAGAACTGCAAATGCAAGTAGTTTGACACACATTCTAGTCAAATTTTTACCTTTGTGCATTCATCGGCGGTGGAATTTTCTACGTAACCGTACGCCACAACCCGTAACTCTGCAACGGTAAGTCGGATCGGAATGAAGGTTTACGGGGTTAAAAAAGCTTTCATTTGAGACTAAGTTTGATACAATCGGTCTAGCCAACTACGACAAATCAATGTAATGATTATTATAAATTTGGATACTTCCGTCGGGGCTTCCGGAACCGTCGATGGTGGCCAATGTAGACAATGTCAATTTGACAATTTTAATTCCTGAATTATCAGCAAAGAGAATCTGTCAAACAGGTTCAATTCAAATTGACGATTTTTCAGCACCATGTATGACGATCAGTTGAAACTTTCAGCTGATGAAAATTCAGCAAAATTTTGCTGAAATCAACACCCAAATTTTGGTGTGTAGAGTCGAACCGTAGTTTGATTCGAGTTACCGAAAGGTGAGGTAACATTGATCACATTTTCAAACGGCTTTCGAATAACTTTCATGATAACAATTAGATGTAATTGTTCGTAATTTTGAAGCAGGTAGCCATAGATTCAAATTGTTGGATGATTTATTTTGTTTTTGTGTGAAAATATAATGATTTTATTGTAAGTTTACAATCTTTGCTCTCGAGGTAACTTTGATCAGTCGAATTATTGGATCAAAAAGTGAAATAACGAACGAAAAGTTGTGTAAATTGCATACCTTGAGGCAATATTGTTACGTCCCCAAAGAAATATTGTTACGTCCCCAAAGAAAACTATATTGTTACGTCCCAAATGCAAACAAAATTACCTGCATAGATGCAAAGTGCTTTCACCGAAGTTTTCCAGGAATCGTTTTGTTTTTGTTTCGATGATTTTGTTAAAGAGAATTTTCTTATACTACAGTTACTAAAACAAATTCTATGTGCTCAAAGTTTCCTCGTTGATCAAAGATACCCGCTTTACGTTATTAAAATGTGAAGACTTGAGCAATAGCTTAACACATCAAGAGAATCTGTAGTGGCACTCGTTCACGCATTCTAGAAATTACAAGTAGATACCTACTCGGCAATTCGCATCTTCATCATTGGAAAGCATTGGTTATTTTTCGCATATTTCGTCCGAATTTCAACCAGATATGTTTTGAAAGGAATACATTTACATACCACGTTCAACTACAGCTAATCCCACTTACAGTTGCTTATCGGACTATAGAAACCTTTTGGAAATAGCAGACTAAATGAGATTAATTATTTCGTGATCGGTAAATGGAAGACGCTATATTTTCAAAGAACCGTTTACCGATCATTATTTATTTTGAGCATTCTGGATTAATAAGGTTTTATTCGCAGAACATAAGATTAAAACGTGCTCTGCATACCTTGTTCATTCTGTTTGTATAATGATTACTTAGAAATATTAGCCATAAAAGTTTTATTTCCTTAAATTGCAAGTTAGCTTTTAAAGCGACAAAAAAACAACAGCGCAAAAATGGCGCTTGATGTGGTGCAGTATATACAAAAATGACTATTTGGCGAAATAATAAGAAATGAATACTGAAAATTTATCTTGTATTGATGTTGTAAGTACTGCTTCCATGTTTCGCTTTAATTTCAATTTCTTAATTCCATTTAATATTCGAAATAAAACGATTTTTACGTCAAAATAATCGGTGAATGATACCCGATCGGTGGATGGGCTCTGTACGGTACGAACAAACGGAGACGGTTTATGATAATCTGCGCAGGGATTTTGTAAAATCTGACGCGGCCCAGTTAAAAATCTGTGAAAATCTGTACTAAGGAAAACGTTCAAATTTGTCTCAATTTAAGATGCGGCGACATTTTTTTTTGCTTTTCGCGCGATGCAAAAATTAAGCGCAAGGTCAAAAATTGAGAAATCTGTGGTAATCTGTGCATTGTATGCATGATAGAGCATTACATTACATCTGTGCATTAAAACAGAAAACTGTGTTTTAAAAATCTGCACAGCCTATTGAAAATTTGCGAAACATAGATAAATCTGTGCACGTGGCATCCCCCGCAGAGTATTTTTATTTGACAGCTCGCTACAGTGATAATCGACCGAACACGTCGTCTAATAAAATCAACCAATACGTGTCCTACATTTGACACTTATTAAACGGTTTAACAACCCAACGCAAAAGGCAAGACTGTTGACAGAAATCTCATTGAGATATCTGACGTTTAAAATACGCACACTGAGATCTCGCATTTGTATACTACCGCCCTCCCCTCAGGCCCAGAAGGGGTTTGTTTCCCTCCCAATTCGCCGTGTAAAAGTTTTGTTTTCTTCCCAAATTAAACGTCAAAGCGACACAATACATTGTATACCAACGCAGCTGGATAAGTCTATGGAGTATCGGTTTTTCATGTAGTCTGCACAGTAATTAATTCTAAATACACATCAGCTCAAAGTACTTTTAGTTGTATTTATCGTACTTAAAAGCTTTCTGAGGGTACTTAAAATAAAATGTAGTAGCGAACGGTAGAAGCGTCGTAGGAGAAAGGAGAATGCAGGCAAAAATATTACGGCCGTAGAAAAGGTAGGCATTTTGCATCCTTGGCTATAAGTGATAAAACGATCAGTGTTGATAGCGCCACGTCGAGCCAGCAAACCTCTTGTTCGCCAATCGATGAAGATCAGTGACATCGTCAAGCAATCCCAATCAGTCGCACATTCGGGGGATCGTCACATCAATGTCAACCGAGGTTGAGTAAGAACGAGCTGGACCAAAACCTTTCCATCAACTAACAGAATAGGTGAAAGTCGTACATAGAACTCATCGAGTGAATCTAAAGTTAACGTTTGCCTAAAATTTTGTGTAAAGGTAGCATAATTATCGAATTTCATGAATTACGCTGCTTGTATTAAATTCACCAATTAATTACAAGGTTGTTACGACCGAATTCGAATTCACAAAAATTGAATTTATGGTGGCGTTTTAAGGAATAGGACAAGAAAATAAGTTGAATTAGAATCTAAAGCTTAATCTAAATTCATTATAAAAACAAACTGGGTCGTGCGTTTACTAACTTATCTGGCACTTTTCGACCGAAGGAGAATTACTAACGATCATTAAAAGTGAGTAGTTCATACATACGCACATAACCTCTCTACTAATTCTCACATGTATTCAAGAATTTATTACATTTATAATCGGAATAAACGTTATTAAAATCACAATCGCATTGCTGCACGCAACAATCAGTAAACCCAACAAACAACGAAAGCTGAACAAGCCTTTGATCCGAGAAAATAAGCTGAACAAAAACTGTTTAAGCCATTATCCTGCTAAATTGTTTGTTGGGAATATACTCAGTGAATGTTTAGTCTAAATCATAATCAAACCATATATTGCTTTCAGTTGTCTACAATAACCATTTTTGCATCATTCATAATAGTGCTAATTTAGATATTTACTTTTTATTTCAGGAATCCAACGTAGCCAATGAAGATATTGTGCATCGGAAGGTTGACTTACGCTTGAGGAACACGTAGAGGCTGTGCCGATTGAAGTATAGAGATTTCTGATTGAAAAGAAAATCGATCGGCTAGAAATCCTCGCATATTTGTAAAATGACATTATTAACTAAGTGGCTCTGGATCAAAGAGCTAACGGTTCCTTTTCTCAACAAAGAACTGAACATTCGAGCTAGACAATATTGTGTATCCATCAACGGAAGTAATTTTCCGAAAACCAACGAACCTAAGAAAAAAAGAGGTAAACTTGTGAGGAATGAAACAGCGAATCCTGTCTGTTTAGATGATCAGGTCGTTAAAACCTTTAATTTCAGCTATTACGCTAATCGTATTTCGATATTGACAGCAAAATTCTTGAACGAAAAAGGCAACTTAAAAATTAAGATCACTGCTGCGAATATTGTTTCTACAGTCATTAAATTTGTTGGTAACTCACCAAATGTAAATATCAACTGCTATATATGCAGAATGGAATCGAGTGTATCGCTAAACGAGGTGAAAACAGGAGTCTATTATCCCACACTTTTGAATTGTCTAAATTATTATAAGGTACATGTTGGTGCTCAAAAGCCGTGCATGCCAAACCAGGATATAAGTGTGGGAGAGTGCGCTATTACAGAGGAAAAACTGGTTGTTTCGGAAATACCACAGATAACAGACGTTTAGGCTAGAACAAAACTTCTTCAAAAACCTGTGTAAACTTTCAAATTGATAAACGTTGGAAATCCGTGTTTCACTGTTGCCATCTGCGCAACTGTTTGCTACACTCGTTTGACAGCTGCACTCTAACTGCATTGTATCGATCACTGCGCCATCTACAAACGTTTACCAAACGTGTTTCTGACGCCTGATTTATTCGGAATTTCAGTAGCGGGTATTTACACACGATTCAAATCGAGCCTAAACGTCTGTTATCTGTCGAAATACTGGAAAAGTATTAACACGCGGTTTGATGACAAAAAACGAGATCGATTTATTTGTGTTTCTTACACGTTCGAACTAAAGAGACCAGAATAACAAAGCGACGCCATGTTTCGTTTGGAATTCCATTTTAACTGTCAATGTCATTCCAAACGAACAAGCGAGTTGTCAATCGTAAAAGTTTAGCATTATGTGGTATTGTTTTTAAGGAAGTATTGTTATGGAAATCGGGTAAAAATTACAAAATATTTTAAAGATGAGAGTTATATCCTCAAACCAAATTTGTTACAATATCATCGTGTTTAGAAACGCTAGAAAAAATGGCATGGTTTGATGGGTGGACGAAATTCAGCATGAGGGTAACGAATACCAAATGATGCAAACATTTAAAATGAAAGTCGTTCCGTTATTGGTCTAAATCAGCCAAACAAAGCAAAGTTCTTTTGATTCCAGCAAAATGACAAGACAGAACATATGTATAAGACTTCAATCCCGCCTCTTTTTGTTGTGAATCCGCCTGCAATCGAAAAAAATCGCAATAGACCTTTCTCGTCCGACATAACCCCCTTTTTTCTTATTTTTATTCAAAAGACTACACATTTTTAAGAATATTTCCGCTGAAATGAGACTTTTTAGAGCTATCGTGATTTTTTAATGATTTTTTTAAATTTGAAAAATGCAAGAATGTTGAGTATTTTTTTCACCTTTGCAAGAATGGTGGGACTCAAAATATGTGTTTGGGCAGCACTGTTTTGTATATTTTTGCTTGGCTTCCTGGCAACGCGGCAAATAAAGTGGTGAGTCGCGGTACAAAGTTCATTGGATATGTAAAAAAACTATAGTGAACCTCTCGGTGGAGAACGTTGCATGGTAATGTTCAACCTCACTTTTTTGACAGTTCAAAGAGATTGTTTACATGATCTTGGAATTTTTGTTGATTCGATCATAGTATGAGAAACTTGGTTTGGTTCGCTGCCAAATGTTAACACTTTCCCAATAAGGTCGCTCAGCTGTATTTTTTAATTGATGTCGGCATCATACATTGTTCCGTTAAATTGAACATTTTTACTTTTCTTGTACATGATTCATTGAAGAAGCAAGGAATTTCCAGCTAAACATTTGAAAAAGGCCTATAAAATGATTATAAAGGATTATTGTAACTGATTCCAAAAGGATTATAAAGGCAGTGAAATACGTACTCAATGAATTAAGGGGTGTGTCTGATGTAAACAAGATGCGCAATCAAACTAAATAAAACAGTATTCAATTTTTAAATAGAATTATAATGAATTCGACCAAAACTTCTTTTGCCTTTTTCTCATTTTCAAATGTTTGGGTAGAATTTAGATTATTTTATCGTTGTTGCGATCAATTTCGTTTGGTTTGTTTTGTTCACAATGTTCACGCAGAGCATTTTGGTGATCTATGGCAATTGATGACCTTTACACCCCATACTAGGTCCGCTCCTGTTGCAGCTGTTTCGCCCTGTCCGGCACCGAGTCAACCGATGGTCCAACCTGCGCCGCACTCGTCTGTCGCTATGTCAATGGCAGGGACTTGGATTAAAGGCCAAAATTTCAGCTACGGTTGGTGCAATCGGTTTGCCTTCGGCCACGTTGGACATTCGGCTAACGGGAATATTCAGCGATTCCGATTCGAAGGAAGCAGCGCCAGTAGCAGACTGCTTCGGTTCAGCAATACGCTCCGGTATCGGACGAAGCTAACACTCCGACAGGACGAAGGTTTCAACGAGGGGCTCAGGCATAAGTAGCAGAGTCCTTGCACTTCCTGCTTGTCGAGTGAACAATTCCGACGAAACCACTGCCGCTCTCGCCAAGATAGATCACCGTAATAAGTGCGACGTCAGCGGTATAGTGCCAGGATTAGTCGAGAACAGTGCCAGGACTGACTTGCCAAGAGCTACAAGATTAAATAGCAATGCGTTTTTAAAGTGACCATAGTATAAGGTAGAGGCTTTGGCCAGATGATTTATTCAGCAGAATAAGATAGCAAAATTACCCAAAACATAAGACCTGGCTGCCGAAGTGAATCCACACACATCATCACCTACAGAGGCAAGCAATATTGGAACGCAGCGAAATTCCTCACAATGAATTGATCTCGTTAGGTGAAATTCCAGGAAGTACAATTTTCATAACACAATTTAGTCGACCGAAATTGTAGTCCTCAGTCGAGAGAGAGACTGATAGAGTAGCAGCAGCTAGGAATTTTCTTACGAAAGCTAGCAGCGGTTTCGCGTATCCTACGCTAAGTAGAGAGCGTTAAGACAGATCTCCGAAACATGTCAAGTGCTATCAGATGAGAAAAAACGTCGCATTTATGACCAGAGCGACAAGAACGGTCTGCTGACCAACGGTTCCGTCCGGTACCACCATAACACACGGCACCGGCGACACATATATATTCACAACATACTAATTACTTATCCTTCCGAAAAAGTAAATAAATTGACTATGCAATTTATCATTCGCTGCCTAGTTATTTCCTGCCAATTTGAACAAGACAGCAGTTGCAGAAAGCTTTATTGCGGTGCAAAAATGATGGCAACTCGGGATATAATATAAATTTACATATAATTTCTCCTCCCTCCAGAATGTATAATGCTCTGCATTCTTATCACTCCTATCAAATCCTTCTTACTCCTTAATGTCAGTGCCGAGCACTGTTTTGCATTTGCCGGCTAAATCAACGACAATGCGATAATCGTCAATCGACGAAACTTTTGCTGTAATGGAACTTGAACACGAATAATAAATAATTGTTCCATTCGAAAGCGATAACCTTGTTGTCCTCATGTTTGCAGCTATCATACGCTGGTAGGCATTCTGACCAATGGAAACTTTTTTCGGTATGGGTATTGAACGATCATTTCAACAACTTATCATCGACCGAATTCGTTACCTATAAAGTTCAGGTAAACTTCACCACCTAAAAATGAGTAATAAATCGGATCATCTTGTTAGGACTTAACCCACGAGCAAACAAACAAATGTGTACAAATCCTTATCCATCATCCAGAAAGCAATCGTTTTATAGCCCAATGCTTGATCTTACGATTCAGCATATGCCACCGGGTTTTGCATCCAGCGCCGATTGGTCAATGTATGAACCAGGGGTGACATTACTCATCTCGAAACGAAAGGTTTATTGTATTCAAGCTTGTGTGAAAAGGTCGATTCGAATTGGTTGCATAATGTGGCACCAGGTTCCCATTGTTCCAATCCTCATCCCTCTTGAGTTGATAGGCTTTCAAAGAGCATCGAAAGTATTCAAGTAATGTAAATTTTAAAAGTCCATGTAAACAAGTCTTAGATAAACAAGCACACTGAACTGTCAGAAAAGTGAGGTTATACATTTTCATGCAATGCTCTATGTTTTTGACAGGTATATGAATGAATCATTTCAGCATCAGTGATGCCAGGTCTATTTAAACAATAGCCTGCAGTGAAAATATAAAAGTCTGCAGATTGCTACAAAAATCTTCAATAAATTTGACATAGAAATGTAGTATGTATATATTTTAAATGATCAAAAATGTTGAAGGCTTGTGTATAAATTGGCTGGCATAGGCTTTGCTCTGCTAAATATTTGTAATCTGCAAAACATCTGCAGTGAAAATGCAAAATCTGCAGATTTACTAATATATATGCAGATCTGGCATCCTTTTAGTATTCCCCACTGGAAATTCATCCAAATGGTGTAAAAATACGGGGAAACAAGGCAAGATAGGTATTCAGAATATGGGGTTAAATGAGCAGCTTGCACTATTTTTGATTTTTTCAATAGTTAGAGGTACCAAATCATCGCGGCAATCGGCAGTAACGAATTGGGGAATAAAAAGGAAGCATCCTATCATATAAAATTTTTTGACGAGAAAGGTCTATTGTTTTTAGCCTAATCTGGTTTTGCTGTTACCATTCCTGCGGATATATCTATGTTTTAGCTGGTTGAAAAACCTAGCAGACCAGAACTCGCAGCAGATTTTTATTTTGGTTAGAAGAAACAAACGGAATAACAACAAAGAAGTTTTGTGAGGCTTGCACATTTGTAGTGTTGCTTGTGACCCGTAGCTTGCTTGCAAATTGAATTGTTTCAACTGAATTAAGATGGCGTCTCTTTGTTATTCTAGTCTCTTTAATTCGAACGACAATGGAACAATAACGGTATTCTCTTCTTCGCATCTTCAGAACGCATTGAGCATTGCAAGATGACGTCATATGAGTAAAAATGCTCGAAAAAATGACAGTCCAGCGAGCTTGTTTACATGGTGTTAGAATCCGAACCAAGTTTCTTATACTGGGTGGAATCAAAAATTTTCTAAGTCCATGTAAACAAGCTCTCTGAACTGTCATAAAAGTGAGGTTATACATTTTCATGCAATGCTCAATACGTTTGACAGATTACCCATTGGCAAAACGATGGGTGGGTTGTACGTTCGGTGAATGACGAGGGGATTGTCACAGTTACTAACACTCCTCCTCAATGATTGGCCTTCGGATCATTGCCTACCAAATCAAGTAGTCTTATGAAGTTATGATGCTTTATGCCTCCCAAAGGCTTCGTGAGGATGTCCGCCTTCATATCTTCGGTCAAGCACAACTGCAACACCACTTCACCACGGTCACAGAGATCCTTCACGAAATGTCGCTTTGTCTCTATATGTTTTGATCGCTTGGGAGACCGTTCCGATTGCGCGAAACTTTGGCACCCCTGATTATCTTCATTTACTACGGTTGCATCGATCTGCTTATCGCCAAGATCGGCCAGCAGTCGCCGCAACCACATCATCTACTGGTATGTTTCTGTTAAGGCGACGTACTCTGCTTGTAGCGTCGATAGCGTAACGCAGTACTGCCGACGACTGGCCCACGAGAGTGCCTCCTGAGTAGAATACTACGAAACCTGTAGTGGACTTCAGAAGGAGCACCCACCGCACTTCTGTACTTCGTCGCATCTTCTAGCAGTTTATTTTCCACTTCGTCGCGGAGAAAACCTTGGCCCATTGGTGTCTTGGATATTTTTGCTTCACGGAGTCTTTTCTACTAGTAAGTGTATATAGTTACTCAGACACACACTGTAAACGTTTTTCTTCTTTTGCACTTCTAGACCCGGAAAACATCCATTGCAGCAACCCACGCATTTCTGTTCGGACATGACATTGCCTCATCAAAAGTTACTGGTTCCATCTTTGAGTGAGCCGCAACACCTACGACGTATTCAGTCAGGTGACCTGGTTGTACGCCACGCGTTCGACGGCTCGATTGACGAACTGCACCTTCTTGATTTAATTGATCCTGTTCTTCCTCCTCCTGCTTGATAGCCAGAGGGTCAGCTCCCAAATCTTGATCATCCTTATCAAAGAAAGCTTCACATTCGCATTCATTGAATTCGTTTCCAGGAACATCTTCATCATCTGCTTGGCGTATTTTCGTCGATAGGCCACTGTACTTCATCTCGTTTGTGATCCCGCTGTTCATCCAACTCCAGGAACCGTTCTTCCCGGATAATGGTAGCCTTTTTGGTGCTCGTATCGATGAACGAGCTCCTCGTTATGAATTCTTCTAATCACTCCCGGATGCCTATGGCCAAAACATTGGTGCCACTTCACTTAGCTGCAGTCGATACAACCAGAAACTACCACCTTACCATTATTATTGCGGATTTCACAACCAGTAGTATTAAAAACAGCTGTGAACACTTTGTTGGTTAATTTATCGACGGATATCAGTCTACTTGTCATTGACGGCACGAGTAAAACTTCAGTTAGATTTACTTTTACGATGTCACCATTACCGTCCACGGCACAAAGAGTTCCGTTACCATAACCAGTCGCTTTAACCAACTTTCCGTCAGTCAAAACAACACTTGGGCCGCTTTTTTGTGAGGTGTGTGAAAAAATGTTCATCATTTATCATATGACAACTGGCACCATTGTCGACATACCACGACTTGCATTTTTCGTTTCCATGCAGCATACATCACTACTATCATCGTTAGCCTTCTTCGCAGTTAGTTTCACTTCGGGCTTCTTCTTTTCAGCATCGCCCTTCTTCGAATTCTTCCACGCGATCTCTTCGGAAATGTCCCGGTTTACCACAATGGTAGCATACTTTCCCCGCAATACCCTTTTTCGTTGCACTTTACATGCCAGTAGCTTCACCACTTGCCTTATTAATCGTTCTTCCGGATCGCTCACTTCCTCACTCATATTCTCCGAGCACCTTTACCTTTCACTGCCTCGAGAGTCGTACCTGAATCCAGCTGGCTCTGCAGCAAGGTCAGACCCTGATATGAGTGTGGTAAGCTTCTGAACAGTAAAACGATCTAGAACGATTTGGACAAAACTTGTTCTGCGACTGTGATTTTCTACGTCTCCTCCTTCAGGAAGATTCATACTCCACAACTTATACAGCAGTGCCACTTGCGTCGTAATAGTAGATTTTTCGTGCTACGCACACCATGTTTCCCAGAAATCGGTATTATTCACAAGACTGTATTGGCTTTCTTCTATACACACACCTAGCGTAGCTTTAGCCTTCTGATCAGCATTTTTCCACTGATCGTTCACTGACTCCCGTTTTCGGTTCGGCTATTACGTGCCAAAGGCCTTCCCGCGTGAGCAACATTTTGATCCGAAGCTTCCATGTGCTCCAATTTCGATTGTTTAATTTATCGAACGCCAGAGCCTTGAAGTCCGCCATTTTGTTTGCTCACTCTTACGACCCGCACCAACCTTGACCGAATCACTCGCGACGTCAGTTAAAACTATCCGAAAAAAAACAAATGTTCTCAAATACTTTACACTTTCCGAAACGCAATCTGGTCCCACAACCTGTGGGAGAGTGCGCTATTACAGAGGAAAAACTGGTTGTTTCGGAATTGCTGGAAAAGTATTAACACGCGGTTTGATGACAAAAAAACGAGATTGATTTATTTTTGCTTCTTGCACGTTCGAACGATAATGGAACAATAACGGTATTCCAGTCTTCGCACCTTCAGGACGCATACGTTTGACAGATCACCCAATGGTAAAACGATGGGTGGGTTGTACGTTCGTTGAATGACGAGGGGACAGTCATTGCTGATTACTAACAATAAGAACATAATTTCAATATCGTTCCACGAAAGAAACACAGCTTTCGGGAAACTCAGTGGTACCAACACGATCTTCGTTTATATCACCATCGGCACTAACACCTAATCAAATCACGAACCTTTCCAAAAGCGATATGAAAGATGTTCATATATTTAACGATGAAATATTATATGAAATCGAGATCGCGGATGATGAGGAAAAATCGGATCCGCCTATAACCAATTTAAGCGAGGAGCTGTCAACGGGTGAACAAAGCAATGCGACTGACCGGTGTTCGTCAGAATTCTCCAATGATTCAGTAACAGTACTTCAATCCGTGGAAATAATGCAACCAGAGCCACCAGCGACCATAGAGGTTTGCTCGCTTTTTGTAACTGCAGGTACAGACACCCGAAGAATTCTCTCATCGTGGGATCCATGTATATTAGACATCTCCACATTTTGAAAAAGTTTCGAAATATACATGGGTCAGCTCAAATTTTTGTTCTAGGTGTGAATTTAAGAACTTTCGCCAAAAATGGCCTAATTTGGACATGATTTAGAAGTGTCTCCAATCAAAATTTTTGCTATGTTTCCATATGAAGATCAATTACACTCTGATTTAATAGGCCCTGCATGCCCACAAATCATCAAAGGTTGTTCCTTAGACATATCTTAACATGTTTTAACGGGTGAACATAGCTCTAGTCGCAATAGGAAATTTGTTAACTGGATTTTTTGTGGCGTTATTTTTTCTTGGCTTTAGTATTCTTTTCTGTATAAAAATCCATCAGGTAACAAATTTTCTATTGCGATTAGAGCAATGTTCACCTGTTAAAACGTGTTAAGATATGTCTAAGGAACAATCTTTGACGATATGTGGGCATGTAGGGGCTGTTAAATCAGAGTGTAAGTGGTCTTCCTATGGAAACACGATTTTTGATTGGAGACACCTCTAAATCATGTCAAAATTAAGCCATTTTTGGCGAAAGTTCTAAATTCACACCTAGAACAAAAATTTGAGCTGACCCATGTATATTTCAAAACTTTTTCAAAATGTGAAGAGGTCTTATGTATATGGCAACTGGTTTGTCCGGAAACTTGATTCCAATGAGCTTCTACTAATAAAGAACGTATTTAACAACAGGATGAATATCGAACAACACGAGCAACACATATCATCATCTCGATTATGCGAAAACCGTTTGTTGTTAATGGAGAAATGATCAATTATCAACAGATTTATATAACAATATTGATTAAACAGAAAACTCAAAAGCAAAATTAATGTTTTTAAATCAGGATTATAATTCTATTGTGAATGATTGAATCGTTGTTTCTGGTCACACTTCAAATACATTTCAGTACAATCGTAAGTACTGTAAGTACAGGAAGTACTTTTAAGTACGCAAGTTGAGGAGAATTAATTTTAATTACATTAATTACGTTTGAAACACTAGAAAGTACTTAAGGCGGAGGGGAAGGGTTTCAGCGTGAAAAAAAACACTTTTTTGCGATTTTTTATGAACTTTGCCTGAAGCGAATCGATCAGAACTTTTATATATTTTAGTGTATCTTGTCAATACCATGCTGTAATTTTTCTATGCAAAAATATTGACAAGAGACACGATGACGACGCTTTTTGTAGAACGTCTCTGGAAAAAACATGATTTGCGGTGTTACCTGCCATTTGAAATCTGCTTAACCGATTTCTTTCTAACTTTGCATACACATGCTATGTTAAAAGTACCTAAACCCTATGTTGAGTTTTCGAGATAAATTTTCAATTAAGAGGGTTTCTTACTCATTTTAAATACTTTCTATTTTTCACGGAAAAATCCCCCTTTTTATGAGTAAACACCCCCTTAATCGCAAAATTATCTCACAAATGGGTTAGGTATTTTTAACATAAAATGTGTATGCAAAATTTGAAAGAAATCGGTTAAGTAGTTTTTGTCATGTTTTTCCAGAGACGTTTTACACAAAGCTTCATCACCGCGTCGTTTGTCGATATTTTTGCATAGAAAATTACATAATGTTGTTGAAATGATACACTATAATGTAAAAAAGTTTTGATCAATTCGCTTCACGCAAAGTTCTAAAAAAATCGCAAAAAAAGTGTTTTTTGAAGCTGAAACCCTTACCCACCTCCCCCGCGTGCACACTTGGATACAGTGCTGTTTCATGCCTGAGAACCTACATGCGATAGTGATTTTCAATGTATTTTCATTTAAATATACACACAGGTTTTTCAGAAAAGTTTGCTCTAGCTTATATGTGTTCTATGTGATATAGCATAGTGCATATTGCATTGGCTTGCTAAGCCAAACCAGATTTCGATTTCATTAATTCTCATCAGCGTTACCGTAAAGTATTCAATTGCATTCTTTACGCTGACGCCACAAATGAACCCGAGTGTTCATTTCTGAAAGTTCGCTTGTACTGTTTACATGGACTTAGAAAAATTCTTTGCGATTTGCTTACAGCGAATCTATTCATCCATAAAAATTTTCTAAGGACATGTAAACAGTACTAGTGACCTGTCAAGAAAAGTGAGGTTAACTGTGTCAGTAACGAACCTATTAGAAAACTATTGGGCAACATCGAGCGGAACCTTAAGGAGACGGGAAAGACAATTGTCAATGAGATTCAGCTCAAGGCAAATTGGCGTTCTGCGGCGAAGAAGGCGACCTAGAAGCATGTGCCAAATTTTGATGAAAGGAGTCAAACGAAAGGCCTGTCAATTCGCATTCGCTTGAAAGGAAGTTGGGTTAACATTTTTTCTTTATTCTATTGTGAATCTTTTCTAAAATCCACATCGTGATATATCAGCCATGCACCGCCAAATCGTGCGCCGAATCACGCGCCCTACTCACTTTGCATTAGTGCAAGCGAAAAAAAAACGATTTAACGTTTATTTTTGTTTCGTTCGCACTCATATGTGAAACATATAGCAACAAATCGACGAAATGCTAGTTTATCTCGGTTTGGACAATATATGAATTGAACTTGCAAACGAAACATGACTTGTTTTTTTAAGAAAAAGACCGATTTACACACATTCGCGAAACTGTTTGTAAGCCAAACAGAGAAGAACAACAGCATTTCATTGATGCTGTGAATCATCGACAGGTTTTCAGTGGTGATCTTACGTGACTTCGCTTTTGTTGGTTCTCACGGTAAAGAGGGACAAGACTGTCTACAGTGAGACATGTTGGTAGATTTGAACGATTCGTAGTAATGCTGCTTACGCTAGACTCCTGCCAGCAGAAGACAAAAGATTAGTTGGTAACACTTTTAAGCCGGTTTTTATTACCCTGCCATTTGTAGTTTTCCGATCTGTATATTTTACATTCTTGCTCTCACTTGAGTACTATGGCTCTAAATTTTCATTTCTTTCCCTACTCAGTAATCCCTAGCTAATTGAATATCGTTAAAAAGTAAAAAAAGAAAATGTGACTACATATTAGTAGAAAAAAAGAAAAAAAAAAGAAGAAGTTAGAAAGTTAGCTGTTTTTACTGATTTTATCCTTTTCCGTTTCATTAATATAAAATTCGACTGGTTTATTTAAACGGATCATTACTATATTCAACAACAGTCGCTTAATTTTTTAAGTATTCAATATGGATACTTGGTATCTTTAGCAAAGTTGTTCGCAAAAGTACGAGCAATCGATTTTCTGAAGACTGATATTGGACAACGGTAAAAATATTGCTCGGATAAGCTTAACAACATCCCATAAGATTCAACAAATTTCACCAACAGCCAGTCTCGCTTCTTTTCAGATTACATACTTTCTAAAAAGAGTTCGATGACAAACCCAGTTCTATACTACGACGATGTCAGTCCCCCAGTTCGAAGTGTTCTACTCACCATGGCTGCCCTAAACATCGATGATAAAATCAATAAGCATTGGATCCATTTATTCGGGGCTGCTCATTTACGGAGAGATTTTGTGGAAGTCAGTTTTGGAGACGTTTCTTTTGTTTTGAACTAACCAGATTAAATTGTACGCATTTTTTTAGATTAATCCATTGCATACGGTTCCGGTGTTGAAAGATGAGGAACTGGTGCTTACGGACAGTCATGCCATTTTAATGTATCTCTGTGATGTTTATGGACCAGGAACAAAGTTTACCCTGGATGATCCGAAAAAACGGGCCCAGGTTTTGAACCGACTTTGTTTCAATAACTCAGTTTTCTTCCAGAGAGATGCCGAACTTATGGTAAGTGTAAATTATGTGCATTATTGCCAAATTTTTACTGATATATTTGCTTGTAGCGAAAAATATTCCGTGAAGAGATAAATGAAGTTTCAGATCACCTAAAACCAATTGAAGAAGCAATTGATTGTCTTGAAATTTATTTGAACAGTACCAAATTTGTAGCCTGTGATGAGGTAATATTTTCAATAGTACGTGGTGCTGAAACTAATAAAAATAGTATTTTCAGTTAACTGTAGCGGACTTCTCAATTGTGGCTACATTAAGCACGTTGGAGACAGTTTGTCCTATTTCTGAATCTCGATGGCCGAAGGTGAAAGCATGGTACGAAGAAATGCAACGACTAGCGTACTACTATGAAGCCAACCAGGTTGGGCTCAGCAAATTGCGAGCAAAGGTTAACCACAAATTGCATGTTGGATATTAGTTGTGAAAATAAAGTTTCTGCTTCTTGAATTGTTTAAAATACAGTCAACAGCAAACAATAAAAATGTAGTTTAGAACCAATTGTTTCATACCTTATTGCAAGAATCAGAGTTAATGATACTGTAATTATATTCGAATAAATTCATACATCTTATGCACTTCCATGAATTTTGGAAGTTGGAAACCGTATTGGAGTTAAATTCGTGACGAAGCCAAAAATTATATAAATGTATATTACTACAACAAGTGAATCATTTACAAAAGCAATAAACCAAAAGTAATTTTAACCTTTTCATGCTTATGTTTATAAACAACAACGTTTTTACTCAGTTATGGAATTTGCGTTTCGACTTCGTTTCATCTGAATCCGACACTAACAGTGGCGGATCCAGGGGGAGGGGAGTCCGCACCCATGGTTGTGACAAAATTATAAAAATTGGTTTATGTGGCTAAAAATCTTGTTTTTAATTAATTTTGGGTCGCTGAATCCATTTCTGTTATCAGTTTTTAAATTCCATAATTTGTTTTTTCGACCACTTTTATATAAACCCACTTGAAGGCGTTAGACTTTAAAGAGTTAATATACACGTTAATAATAGTAGTCAATCACATCAGATAGCAGAAATAGTTGACAAAACTAGTAAAAATCAATTATTTTTCAGTTATATGATGTTCTTTAGGGGACCAATTTGTAAGAAGATTTATGAGCAACAGCGCGTCTCCATATGGGTATTTTCAAAAACGTAGACATAACAACTACTTCGTAACAATGCGCAAGATGAGACCTTTACATCTTGAAACTACACTAAATTTTGAGTCAGATTGATGATAAGTGACCCATGGGAGACCATCTCAAAAATTGGAAGGCTTATAAAGATAAATTACTGAAATGACATAGAATTTCTAAATTGCTTTTCCTTGATACAGAACAAACGTGAATCACTTTTGCACAAAAAACTCACATTTAATGTTTAGATTAGAATATTCATTCTTCTTTCCAAAAAATTCAAAACTACTCCAGTCGACCGTGTAGTTCTTGAGATATTGCCATTTGAAGTTCAAAGGTGCGAACAATTCTAATGAATCGAATTGAAAAGAAATCCTCGACATCACCTGCTTCAATGACATGTGAAAAATTCAGTTTTCATCCGATTATGGTAAAATTTTAAGATACTTTTATCAGAGACTAGGGTTGCCACCCCTCCGGGTTTGATCCGGAGACTCCGGTTTTCGGAAGCCGGAGATCGCTCGCTCGCTCCAGGCCTCCAGGTTTCACATCAATTTCTCCGGGTTTGGTGGGAAGAAGCGCAATTTCAATTTTTGTGGAATTTTTTTATTCTTTACAAAATATTTAAAAGTCTAAGTTAACTATTACTCTGGTTCAGATTTATTTTGTCCGACTTACTCTTCGTTTCAAGGTGGCCAGGATGAGTTCACCAAATATTGCTGATTTCTTTCACAAAGCAATGAAAATGAAAAATAAATCAAATTTACTCCAAATTAAGGAAAGTAATATTTCGCTATATGCTACAATTGAAATGTTGCATCCCACTAAGTCGCTCAAAATGGTGTAAAAAAGTTATTTTGCTGCAATTTTAGAAAAATCACTTCACCGTTAGTAGGGCTGCCCCAAGTTATGGCAGATTTGTTCCAATCCAACTGGCTAGAGCAACATCGAGTTCTTCTGGTGTTGTTGCTACTCCTGCAGCGACCCTTAACTGTTGGCTTGAAAGGTGAGTTTTACCCTTTGTTGCGACCTCTGGTGATGAATAACCGACACCACAAAGTGCTTTCTATGCGATACCGCTGCCTGCCTCCTTTGCTCGCCTTTTCCTGTTAGTTGTGGAGGAGAGCAATGCTCGTTTCACTTATCCTCCACAGCGAGAGTAGCTGGTGCTTCAATATTCTATACACATAGTCGGGGAAGTGAAATACTACACCTGATTAAACCGAAAAATTTGTTCTCAAACGTGAGCAATTTACAGCTTTACTCTAACGTAGTAATAAAAAGTAATTAAACTGCTCTAAAATGCCGAGCAACCGGTTTAATCCAAATTTCTGTCTAGTTCCACCCAAAATCCACCCCTCCCCCCTTCGCCGGTCTGTGAAAATCTCCGGGTCAAAGCCTCTCCAGAGGTGGCAACCCTATCAGAGACTCATTGAGACGGCGGACTCACGAGTTTCTCATGGTTCAAGAGGTACTAGCTCACGTTGTACTAGAGAGTTGCTCGAAATGTCAGACAAAAAAAAACAGAAAATGGGTTTATAATCGAAGGTGCTTTGCTTTTCTTTGGAGAGTGCTGTGTATTTCTTGACATCGGTTGTAATGGATTGTTTATTTATATTTTATTTAGAAACATTTTTTTTCTCAAAATTTGCAGATAGCGGATGCCATTACGTATTCATTAGCATGACACGCAACATCCGGAACATTAAGACGCACAAACTGTGTGTCATAAGATTAGAAATTGAGTGTGAGACAAAAAATCCGAAAAATTTAAGTTTCAACCCAAATTTGTTTCCCGTTTTTTTTTAATGCGTTATAAGGTCTCTGGCACGACGCAAATTCATTTTCGTTTAGAAGGAATTTAGAAAGGATAATTTGTATTTGGCTGCACATAAGGCTTTTTTCAGCAAAGGTAGCTCTTACGACGAATATTGAATTTCTTCAAAGTTTTCGACAAAATGAGCACCGGAACACGAATGTTCTTCATTACTATGGTAAATAGTTGCACTGGATTTAAAAAATGTCTTGCAGAAAAAAATTGCGGGAAACTGTAGTTTATATTAACAAACCATTGGCTGGAAGTGGTTAAAACCAACGAATAGCATGTTACTTTAGAATAAATAAGCTTTCCAATTATCATTTAATTTATTATCCTTTCTAAATTGAACTTCGAAAATGAGTCGCATGAACAGAAGAAAATAATTTCTTTTATTTTGATGCTTAGGACGATTTTACTTGGTACCTATGTGCAGTGGGAAAAACATAGAATGAAATGAATCTTGCGTCGTTTTTGCATGGCGGCTATGAACAGTTGCAGAGGTTTTGAAATATTTCGCGCATAGGTCCTTTCAATTTAAAAGGTCTCAAGTGCAAAATTTCAAAATATGATCATGAAAACTTTGCGACTTTTTATATAATGCTTGTTATTTTGATTAATACTGGGTATAATGAATCCTGGTATTCGGTATTCGTTAGCTATGTTGTAATCATCACATGCTGTGCTGCATATAACTCAGTTTGTTTACATTTGTCACTAAGGACCATTTGAATCAGCACTCTTGATATATTGCCGTGCTTTTTCAAAACGAGACAAGACGATCATTTTCGGTCGAATCTGAATTCAGGGCGCTATTCGGCGTACAATTCTTCGTATTGTTTTTCTTATGAAAAAGGGCGGATCCAGAAAAAAATTCGGGAGAAGTTCCAAATTTCGATTGCAAAATGAACATAATAAGTAATACGTAAAAACCTCATTTATTGAAAATCAGCATTGATGGTTAAATTTGGTTTGAAAAGGTGTTAGAATTTGAAACTAAAATAATATTCAAACTAATTTAAAATTTCTCAACGAGTTGAAAATCTTCGTGAGGGGTCCGGACCCCCAGGACTCTTCCCCTGGATCCGCCATGTATAGTGTATCTTGCATTAGCTTGCTAAGCCAAGCCAATTGTTTCGATTCCATTAGTTCTTATCCGCTTAAAATGAACTTCTTTTCTTGCGAGACATTGCGCTTGACTAGGGATTTGCTCAGGAACACAAATTGTGTCTCACTTTTTTGGAGCTAGTGTCACACAGTGGCATGACGAGTCACAAAGCCCCAAAAATGAATGTCTTGTGATTCATTTGTAAATATTTATTTTATTTTTATTCTAGCTTAAATAAAAACAGACTAATCGAGACTCAACCAAGATCAACTCACGAAGATGTACTCCAAATTTCATGGTACATCGTGTATTAGATCTTTGTATTTGGTGCAGCGTCGTATGATTCTTGGGCCCGAAAAAAAGACCTATGTGAAAGGTCCTATAATTTTCAAAAGGACGCATCATTCTAAAGCGCTTAAAAACTACATTAGCACTAAACATTTCATGTTTTTAGTATTATTTAACTAAAGAGCATAGTCCTTAGACTATATTGGCATAATTGTTCCATCAAAACGCATATTTGTTCTCTAATAGGGATTTGTTTTTGGTCCATGAAACTTCAGCCTCGTTTTTCTCAGTTCGAGCTCAATGTCACTTAGGACCTTTTGAATAAGTACTCTTGAATCATCAAAATCCCGTTTCGTCAATAGACTTATCCAGCTGCGTTGGTATTGTGCCGTTTTGACGTTTAAATTGGGAGGAAAACAAATCATTTGCACTGCGAATTGGGAGGAAAACAAACCGCTTGTGGGCTTAAGGGGAGGGCGGTAGTATAAAATTGCGAGATCTCAGTGTGCGTATTTTAAACGTCATATATCTCAATGAAACCATATAAAAAAGCATTTATATCTGGCAGCTCTGTCTGTATCAAGCGTTCAGCTACAGTTTTTGGTCGTTGAGCCACAATCGAAAGTTGTCAAATTGTCTCTTCGCCAACGCCAGCGCCATTCATCCGTGCTCAGTCAGGACGGTCATCGCTTGCATCATCACGCAGCTAAAATCCGATATTTTCCGAAGAGTCAAAAATGCCTGATTTCTTGAAGGTAAAACTGTTTCGCTGTTTTCGTTGTAAAATCGCATAAAAATCCTTCCAAAAGTGAGCCCGTGTTGTGAATCTACCAAGGAACGTGCAGGAAACGTTCGAATTAGGAGGAAATTGGCACGAATCAGTGATTTTTCGGAAACTTCGCCCTTATCAGAAGCTCAAAGTCGCTGGCAGGAAGAGAAAAAATTCCTCCGTTTGACATTTCCAGCGAACGGGAGCCCGAATCGAACTCGAAGACGTTGGTGTATTTTTTCCCTGACTGATTTTATTGTTTCACTGCAAAAATTGTTCTTTTCGTGGTTCCGGGGAGTACTTTAATACCGCCGCCGCCGCGTTCGAGGTTCCTACGTGATCGTGTTACGTGGTTGATATTTTGCTGTTTTTGTTTTGTGCCGTTCGGGAGACGCTGAAAAAATGACAGATCGTTGTTTTGATCAAGTGAATTCTTTCCAGATCGCTGGTGATCACATCCTAATATACGAAGCGTACTACAAACAGGTAGGTGCAGTTAGGTCCTTCGAAATGTTAATTTTTTTTGCATGGAAGAAAATAATCGTAAGAATCGTTACGTTAGGGAGTGCTGGGACCAGAGAGCGCGAGAGTTTCTTTTCACACACCTACACACACGAGAGAGTCGCTTACCACGCTTGTGTTCTGCGATTCTGTAGTATTTTGTCTGCTCCACCACGTTGGATCCCCCACCCACAATTATTAGACAGTAATTTTTGTTCCTTGCTGGAGTATCGACCAGGGCTGCCATAATAGTGGGTATGCAATGGAATGTTGCTGTTTTGAACGTATTTCGTAGCTAAAAAAGAAACTTATCTTGTACATATCTACATATAAATAATAATAATAACACGTAGTATGGAAAAACAAGTCTGATAGCATGAAATTATATAAATTATGGATACCTTTTTTTGTTCTTATCGTGTTAGTAGGATACGCATATACGAATGATAATAGCGGCCTCAAAAGTCCAGCGATTATCGAGAGGTTGAAATAAATATATCCTACAGTATCCTAACTCGTTATCATTTTCGGAAATTGGATTCAGAAATGTAGACGTAATTACACGCTTGGATAATGGTTACTTCCCGGATAGATGAAACATCCAGAAGCTGGTGATGCTGCCAAAACCAGGGAAACCACCAGGAGATCCAGCATCGTATCGGCCTATATGCCTGCTGGATACTCTCGGTAAGCTTCTGGAAAGGGTCATCCTCAACAGGCTGACGACCTACGCTGAAAGTGAGAACGGACTATCACAGAAGCAGTTCGGGTTCCGCATCACGAACGCGCAGAAAGCATTGAAGCAAAAGAGAAGGGGTAATCGCTACTGCGCCGTGGTAACAATGGACGTGAAGAAGGCGTTGAACGGTGCCAGTTGGGGACGATCGCCATAGCGCTGCACAGAATGCAAGGTTCTGAAGAGTTACTTCCAGAACCGATCACGTCTACGAAACCAACATGTGGCAGAGGTTAATTCGGGTCACGGCAGGCGTACCTCAGGGCTCCATACTCGGCCCAACGCTGTGGAATATAATGTGCAATGGAGTGTTAATACTGGAACTGTCCAGATGAGTTGAGATCGTCGGCTTTGCAGATGATGTTCTAACAAATGATAACGGGCGAGACCCTTGAGGAGGCGGAGATGTTGACGGCAGAGACAATAGGCATCGTGGAAACCTCGATGGTTAACGTCAAGTTGCAGCTGACTCACCACAAGACCGAGGCGGTGCTGGTCAGCAACTGTAAAAAAATCCAGCGTGTTGAGATCAGCGTCGGGGGACAATCCATCCCATCGATGCGTGCGCTGAAGCACCTGGGTGTGATTTTTTTTGTTAGGGGAAACTTTGCCACTGCGACCACTATTCAGGTTATCTTTTGTGGCTGCCCCTGTTTGCTCTACATGTTACAAATTACCCGAATCCAATGTAGTTGGAAGCGAGTTGTTTGTCCACATGTGTCGCCCTAACCGGGTAGTACATTATTAATGCAGCCAAGGATCAGTTTGGGACAGGTATGTCAAATTTCGTGAGGTATCATAAGATGCCTTCCGAAATATCGCTCCCTTCGAAGAAATAGTACTGCACAATGGCAAAGAATATGTTCCGAGCTTCCGGGCTCAGATTCGACAATTGTCATCTTGACTTTTTTTTCACCTGGGTGTAATGGTCGACGTTAGGTTATATTACAACAGCCATGTCGACTATGTGTGTGAGAAGGCTGCGATGACAACTAACGCGTTGGCAAGGATCATGCCGGAGAAATGCAAGGAGACTGGTCCGAGCGGACTCTTTGGATAAATGGCAGCAAGAGTGTGACAACACTCAGAATGGAAGGAGGATCCACCGACTCATCCCAAATGTATCTGCTTGAGTATATAGGGAACATGGAGAGGTGAATTTCCATTTGATGCAGTTTTTGTCCGGGCACGGATGCTTCCGGAAGTACCTGCATCCGTTTGGACATGCTTCGTCACCCTGTTGCCCGGAGTATTTGGACGTGCAAGAGACACCGGAACACGTGGTATTTGAATGCCCTAGGTTCGAAGATGTTCATAGGGGTATGCCTGGTGTGACAGTGGACAATTTCGTCGAAGAGATGTACCACGATGAGCATATCTGGGACACTGTGAACAGAGTGGTTACGACTACACTCTACAAGCTGCAGAAGGAGTGGCGAAGGGACCAACAAAGTAGCGCCATTTGCTCGAACACCGCCGGGAAACCACAAATCGGG
Source organism: Topomyia yanbarensis (assembly GCF_030247195.1). NCBI lineage: Eukaryota > Metazoa > Arthropoda > Insecta > Diptera > Culicidae > Topomyia > Topomyia yanbarensis. The sequence goes on from NC_080671.1 coordinate 93,895,278, forward strand.
TTTCAGGAGAAATTCAGCCGCCAGGGAACTCTCCGACGGTGCAGACTAGGTTCATCGCCGGGGACCAGTTGAGTAGTACGCGACGTAGCACCAGGCTTGGGTCGTCGGGGCGCCAGTGAACTGCACATCTGGCTTCACCGGAATCGCCAGACCGACCTCGACACCGTACCGGTTAGCTCTTGAGTAGGCTAGATCCATCGCCGGGGATTAGATCGAGTAGACCGTGTCGGATAGCTAGCAGTGGGTCGTTGGGGCGTCAGTGAACCGGAAGCTACGTTACACCCGAAATCGCTGGATGGACTGCAGCACCTACTAGCTGGCCCGTTGAGTAGACTAGGTCCACCGCCGGGGACAAGACCGAGTAGACGAAGCGGGGAGCTTAATAGCTCACAGAAACGTACATCGGTATCGGATGCAATCTACCGCCGGGGAATTCACGGTATGGTAGATTCGCCGCCGTGGACTACACGACAGATTCGAAACAAAAAGGGGCGCTAATTTGCTCACGAAACAAACACCGGTAACGAAAGAAATTTCGTGGTCGGGGAAATCTCAGTCGGAATAGGATAATAGCTGAGTTGATCTCGACAAAGCTGGGAGCTAAATGACTCAAGGAAGCGAGTATCGCTGTCGGGGAAAATTCCTCCGTCGGGGAACTATCGGTCGGAGTAGGGTGAGTTCACCGTTGAGCACTATCCAAGTAGATCGTGATAAGGCCGGGAGCTGAATGACTCACGGAAACATGAGCTAAATGACTCAAGGAATCAGCACGGGCTCACGGGAACGAGAGCCAACGGCAATGTAATAAATGAAGACAAGAAGTAAAAGAAGAATTGAGAGTTAAATCCACGCTCATAGCGCAGATGAAAGAGGTGCGACGAAAGCACAACGATCCACCCCACGAAGTAATACCTTGACGTAGCGTGAAAAGTAAGCGTTGTTTTTAGTGGTTAGGCACACACGTGAGTCCCACACACTGCCAATACACTACAGGCCTTTTCAAACTTTTTAAACCTTACTATATAAAAAATATATACACACAGACATTAGCCGAACTCGACGAACTGAATCGAATGGTATATTTCTCTCGGGCCTCCGTTAAAAAGTCGGTTTTAAGAGCAATTAGAATACCTTTCTATTGAGTAAGGCAATTGAAGATTGCAACGATTTTTGTCGGAAGTTGCTTATAATACTGTTCGTCATAATTTCAATGTGATCCTTAAAAGTGAGTTTTTTATCGTTAATCAAACCCAAGTATTTAACTTGATCTGACCACGTTAAATTCAAACCATTAAATTTAATAATATTGTTATTATTTAATTTAAGAGAAGAAGCTCTTTGCTTATGCGGAAACACAATCAATTGTTTTTGCCGCATTAGTGGAAATTTTCCATTTTTTCAGGTAATCATTGAAAATATTCAAGCTTCGTTGCAGTCGACTGCAGATAATAGGAAGATTCCTACCAGTGGCTGAGATACTAGTATCATCACAGAAAAGTGACTTTTTACAGCCTGTAGGTAGATTTGGAAGATCAGAGGTAAAAATATTGTATAGTATTGGTGCGACGCTTGATCCTTGAGGGACGCCTGCTTTAACGGGTAGCTTGTTAGATTTACAATTCTGATAAGAAACCTGTAGGGTACGGTTAGCAGGATAATTTTTAATTATCTTTATTATGTAAATTGGAAAATTGAAATCTCACATTTAGGCAATTAATCCTTTGTGCCAAACCCTGTCGAAAGCTTTTTCGATGTCTAGAAGAGCAACTCCAGTGGAATAGTCCTCTGAGATATTTACCTTTATCATGTTAGTTACTCTCACAAGTTGATGAGTAGTTGAATGTCCAATACGAAATCCAAACTGCTCAGGAAGAAAAATAGAATTCTCATTGATATGTGACATTAATCTAGTTGGGATGATTTTTTCAAATAATTTACTAATAGAAGAAAGTAAGCTAATTGGTCGATAGCTAGATGCTTCTGCTGGGTTTTTATCTGACTTCAAAATAGGAATAACCTTGGCATTTTTCCAGCTTTCAGGGAAGTATGCTAATTCAAAACATTTGTTGAATATTTTGACCAAGTATCTCATGGTGATTTCGGGAAGGTTTTTAAGAAGAATGTTAAAAATTCCATCATAACCTGGAGCTTTCATATTTTTTAACTTTTTCATGATGGATTTGATCTCATCATAGTTTGTTTCAACAATATCGTCTAGAGACAATACTTGATTTGAAACGTTTTCATATTTTTGTAAGACTTCGGTTTCAATAGGACTCACAAAGTTGAGATTAAAATTATGGACGCTTTCAAACTGCTGAGCAAGTTTTTGAGCTTTTTCTTCGTTTGTAAGAAGTATGTGGTCACCTTCCTTCAAAGCTGGAATTGGTTTCTGAGGTTTCTTAAGAACCTTAGAAAGTTTCCAGAAAGGTTTAGAATTTGGCTTGATTTGTTCAACCTCTTTCGCGAAATTTTCATTTCTTAAGAGTGTGAATCTATGTTCAATTTCTTTTTGTAGATCTTGATAGATACATTTCATAGCAGGATCACGAGAACGTCGATATTGACGTCTTCGAACATTCTTCAAGCGAATCAGAAGTTGACGATCGTCGTCAATAATAAGAGTATTAATTTTTTTCTGTGTTGTTGGTACTGATAAATTTCTAGCATCAACTATACTGCCGTGATCCGCATAACAGTCCCATTTGCTATGGGTTTCCTATGCAGGTGGGACTGTTATGCGTATCACGGCAGTATAGATACACTTAAATTTTGTAATGCCGTATCAATGTCAGCTTTATTTTGTAAATCAAGGTCATGATTAAAATTATTCTCAATATAAGTTTTGTACCTTTCCCAATTCGCTTTGTGATAATTGAACACTGAGCTAATGGGATTGGAAACAGCTTCTTGAGAAAGTGGAAAAGTTACTGGAAGATGATGAGAATCAAAGTCAGCATGTGTAATCAATTCGCTACAAATGTGACTTTCATCTGTCAAAACCAAATCAATTGTTGATGGATTCCTTACACACGAATAGCACGTAGGACCATTTGGGAACAAAATTGAATAATGACCAGCAGAGCATTCATTAAAAAGTAGTTTACCGTTGGAATTGTTTTGAGCATTATTCCAGGCTCGGTGTTTGGCGTTAAAATCACCGATTATGAAGAATTTCGACCGATTTCTTGTAAGTCTCCTTTCAAGAAATTAATTTGCTCGCCAGTGCACTGAAAAGGCAAATAGGCTGCAGCAATAAAAATGATACCAAGACAAGTTTCAACTTCGATACCCAAACTCTCGATCACCTTGGTGTCAAGAGACGGCGTAACGGAATGTTTGAACCTGCGATTAACCGCTATTGCGATTCCTCCGCCGGATCCAACAATTCGATCAAATCGATGAATAACAAAATTAGAGTTTCTCTTCAATTTAATATTTGGTTTTAAAAAAGTTTCGGTCACAACGGCTATATGCGCATTATGTATTCTCAAGAAGTTGAAAAATTCGCCTTCGCGCGTTTTAATGAACGAGCATTCCTATTTAATAAATTTAAATGATTGTTTAAAGTCATTTTTAAACTTTAATTTCGTTACAATTTTGTTAGCAAATTCTCACCCTGCTTGAAAAGCTTCAAACATGGAGGTAGAATTTAACATGGCAATCATCATAGGTAACATAGACTCTTGCAGGTATTTTAATTTTTCTTTAGTTACGCTACCTAGATTCATTGGACTAAAGGAAGCGTTGGGTGCAAACGAGTTTGTGGGCGTGGTAACTGTCCATTATTTTGGCCTTATTACCTGCCACTGAAGCATAAGATGACACACCATTGTAGGATGGTGTGACGGAGGTAGAAGAAGTTGTTAATCTATTTTGAATCGGATTAACACGTTTGGACGTGTTTTCTTGAAGTGTACCTGAAGAAGTATGTACATTTTTTATTTGTTGTTTTTGTTGTCTAGAACGAGAATTTATAGTTTTTTCTCGAACAGGACAACCCCAGAAATTCGATTTATGATTTTCGCTACAATTAGCGCATTTGAAACTTTTTGTGGTTTTTTTCACCGCAAAAGTATCTAGTAGTATCTTTAGTTTACGATTTATCACCACAGATCATACATTTGGAATCCAAAAGACAATTTTTTGTGCCGTGCCCAAAGCCTTGGCATCTACGACACTGGGTCAGATTTCGAATTCTGGCCCCATGTCGTCTATAATGTTCCCACTTTACCCACGTGGAACATAAAACGTGCTTTTTCAAATACTTTCAAACTATTAACCTCATTACGGTTAAAATGAATTAAATAAAGCTCCTGGATTATTCCAGAGCGTACTGGCTTGTCATCGCCGCTAGCCTTTCTCTTCATAAGAATAACTTGTGAAGGAGAAAAGCCAAGTAAATTTTTCAATTCGTTGGATATTTCATCCAAACTTTGACCTTGAGGTAGCCCTTTCAAGACAGCCTTGAATGGTCTATCTGCCTTGAAATCATATGAATAAAATTTATATAACTTCTCCGTAAGATACTGGAGTAGTCGTTTGTGGCCAATCAATTCCTCCGCTGTTACTCGACATTCTTCTCTTCGGCTAATCTGAAAAGAGACTTTCACGTCCGGAAGGAACGTCGAAAGCTCAGTTCGAAAGGCTTTGAAGTCGGAGATCATCACTATTATAGGCGGAGGTGATTGCGTTTTCTTCTCATTGGCATTATGCGCAATGCGAGGAAATTTAGAAATTTCATCAGCTTCACATTCGGATAAAACATCGAATGAGTTGCTGCAGTCAATTGAATTTTCGGGTGGAGAAGATACCCTTTTCCGTTTAGCTTTAATTTTTGGCACACGACCTTTCTGGAAGGACCCAGACATGTTGAAAGAATTAAATATTTCTTTAGGCTGAATTGTTCTTGAAAAATGTTTTAGTCTTGAAAAAGACTGATTGTGTAGAAAAAGTAGGTAGTCTTGAAAAAGACTAATTGTCGAAAAAATATAGGTAGTCTTGAGAAAGACTGATCAAGCGAAAATATAGGTAGCCTTGAGAAAGACTCTAGGTAAACCAGGAGCTATCAAGATTTGTGACCGGTTCGAACGAAGGTTCAAGCCGGTATGACATTTGCCATCTTATGAAGCACGGTGCATGTCAATCGACATTCAAACTTTGAAAGATCGTCGAGAATTTTTATGGTATCATTTGTAAACGACATTGTATCACATCGTATTGATTTGCACATCGTCTTTTGCACAATTCGCTATCGTACTAATTATGCCAAGTTTGGCCCTCTAAACCAAATGATGAATATTTACAACAACCATTGACGTTACTATATCGAAAACAACACTTAAGCAGCAGTTTAAAGTAAATCAAAATTTTAACTAGTGTTAAGTTAGTTTAATAATTACTGTAAGAAACCGGTCTACATCTGATTAACGACTTGAAATAAGTAAATTGAAACAATTTCTTCGGATGGTCGGACTGCGGATAATCGAGCCATTTTCTATGGAGTTAGTAATAATCGAATATGGCCTGTAATCGCAATTAGTGTTGCCACATACAGTGAAGCTTTCACCCGTAAACGTTTACTGACCTGGAATATGTTTTATAGAGGCACGAGTATACGTTGAAACCAGACCTACCTGCTGTATTTAAATGAGACAAGTATAAGCTCTTTCATTCTTTCTATAACTCGTACAAGTATCAATTACCAATATTGACTCACATTCACCGTTTAGTGCTTTGTTTTAGCAAAGCTTAATGCACACCACTGTTCTGAGTTTTTTTCATTAAGCTACAAATTTTTCGCGTTTCTAAACCGTTTTGAGGATGTACATAGTTGTGAAATTTCCAGTCCCCGGCCAACGACAAAAAATCGAAAAGCACCGACCACTCTCGCTGTGGAGGATAAGTCGGACAATGATTGCGCTCTGTCACAGCTAACAGGAGAAGTAGAGTGAAGCAGGCAGGAAAGTAGCAAGGAAGCACACTGCGATGTCTCCCGGAATTGTTGCAAATTTGGTTATTCCTCATCACAGTCGCTAGGAGATTTAAACAAAACAGTTAATGGTCAACAGGTAATGGCCACTGCAGGTACCGCCAATATTAACGCCAGAAGAACTCGTTTGAAACAAATAAATTCAGTTAAAATTATTCATCTTCTCACTAGACCCAGAGAAATTGGTGTAAACGCCGGAGATCGTTTCCAAAAACCGGAGTCTCCGGGTCAAACCAGAAGGGGTGGCAACCCTATACACTGTTGTGAGCTAACGGTTGTTTTTCATCGAAGTACTCATTTATGAGCAGCAGCAAATCGTAATCGGCTACTACCGGAAAACGGCGAAAATCTCATCCGTATAAAACGTTATTTTAATTATTTGATGTGACATCATCATTAAATGCGTCAACTTTAATAAAATCATATATGTATTTTCATTTATTTTGTTCCTTTTAAATATTTCATGAGTATTAGGCCATTACTTATCTTATTCGAACGAAAATCGGTTTTTTTACCGGCATACCGTATATTCAGCTTAAATCAAAATCGGCCTGTATTCGGCCAGAATATTCGATCGACCGAATATTCGGTGCATCACTAGTGAATTAGTGCAAGTAGTAAACTTGAACCAGTCGAAGAATTTCCTTCGTAAAAGTCGAAGTAGACAGGAATAAACAGAGAAAATAGATTTGAAAAATGGTGCCGAGAAAAGTGGCGGTTTTTGACTAACCCTTACGCTGGCTCTTTTTCGCAAGCAACTCTCCTCTCTCTAGGTCCGACTACAGCAATAAATTTAAAGCGTTCATATTTTGATGAAAAAGATTGGTAAATCTGCGATTTTAATGTCTGGCAACACTGACAGCTCCCCCACACTCTACTCATGCAATGGCATTTCACGTGAGAGAGCTTTCGAAGTATTCTGAATCAAAAATCAATAATATTTGCTATTCCTTTTCTTACACTCTTCACATTCTTCTCTGTTTGATAGACCGTTGATTCATTGAGAAATCCCGACCAGCGGAACTTGTTTTTTTTTAATTCTATCTCAATCTCTCTTTTTCGCTCTCTCGGGCTATGTCTAACAGGTCTCACGTGCACCGTCTGCTGCTTCAATCCCTATCTGATGTTTATTTCTTACTTTTTCTCCTAGCTCGATCCAAAAGAGACTAACGAAATCGGTGCGCTTGATGCAGCCAAATTTCTCAAAAAATCCGGACTAAGCGATGTAGTCCTCAGCCGAATATGGGACCTGTCCGATCCCAGCGGACGGGGATTTCTCACAAAGGAAGGCTTTTTCGTAGCACTCAAACTGATCGGACTGGCACAGGAGGGCTCGGAGTTCAATATGAAGAACATATATAACGAATTACCGAAGCCGCCAAAAGTGGTATGTTTCCAAATAAAAAAAGATGTACATAAGAAATAGATAAAACAACTTTCTTTCCAGGGTGAGTTACCGAAGGTTCCAGCCCAGGTAAAACTGGTTCACACAGAGAACAGCGACTGGTCTATTAAGCCGGAAAAGAGGCATCAGTACGAACAGCTGTTCGAATCACTTGGTCCCATGAACGGATTGCTTCCGGGGGCAAAAGTACGCAGCACTTTGATGAACTCCAAGCTGCCGGTGGATACCCTCGGTCGTATTTGGGATCTAGCTGACCAGGATCGTGATGGCAGTCTCGATAGGCACGAGTTTTGTGTCGCCATGCATTTAGTGTACGAAGCACTAGATAAACGAGCCATTCCAGCAGCTTTACCGCCACAGTTGCAACGCAATGCACCTACAGCAACTAACAATAGTAACAACTTTGATGCATTCGGAAGTGGTGACGGAGGTTTTGTAGCAAACTTCCCCACAGATATTGCGCCCCCGCCAGTAGTTCCTCCTCTTCCAGCGATCGCCAGAGCAACACCGCCGATCATTCCACCGGCACCATTGGTTCCACTCATTCCAACTGGAGGTGATGCTACCATCTCGAATAATGCCTGGGTAGTAACAACGCTGGAACGTTGCCGTTACGAGGAGATATTCAACAAAAGCGACATGGATCGCGATGGGCTTGTATCGGGACACGAGATCAAAGAGGTGTTCCTCCAGTCCGGTCTACCTCAGAATGTGCTCGCAGTCATTTGGGCCCTGTGCGATACCAATCAAATCGGTAAGCTACGACTGGAGGAATTCTGCCTTGCTATGTGGCTCGTCGAACGAGCAAAAAAGGGAATTGATCCGCCCCAGGTACTAGCGCCAAACATGATTCCTCCCAGTTTGAGGAAGAATTCGCTGATTGCACCACCGGTAAGGTTTTTAAACTGTAATCACTGAAATAAAAATAAATTCAAATATACATTTATATTAGGAACCAAAACCGACATACAGTAATCCAGAGCTGGAAATGATTTCGAAAGAGATTGAGGAGCTGGCCAGGGAGCGCCGACTGCTGGAACAGGAAGTCGCCCAAAAGGAGGCCGATGTTCGAATAAAGAATGGGGAAATGAGAAGTTTGCAGGTAATACGATGAAATGGCATCAATCAGTAAAAGTGTATCACTAATGAATCTCGTGAATTTCTTCATTTTTAGAGCGAATTGGATACGCTGACAGCCACACTGAAACAGTTGGAGAATCAAAAGGGTGAAGCACAGAAACGACTCGACGATCTCAAAAACCAGGTAAGTGATAAATGCTTCCACTAAAAGGTCCAAACCTAAATTTGAGGATATCTGCCAGTTCTAGTGCTAATCATTTTATTTTAATTTAGTAGATATTTCGTTTACATCATTATCATTTATCATTTCTAAAATTCATCAAATTAACTCAGATAATGAAGATGCGTTTACTAACAACCAAGTGTGCTAACCAGCAAATTCTCTGATAAACGACTAATCAAACACTAACAACTAAAATTAATTTTTAACAGCACGAAACACTACTTTCGATTTTCAACTAAAAGCATTGATTTTCAGCTACTGCGAGTACAGTTTGCTTTCCAGTAACGAGTTTTACTTGTTGACATTACTATACCCATTCGATTGCAAACTTTCTGAACTTACCTACTAAACAATCGTGCTTTGCGCATGATTGAAAGAACTAAACTTACTTTTATGATTATTCTTTATTGCATCTATTATAACTATTAATGGTGTGTGTGCGTTTCGAATTCGGGTTACAATCTCTAACCGGTACGACGTTGCAAATAACATCGGGTGTGTTGATATTGAAACAACAAATGCATATGCGCGCTACCAACACTGCATCCTTGTGCTATGTTTATTTATCAACCGTGTTAAAACAACTGTAGAAAGTTGAGGTAGACACTGCCATTGCTAGTGCCCGAGAGCAGGTTAGTTTTTGGTTTATTTAGTATTATTTGATCTAGTTATTGTTTTGTATCGTTTGTTTTTCTTGCTTTTCTTGAATCTGGTTGTCTCTTTGTGTTGCAGTAAAATATGTTGTACTACTTTTCAAACAGCGTTTATGATTTCAGATTATATTTCAATGGTTGATTCTATGTTGCTATTTTTCATTAGACAGTACAGGGTTACACTTGATATGTATAACTATAAGTGCGATGTTACATTTAATTACCCGACAGTCCTTTTTTCATTGGGTTGTGTTTTCTAAAGATGTCATAAAATAGTCCATTACGATTATCCCACCACATCGGCGATAGAGTGGATATACGGCCAGGTTAGGTTTTCCCTGGGTAGCATATCAAAAACGGTCGCACTCATCATGGGTGGGTGATACAATGAAATCTTTTTATATAATATTGTAGTTCACTGCACACCTGGCCATGTCCTTACGATCGCCAAAAGCAAGGAAATGTTAGTTGAATACCTATTTGAGAAGATGTGGGAAACCCACACAATCTCCATAGGAGTGATTTATATAATATTTAACTAAATGGATAATAAAAATTGATTATAAATTAGATTGATCTCACCAAATTCACTTAGCTGGTCTGCAACAGGTGCAGACTTCAGGAATCACCGTTATGCTACTTTTTCGAACATTCTGCTCAGATTCTCATACCGGCCAGGTTTTCCCTGGGTGTCACTAAACTAATAAGCTACTGAACAAACTATATTTTTGCTTAGTTCGCTTTCATAAGCTAGGAACTGTGTATCATGTGGTGCCAAGCAAAGGATAGGATCTCTGATAAAATGGGGCTTTCAAAGAGTTAGGGTCAGATACCAGTAGTTTTAATTGGTGGGATGGGGCAGGTTGGTGCTGGCATTGTGGTCTACGACTGGCACTGGTTCACTCTTGTTGGTACGGATGTCTTCATTACTAGTTGGTGTGTTTCTACTTATAAATTATATGATCAATCGGTTACAGTGGGGACACATGTCCCGTTTGTCTTTGGATATGCTGGCTGGTTCAACAGGGTAGGAGTGCAGGGGGGAGTATGATGATTGCTTCGCTCGATCAGTCTTTGTATTTTGGAGACGATGAGTCACTTCCTCAGATCGGTGTGATTTGTTCGAATCGTATGCCCAGTGGTTTAAATCTACATTCTGTTGAATCAAATTGATGTTTCGACCCCGAGCGTAAGGGTGAATATCTTTCACGGATCTAATACAGGGAGATTATTTTATGGTACTTAAAAATGCTGTCCTTACCCTAGCGTATTTTTCTAATTCGTGTCATAAAAGCTACCATTATCGACTAAAACAGAAATTATCAAAGTCTATTAAATATCAAGCAGAAATTTCGCCACAGTTGGAGGGAATTAAGTATCCGCGAGTAAGGTTGTTTTGCGAAGTTATTTTGAAGGCGAATACATCATGGTGGTCTGCTTGGTTCGAAACTATCATTTCGTGGCACTAGTTTTATTAAGTTATACATTTTTAGTCTTGGAATCACAAGGACATTCAAGTAATAAATAGCCAATGAAATGTAGTTCTATTCCTCAAGTTGATTAGGCTGGGTCAATTGGCATAAAGTCATTTGGCATATGGTCATTCAGCATAACGGACATTTGGCATAACGGTTATTTGGCAGAATGGTCATTTGGCATAATTATGAGAATTGATCACACTGAAGGTCATTTGGCATAATGGACATTTGGCATAATTTTGAGAATTGATCACACTGAAGGTCATTTAGCAAAACGGACATTTGGCATAACGGACATTTGGCATAATTTTGAGAAGTGATCACACTGGGGGTCATTTGTCATTCTTTCAACTACAGGGAAACACATAATTTAAGGGGTTATATATGTTGAGATGCGGAAAAACGGGAAAAGTTTGAATTTATGTAAAGCCATATTTTTATAAAGTACGGGAGACCGGGGCTGGTTGGCCGAGTTTTGCTTTCGGAATTTCTGTACTCATTCTGGTTAGACTTTTTGAAAAGGAGTTTGCTTTGGACAGTCATCGCGAGAGGATCGTTTTGGCGGAATAATGAGCGAAATAAGTTTGTTTATAAAAATCTCATTAGCCCCTTTGAAGAATTGATATTGAATTTAGCATCGCGAGGGCCATCGCTAACATGTTCGCCGGACGATATTAGTTTTCTTTATTCAAATACCTACCTACTAGTTATGCAAAAAAAGTATATTCTAGACAGAGGCCTTGTATAAAGGGTGGAATAGGTGAAAAATAATTGTGACAATGTGTAGCTTATGAATGCTGGGGTTAACTGAAAAGTGACGTAACAAGTTTATTTAAGATACCCTACTGATATATTACCAGTAGGGATAAAATCAAGATTTCGTGACAGGGCGGGGATAAATTTTCAAATGAAATAAATTAGGGCTAGAAAATGAAGTTAAACACAATGTACACAACGTATTGAGTGGCTCGCTTATCTTAGTCATGTTCCTATGTCAGTTTCTTGAGGATCCAGTTTTGTCAGTTTCTTGAGGATAAAGATATCGATATCCATTCAAAGGAAAAAATCAATTATCAGTTAAATAAATAACGTCATGATGTGTATGATGAATCCTAGAAATAAATAGGGAATGTCAATAAACTCGACCATTCCCGATTCATATTTGGCAGTTTTGGTCGTTTTGTAAATCTTGTTTTCGACTAACAGTAAAACCATTTTGATTCAGAAGTATGTTTTAGAAGGGCGCATGTTTTTTCGTGCACTTATTTAAAAAAACGCTTTGAATCCATCTACCAGTGTGATGAGACATTTTTATAACTGTTTTCGAATATTATATCGGTTGAGAACTTTTAGAACATGATATTTCGAGAAATTTTGAAAGTGAAATTAAATCAGTTGTAAAGTTATAGAAAAAAGCCTTTTAAAATGAACGGACAATCGAATTATTACTAATACTTTATGAATACATTATCTAAGTTCTTCATTCAATGCAATATGTATGCAAAAAGTTAAAAAATGGATTTCCCTTGAGAACTGGGCCAAAAAATCGAAAAAAATGTGTTGGCGATCCGAGAACTAGAACAGAAATTGTAACCCTTGGACCTCTGAAGTGCATGCGTACAAAATGCTATAGTCTAATGTTTGTTTTCATTCATTTCATTTAATAATTTTCAGTTGAGCAATTCTGTCGCAAACTGCATTGTGGAGCGAGGGTCATAACTTCCTAAATTTAAGTGTTCCTATTAATTTAGTACACTCTCTTTAACATAAACTACTCTAACGAATGAACGAATGGGAGTAGGTTCGATAAATTTTGAAAGAAGCCGTTAAATCAACCACTTAAGGGATTACACCACCGCAAAATTAAAAAAAATCGAAATTGATCTTGATTGATTTTATTATTCCATATCAACATTTGAATAGGGCTAATAAGATTTGTGAACAAACTTTTGTTTTGCTGATTTCTCTAAATTTGTTATCATTTCAACACAGAAAACATTTGAAATCGATTCTACCAAGGGCAAAGATGTTGATTCATGTGTATTTTTCATAAAATTCAACTCTGTAGCGGAAAAATGAGCGAAATAAGTTTGTTTACAAAAGTCTCATTAGCCCTTTTGAAGAATTACTATTGTATTGATCTTAAGTATGGGTCTTCAAAATAATATATCAAAATATGGAATGCGACAAAAAGCGAATAATAATGGAAAGACAGTATTCGAAAAAGTTCGAGTTTAGAACGACTTTCATTCTACTTGGAGTTATTTATTTTGCTTCTCATTTTCCGAGATTTCCCTTACATAAAGCATTTCGGCTATAACTGATTCAAAAAAAAATACAGGGGGCCCTAAAGATTTCTTTCTTTTATTTTTTATTAGTAAAAGTCAAATAAGGGAAGATTACATCATGGAGAAGATAAACCAAATTTTGTCCTTTTCAGAATTGTTTTTGGATTTCCAACAAAAAAAAAATCACTAGAACATTGTTTGTAAGTTCTTTGCGTTTCTCCATCAGTAATTAGTTAACAAATACAATACAAACAAGTTGGAATATCCTTCTCATTATTTATCACAAAACACATGTACAGGAGTCAGGAAATAAATTTCATAAAAGTGGAACATGTAATAAGTTTGACACTTCATTTATTAAGTGAACAGATTCTGTCGAAAATGTTTGAAAATAAATATTTTGTCTCTTGTGATTAGGTAATCAACCAATAAACTTATAAAACAATATTATAAAAATCATTTGGAAGCTTTCCTCTTGGTTTGGTACAGATGCCAAGAAATTATAATTCAATTAATGACTATAATAATGGATTCAAGTATGTAGGTATTTGTTAATAAATTCATTTGGTAAAATTAAAAATAACGTTTAACACACAAATCATCGCATATTATTGAGTGAATATGACTAGCCGATTTAGGAATGTTGCGCAAGAACGTTAGAAACCGCAACAAGTTGAAAACAAAGGCCAACGGACTACGCCTAACTACCCCTCAGTGGATGCAAATAACTGAAGTTCGCCGTCTAACTGAACTCGGACGTCAGCAGTGAGATTCCATCCGAAAATTGTTCTTTTTAGGAAGAATTTGTTTTAGATAGGGAGATTATTAAGAGAGGGGTAATGGTTTTAGCGTTAAAAAACACTATTTGCGATTTTTTTAGAAATTTGGGCGAAGCGAATTTATCAAAACTTTTGTACATTATAATGTATCATTTCATCCAAAAGAGTCATTTCACCAAAAAACATTTTTTCACGCTGAAACCCTTACCCCCTTAAACATACTTTATACATCTTCACCTAAACTCCTTGGCAGGGAAAATATACTCCGAATGAAGAAGAAAAGACGAGTTTGCAATCAAAGTAGCTAGTAAACATAATTGTATTCCGAAAAAAAGAATTTGAATTTCACTACCACTACGCTCATTCAAACTCGTGGCTCATAAATTGATAAGGTATGCGACGCACCTAATCCCTAAATCCTAAATTATAATCTTAAAATAATCCATTTTATTTATACTCAAAATAAGATTTACAGTTTATGATTTTAAGGCTCAAGTTACCTCAAGGCTTGGTAGTGTGCGTAAGAAAAATTGTGTTCAGCTTTGCCACCAGATAATCTATTTAAACCTTTCCAAAACTCTAAAAGAAGAATATCAGTCGATTTATTAGATCATCACGATTCAATTCATGCAAAATACCTGCTGGAAAAACTATCGGCTTAGCTGAATGATGCTTTTGAAAAAGTGGCTGTGGTTTTTTCATTGCGCAGTTGTGTTGCTTACCCCAGTACGGTGTGGTAGTGTGACAAAAAATCACAGCCACTTTTTCAAAAGCACCATTTAGCGAAACCGATAGTTTTTCCAGCAGCTATTTTGTATGATTTGAATCGTTGTGATCTAATAAATCGGCTGATATTCTTCTTCTAGAGTTTTGAAAAGGATTAAATGGATAATCCGGTGGCAAAGCTGAACACAATTTTTCCTACCCATACTACCCAACGTTCAAATTTAACACATGCTCAAAAAAGGTAACTTGAACCTTAAGACAGATAGTCACGTAGCGAACATGTTCGCGGTGGCCTCATGATGCTGATGCTTGAAGCGATATAAAACTTCGATGTTCGCGATTCTCAAATAAACGAGGCATTCGCTTTATATGTGTTCACCGAATATCGCTTCGAAACTCTGTGGAAATGTTCCAAAAACGCAAAAACCACGAGCCAAGAGCTTACCTCGTGTTCGACGATGTGTGCTTCTAAGGTTAATGTGAACTTTTTCGAACATTGTCAAGAGCGAACTAGATGCGAAGCTCGCTTCGTCCGAGCAGAGATAAGTTTTACCCCTAAATGTTCGCAGCGATTGTATCAAACTCATCGATTGCATGTGGTATGCTTGAGAAGGTGCTTCGTGAAGCTTCGAACAGCAATCAATTCATTTTTCGAAATTTTCCTGCCCTGGTTATCAGTTCATGTTTTTGAATGAGATAGCCGGTTTGTTAGGGCGCATCAATGTATAGGTATTGTTTTAACGGACTTTCTTGCTTTTGGCACAGACTAACAGACATAAACTCAAAAACAAAGCTTCGCCCGCTTTAACAGTCATTGTAAATATATTTGTAGTTGGGACTGTGGCCACATGTGAAATTATGGCGCCACTGACATATGAACAAGCATTTGGGGGATAGACCACTAGTGAAAAATTGTTCCCAAACCTGAGGGGTAACCCACCAGTAAATGAGTGTTTGAGACTGTGAATAAAAGGTGGAGCTAGTGTTCTGGGAAAATTGTCGGATCGATGTTTTTTGAGGGAATCCCCTCACAGTGTTATGTCTGTTAGTCTGTGTTTTTGGTTTTACTGAGGGTAGTGTCGTTTAAACGTTTTATCCGTGAATGTGATAGGGGACCATTTGGAAATTTGATAGAGTAAAGAGAGGGTATCGTAAAATTGGGACTCTGGAGTATGGAGGTTTTTGTGAGGTATGGAAAGAAGTTAAAATCTTTGGGTAGATGTTTTTGCGTTTTGTTTGCATTCGCAAAATCGGTTGCATTTGGAGTTGAGTCTTTTTTCTATTTCGAAGATGCGTCCCAGACCTTTGAATTGTGGGAAATCCTTGAATCACACGCGGAAACAATTCCCTTAACCACTATTTTAGCCTGTCCAACTGGTGTGACAATTACAATTGATCCGCTTTATTTTTTGAATTATTGGCGCTGTTGTTGTAGTAAAAACCCTCTTATTACTGTGGAGCCACTACTGGCAGTTTAAAAAAGGTGTTCGCGTGAAACCTTTCGTGTACGTACCCAGTTTTTTGCGTGTCATAATACCGGCCTTCTCTGTTTCGCTCGTGATACGTTGATAGCCCTTATGTTGACGGTGGTTGTTTGCGCCAGTTTGAAGGCAACATCCCGTAAGAAATTTCACATCTCATTGGACAAACGCATGGCGTGGCCAGGTTGGGGACTATTGGGGTGTTGCAGGCGGTACGATGTTGGCCGCCGTTATAGTAGGTAGAGAGATCAGGATATACTATTACTTGGCATGTTAACCATATTTTGTCATGCGCATAATAATATCAGTATTGTCTTGGGAGGGACCAGAGCATGATTCTCACTTTCATTTCTTACATTTTCTGCTTATTCTAGCTAGCGGTCCTTACACTGCTGGTCAATAAAATAGGTGTGAGATAAAAATACATGAAATTTTGAGCTTTCTCTAAAAATATTTTTATATTCAAATATTTTATAGTTAGGCACAGTCATGATAATGAAAAAGAACACTTTTGTTTGTAAATTAAATGTTATGCTTTATCGTAACTCTTTCTTCTCCATGAAATCCAAAAAAGTACCTGGTCAATGAAATAGGTGTATTGTAATCCATTGCAATAAAATTTTTCAAATCCAATGATTTTTAGACTTCAACATTTTTAACAACTAGTAACCTGTGTAAACTCCCTTATTCAACCAAATTTTATCCATTTGTCTTGGCATTGAGTCATTCAAACGCTGATAAGTTTCCGTTGGTATAGGGTAGCATTCCTTTTAAGCTGCTTCCTATAAACGATCTCTATTTGTGAAATTTCGATCGAATAACTTCTTTTTAAGTACATTCCGTAAATTTTCTACGGGATTGATGACAGGAGATTGTCATGGTCCGAAATTATAGTCACTTTACTATCCCGAAATCATTCCTTTACATACTTCGATGTGTGTTTTTGGACAATATCTTGCAGAAACTGTCATGTAAAGGCACGTTATCTTTGGCATAGGACTGCATGACATCCTTTAGGATGTCCATCCTTTAGCCATGTATTCGAATCTTGCCATTATAGTGGCGTTGCGAAGAATAGGACCTGCGTAATTCCACGAGAAGCAAGCTCCAAACCTCATTGTTCTCGCCTCCGTGCTTTACCATATTTTGCGTGTGTTTAACGTTTCGTTGTTCATCGGAGGAAAACAGGTTTACCTTTGATTCGTCCCTCCGAAGGATATGTCGCCATTTTTTGATTCCTTCTGAACCAGGCCCATTAACGCTGTTGAAAAGCAAATTGCATTTTTCTTCAAAGGCTTTGGCTTCGAAATAGTGGAACCTTCTTAGCAATTCTTTCTCGAAGATTGGAATTTTACGGCCTACAGCGAACTGTTCTCGGACCTGCCACTTTTCCAATTTGTGCTGAATTGGTTTTGGATGACGCGAATGGATCAGATTTCGCTAAAATTGCAATACGATGGTCAACTGCTGTAGATGTTTTCTTGGGTTTTTTGCGTGTTTCCTTTTTTCAAAGGTTTTAAGGCATTTGTAACGAAGTTTTCGGAACGCCGCAGTGTATTCGCGATTTATTTATGCGTCTTATCTTCTTGAACAAAATTTCTTAGCAAAACTCGTTCCACTTGAGTACAGTGAGATGCTCGACCCATTCTATAACAAATCTATGACTTATTCAACATTTAAATACATTTATTAACGCACAGAATTCAAACTTCACCAACTAAAACGTATAATGGAATTATGTAAAATAATACGTTAATATATTTCACACACCTATTATATTGACCACACGAAAAAGCCTGCGGCAGTCTTGTTTTGCATCTTGACAAAGATTGCAAATATAATCAGCGTCAACAACCCACTAGTAACTTGACAGATCCCAAGGCTTCTGTGTGCGGTAGGTGTGATTGAGACTGCTGCAACTTGGTATGCGTAATTGAGAGAAAAACAAAATAATCTATCACACACCTATTTTATTGGCCAGCAGTGTATGTATGGAAAAACAAAAATCCGGATACGCAATTGTATTACTGCAGGGCAGTTACATATCAAATGAATTGAAGTTCTGTAATTGGATTCACAAAGATCACACGAATAATACTCAGCACGCTGAACAGTCGGCATGTGATAATTGAGTTTGCAATGTCCAGCCGTGATCACAATACTGCAATTGAACTTGCAAAAATGCAACAGATTCTTTGACATTTTAAGAATCATATCCGACATAAGTTTTTGTTGGAACACAAGTTTGCACGCCACGCCAGTGATTGACTTGTTCAGATGCAGCCCAAGAGCGAATATTGTGCTTTATCCAATATCGACAGGGACAGAACTGGTTTTGGACAAACGAAATCAGTCACAACGCTCGCTTTAGCCAATTCGTCCACTCATGCTAAGTTCTTCGATTTGAGTTCGGCATGCGGCATATTTTCGATCTCGAATCTGCCGAACTAAGTGCTTTTAGGGAACTGTCAGAGCAAAAAGGATATTTTTTTACCGCAAATTCTGTGTTGAACGCGATTGTACGCCACACGGAATCGCAAAGATTTTTGTTTGGAATATAGTACAATATCTACCAAGTGGGCTATCTTCATCCTAGGACCGTAGATACCAGCACCGGTTCGGCCCTCCAACAAAGAACCGTCAGTGTAACAAACTACGTATTCTTCAAGTTGGCATACAGCCAAACAGCCATAGGTGATTTTATACGTTTTTTATAAAAGAAGGGTATAGAAACCCTCAAACATTAAAGATTTTTTCTGCGATCTGGAGAGTCAAGTCTTTTGTACCAATCGACTTAGCTCAACAAATTTGGACAATATCGGTTATGAAGAAGGAATCTTCCACAGACACCACAGTTTTGTCCATTGCTGCTGTTGTCTGCTTGTTGTCCAGCCTTCGTGGTATATCTGACTTGTTCAGGTCTGCTGCAAAAATCGTCACCTACCGAGACGCGAACCGATCCAGAGGTGCTGACCATAATGATTTACATCTCTTTACAACTACCTTCCAATATTTTCATCCTTCTTTGCGCACCTAGTTCCTATTTATCTGCTAGCTGGAGCTGAGAGTTTCCCGGCTGCGGAATTTCTCCCGATACCAATGCCCGTTTTCGTGAGTCATTTAGCTCACAGCCACTCCAACAGTCAGATCGCCATCGGTAATATTTTTCTATACAACCTTATCCCGATTGTTTCCGACTTCGTGTTGTTCGTTCGTTGTTTTTTATCCTTGGCAGCTGTTGCTAACTCGTTGAGCGACCTTTATCAAGAAGACAAGAAGAGAATATCAAAAGTTATGTACACCCCTAGCCCCCTCCCCCCTATTTACGCACGGACTTGCCTCTGTTTAATAAAGTATCTACACCAATTCTTAACGCATATCGATTTGAAACTTCACACTGATTTTTAGATAAATTTCGTTTTGGACTGTACATCTGTAATCTGTGGTCTCCCCAACAAGCCATCGTCATCGGCGACAATATAAATGGTGACAGCGCTCCACCTTGAGGATATTCGCAGACATTTATTATCCTTATCCCTACCTGTCTTGGCGATGAGCACAGCTATCGGTTGCTAAACATTGCCTATATCCAATTTGAGATGTATGAAGGTTCTTCATAATCCCGTGCTGCTTCCAAAATGGATTCGAAAGACACGATGTCAAAAGCACCTTCAATATCAAGAAAAACTACCAAGCTTTAACGCTTTTATGAAAAAGTTTTTTTCAGTGTTGCATACAACATTGTGTAACAGGTTGCATTGCTCAGAATGGCAGTTGGCGCTCGCCCAAACTAACATCCCGAATGTAGTGGTTGATTAAACGTTCCACTGATTTGAGAAGGAAGGAGGTCAGACAATCGGTCTAAAGCTCTTTGTCTCCTCATAAATAACGCGACTACCTTTGAAAATGAATTTTACAATTATTTCCCTCCACTCTGTTTCAAAACCACAAGTAAGAACTTTTTTCAAAATATGCTTGAAGTGTTCGTATCCTATTTATAGTAGAACTGGAATAAATACATCTTTTCCCGGAGACTTATTCGGAGCAAAACTTTCAATCACAATGCTACGAGCAAATGCCCAAATATCAGAATTACTTGAAAAGAGTTCAGGGGGAGTCATCGTTGATGGCTCCCTACAGTCTGGAAAGTTTGTGTGTCAAAAAGACAGTTGACTACATCTTCGTCAGATGAGTATTCATCAGCAGTTCTCATCGAACTGACATGAAAGTCTTTCGATTTCGAAGATTTCGAAAGTAACTTATTTAATCTACTAGTCTCGTTAAAACTTGAAAGATTTGAGCAGAGGTTTTTTTAACCACTTCGGTGTGAGGATCGAAGGACATTTCTGTATGCTTTGCGAGCCAGCTTAAATGCCTCCGACTCATCCCTGCGTATGCGATTCCAAGCTTTGAACTGTTCAAGTCGAACAAGTTCGGTATTGCACCAAGGTATTCCTCCAGAAGCACGCACAACTCGATGCGGACAATCCTCTTAGTATGCTGCTACTATGAGTGAGTTTGTTTTATCCATGACCTTATCCAAATTACTTGGAGATTCAATTGTCGGAAAATACCCATGAAACCTGATCGCCAAACCCTCTTCGTAGAGATCCCAGCTCGTAGATTTAGGATTACAATAGGTGACGATATCTAGCGAGACGTTTAAATGATCGAAGACAATGTACTTATGATCAGAAACGACGGTTCGAACTCGTGAGGCATTCAGAAATCATGACAAGGCGAGAGTTCATAATGCGGCCCATATGTCGAACAATAGATATATTTTCTGTTTATGTTATCAACAATCATATTGACTCTGACAGCATAAATATCGAAAGTTGTGAACTCTAATGTAAGACATACGTCAATAGCACTATTCGCACGAGGCATTTCACGTGGCTTTGTCATGCCATTTTTGTTGAAAACTACGAATACGTGGTTAAGTAGTTTTCCAACATAGAAGTTTTCTTCATGGAAATACGATTCTTGAACCAAAACTATAGAAGCTTTTTCTTCCTTCACAAGGCGGGATAGATTCGTAGTTGCTGTACGTTTATGCTGAAGATTTGTGCTACTCTAACAATACTTGATCATTGCACTATACATTTCATCATCAGCATTTCTTGTACTGCCAGACTTCCCATGAACATCGACAAGTTTGAACCTGTTTACAAAATTTCGTGCGCGCGTTCAGCCTCAAACATCTTGATATACATGTTCGCCTCAAACATCGAACCCAAGCGAACGATATGCAAACTCTAGTTCAAATATCCGTGCACTTACACTGGGTGCGTACACGAGAACAATTCGCACAAGGCAAAAAGAGTCAACGCTAGTGATAATGAGAGTGAGAGAGGGAAAACTGATGCCACGAACCTATGTGTACGCACACCGTATACGTACATGGAGTTCGGTTGTGCAGGCGAACATGTACACGTATTTCAGAGCGAAATAGCGTGTTTGAGTTCCTACACGAAGTGTGGGTTTAATATGAGCACAGAACCAGAGCGAACATTGTGTACGATGTTCAATTGGGAAGACTGTGTACAGCAATTGAAAGATACCTAACAAGGTGGCTTATATTTGCCTATAGCGAACCCCGAAATGGGTACTAGCGACATGACCATCATTTGAATCCCACGATTTTCGAAGAAACAAACGTCCGCTGTGTCAGAGATTCACTTAACACAGCAAGAGCAAGACCTACGACACTCCGTGCGCGACTAGCATACTTTCGTCCTGCCAGCCATTCAGGTCTCGACACAGAGAAACACCTTGAATTGAGGACTCCTGTAGATCAATTCTTGGTTAAGATACTTCAACCCGCCGGATGATACACGGCCTCTGGGCTGGTTTTGTCCGGAAAAAAGATAATAGATTGCAGTATCAGTTTAAACGACTGGTCGGAGCTGATGTCCCGGTTGGTGAAGAAATTCTCCGGTTTACTGAGAAGGACCTTACAAATTCGAAAGTTATTTGGTTAGCAATCAATGTGGCAATATGCTGATTCTCCTTAGGAAACCTAATTGTGTTAAACCCGAATTTGCGCAAAATTTAGGCGTTCACCATCCGATCCAAGCAAAAAATTCAGTGAATTAAAAACGTCAACGAAACAACAGTCATTCGAGTCCCCATGGAGTTTACAATAAAAGCACCCTGGTTTAGGCGATCGCTATCATATCTAACCAAATTATTCTAAAAATTGTCGTGATTAGTGCTAAAATCAGCCATGTCTGCCATTATAGAGGCATGCGATGCGGTTAATGAATAACTTTCACTCTCGCAATTCTACTAACAGTAGTTTGCTAGTCTGAGCTTGTATGTTTGTCTTTTAGGCCATCATGTTAACTCTAAGGTATTTTGCTCCATCCCTAATTGTCACAATCTGATAGATTGCTTCGTACAGCCGTTCACTACCGATTTTCAGAGGTTCGGCCGGCCTTCTTTGCGTTCACTTTTTCTCAGCTCTCAGATAATATTTTGCGTTTTGTCGAAGACTGCATATCAAGAAGACTGGCAACTCTGTCCAGAATCTGGAGACAGTAACAACAACGCCACTTGCGGGTAAAGGTGGTACTTCCCATAGTGATGCACACACACAAATACACTTTTACATTAAGCTTCCTACCTTCCTCCAGTAGAGGCGCTGGAACCTCTGTCGCTCTTCGTTTGCATGGAGGAAGGAAAGAGATATCAGTCTTCTTAATATGGAGTCTTCGGTTTTGTCGAACGTGAGTGAGACTATAGGTTGTTCAATTGTTTTTATTTTTGTGTAAAATGGCTATCTGAGTGCCAAAAAGGTCTTATACTAAATTTCATTCAACGCCGGAGAGAAACCAATCATCCCCAAAATTTGTTGTCTTGTGGGAACGCAGGAGAAACTCAAAAAGTATTGTGTCGGAAAAGGTATATGGGGAACCACTTTCATGAGCATAATTAAAGATCTACTAAAGGAGAAATCAACATTCATACAAGGGGACTAGCACAAAAGGTTAGAGGTTTTTCTAAAGAGAATTTTCTAGCCTGAAAAAAGAAGCGAATAACCCTAAAGATAAAATAACTATAACCAAAAAAGCATTCAGCGAAACCTTCTGTTTTTAAACTTGGAAAGATATAGATCTGAAATCATAAACGCTCCGCACACTTCAATCACATCCGATTGGGCGGTAACCTTCTGTTTGGTTAGTTAAATCTTCACTTTTTTCCGTCTTGCTAAGAATTGCATTTGACTTTTAATTTGGTTTGAGCAGCTGAAAAATAATAAAGCTTCTTGTGAAAGGAGCAAAAACTTGGATATTACTGAGCATTGTAAGAACTTTTATCTGATCTACCACTAATGAGATTCTCACGGTAAAATTTTATTCGACTACGCTACGAAACCATATAAATGTTTGAATCCATCAAACAAACAAGCGGAGAACCGCTGTTCATGGCTCTGTTAGCATCGCATCTTGAATTTGAATTACTGGGTTTACTCGTCTCATCATAGATTCACATTTTATTATTCTGTTTCCAATTGTTTTTTGTTATATCCATTGCGGAGCCGCCCATTCGTATGTCGATAGCGACCAGATTTTTCGTCTGTTCTGTGTTCTTTCCTTCTTTCTCCTTTTTGCGTGTTTATTTTCTGTATGTTAGTTGCATTAATGTTGGTTTAGTGGGTTACGTTCTGGCTTCTGGAGAAAGGAAAAATAAATAAATGTTTCGTTCCCCCTTATCGCGAGCAAAAGAATAACCTCTTTCTGTCCCCCGTACAAGGTGAACAAAATTCGTGAACAGTGCCAGAAGCAGGAGGCAACCCTCAAGGAACAGGAAGGCGAGCTGGATTCCCGCCGTTCCGAGTTGCAAAAGTTGAAAGACGAAGAGCAGGCACTCGAGCGGGAGTACAATTCCGGCACCAAAGATGTGGATCGTCTAACGTCGCAGCTGCAGGACACGCAGCTCGAGATCAGTCAGGTCAAAGCGATGGTTACTCAGATACAGGAGTACCAACGACAGATGACCGATGCGTTGGCCATGTTCCGCAACGCGATCGATACCAACGATCCGGCATTGGTGTCGGATTACTCGTTGAAAATTGAACCCGAATTTAGAGAGGCTAAGCAGGCACTCGTGGAGAAAGAGGTGGAAAATGCTAACAAACGGGATCCGTTTGGAGATAATAAGGCCAACGGTTTCGGAGCGACGGACGGAGAAACAGGTTTCGGGGATGATTTCAAAACCAACGGATTTACAACACAGTTCGACACGAATAATGGATTCCAGAGTTCAGGATTCGACGATGGTTTTACCAATGCGTTTGATAACAAAAGCAGTGATCCGTTCGCTTCCTCCGCGAGCAGTGCCGATCCGTTTGCTGAAACAAAGGGTTCAGCTCCACAGGTAAGTTTCCAAAGTTTACTAAGACATCAATTAAGAGAAGGCTCATATTCATTCTCTCTATCACAGGTGGCCAGGGATCAATTCGGTTGTGATCCGTTTGCCATATTACACGCACCAACCACCGCTAGTCAGATACTCAGTCCCAGTCCAAACAAATCGGTGGCTCCTCCACGGCCGGAATCACCTAGTCCTGCGCTGCCACCGAAGAAAGCGAAACAACCTCCACCAAGACCGGCCCCGCCACGGCCTCTGCAGGTTAGTTTCTCGTATTCGTGAGCTGCTGGTAATAGCATTTTCGTTATCCATGTATAACGTAAACACATTGCAGGGTCCCACACCGACGAAACCAGCACCATCTACAATGGATGCCTTTGGCGACAGTAGTGGCGGCAGTTTTGCGAACTTCGCTGACTTCGACAATAAGGTGATTGTCAATAATCGTATTATCTACCGTGTTGGCACAAAACCTAAGTGGACCTAATTCGTTTGTAGTGTAGCACGTTTTGAATTTTGTTAACATTCAACAACATATGTTTGCTAATGACCAAAGCCCAAATCTGTCGAGGATTTTATTATCTGAATGTTGCATCTGTAATTTGCACTTTGTTCACTAACATAACCACTCCCCTAATGCAGTACTTTCTACTGCTCGTTCCTTTATATATCTATACTCACTGCATGGTATTATTTAGTGCAATAGTAGACATAACACCGCTCGTAGTCTAATTTTTTTCTATGAACTAATAAAAGAGAAATTAATCGTGTGTGTATTTCATTTAGTTTGGTATGTTTTAAAAAATTCTATTGCAAAAATACTAATCTTTTATATTTCAATTTTATAATTTATAGTGGCTATTTCTTTGTGTTACAAGTTACAAGCAAGCTGCTTATGATTTAGTTCTGTGTGAACGAAGACAATCTTATATTGCTAATTTTATCATGAAAATGATAATCTAATAATTATGAATTATTCTCGTCTTAGGCAGTTATTTGAGGCGTTTTTATGCTAAGCAAATGTAGTAATTGTCACAAACTAATCTGAGAAAATTCGAGTAAATTCCATTATTTCCGACTTTTATCGGATTCTCTTCAAATGGGACTGAAAAACTACAAATTGGTTATGAGTTGCATTATTTATTATATACTATGTTTTTATGTGAATTCATCTAATTTGATACAAAATTAAAGCAGGACGCTACATCAGGTTAAAACACAAAGCCTTTCTTGTATATCGCACCGTCCGTGAAGTAAGGAGCCCTAATTTGACCGCACCCATAAATCGCCTGCCCGATCAGACACTTTTTGGAGGATTTCGACATACTGTCGAACATTCTCTAGAACAGCAAACTTGAACTTAACAACGAAATTGTCCAGGGATGCGATCTAAGGCAGTTTTTATGTGAATTTCTTCGTCCATTCAGGGCTCGCGGGCCCAGGTTGTGCCGATGACATGTTGCCTATTATTTCGATTTACTACCTTCTGCACCTTGCAAACATTTACTATTTTCAGCGATATCGGATCAGGTTTATAGCAAGTCCCTTTCTTGCTGTAGAGCAACCCTTTGAAGATTCCAAGCACTCGAGACTCGGAGATAATAACGATTCCAGGTTACTTAGCGATCCATCGATGGGAAGCTTCTGCGTTTTGCAATTTGTTCACGAATGATATGCTGTTTCGACGACATGATCGAAAGTTCTATTCGAACTGCTATTTGAATTTGACAAATACAAACAATATTGAACGCACCAGTTTTTCACGGACCAGTTTTTATCGAGTGTTTGTTAATTCTCTACGAAGTAAAATTCACGAAGCAACACCCTGCAGGCGCAGTAAGTTCGCGCGGATACCGGCGAATTAAATGTGGCCTCCCACAAATGGTTCTGCGGAGCCATACCCAGTCTAGGCAGAAACGCGGTCTAGAAGCAGACCATAGCCTCAATGAACATCTTCATCCCCCGCGACAAAGGAGCTCATACGTTGACGAGCATTCTTCCGCGGTCAGCACATCCACTCCTGGTAGCATCACGGAATATACATCGTAGTATGCGGAACGAAGAGACAGATGATATCGAGATATCAACACTAACTCCGATCCCGACCATAGCATATCGAACGCCTAAGGACAAGACGGTGCGTGTTCC
Organism: Topomyia yanbarensis; assembly: GCF_030247195.1. Taxonomy (NCBI): domain Eukaryota; kingdom Metazoa; phylum Arthropoda; class Insecta; order Diptera; family Culicidae; genus Topomyia; species Topomyia yanbarensis. The sequence goes on from NC_080671.1 coordinate 93,921,907, forward strand.
ACCAATTGTAGTTAACAACCAAACAACTAGGCAGCTACGAGATTTGAGGCCATATAACAACATATCGCCAATCGAATACCACACGAAAGCGGTGTACACCTACGCTGTGCAGCAAAGGACGCCTTTAACAACTCTGTGAAAGTGCCGAAAAGGTTATATATCGAGTTCCCCACATATACACTCGCATCTGACCAAGCATCTTTCAGCGTTCAGAAGCACTGTTTTCTTCCCAAGAAAACGAATTTGGAACAAAATGACAAGAACGAGACACGTCGATGTATAAAGTGCGCAAACATCAGTGGCCAGCATATTGCGAACTACCGTGGTTACCCTTACCGCAAAAACTACGTGGAGAACTTGGCAAAAATAAGAACCGAGCGCCGACATCCAACACCTCCCCCTCATCCATAACGTTCTTCCATGAGCTGACACAGCAGCTCCCCCGCTTTCCCGTTAGGAAAATCATACGCCCAGGTGCTACAAAATCAAGGAATTACCAATAAGGACCTGTTCTCATTATCGGAATTTCTTTCCCTGACTAGAGAAATGTTAGACCATTTTCCAAACTCGTCGCTGTTGTGCTATCTTATGACAAGCGCCATTTAGCACATTTCGAGAAAAAAGATTTTTAAAGTTTGAGATTGAATATCTTGAAACTTATAAATGGTAAAAACAATTCAAAGAAGACAATTAATGCTTCAATCTATTCTGTATTAAACTCTCAAATATCATGAAGTTCGGTTGACTATGTTGCGAGTTTTCACTATAAATGTAAACAAAAGTCGCACTCACACGTGTCGTAGGTGTGTATTGATGGCAAAATTTGTATGGCGTGTCATAATTGTGCATGGAAAATTTTCCATAGAAAAAAAAGCATCAATTATTAACTTTTATTAATATCTTCGGCTTTATTCGGCCTAGAAACAATCGATGAGATGCATTTTGAAGGAAATTGAGCAAGCAATCTAGCAAAAATAGTAATTTTTAATTACAGTGTTGCCAAACATGAAATATTGCCAATTGAAAAGTAAAACTGCATATTTTTCGCATTACATGTATTTTTATTTTAAAAATTATGCCATTGTGTTCCTCAGACATTTTTTCATATAAAAACATCTAAAACTTCTACATTACTTAAGCAAATCCCAAGACACAGTGATTTAAAGCAAAAAACTGACAATTTCTCATCACTTTTTTCGCTATAACTCAGTAACCAAGCAAAATTTCAAAATTCTGAAAACGCTATTTTGTAGAGAATTTTCAGATTAGTAATGTTGCATATCTAACTCAGTTTACCCCAAAATGGCGTTTGTCATAAGATAGCACAACAACGACGAACTGCCAAACAAAAGAGGAACAACTTCTAGCTCTCTTTGAGCTAACTACCAACTGCAATTGCAACATGCGCTCCGTCCATGGCAATAGACTTAAAACTTTCGATTTTTTGACGTAGGACTACGTCTTTGTTTTCGATATGGGGGTGCACTCTGCAAATTCTACAAAAATGGTATGTAACGAAAAGTGGTCCAATTTTAAATGCATATAATTCAGCCATCTCACGATAAATTTTCAATTTTTTTGCACAAATCGCCCCGAAATACTTCTAAGAATAGATTCCAATAGATAAACCCAAAGATTTTTGATATCATAGCATTAAAAAAATTAAATAATATACAACCTTGTCAAAATATCGCGCATTAACACACAGAAGATAGCGCTTCCCAAGCCCTGTACGACGGATTGATGTACCTAACGCGCAACGCTTCTATGAATGACGTCATCATCGACTATTTAAAGAACGGATTTGGCCAGACACGCTCAGTTCCCTGTTGAACGGCTGGCGAAGCAGATCACTGCGCTGTGTTTTTTACAGCCAGTGTAGCTGAGCTAGAAGTCCGTTACACTGGCTGTGGAGGGACGCTACCCTGTGTCGTCCAACAGGCGACCGCTCCAACTGCTTCCCAAATGCCGCTGTAATGTTGCCAGTAAATTTTTGGTTTAACTAGCACATGTATTTGCTATTTGCGCTTGAAATTAAGTAATGTAGTGGTAGTAATAAGCTTCTCATTTTGGTTTAAACGCAAGGAAAACAGGATTTGATTAATTAGTTTAGCTCATCTAAGCAATTTTATCAATTCTGTAATTTAAAAGGAATTTTACGGAACTTGGTGAATTTGGCCCCACTTGCAACTGGTATAATCAACCTGCACAAAGTATTGCATAACGCAGGGCTGTTTTTTGGAAGAAAATGTGTTATCATTCATCCCTTCGCTATGCAAAATCACGATATTATGACAGATGGGCTAAGCGCGGCCATTCCTTTCAATCGGAAAAGGCCGCGTGGCATTTTGGTGAAATGCGCTAATAGTGTCGTGGTGGTACTAGTTGTCTCTTTCGCTCTACCTATCATCATCAGCGTTGACTCATTTTGCATTGTACGCTTGGGTTCAATGTTTGGTGCGAATGTGTTGGTAGGTAGTGGAACTGGCGGTAAAATGAACACGTTAAGCAAAGTCATTATTTTCTAACTAATAAGTGAATGAGATATTACAATCACCTTATGTTTCTTGTTAGACATGTTTTGTACATATCTGGTAAAAATACTTCGTCATAAACACAATTTTTCAAACATGATTCTTGATTTCTAAACATGTCCAAAAATGAGACATGTTTATAGCGAGTGGGTAAAATGAACATGTGGCGGTGGTAAAATAAACAGCTTCTGGTGACCTGCAAAATGTCCTGTACGTATGCAATGCGCAGCGTTGGAAAGCATTTTCCGATCAATGCTAATATCCCAACAAATCATGAGCTTTGCATACACATAGGGCATTTTGCAGGCAAACAAATTGTCACGGAAGAATTTTTATGACGTAGTATTAACCATTTTACAATCCTGTGGCATCGAAACACATCTACAAACTTGGGGTTATCCATGGGTGTTTGAACTTTTAGGATCTGTTTGAGAGCAACTAGAAAGCTTGTTCTATACATGAGATGTGATTATATTGTCTAAAATTTGATTTTTCTTCACCGGTCCGGTGTTTTTTCCCACACACTAAGTACTAAGAAAATAAATATTTTACATTAAGTAGTATAGTCCTACGTCTACAGTTCGTGCAACCCCATAGGGCTGCACCTTGTAGTTTTTTATCTTGGGACGGCACAAAGTGAACGTAGGAATAGTTACTGATACTTGGTTGCAGCACAGACATGCCTTTTTCCAGCCGAATTTCAATTTTAGCCGGCTTGATCGTGATTCTGACAAAGCAGAAAGAGAGGGAGGTGTCGTGATAGCGGTTCGAAGGGGCATCAAATTCACAGTGCTCAACAACTCAACCAAGGTCATAGAAGCTGCAGGCATCCCTATTAGCACGGCGGATGGAAGCCTACATGTAATCACCGCCTGCGGAGGAGACGACCGATTTGGACACAATTTTGCAAAGATATCTTAACGAGTAACAGAAGAACAGAACCATTTTCCATTGTGACCTGAATGCACGCCATTGCCACTGGAACTGCTCGAAAGCAAACAAGGCCAGAACAGTATACAGTGTATCAGAAAGCAGCTAATCGGAACTTCGTCGTCCATTTTCCGGAATCCTTCACGTGTCATCGAGCGAGTCGGAAGCGGGACCATTTCCCGATATTATTTGATGTCAGTCTTTTAACGTCAATCGTCCAGACAACACCAAAGTTCCGAACTGGCCACTTTTCCAACATGAGTTTAACTCTAAGTTGTACCTTTTAGACCCGGCTGTCAGCAAATTTGACAACGAAACTGCGATTGACGCTGCTATTGTTCCTAGCGAGGACTGTAGTGGACGCAGTCTCTCAAGTACAGCAATGCACCTACCAAATTGCAACGATTCCAGAGAACACCCAAAAATTATTCGCACTGCGAAACAAACGTCAGCGTCAGTGGTACAGGAAAAGAGACCCTATCTACAATGGCATCGTACTGTCACTAAACCGTCCATTTCGCGAAGACTGCGACCTAGCTAACTTCAGCAGATTCAAGGAAACGCTGCGCATCGTAAACGACGACCGTGACACGCTATGGAGAATCTCCAAGGCTCAGCGAAAGTTGACCACATATAGTTCATCCTTGCATGAAGCAGACAAAATTATCTCTTCCCCGCCAGAAAAAAACACCAACCAGATGGCAGACGATACAGAAATCGTCTCAGTGGTAAACAGTTCAATCACACATATCGACTAATGATATCTAACATATGTCCATTCGTGGCTGATCCACCCGAAGGAAGTAGTTCGGATTATTCGTAAGCCCAAATCTAAAAAATCACCTGGTCAAGACAATAGTCGAAACTGCGTCCTTAAAAAATTGCCTCCTCGCTAAAATTTCCGCTTGTATACAACTTAGCTACTTCCCGCCTAGCTGAAAACAACAGTTGCGTAAGATATATATCTTATTTTTAAGTTACTACCTGCGACTTCACAATGCGTATAATAGCTCTAATCTGTTTGATTTAAATATCTTGATACTAACCTAACCTACTTACTAATTACGGTTCCAAAAGTTGATGCAGCCACTCTTAAAAATTTCTTCCGACGTACAGCGTTTCACTGCGGGTGATAATGAGTTGCAATTAACCATACCTCGAGCGAACACTTGGTTCTCCAGGCGGCTACCTTGATTGCCATCCCGAAACTAAACAAAGACCCCACTAACGCAAGCAACTGCAGACCAATAAGTATATTGTCGTTATTCAGCAAAGTTCTTGAACGGATAATACTGAAACGCATCGAACAGCACCTGGAAACTATTCTAATTATGCCTGATGTGAAATTTGGCTTCATACGATGGCATTCTACCAACCATCAGCTCACTCGGCTTGGCAAGGAGATTCAAGTTATATTGAATATATTTACCGCCGACCTGGTGATGCTCGACAGTATCCAGTACTTTTTCTTCGCCGATGACACTGGGATCACCGCTTCGGATTCCGACCCAGCTATAGTAGTCGCCAAGCTGCTTTGAATGATTATTGCATTTTGGCCAGAGTTTCCATATCGGGCAGATTACAGCAATCTTGCTTGCACTGTTTCAATTCTATTAGTCCAAATGCTCGTACAAGGACACCAAATAGCTGCTGAAGCTTCCAGGATAGACCTAACAAATGAAAAATACAGTGCCCGCAAACAATATGGATCAGTAAACTCGTTATCGCTTATTATTACGAAGCCAAGATTTCGATTTTCCTGTGAGAGTAATAGTTTATGAATGTCAGTTGCGATTCCAGGAGTACACCAAGGTCTCTAATAACTGAGTCTCTAGCGATTGCCCGGCGATATTGTAGCTCCAGAGAATTGGTGTTTTCCTGCGTGTGAAAGATATTATACAGCATTTGAACACGCTGACAGCCAACAAGTTGCGATTACACCATTTACAGAGAGCATATAGATATTGTTGTAGTTCGATCTATTAACCGCACAATGAGGAATAGTTTGAGATCATCAGCGTTCGCACCCTAGCAATTATAGCGAACGTCGTTGAAGAATAAAGAAAAAGCAACGATCCCAGATTGCTCCCTTGAGGTACACCCGACAAGTTGTTGAAGCTATATGATTCGTTACTTCCTAATTTCACAGACAGAGAACGATCTACGAAAGAAGATTCAAGCTACGTTGTAAAATTTGATAGGGCGCCAAGTCGGGAAGAGGGTGATCTACACAAGCGAAAGCCACTTTAAGATCAGTGTATACAGTGTCTACCTGTGATCCATTTTCGATATTTTATTGCAGTTCGAAGTATATTGGGCTAGATTGATGGTTGTTCATCTGCCTGCAAAAAAGCCATGTTGGTCCTTCAATATGTATGCTTAGGTCTCACAAAAGAGCATATTTCCCACGTATGTGGCACCCATATCCCATTTGTACTGAACTGACATAAGTCGTCAACATCTCAGCGGGCACACAAATTATGAACCCCCCCCCCCCCCCCTAACAGTTCAAATTGTTCTGCTTGTTTTGCTCGAAGCTCGATTTTTACTGGTCAGACTCAATTTTTAGACATTGTTAAAGAGCGAAAATATTGGATAGCTAATTGAAGAAATGTGTGGTTTTGGGCATGTCGGTGAATAACCAAAACTTTATACCACGGTGCACCAACAAATTAAACGAACTCGACTATCACAAAATTGTGTCGAATGAAATTGATTCTGTTAATTGTGGATCGACCCTAACGCGACGTTTCAGATGTTGGCATAAAAATCATGGCGGCGTAGCAGATACCTGATATATCCTACTAGGAACTCAAACAACTTTGATCTCGCGCAGAACGAGGTTATGCCACGATTGTTGGAAACATTACTGATTTTTTCAACACACGGGAAACACTGATTGCAACAGTGATTGGTAGAAAATTAGCCATAGAGGTGTACACAATGCACTTGTATATCTCTTCGGTATAAAAGAAGGAATCCCATCTGACCCCATCAATGCAAAGGACTTATGGCAGCTAGTATGCCTACGTCAATAAATTAAACGTTTCCAAAATTTATTACATCACGAGGGACATCTCGAAGGCCACAAACCACCTAAGTTGAGTTAGCCGATTCATTTTTGAACACACTCGAGAAGTGTTTCACGATCCAGTTACAGATGCCGCTGGGAGTGTTAGACGTTCCATTTGCGAGAAACATACTGTAAGGAAGACTTTGGTTTCGTTTCAGGTTGAATCAGGTTCGTACTACATGTCTTGAATAGAGAAAGCGATTCTAGGTTTTGTAGCTGTTACTGGCTAGAGTGAGCTCCCCTTTTGTAAAGGGGTTTCGTCGCCTCGTGTAATGTCGAAGCACAGCTGCTCGCAATCTTTTCAGGTTACGTAGCTGCCGGTTGGACCTTACTGGATTCGGTCGTGGACGGGGTGCAGGCGCATGTATTTTGAAAAGCTGTTTCAGCATCTGCGAAAGTTTTTCTAAGGCTACATCCACATCTTTCGCGAAGTTCAAGGATGTCTTCCTGTTGATTGCTGGAAGTGAGTTATGAAGTCTAAAGAAGATAGTCATGGAAAAATTGAACTCCCTAACATCCTCCATCTCGTAATGAATGAAATACAAATCAATTTTGTTACAACGTAACGAAAAAATATTCCGCTATTTGCTGAAATTTTAATTTCACTAAAATGATTTATATAAGTTTGTACACTATTCCCCCGAAAATTATACCCTAGAAGGCCCCCTCAGAATATACTATTCCCCAGAAAGTCATTTCCCAGATTGTACCATTCCCCAGAATGCGCCATTTCCCATAAAGTCATTCCCCAGAAAAGTTTTATTTTTTTCATTGATTTCATCTTTTTAACGTACTACAGTCGTGGTTCGCTGGTTGGTCACTTTTTAACTGGACCGCTTTTTAGTAGGACTTCGCTGGTTGGACCATTGTCCAACTAAAAAGCATCTTAATGTCAAAATCCCATGTCAAGATCACCTTAACAATCAAAATGAAAATAATTAGAGATGTGAACAGAAGCATTTACACTACTGCTAATTCATGTTGTGTTGAATATTGCGATGAAGCTTTGGTTCTACGACTTTCCCCAAAAGCCATTGCACACAAAATAAAATGCCGAAGTGTTTGCCCCAGAAAGAACTATTCTCCAGGAAACCATTCCCTCGAAAGCGACAATTCCTAGAAAACAATTAGGTTCTTTACTGACACAGTTAACTTTTCTTGACAGTTCGCTTGTACTGTTTACATGGACTTAGAAAAATTTGTAGATGACTAGATTCGCTCGAAGCAAATCGAATTTTTCTAAGTCCATGTAAACAGTACAAGCGAACTGTTCAAAATGAACACTCAGTTCATTTGTGACGTCAGCGTAAAGTATTCAATATTCCAAAATGTACTCTTTCTCGGAAATACCTTACTCAGAATGAACCAATGCTCAGAAGTTCATTCTATAGATAACCATTTCCTAGACATTTTTGGTAAGATGGGGAAAGCATCCACATTGATTTGAATTGGCAAAATCAAAAATCTTATTCAGAATGTTGGCCATTTTGCACTGCTAGCAGCATTAGACAATAGCTTTATTTTACACATTTCTTTTAATAATATAAACAAACATGCAGAACAAATTGCAGAATCCGATACAGGTGTGTTTTGAGAGCCATTTCGTAACAACCATAGGAAGCGGTAGCGCCCCTTCCTAGGATTCAAAAGAATGAAACAGTGTTATGCAAGCAAGGTTATATGGTGAAACCCAAACTTAGTGCATTATCGAAGTAATTGAAGTGACGTGGTGTTAAGCTGCTGAGGATGACATGCCGAAAACGGTGGCTCCTCGCAAGTAAGCCAGTTATCCATTCGCTTACCCGATTTACTCAAACATAGGAACTGATTCCTTCTTTCAAACATGAGCGGTTCATGGAATCTTCATGCCAAATGAGTCTTGCACGCAAACTTGTAATCTTTACGTCTGCCTGGTTTACACTTGAAGAATTGTCCCAACTTTTGAGAAAGACTATCCAGTTCGGCATAAAGTCTTTTGGCACAACATCGTCTGACACAAGACATTATATGATAATTGGCCATTTGACCTAACAGTCGTGTAGCACTTTCTGGGAATGGAGCATTCTGGATAATGGCTTTCTAGGGAATGGTACATTCTAGGCCATGTCTTTCTGGGGAACGATACATTCTGGGGGATGGAATTCTAGGGATTGGCTATCTGGGAACGGTATAAAACCGTTAACCTACATCAATTTCACCAAAGCACTGCTGTCAGTGCTTATCTGAAACTATTTGCTTGGTGGGTGGGCTGAGAGTTTGATCTAAACGGTCGGATCAATATCAAACGAGATCTCCCGCAGTTATCGTTGACTGTTCTTGCAGTGGTCCTTAATTGATGGCTACAGAGGTAAGGTTTTTTACTTTTTTGGTTTGAATAACTGGATTCTTTGCGCCCCTCAATGAACCCCAGAGAACATTTCAGTGTTTTTTCCAGGCGATACCGTTATAATGTCTCCTCCACAGCGAGAGTGGCTAGTGGTTTTGGATTCTTTGCGGTGAGTGTGAAGGTGAAATTCTGCACCTAACGAGACCGACAAAACTGTTCATAAACGCGCATTATGCTATGCCAAAAAATTCTACAATGAATGTGAGCTGATCAATCATTTTGATTCCAGTTTTTGTTTAGTTTCAGCGTATACTCATGTTTTTATTGACGCCTATTCTGCCCATAATTGCAAGTCAGTCCAATGTTCTATTGGATTCCCTATCTACATGGGTCTGTCTTACGATTATACCAGGTCATAACCTCTGATCAAAGCTTCGCCTCGCCTCTAACTCACTTTGTTCAATAGTAACTATTGGTGTCCTCTACCCGTTAAAATCTGAAATTATTTATGACCTAAAAGTATTGCTTGTTATGTACTAAACTTCTTCCGAAGGTAAAATAAATGGTTTTTTTTCGCAGGACACTTTAATATGGAAGTAAGTTTTCGTATAAATAAGCCCCGTGCGAAATTAGCTTGATTAAAATGGTTAGAAAGAATAATTTTCTTTTTATTCGTTCAATTATTTTTTTTTTTGCTTGCTATTTTCTACAGTTCCCGTATCGATGTTGTTATGAGTTTTTTGCCCCCAGTAGTACGTATGCTCTAGGTAAAGCATCGTACTATTTCATCTTGTTGTCCGTTCAATTGTGCCAACTATGCCAGTATTCCGCAGTGAACCTGCCTCGATAATACTTAAATCGACTTCTCTGTGTTTCTTTTTCTCTCTCTCCCTCTGCTAACTTTCCTCCACAGTGAATATCATCTAACAATTAAACTTAACAATATTTTACTAACCATTACCCCCAAGCTAGAAGCAAAAACAATAGCCGTGTTGCAAGTCATTTAGATTCCCGCAAGCTAAGAAACAACAAAATATATCTCAGAAACAAATATCACCCGGTAAATCAAACCTGTACAATGTGCGAAGACGAAGAAGAAAAAAAACATCTAGATAGGTCAGGGTGAGCTCCGTCGTGGATAATTGAATGTGTTATTCTAATATTAAGATTGAGAGTAGGTGGAGTTTTTCGGAACCTTCCCAGTCATCAAGAAAATGTTGTTTAGGGTACCAAAAGAAATCACAATAATAGCGCGTGAACCGTTGCAATCTGTAGCTATTTGATCAATAGGATCAAATCAACATCCCAAACTAGTTGAAACTTTTCAGAAATTCACCACACACCGATGATTTCGACAGGCTGTCGTAGGTTCGCAACCGATCAGGTTGTGTAAATCAGCAATGATTGTGGAAGGAACTGGATCGAGAATAGTAAGGAAAATTAGTACTGAAAGAATACAACTTGAAAACAAACAAAAAAGATATTAGCTATAAATATATTTACTCTATCGATTTAGTTATTGTTGCGGAACTTTATAAAAGTACATACACAAATATTTATTCAATTGCAAGGATTGTACGGAATGAACTGAAAATTCAATCGCTCTCGACTAGGGCCGATTTAACGTATAAGTAAGAAACCCTTAGTTGATTAGCGGAAACGTGCCGAAAATAATCAAAGAAGATACATAGCAGTTAGTTTATCAGTTTATATCTGCTTGAACATTACTTGCTAAGAGATGATTTATTGACAGACTTTTATCAGGTCTAGCAGGCTTATCTTTCGTTAAGAAACGAACAATATGTAGAATTTTAAACTTCACATTCGTCTCTGTCCGAAATAGGGAGTCTTTCTTGAATAACACGGTTTCTCATTTTTTTTGTTTTCAGTAAATATCATACTTGTTGTGAAAAAGAAATGAATACCTAAATTAACATTCAACGAATAATCGATGTGAACGCATATATTTAGTGAAACATATTCTGTATTTTACTAATCCCGTTGAGATTATTTTATTCAATTAATTAATTGTGTCTATGAAATCATGCATCAACTATGAAATTATTTAAAGCAATGAAATGAATGTCAGCATATACTAGAAACGAAAAAATACGGTTCACAGTTTTTGACTGAATAGAACATTACTTGAACATTTGCTTCATTTGGCATTTGGTATAATAGAGCTCCATTGTTCCATTCTAATTCCCAAATATAAACTTAAATGTTCTTTTTCAACATATTGTGGTACCTTTCTCAACCATTTCGTTTCTAAAATGTAAAATATATGCGCAGACTAGATGAGTAGGTACAACACACTTCTTCCATTTACGGCAGTCGTAATTTGTTCGGATATCTGTTGTTTCTACCAGCAGTATTTGTAACAAATATCAACCAATACTATACATATGGATATAGAGAATTACGAAAACGTGTGAACGCGAGGAAAATTTATCGTTGTTTCTTTCAATCTTAGCTAATTGCAATAGGTATTTAATCACGTATTTATCAACATCCACACACACAATCATCAAGGACACCATTGTGAGGTAACATTTAAACACAACGCGAACCTTGCCATCAATGCTTGGCGATCAACGTCACTAATCGGAAGCTAACGTTATAAGGTTCAGAGTACCATAACAGAAGGCACAGCAATGCTAGAAAATCACAGCAAAAAATAACTGGACTTATGATTAGAGATTAGAATAATTCACATTCCTTTGGGTGAGCTTTGTAGAGCGATAGAACATACAAAATTGCAGCCACAGAAGATTTTCTTCAATACAAAGGCAAGCATGCACACAGGAAAGCAACCGGGCAACTAGTTCATCAGATATGGTATGATTTGAGACAGCATCCCCTCACTCACGCATCTACACCAATCGGAATGGGCTAACGACATTATAGTGTTCTTAAAGCAACTAATTATTAACTCACGCAAACCAGAATAAATACAATACTACGCGAGCGAGCGGAATGGACCCATCGTGGAGCAACAGCTGCAAAAATAATGTTCTGTAATTACACAAATTAACCTGAATACTAAAACAAAAAATGAGCAATGAATAACTAATCTGCTGTGTGTTTTGTGTGTTTTTTATTGTTTTCTGTTGCGCTTCTATAAATTTTCTGTTAGGCTATATCACTAACCAAACCACGTATCACAAAATTATTACTTATCAGTAGAGCGTTGGTATTGCTGATTGGAACACTAACTCGTAATGCTTTATTGTGAACAGCCCACTCTTATCAGCTGAGCACTTTAATCTGCACTTTATCTCTACGGTTTACCCTAAATAGTAAAAATGAGATCAATAGTTATCAAATGGATATACAGTAGACCTCTCCACATTTTGAAAAAGTTTTGAAATATACATGGGTCAGCTCGAATTTTTGTTCTAGGTGTGAATTTAAGAACTTTCACCAAAAACGGCTTAATTTGGACATGATTTAGAGGTGTCTCCAATTAAAAATCGTGTTTTTGTTACGTTTCCATAGGAAGATCACTTACACTCTGATTTAATAGACCCTACATGCCCACATATCGTCAAAGGTTCTTCCTTAGACATATCTTAACATGTTTTAACAGGTGAACATAGCTCTAAACGCAATAGAAAATTTGTTAACTGGATTTTTATTTAGAAAATTATATCAAAACCAAGGAAAATTAATAGTATTTTTTCTTGGTTTTGATATTCTTTTCTATATGAAAATCCAGTTGACAAATTTTCTATTGCGATTAGAGCTATGTTCACCTGTTAAAACATGTTAAGATATGTCTAAGGAACAACTTTTGATGATATGTGGGCATGTAGGGCCTATTAAATCAGAGTGTAAGTGATATTCCTATGGAAACGTACCAAAACACGATTTTTGCTTGGAGACACCTCTAAATCATGTCCAAATTAAGTCATTTTTGGCGAAAGTTCTTAAATTCACACCTAGAACAAAAATTCGAGCTGACCCATGTATAATTCAAAACTTTTTCAAAATGTGGAGAGGTCTATTATACAGTAGTGCATGACATAGAAGCTAACTTTGTAGCATTCAGGGGAAGCTAGACTCATTCGGTCAAATCAACCAGCATCGTTCGCAGTACTCCATGACCTTTTTTCCGTAATGCCAAGATGCCACCAAAACAGAACGAAACTGCTGCGTTGCTTAAAGAAAGGCAACAGACGTTTTTCCACGCACTTCTGCACATAAATTTCCTAATTGATGGTCCCGGCTGCTATGTAAATGTCGCTCATAGAGTCGCAAGAACAAATGACCAGACGAGATTCTCCTTTGCAAACTTCGACAGCGTAATGTGTTTGAAAATCTCTGCCACCTTTCCTCTTCCAGTCCAGTGTCTTGGCGTAGGCTTCGTCATCCTGTACCACGCAATGATCATTCGTTGGCATTTTCATGTCGTCGCTGTTGTGCTATCTTATGACAAACGCCATTTTGGGGTGAACTGAGTTAGATATGCCATATTATTTGTCTAAAAAATCTCTACAAAGTGGCATTTTCAGAATTTTGAAAAATTTTGAATTTTGTTTTCCTGTGTAAAAATATGATATATGAGAAACACATAAGGCACAATGGCATAAGCATTTCCAAAAAAAGATGGATAGGTAATGTCAGAGACACAACCGAAGTGAAGTAGAATACACTTAGGTTGGTAATTCGAATGCTGTAATCTTTACTATCTTCTGCATGGTTGCATTAAATTCAGCTATCAGGTATTACTGTTATTTATATATATGCATTACCTACACGTACATCACTTGCGATGCGTTTATGCAAATGAAATTTCGGCCCTACCTCGAAACTTGCAAACGTCAGCCCGAGACACATGTGTGGCAAAATTCAACTGCTAGGTTTGCTCCCAAGTTTCCAGTAGGAAATTATTTTTCAAGTGGATAGTACTACTTTTATTAACCACATTATTAAATATTTCATTACACATATGTATAGTGGGATCAAAAGGCATTCGTCTAGCTGCTTTATTTTAGAAATAGGCCACTTTAAAGCATGACCAAATCGGATAACAAATACTATTTGGACTCACTGGAAGTTAAACTCACTCCACAGTTCAAAGCCAGTAGAAGGGCACTTGCGCGTGGAATGTCAGCATTAGTGAGTTCAGGCGAATGTCCTATAAAAATATATATATTCAAACCTTAACTAACCAGGTTTCTTCACAATAACCCTGCAATTGTCACGCATGATAATAACCGACAACAAATGTAGTACCAGGACATTACTTTTAACGGAGCATTTCACTTGTAGTGCAGTGAAATTCTCAAACAAAATAAGTAAAATGAAAATCCCGTTATGCACATGTTATACAATTAATCTAGTTCTGCGGATCGTTATAAAACTGTGTTTATAGCAACATATACGATGATACGTAAAACGTTTTCCCAGTTTTCCCCGTGTATCAAACCATCAGCAGAAACTTCTATGAGTACTCAACAAACCAACATAATCTTCTTCAAAACGCCAATCGCAGCCACACTACCGCTTGCTAGAAGAAAACTAATAAACGAGCACACTCCTCCGCAGCTGGAGCGCGCGCCGTTGTGAATTTATTTGAGAACGCCACACATAATTGAAAAAGCAAGAGAGCGCGGTCTCTTGCATCCAACCACCCCATCGCCTTGAAATTCGTTTATTTAGCTCCGAAAGAAAGAGCGTTCTGTTTTTTCTGTGGTATGTGTTCATTGTATGCATAAATCTGGCGCTCCTGTACATCATTGAAATGATGCCTGGCGACAGTCATGGAATATATTGCTTCGAGCTGACGGAACGTAGCAACTACCTACTACGAAGTCAGCAAGCAAACTGACGATTTTTTTTTCTTATGTGCTGCTTTTATACGTGTGTCACGGTTCATTGGATGGCAAAGAGGCAGTCCTAGCAACGCTCGCTGCTTGGTTGAATTGTACGGACTAATCAACGCTGATAATTACCACATTCTCAAAATACAATATTGTTGTTATTTATAGTAATCGTACATTTTACGGAATCAAATACAATATATGTGCACATATTTCCGATCAGATAGTGCAACAATATAGCGATTAGGATCAGTACAACAGAAGTTATTCGCATTTGAAGACTGGGAAAATATCTCAGCAGAAACTTTGAAACGGGGCCGATATATTGAAACGTTAGCAGCATTCTACTTCAAAAATACTTAAATTGTGAGAAAAATGTAGTTGAAGTTTTAAATTGGAAATATAGCATGTTTAGCAAAACTGCAATCAAAAATTACTATTTTATTTTAGATTCCTTGACTAATTTCCTTCAAAACGCATTAAATTAAGCCATAGATATGAATAAAAGTTGATAATTGCTGCTTTATTTCTAAGAAAATTTTCCGTGTACTATTAAGACACGTCATATATATTTTGTCATCAATACACACTTATGACACGCGTGAGTGTGACTTTTGTTTACATTTTTGGCAAAATCTCTCAATATAGTCAACCGATCTTCGTACTAAATGGGAGATTAATACAGAATAGATAGAAGCATCAATTTTCTTCTTTGAATTGTTTGCACCATTTATAAGTTTCAAGATATTCAATCTCAAACTTTAAAAATCGTTATTCTAGAAATGTGTAAAACGGCTCTTGTCATAAGATAGCACAGCAGTGACGATGTATAGCTTCCGCCGCGATAGTTCTATGGCTGAATTACTTTGCTTATCGTTACGATTTGGAGTAATTCAGTTTATTACGTTGATGAAAGTTGACAGATTCAATAATTTCGCCAACTTGGCGTGCGAATAGTTTGGATTTTCACTATGCGCCCGCTACATTTTGCTCCGTTGCTCCTCTTGCTTCTATGTAATTTTAAGGTTGGGCAGAGAAAGGGTAAAATTCGCAAACGAAAAAAGCTGTTTTTTTTCCACACCGTATGTCAGATCTTCATAAAAATCAATCAGCAGTACTGTAACAACATTCTACATACGCTGATTGATTTTTATGAAGATCTGACATACGGTGTGGAAAAAAACTACTTTTTTCGTTTGCAAATTTTGCGCATTCTCTGTCCAACCTTAACAACTGGAAAGCAAATGTCAAAGTCAAACAGAAGACATGATCCTACACACATACATCTTTAAAATGAGGCATGCGCAGGTTTTTTTAATGCACGATGAAAAAAATACTTTAGCTTCTATTTTAGACAAAGTTTGTGGAAATCGAGTCAGCCATCCCGGAGGAAGAGATGTGCATTTAATTCATGGACTTTGTCACATCCTCGAAGTTTCCGGTTCCTTCGTAGATGGTCCAAGTCCTCAAAGAGGGTTTAATTGAGCGTTAGTGGGCCAGATCGCAAATCCTAGAAATTTAAAAAATATTTTATGCATGTTTGCTTCATTTAGAATGCAAGGTGATTCCGGTTTATAAGGGAATTTGTTGTATTACCGCACTCTTTAACCTGTAAGTCCAGAGCTAGAGTTCCCATCAAAATAAAAATGAGCCTATAGCGACCTTACACCATTAATTTGAATATAATATCGTTGAAATCGGTCCAGCCATCGGTGACAAAAATGATTGATATTTATTCGACACATACACATACAGACGTTTTCCGAACTCAACAAACTGAATCGAATGGTATAAGAGACTCGGCCCTCTTACCTTTATTGCCCAAACATGTTATGAGGGAGACGAGACTTGGTTTTCTGAGAGTGCTAAAGGGTAAACCACTATTTGATGGGGATTTAAATGGTCACCTGAGTATAATAAAGGAACTCAAACTAAACCCTGTTTTGACTACAGTTCAGGATAAAATGGAGGCTAAACCGAACTTTGATATCTCATATGAGGTCCACATTAGAGTGACAGGAAAAAAATGACCTCTATCGGCCCATGCCTGAGTCGATTCCTGGTTCCACCAGGAGTACTTGTACCAAATTTGAAGCAAATCGGACAAGTCTAGCTACCGGACCAACATGCCTGAAGTTTGTATGGGATTTTTCGACAATTTACATGGAGAAAACCCACTAACTCGCATTTTCGCCGCTAGGTGGCACTATATGCATCGTATTACTGTAAGTGAAAATAAGAAAGACAATTTAATTGCCTACAAATTTGTTGAAGACTGCTAGTCAATCCGGCTTTGGTAAAAGAAGTTATTAAACTTTTAACGAAGTGATGTCTGAGTCAGTTTTGCATGCAGTGCATGATTGTGGATCAGTACTTGATTCGAACGAACAATACATTTTTGTGAAATAATGGTTAGGTTTAGGTCAATAGTATGTTCGGAAGATTTATAGTAAGTAATACGAGTCATGTTTTGGTTAGAAAATTTTAGTTCCACATTTTACCGCATAGAGGGCGCCAACACTAACTTTTTAACAGAAAGAGATAGAGATTAGGTGTTTTCCACAAAGTTGTATAGCAAGCATTTTTAAATAATTCTTCCGAACATCTCGATATTCTATCTCACTCCTATGAAAAGTTAGTGTTGGCGCCCTCTATGCGGTTACAGGTGGAACTAAAATTTTCTAACCAAAACATAACTCGTATTATGTACTACAATTCTTGTGAATATACTATTAGGGCATTGCAAAAAAAAATTTTTTTTGAATTCTCAAAGGCCCCCCCTCTCATATTGTGACAAATGTCAAAGTAAGCTCAGATGCCAAATTTCACATCATTTGGACAATTTTAGACCCCCGCCCACTTCGCTTGAAATTTTTTGAAATTGGTACTATGGGAAAATATGGAGGAAAAATACATTAAATGCTATAACTTTTGAAGTAACAATCAGAAGATTGAAATTTATACCTCTTTTGGAAGGAAATAATCTTAGTATTTGAATGGAGATATATTTGTTTCTAGAAAAATACGGGAAAGTGGGGTACTGGGTCATTTTGGCCCCAAAATCCTCTATTTTTAATGATTTTTCTGCTCCGTGATGAAAATCATACATATTTTGTAGTTTTTCTAATGTAAAAAAATCTCAAAAATCGAACGGAACCCTTTTGACCTTAGTCCGAATACGAGAAGTTGGGGTTAAATGGCCTTTAGACATTCATATTAAACTTCATCATTTTCTCGTCAATATATCTCTATTATTCTTCACTCGATTTTCATAAACTATACCTTGTTGAACGTGGAAAATCCTTAGGATTATAACAAAAATAGATTCGTTACCGGTAAAATTCGGGAACATCAAATTATCTGACATATAGTGTTGATTTCACATTTTTATCATAAAATCGCACATATTAACTCCATTTAACAACAAAATTCTTATTTAATTGACTACTTTTAGTGTAAAATATGCTTAGGGATCACATGAGAAAAGTTTCATTCCTGGAAAAATAGGGGAAGTTGAGGTATTAGGATAAATAATGAAAAAAATGAGATTTGTAGAGTAAATATCAAAAAGTTTGATGTTTTTGAATTTTACCTTTAACGTTTTTATTTTTGTTCTATTCCTCAGAATTTTACACGTTCAATAAGTTACATTTTGTGAAAATTGATTGAAGAATAATAGAGATATATGCATGAGAAAATGATAAAATTTAATATGACTGACAAAAAGCCCTATAACCCCAACTTCTCGTATTCGAACTAAGGTCAAAAGCATTCCGTTCGATTTCTGAGATTTTTTCACATTAGAAAAATTACAAAATATGTATGATTTGCATCACGGAGCAGAAAAATCATTAAAAATAGGGGATTTTGGGGCCAAAATGACCCAGTACCCCACTTTCCCGTATTTTTCAAGAAACAAATATATCTTCATTCAAATACTTAGATTATTTCCTTTCAAAAGAGGTATAAATTGTAATTTTCTGATTGCTACTTCAAAAGTTAGAGCATTTAATGTATTTTTCCTCCATATTTTCCCATAGTACCAATTTCAAAAAATTTCAAGCGAAGTGGGCGGGGGTCTAAAATTGTCCAAATGATGTGAAATTTGGCATCTGAGCTTACTTTGACATTTGTCACAATATGAGAGGGGGGGCCTTTGAGAATTCAAAAAAAAGTTTTTTTTGCAATGCCCTAATATACTATTCAGCTAAATGTAACCATTATCTCACAAAAATGTGTAGTTGGTGGTAATCGTGTACCGATCCACAACTATGCGCTGCTAGGCCCCATGCAAAACTGACTCAGACATCACTTCGTTAAAAGTTTAATAACTTCTTGTACCAAAGCCGGATTGACTAACAGTCTTCGACAAAGTTGTAGGCAATTAAATTATTTATCTTATTTTCACTTACAGTGATAATACGATGCATATAGTGGCACCTAGCGGCGAAAATGCGAGTTAGTGGATTTTCTCCATGTAAATTGTTAAAAAATCCCATACAAACTTCAGGCACGTTGGTCCGGTAGCTAGACTTGTCCAATTTGCTTCTCAATACTCCAATACTCAGGGGTGGGCCGATTTAGTTTTCAAAAATTCGTTATTTTTCTGGGCACTCTAGTCCACATAATGGATCGTCAGATATAGGATGTAGGGGGTCCCTTACTACCTCAAGGCACAATATCATTCTATACGGATGGTTCTAAAATGGGTGAGCTGACTGGCTCGGGAGTCCACGGACCAAGAATTAAAGAGGCGATATCAATGGGAAAGTGGCCTACAATTTTCCAGGTAGAGGTATATGCAATATACACCTGCTCGGAGGTCTGTCGGAAACGAAACTACAGATATACAAAAATCGCAATCTTCTCGGACAGCCAAGTAGCACTGTTGGCATTGAGGTCGTCGAAATGTGAGTCCAAACTAGTTCACATCACATCTTTACAACAACTGGCAACTCGGAATAAAGTAATGATATTCTAGGTACCTGGCCACCAAGGAATCGATGGTAACGAAGTGGCCAACGAATTAGCCAGGCGTAGTTCATCAAATAGGTTTGTTGGATCATAACCATTTCTACGTACATCTATTTCTGCTATCAAACTAGAACTTTCGGCTTGGGCAAGAGACCAACTACTAAACGACTGGCGTACATTGGATTCGGGTAATTTGTAACATGTTAAGCAAACAGGGGCAGCTATAAAAGATAACCTGAATAGTGGTCGCGTGGCAAAGTTTCCCCTAACAAAACAAAAAAAAGACTCGGCCCTCCGGTTAAAAAGTCGAAAAACTTGCAGCATCATGGCAGATTAGCGACAGCGATTACAGCCTCGTACGGCCGAGACATCAGCGGACCCGCAGAGAATTCTTTTGAAAGAGATCAGGCTGATAATGTTTTTTTTGGATCGGCCCTTGCCCCTATTGCCCCAGTGCCAACTTTCGAATGTTCTCTGTTGAGAAATACTGAAAAATTCATTGAAGCAAATTGGTCTTTCGAAGACGTGCTTTTGCTAGAGGCCGTATATACTACTGCGCACTCCACAAGTATAACGGGAGGAGGATATTTGTAGTATAGAAGTTGGATTCTACTTCTTCTTTACCGACCGCAGAGAGGTGATTCCACTACAGTCGTGATTCGCTGGTTGGGTCACAGCCTTGTCCAACTAACGAATTTGATTCGCTAGTTGGACCGACTGACAAATGTCAAAAACTCTCCAAAGGAGATGTTGGCAGTGTAAATGCATCAGTTCACATCTCTAAATATTGTCAGATTGATTGTCAAAGTAAATTTGACACGAGATTTTGACGTACAGATGCTTTTTAAGTGGACAATGGTCCAACTAGTGGAGGTCCAACTAAAAAGCGGTCCAGTTAAAAAATGTCCAACCAGCGAATCACGACTGTACCTGGACTAGATATCGATCCATCAACTCATGGACCGGAAACCAATGGCTTTACTTCCCTTCCGAAAGAAGACGTGACCACAGATTTTTTCACCTCAGAAAAATCTCAACGACCTCGGCTGGAATTGAACCTAGGCCAACTGGAATGAGTGGCGTTCACGCTTTTACCACTCAACCACCGGCACCGTCGTCAACAGAACTGATTCATTCTTCTATGCAAAAAAATCCTCTTCGAACTTAATTTGTCCGGCGTGTGTTCCCGGTAGCCGTATTTTTTGGAATGCAGTCGTAACGTATGTTTCATAATCCATCGCGCAGCAACTGATGTGGTCCAAATTTTCGTGTATAGCTTCTTAGCGCTGATTTTGGCAATAATTTCATGGCGGTTTTCGGTTGACGTTCATGGCGGTTTTGAACCTTGTATGTATGTAATTTCACTGTTGCCTAGACCTTCCCGACGTAACTTTGTGAAACATCAACCATTTTGGTAATATCATCTGTTGAAACGTTGGAATTTGTAGTGAAATTACCTTCAACCGTTCTTTTTGTCTTCTTACTTGTTACTACTGATTTCAACCCGGCTCATGTCAAACTATTACACGCTGAATGCACATCTCCGATAGCTATCACGATATTGAACATATTGTCCGGGCGTCTGTCGAGTATCGCTCCTCCAAGTCAAGTCACACCAAGTCTCCAAGTCCTAGATCAACGGTGTATTTGTATATAGCTGTTATGCTGACAGAGGTGGACACTAGGGTGGCACGAGGATGTATGAAAAAAATTGAATACCGCAGAACCAAGTTAGAAAAATTCGTATTTCTTCAACGAACTCTAACGCCAAATCTGAATCAAATCTGTTGGAGCATATTTTAGCACAAATGATTCTAAGTTTGTATGGAGTTTACTATGAGAAAGTAATACATTTTCATTAAATTCATAAATATGCCGCCAGATGCACCTGAAAAATATATTGTATGCTACATTCTATAGATTCAGTCAAGTAGAACAACTTCTTCTAAAGACAGTTCATAGCTATGACAACTGGTTCATGAGTTATTGCAAAATTAAACTTTCGTTGCCCTGAAGGTTATGAAAATTGTACTGTCTCTGGCTACCCGGCGATCTGAACCTTCAATCAAGTGAACCTTGACATATTTGTTGTGATCACCAGTTTTACCGTTGGTGCAAAGCGGAAATATAGTTCAGATGGTATCGTCCGAAACATGTGATCTAAAGGACTTGGGATCGAATAGTGTAATAGAATTATTTTTATATATATATATATTTTTTTTTTTTTTGCACAATAATATACATTGAGCAAATTAAAATTGAGACGAGCCAGAAGCGGGCAAGATTCCCGTTATTTTGAAGCGCAACCGATGTTCACCACATCCCTGTGGAGCTGGAACTGGAACTGCTATAGCCGTAAACTTAAAGTTAAGCCGGGCAATATCTGCCACTATACGCCAGCAAGAGTGTCTCCGGCCATGAAGCACGATTTGATTTTAACCAAAACTTAACGAATCATCCAGGGATTAAGATTGGAGTAGCTTCGTGAATATAACGTTAGAACATAAATTTACTAAAATAAAACAACACTCATAAATAACGGTTACGATCTCCCTTATTACTTCATTTGAAACTAACAATTCTACATAATAACGTTCCCGCTTTACAGGCAGCAAAAAAAATTAAATATTAAAATTAAGAACCGAACTCATGTCCTTCAGACTGTCTGTTTATGACGCTCGCATCTGAACTATAAAACCGCCTATGTTGATAGCTGCCTAATTCGGTTTATGACTAGCATATCACGGTGAACTTGATTGAAGTATCAGCCAGAGTATCCAGATAAATTCAATTTTCACCAACGATTTAGACAATTAAGCACAGTATAGAGAATAACTTTTGAACCAGAAGTCACAGCCTATTACACTCTTCGGGGAAGTTGTACACGATACTCGTATCTACCGAAATTAGCATAGCATATATTTTTAGAATACATAGGAACGTGTCTACGAAACATTAAATAATGTGGATCATTTATCCATATTAAATCACATACAAACTTTAAACCACTTGTGCTAAAATATAGTGCAACTTATCAAATCAACATTTTGCATGGTTGAATGAGGTCGTATAGCGAGTAGTTTTAAATCGGTTCTACTGAATTCTAAAATTTGTGCCACCCTAGTGGACACCAGAACTGTACAATCGGATACTGAACACACCGACCGACTCGTTAATCGGACGAATGCCGGTTGTTATTGGTGGAGGCTTTAACCGAAGACTCCATATCAAGAAGACTGATATCTCTTTCCTTCCCCCATACAAACGAGAGGCGACAGAGGTTACAGCGCCTCTATTGGAAGAAGGGAGGAAGCTTTATGTAAAAATGTATATGTGTGTGTGCATCACTATGGAAAGTACCACCTTTACCCGCAAGTGGCGTTGCTGTTACTGTCTCCGGATTCTGGACAGAGTTGCCAGTCTTCTTGATATGGAGTCTTCGCTTTAACGCTTGAGCCGTGGAGCGGGGTAGCAGCCTAACCAACGAAAGAGGTTACAGCTCCATGCTAGTGATCCAATGTCAATTGATCCTTAAGCATTACAATACTGTTGAGATGGTTGAATTACAGATATTCAGTATTTTTACCAAAGTACGATCGAATTTTTTAACTCTACACTCTAATCTGTACCGCTACAACACACACAACTTCAAAATTCACAGGATATAGACAATACACTTGCGCTCTACGCATGATTGTCCCATGTACATATGGTATTATGGCCGCACGCTTCATAGAAAAACTGTGCCAAAAATGATTAACTTCTTTCCGCTGAGAATTCGTGTTCTCTCTTTAGAGGTAGGGTAAGGTGGGGCAAATCCGACCTGGTAAATGGTTTTGGCTCTAATATGCTCATTTTACATCGGATCAAGTTGTTTTTAATACCAAATTAAAGATTAGACTCTGGGCAACTTTCTATACATATATTGAATCTTGGGAACATTTTGAGACACAAGTGTTTTACGAAAACGTTCATTTTTTCGGTTTTCAAAAATGGTGGGGTAAACCCGACCGCCTATGTTTTTGGTTGATTTAGTACAGATATTACCCAAATTTTATGGGTTTTCAATGATAAATCAATAAATGTTATGTTATTGAATTGTAACACGAAGAAAATTGAATTCAATGTCAATCTTGGAATGTCAAGATCACGAGCAGTTGCACGTAAAGATATTTCCGCTTGCATTGGAGCAATTACTCGACGAATACTATATTCATCACGTTTTTGTGTCTTTCGTTTGTAATTATGAACCATTGTACAAATAATTAATAAATAATAACAATAAAAATATATTTTAATTTGACAAATAAACATTTTCTTAGCAAAAAATGCGGTCGGATTTACCCCACTATTTAGAGGTCGGATTTGCCCCACCGCGTTATTTTTCATTACGATGCAATTAAAAAAAATATGAAACAAGTTGGACTAAATTCATCTATGCACTTTGTAGGACTTTAATCAAAGAATTTAAATCTACTTACATTTTTCATGCAATCACTTGAACAATCAGAAATATTCAGTAGTCAATGATGCACAAAAATCAAATCAAAATTTGTTAAAACACACTTATTGTCGTTTGAGCATCTCAATGTAGACTAATAAAATGCTGTCATACCACCATTATGATTATTTTCGATGCTCTACACGACAACATTGCTATTAGTTTGCTTAGTGCTTCCGATTTTCGATAACAGAGGGGGGTCGGGTTTACCCAACGGTCGGATTTGCCCCACCTTACCCTACAATGGTTTACCTTTTCGATATAATTTTGTGATCTAGAAACAATTCTGCAAATTAAGTGTGACAGGAAAGAACGACGGTACTTGTGCAATGCAATATTTTAATTAGGTTATTTTTTTCAGTAGTCCTAACACGAACGGTTATTTTTCAAACCAAACAAGTACGTAGCTTGTACATTATAACCCATCATGGAACCGACAACACATCCACTTGTATGCACTTTGGCTTGGAAAACTATGCTTGTTTACGACGAATTCATGATTCGTACGAATACGAATCTCGCATCCGTCGTAAACAAGAATAAGAGTGGTTGACTTTACACAGCCATAATCCTATTTTAAGTGTACACAATCACTAATATTCGATTCATTACTTTTCGCAATATACGTTTAATTTTCCCATTACAATTTGTTTTCATATAATTTCGTATTGTTTTGTGCCAACACAAAAGGAGCATTCACGAAAACGGAACGTAGCGTATTCGTGAATACTTTTGTTTCGATTCTTTTCCTTGTCATGATTTCTTTCTAATCTGTTTATTTTTTATTTATTTTTGTTGAATCACACACAAAATTACACCGCATCGAACCCTACCAAACCATTACTCCCAACAGAACCTTAAACCTGCCGTTCCACCAAACCCCCTGCAAGTATCCTCTGTCTTCACACCGACCTTGGTTCTATCACCATCGCCAGTGGCTGGCCGTGGCTTAGGAGGACCATCTCCGTTGCCCGTTTTGTTGGGTGCTTCTAACATCACAACCACCATGTCGAGTTCGCGCATGTCATCCTCGCCAGTGCCTAGTGTGGGGAGTGAACCTACGAAAACTGCTGTCTCCGGGACGACAGCGGTCGATTTTGTCGAGGATCCCTTCAAGGATTATCGCTACGAGGACCCCTTCAACATCGCTGATCCATTCGCGGACGATGACGCCGATGGAACGAGTACTGAAGGTAGGTGGTATTTTGATAATTTTACTGGGCATTCCTGACGAACTACGAGTCGTGTTCTTCTTAGAGTTGGTGGCCTTCATGGATTAAAGTGTCAACAGGGGATGTGGGTTGACTTATCGTAGTTAGTTTATTAAGTAACATTTACATTATATCAGTTACTGAATGAGCGAAAAGTGTTGGATGAATACCAAAGGTAATTTACGCGCACTTTACGGGGAATAGAAATCCTACCCTCTGATATAAGCTACATTTTTTCGTGACGTATCAATAATTTGACGTATCTCTCTTTCTAAATCTGATACAATTTTAAAGTAGAATACTTCTAGCGTTTCCATATTAGGCACCCGTTTTAAAAATAAATCGGCAGGAATACTTTCTGAGTTCTTGAATGTGAATAACTGCCGTTGTAATATATGTAATAACTAGTTTTCGGCTCTATCTGATAGGAAATATTCTCAACAATTCTGTTTTAAATTCCCTAGAATGTACAATCACTATAAATAATGAAAACGATTGATTTTATGAAATTAGGTATTTGCTTACCCTTGATGGAAGTATACTATTTAAGCGACTAGCTATAATTTTGTTGCATTGTTGGATCCGCCTATTTTCTGTCAAAGGATGTTCGACAAACGTAAAATAAATGGCATGTATAAATTTCTTGTCATTTTTGTATGCATTCTCTTCGCTACCAGAAGTCGACTGAAATTGGTTCATTTAGAATATTTTAATCAAATCCAAAACAAAAGTTTTGGACACAACCGAAACAAAACTAATATGTTGACAACATTGGTCTGGAGGGGTGCGTCATATTCAACAGGGATCAGCAATTAGAGGTTTCGGTAGCTCAAGATGGTGCCTCCACATATCTCTCCCTGGAGGATAACTAATCCCAATTAGTACAACTATTTCGGTCATTTTTAAATCTCTATGCAATCAGCAGTCAATTAAATCAAACTCAGTAGAGCACCTGTGGTGACAATTTCCTAATTAACTTTGAATAAGGCGTTAATTTTAACACAACCTTAACGCTTGAGACAGACTTCTGGTCTTTGTGCTTTAAAATACAGAAAAAATGTCTGGTAAGTCTAGGGAATCCATGATGCTATTTGTCGTTCCCTTCCATCCACTATCATATCGAAAACGCTTTTTTTGTAAATGAAACTCAATTCCCGTCTCTATTACAGACCCATTCTCCTCTGATTCGAACACATTAAGTATCAACCGATCCGCTAGTCCGAAAAAATCGACAACGGGCAAAGAGTTGGATGATTTGTTCTGTGACGCACGGAATAACAACTTTCTTTTCAATAGTAGCAGCACCGGTTTCAAACCTAGCACCGGCAGTGACCCGAAAAAACCGTCGACCGGCGATCCGTTTGATGCCTTCAATGATAATTTCAGTAAAAATGCCTTACATGTCACAGCCCAACAAGATCTGCTGTTCAAAGCTTTCGGTGCCACGGAAAACACGACTAGTACGAAGTCATCCAAGGACACGCTTTTCGGTGCAGCCGCCAAGGTAAGCCCGTTCGAGGATGAGTTCACTAGTGTTGAGGATAAATTTAGTGAAATAAGGGACTTTCCGACCAACAACAACAACAACCACCGTGGTGCGATGGGAGGGAAGAAAGGTGCTACTAAGGCAACGTTCTCTGACTCACTCGATTTCGCTAATTTTGAAGTGTTTAGTAATATTAGCAATAACCTGAAAAATAACAACAGTTTGAAGCGAACTAAGGAAGGAAAACGTGCCGTTCCTACACCCCCACCGGTCACCAAGTTTAACGACGACTATTCCAAGGACGATGCGTTTGATGCGGATTTTCAAGCTGTTCTGGAACGGTCCAGAAGGGAACAGTGAAGAAGGAAGGTTTGTTGATCTTTTGTTTTTTATGTTTGTTAGTTATTTTTGCGACCGAAACTAAAGCTAAAGAGAAAAACAATAATACCAGTGAACTAAATCAAAATAGAAAAATAGTTGCAGAGAAGCACATTTTAAAACTTAACATTTAGAACCATTTCCCTAGTTTGGGAATCATTTTTGGTAGTTTCTATACTGGTTAAAAAAAGATGAATAAATTTTGTTTTGTGCTGTAAATTCTCGTCTAATGTTGAGTTGACGTTGAAAAGAAATTTCAGATATTACACTTTCTTGAGAAACGCTATTTAAACTTTTGGCATTCTTGTTGGTATCAAACTCAAATTCGAATAGGTTATTCTGTTTTGGTAATAAAGACTGAACGAAGAAACTTAAGGTGTACAGAGATCCAATTTGTTGAGTCTACAATCGTTTCATATCGAAGGTGCTCTTGAAAAGTTGCTTCGAACTGATCCGAAAAAAATGATGGATCGACTGAACAAAATGATCAAAAGATTCCGAAAGCATCTTAATACTACATTTCTACAACCTTCTGACGCATAAGCTTTATTATTTGTAATATATTGCCCACGATTATTACTTGAACATGAGTTGGAGCATTTCTAGACGTAAGTTATAGATATTAAAAGATGGCTCTAATCGATGTTGTAAATATCTGTTTGTATCTATACTTATACTAGTTTTTTTTAGTGCAAAGATTTCAATAGGAAAACTCAACAGCCCAAAAAGTATGGTCGCAATGATTGTATACTATTCCCCCGAAAATCATTCCCCAGAAGGCCATTCCCCAGAATTCCACTCCCCAGAATATCATCCCCCAGAATATACTATTCCCCAGAAAGTCATTTCCCAGAATGTACCATTCCCCAGAATTCCATACCCCAGAATACACCATCTCCCAGAAAGTCATTCCCCAGAAAAGTTTAACTTTTTTTTTTTTATTGATTTGATCTTTTCAAACGTACTACTCGTTCCAAGAGGCAGATCACTTGTGATGTATTTTTAAAAATCAGCGAAATTAAATGCATTTATTTCCATCAAAATAGAAATTCATAATGTATTTTGCTTTGCTTGCAATGTCTTTTGCGTTGCGTGCAAGACGTCAAAACGCTACGAAAAAACTAGCCTTACATTCCAAAAAACGTCGAACAACTTGTATCAGCGTAGGACGTTTGTTGAACAAACTTTTCTGCGAGGGAGTGCAAAGTTGATGCAAAAATAGAAATTAAATGCATTTTTCTAATTTGATGCAAATTTGTTATACATTGCTAGAGTGATCTGCCCCTAGACACACCCACTTCCATCGAACGACATTCTTCGATTCGGTCACATTTCAAATGATTTGCGTTGTGTTGAAACCGGAAGGTAGGATGACATTATATATTCCGAATTTAAATAAAGAATAGCTGACTTTCCCGAAAAACCATTCCACAGAAAGTAAGATACCGAAGTGTTTTCCCCAGAAAGAACTATTCTCCAGAAAACCATATCCAGAATGAACCAATGCTCATAAGTTCATTCCACAGTTATAACCATTTCCCAGACATTTTTTTTGAAGTGGGAAATTTTTTTGATGAAAATCAAAACATTTTTTCAGTATGTTGCCCATATTGCTCCCCTCGAAAAGTGCACTGGTAGCAGCATTAGACAATAGCAATATAGGACAAATCGCAAAATTCAGTACAGGTGTGCTTTTCAGTGCCATTCAACAGAAACCATAGAAAGCGGTAGCCACCTTCCTAGGATCTAAAAGAATGAAACAGTGTTATGTAAGTAAGGCGAAACAAAAACTTTGTACATTACCTAAGTCAATGCATGATGCTGGTACGGATAAGCCGTCGAAAGCGGCGGCTCCTCGCAAAAATATCGTTGCACCAGTTCGACCAAAACACCAGACACCTTTTATACATGCTTCCAACCACTCATTTACAAATTACTCAACCCACAGGCCCAGGAGCAATTGGTATATCCCCCGTATACTTGCACATATGTCAGTAGCGCCATAATCGCAAATGCGATAACAGTCCCAACTAATAATATATTCAATTCAAAATGATCGCTAACATTGACGAATAATTGTTGTCGAGTATTATGTCTAACTCTGTGGTAAAAGTACCATTTGGCGTAAGGTATGAAAATACTTTCGAATGTATTTAGTGCAACCTGTTTGAGTAAACCGAGCAATCGTACATTTGCGTACGAAACATTCTTACAAAAGAAAGATAAATGCTCTAAAACCCACGAAACCATTTGTAAAAATATGCATTCATTTCGATTTTAATATGGATTTAACCAAAGCTCCAAAGAAGGAATCAACATATATGTTTGAATAAACCGGGCAGACGAAAAGATCACAAGTTTGCGTGCAAGAGTTACTTGGCGTACAAATTCAAAGAACTGCTCATGTTTGAAAGAAGGATCCAACTCCTATGTTCGAGTAAACAGGTTTTACGAGAGGATAACAGGTTTGCTTGCGAGAGGCCGCCGCTCTCGACGGCACATCCTCAGCAGCTTAACACCGCATAAGTTCTTTTAATTACGTATGCGCAAACCTTAACCTAACCACAAATAATGAATAAAAACCATAAGTTTTCTGGGGAATGGGGCATTCTGGGGAATGACTTTCTGGAGAATGGGGCATTCTGGATAATGGTTTTCTAGGGATTAGCATATTCTGGGAAATGTCTTTCTGGGGAATGGTACATTCTGGGGAAGGGAATTCTGGGGAATGGCTTTCTGGGAAATGGCTTTCGGGGGAATGGTATACAACCGTCGCAATTCCTGTACAAGTATTTTGGGTGAATCTCTCAGCTTCTAATCGCCAGAACTGAACTCGAACTTACTCAGCGCAGGTGAGGTATATGCACTGCAACATTGAAAGTTACTTGTCATTATATAACTATTTGAGGCGTGGTATCATTAATAAAATAAAACTGTTACATAGCTTATGGTAGTAAAATGCGTGTTGGTTCCCCAAGGCCCAAAATGGCAATAAATGGACACAAAATAAAGCAAAGAAGTTTTTTGTAACACTTTGTTAGCTCATTTACGTGCAACTTTTAAAAAGGTAGTTCATGGAGACTCCAGAACGAAGTTAATGCTCTTATCTTCCCTAGTATTGATAACATTTAACGTTGTGCATATCAACAGTATACTACTTATAATCGCATATTTGTCCCATGTTCTAAGAGATTCCCTAACTACATGAGAATGATCTGCGATTATAGGAAGTATATGGGTCAAGAAAACTACAGTCACTGGCTACATTATTATACATAAGCTGAAAAAAATCAGTTGTTTTATCTACAATACACGTTTATTGCTTGATAGTTGTAGTTAAAACAAGCAAATCAGTTTTATTATAAGAGTAATGTCGTATACCCATTCTAAAAATTGTAGTCTGCTGTTCTACGCATAACTGTCCTATGTATATAGGGAATCCAATAGAACATGGGACAAATATGCTGATAACGGCAGTAGTATTCCCATAAATCAAGAAAGTTTCATACAATTGCATCATGAAATGCTAAGGATCAACAATAACTTACACTGATCAGTTTCTAAGTACTATTTATAATTTAATTACGACGTAATATGTATTTTGCACGATATGACGCTTTCACTGAGTTTGAGTTTTATTCGTTTATTTAAAGTTTTCATATTTTACACTGCCGCCATTTATGTTTGAACGTGTTGAGTCCTCAAAAAAAACTACATAAAATAATACCAAAAGTAAGACTATAGAAGTTCTGTTGAGAATTAGCGCAAAAAAGGATGAAATTCAAGAGAAGATTCAATTTATTTTAAGTATAATAATATTGGCCAGTGACTGTACATATTGCTATAGCAAAACATACAGAATAGTACAGTGTACATATTTCGTAAAAGTACGTGAAATCTACCCAAACAAACTTAAACATAACCATTATTCGAAAGCAGGTGAGAGCTATAGGTAAACTGAGAGTAATAGATTGGCAGAGAGAAATCCGAATTTTATAACAGCATGTCAATTTTGTTCAGAACAGACAGTTGTCCAATTGGATCCAAAATAGAGTTTCCACACAGAATAATTACCTATCAAGCTACGCTTCATGTTAGATGTATTTTGAAAACTTATTAATTGTGTAACAATTCAAATCAGATGTTATTGCTTATTGCAAATATATAAATTATAATTGTTGCCTGGGTGTTAGCTAATGCAATGTGCTACTGCGAATGTATTATAAAAAAGTATAAGCGTATCCAAACTCAATAAACATCAGAATATGTATCTTGTAGTCGTTTTTTATTTCCCGAACAGAAAAATGTTCAAGTGTCAATAGTAATGAGTCAATTTGACTATTATAGTCTATTCTCACTTTCAGCGTAGTTCGTCAACCTGTTGAGGATGACCCTTTCCAGAAGTTTATCAAGAGTGTCCAGCAGGCCTATAGGCCGATACGATGCTGGATCTCCTTCCCTGGTTTTGGCAGCAACATCAGCTTCTGGATCTTACATCTGTCCGGGAAGAAGCCTCTTCGTTCAGGTATTTCTGAAGAACTATCCTGAACATATCCGGAAACGCCAGGATCGTGGTTTTCAGTGCCACTTTGGGGAAACCGTCCGGACGGGGAGCTTTTTTCACTTTCAGCCCTTTCGTCACTATTGGGAGCTCGTCGTAGGAGACTCGATTATCACCAGCATTTCCACCGTCTGCATCAACGCACGGTGTAGGCGATCATGCGGTTGGGTCGTGCTTCTGGAAATGATCCTCAACGTAATTTTCAATTTTTCAGCGAACATTTCGTTGGACCCTTGATATTGACCTTCACGACATGGTAAGCGTTGTCCCTTCTCTGCACAGCTTCTTGTAGCAGGTGGACTTACTAAGGACTATCTCGCGTATAAAAGTGGTTCTAGCCGGCCGGAATGTCTCACAATCTTCTCTGACTACCTCAGATCTTGCTTTCTGAACGCTTCATATGTCTTTTAGGTAGGTAGCACGGAGAATGCTGAGCCTTTCGTTCCACCAAAATGCCGGGCAGGTCCTCGTCGAAATTGGAGCGAGGCTGTCAGCACGAAGCTGTTCCAAAAAGGTCCTAGTAAAAGTCCTTTGTATTCCATTTCCGCTTGCCACTCTCCACTCTCCCCGTTATAATGCAATTCCGCCGAACAATGGCGTAGTGGATCACCTGGTTGTCAAAACTACTTTGATTGGTCGTTAGTGATCTAGACCTGCAAATCCAAGTCATGTTGAATGTATTTGAATATGTATTACATTAATCGGACATCATAGGGTTACCAGTTTATATGGGAATTTGTTGTGTGTCCGATCAACTAAATTCAAACAATTGGTTGTACGTCATTTCCCGGAATACCATTCCCCGGAATTCCATTTCCCGGAAAACTATTTCCCGGAATGTACCATATCCCGGAATATCGTTTCCCGGAATGTACCATTTCCCGGAATGTATCATTTCCCGGAAAACTATTTCCCGGAATGTATCATTTCCCGGAAAAACCATTTCGCGGAATACCATTTCCCGGAAAATAAAAAAAAATCTCGTACCTCGCCGACCAAACTTATTTTTAGAAGAACGGCTATGCAGCTAATTGTGTTCTAGGAGATTTTACCTACTTTAGAACATGAAAAGTTGTTTGAAAATATTTTTAATTTTTTTTTATCGAGTGGTTATTGCGGTAAAAAACAGGATAGCGATAAGCTTGCAAAACTGTCATTTTAAAGATTTAATCTTTTCGATTCCGCGATGTTAGGAAAAATTATTTTAATTAATCATTATACTGCCCATAAACGCATAAGAGTCCCATGTGGATTTTTGTCGAAAATGAGTTATCCGTTGAATTGTATTCTGTATCACCACTAAATCACACTGCACAAATAAGATTATCGGGTTTGTTCAGCAAATATCAAAAAAAATACCAAAGCATGGTTGTCCCATCCATTTGGTTCAATGGATGGGACAATCTTGAACAGCGTTTTTCTCGGATTGCTGTTTTTCAACATGGGACTCTTATGCTGTTATGGGCAGTATATGAACAGCTTACGGACGGCTTTTGGTTTTGAACCAAGAAGAAACTTGGGAGGATTTAAAAAAACCGTGTAGGGAATAAAAATGATATTTTCAGCGTTTCGCGTAAAATTAAAATAGCGAAAAAATCCTACGTAAGTCACTTTCTATCGTTCTAAGGAATCAAAAAAAACTTTAGTTTTTGACACTAGGTCAAACATTACAGGAGATAGACTTCAGGCTCGGATTAAAAAAAACGTGCTGACGGGAAAATGCTGAACAAATTACTTAAAATTAATATTTTTGTGCTGCATAAGTCGTATTATGAATCCCATTTTGGGATCTTGATTCATCTCCTTATTACGCAAATAAAAATATGCTTATACCGTACTCTATAATGGTTTAAATTCGTAACGATCAATTTAGAACGCCTTGAAATGCAGCCATCTTTGTAATTGAAAAGGCAGTGTTTTCCACAACGCTGGCAACATTTTTATTATAACCAATCATTAGTACTCTTAAAATGCCCTGAATACGTTGATTGATTTTTATGAAGATTAGGTAAAAGATGACGAAAAAATATAAATATTTCCTAAAATTCAGTTATAAATATTTTTGGAACCTTTGAAATTTTATAGATTGTGAATGTATCTGTCTGAGATGCTGCCTTCTTAAAATTATGCAATCTTCTTTGGATTTTTATGTAGAATGTTATTTTTATCTATACGAAGGTTCTCTGAAAATACTCTTGGACTTTTATTGATTTTTATTCGCACTAATATTTGTTTACAGTAACAGTGCATTGAAAACGCCTTCAGTTATTTTAAATTTCACTTCGTATTAAAAATTTCTATGTGAATTAGCCTTCTTTGGAACAATAGCAAATCAATGGAAATAATTTTAGAATTTTATTGATTTCAATACAATAAATAAAAATTTTCGTAATATATTTTTGAAATGCTATTCATTTTGAATTAAATTACGACTTTGATATCGCCTTCTTTTAGCATAAGCTATTTTCTGGACCTTCGATTGATTGATAATGATTTCAAATAAAATTATATATGCATGAGAATTAGTTTTTTTTTAAATTCCCTAACATGATCAGCGAGCAAAGACAAGGGAACCAAACAAATATTTGAGTAGCAACATAGTTCTAAATGCAAATGTTCTCAAAGTACTTCAGATTTCAATAGTATAACAAATTGCCGAGAAAAAGTACGTCCCGGGAAATGGTATTCCGGGAATTGGTACATTCCGGAAAATAGTATTTCGCGAAATGGTACATTCCGAGAAACGATATTCCGGGAAATGAGACATTCCGGGAAATAATACATTCCGGGAAATGGTTTTCTGGGAAATGGCATTCCGGAAAATGGTTTTCCGGGAAATGGTATTCCGGGAAACGACATACAATCCAAACAATTCAATAGCGTCTTATGGGAGCGTTATACCGTTAATTTGAAACTAATTTTGTGAATATCGGTTCAGTTATCTCTGAGAAAATTGATTGACATTATTTGACACACACATACATACGCACACACTCACAGACATTTTGCGATCTCGACGAACTGAATCGAATGGTATATGACACTCGGCCCTCCGGGTGTTGGTAGGAAAATCGATTTTTGGAGTGATTGCATAGCCTTTCTTTATATGAGAAAGGCAAAAAGGATTACTGGGGCCCTATTCTCACAGTCACGTCACTTAGTGACTAGCGGCCCTATTCTGCGCGGCGTGTGACGTGAGATGACTAATCTCACCTCACTCTAAGTGACTTTTCTCACCCAATTCTGAAGAGTCACTTCGGGTGACGTGAGACACCCGTTTAACCGCAATGGGGAATCTCACATCACCCGAGTTGACTCTCAGAATAGGGTGAGAAAAGTCACGTAAAGTGATGTGAGATTAGTCATCTCACGTCACACGCCGCGCAGAATAGGGCCGTAGAGCAAAATTTTCTTCTAGTCCCTAAGTGAGGTGACTGTGAGAATAGGGCCCCTGATCTGCTCGATGCCTGTTTAAAGTCACTAAATATAACAGAGTTAAAAGTCCTAAATAATCGGCCCTATTCTGCACGGCGTGTGACGTGAGACGACTAATCTCACCTCACTATACGTGACTTTTCTGACGCTATTCTGAGAGTCGACTCGGGTGAGGTGAGATTCCCCATTGCGGTTAAATGGGCGTCTCACGTCACCCGAAGTGACTCTTCAGAATTGGGTGAGAAAAGTCACGTAGGGTGAGGTGCGATTAGTCGTCTCACGTCACACGCCGCGCAGAATAGGGCCGAATGTCTAAGTTGGCGAACATATCACAAAAGCTAGCCATGTTACCGTTTCATATCCGTTGAACCATACTGTGTGGTCATACACTTCACTCATATATCTCTCTTTCTATATCATTTTAGTTTTTTTGCCTTTCTCATATAAAGAAAGGCTACGCAATCACTGTAAAAATCGACTTTTCAACCGAATGTCATATCCCATTCGATTCAGTTCGTCGAGATCGGCAAAAGTCTGCACTTTTTTTTATCGAAGGGGAATCTTCAAAAGAGACCACTACCGACTTGGCCGTGGTACTGTCGGATTCTTGCTGCAGCTCTTTCTCCAGCAAGCCTACCGACTAAACCTTAACCTCTTGTATCTCCGTATCCTTTTCCTCCCGGGACCACCGTTGAGTATTGCTTCGGGAGGAGTCTGTCGGCCCTATTCTGCGCAGCGTGTGACGTGAGACGACTAATCTCACCTCACTCTACGTGACTTTTCTCACCCAATTCTGAATAGTCACTTCGGGTGACGTGAGACGCCCATTCAACCGCAATGGAGAAGCTCACCTCACCCGAGTCGACCCTCAGAATCGGGTGCGAAAAGTCACGTAGAGTGAGGTGAGATTAGTCGTCTCACGTCACACGCCGCGCAGAATAGGGCCGTGTGTATCTGTGTATGTATGTGTGTGTCAAATAATGTCACTCATTTATCTCAGAGATGGCTGAACCGATTTACACAAAATTAGTTTCAAATGAACGGTATAACGCTCCCATAAGACGCTATTGAATTTTTAGTTGATCGGACTTTCGATTCCGGAGTTACGGATTGAAGAGTGCGGTCACACAGCAAATTCCCATATAAATTGGTAACCCTATGATATCCGAATGATGTAATACATATTCAAATACGTTCAACATTACTTGGATTTGCGGGTCTAGATCACTAATGACCAATCAAAGTAGTTTTGACCACATTGGTCACCTATGACGGATCTTGATGCCCCCAGGGAACTCGCCAAGTTCCCGAGCTAATGTCACACCTATTTTCCAGCGAACCCTTAACCGATTTTGACAAGCTTGATTTCAAATGAAAGATATAATATCCCCAATGACTGCTATTGAATTTCATTCAGTTCTGACTTTTTGGTTCCGGAGTTACAGGTTGGTTATTGCGGTCACATAGGAATTTCTCATATGAACCGGTACAATCGTAATACCTCATAGGTTTAAAATCTTTTGAAATGAACATCAAATTACTTCGATTCGCAGGCCTAGATCACTGATGGCGAATCAAAGATTATTGGAATGTAGTGTCCACTATCGATAATTCCGGAAGTCCCGGGTTCCGGGCATATTTCAGATCTAAAGCGACATCGGTGATGACTGAACCTATTTTCACTAAACTAGTCTCAAATGGAAGGTAAAATATGAAGTTCGGTGTTGAACCCTCCATCTACTCCTCCGCCTCCTATCTCTCACCCCCCCCCCCCTTTCTTTCACTCACCGCTCAGACCAACCTCCCTCCTGCATTCCCTTCATCCACCCCGTATATTAAAATAAGTTAGGTGATTCCCAACGCTTCCTCCACATCCTACTAATTATACCCCTTCCCGTCTCCACCATGAAGTTAACATGAAGACAACATTGAACTCACGCTAATTACGCTACATAAATATTATATTTTTGTTTGTTTCAAGTATGTCAGCGTCGACATTTTGCTTATCAGGTTCGTGAGAGTCGTGCACTTCTATATGTTTATCAAGTATGATAAGAATGTAATAGACATTTTCACAATGTTATATTGAACGTAACCAGGCATTAATTCATAGTTTGGATAAATGAGAAAGGCATAATTTCACCGCTAAGTGGATTAAAACAGGTTTTTATCCTTGGAGAAGCGGAAGCACTAGGTAAAAGCAACGCCAAAAATGTATAACCAAGGGTAAAGAAATATGTAAATACACGAACTCCGGGAACTCCTGAATACCCTGAAAAAAACAGATATAACACAAGGTAGATTCCATAAGATGAGAAAAAGAAAGCAGAAAGTGAAATCCAATCAATAAAATCTAAAAATAAACCTGCATAATCTACAATAGCAGAATACTTGGAAAAAGAAAAGAAAAGCTAGATGACTAAAATCAAGGAAAAAAGATAGAAATACACAAAGGAATACTGACAAATATATAATTTCCCGCGTGAAGATAAATTATGGAAGTCGAAAGGTAAGAATGCATAACAACCAATAATAATAATGATAGCAAATGAATTTATTCATATTCAAAAAGGTGTTTATATGGCACCCATGCGCTAATCCATCCTAGTTTAAAATTTTGTTAACATAATGTCCTAACGAAATATCTGGGGCCCTATTCTCACAGTCACGTCACCTAGTGACTAGAACAAAATTTCCTTCTAGTCACTAGGTGACGTGACTATGAGAATAGGGCCCCATATTGATCGAAGCAACATTGCAAGGATTCCAAATAACATTGCCGAATTCCAGCATCGAACGCACCAACGTAAATAGTTTAAAACTCAAAGGATCACGAAATTCGCCGCGGATCTTAAACATGAATTTCAATTGTCGATTGTAGCAGAGAGGTGACGAAGGTCTTTAATGTAGTCGTGTAGGTGCATACGGTTTTCAGTAATATTGTAGTCATATTCGATGGCGTTTTCAGTGCAACAAAAGTTGATGACAATGCAAATGAGAATACACAAAACCATCATATTCTGCACACTCCAGTCGTTAAGAGTATCTAGAATGGTTTGTTGTGCGAAGAAGTCAGACTGGTTACGAATGACGAAATATAATTTAAAAGTATGCCACCAGGACTTAAAATATCGATAACGTCGTTAAAAAAATGCGAAAATAGCAGTGGTGCGAGTGTACTGCCTTATGGAACACCACTGTTATTTTCCGAAAGTAATTAAATTGAGCAGTGCCAATACAAACAGAAACTTAACCATGAATGAGATACGATCAGGCATTGCATTTATCGCTCATATGAGTAAATGCGCCCGGATAGTTTGCTACTGCGACAATAAAAACTCACATTTTCACACGAAAAGTTATTGGCACTCACACAACTTCTCCGGATAAATACAACGTGTTATTTCTCCGGATAAATAAAACAGCCGGAGAATGAGTGAATGAGTTTATCACGGTATCCTTTTGGCGTTCCCTGCTTTGCTGTCGTTATTCCAAAACACGATAAAACAAGTCCATCATACTTCTTTGCCGCTTTTCTTTGTAATTAAGTGTATTTTTTGAAGTTTTTATTGATTTCCACGAAATTAAAATTTTATCACCTTCTCCGGTGAGAAGGAAAAAGTCAAATAAATTTTATCCGGAAAATCATTCTCACGCTATTTGTGGAGACGGAGAATTTTGCGACTCATCTTATCTCGGAAAAGTTGGACATCGGATAAGCTACTTCTCGCGTGAGTGAGAGAGAATTACAACCCCTGGATACGATCGAAGTCAGTAGCAGAGCCTAGTCGTGCAGCCATCTGGACGCTTTTGAGCCGTGACGAAAGAATATATTCATTTCTCTAGGCACTACTGCTTATACAATTTCGACTCCATCGTGTTGATGGTTCCGAAAATCTCGTTTTTGAGTCCACAGCTACTAATTCTTTGTCAGATCATCATTTTTCTGGCGAACTTATTGGCGAAAATAAACTTGCATTTACTGGGGGCATCATCTCTTGCTGCGGCCAGAAAAACGATTGTCCGGGAATCTAAAGAAACGGCGATGTTCAACTTTTCGATCGTGCATTTTCAAACAATTTCGCTGCCAAATATTGCCTATCCGACCACTAGAGGCGCTCCTACAGATCCCAATTCTAATGCCGTTTTTAATTGAGGCGAAACTTAGGCACAGACTAACAGACATAACACTTAAAAACAAAACTTCGATCGCTTTAACGGTCATTTTAAATATATTTGTAGTTGGGACTGTGGCCACATTTGAAATTATGGCGCTACTGACATATGAACAGGCATATGTGGGATAGACAACTAGTGAAAAATTGCTACCAAATCTGAGGGGTAACCCACCAGTAAATGTGTGTTTGGGACCGTGAATAAAAGGTGGAGCTAGTGTTCTGGAAAAATTGTCGGATCAATGTTTTTTGAGGGAATTCCCTCATAGTGTTATGTCTGTTAGTCTGTGACTTAGGTTCAAACCCCAACTGCTGTCAAAATAACAGCGTTTTGAGATACTTATTTTATTCGATTCAAAACCGTCTCAATTAGCGATTTTAAATTTTCTGAATGTTTGTGTGTGTAAATACAGGCCATATTCGATTATCCGTAGTCTCGATAATCCGTAGAAAATGACTCGATTATCCGTAGTCCGAAGAAATTGTTTCAATTATCCGCATATTATTTTTTCTAAAGCTACATTACACATCTATGATTGTAATTGATACCAACTACGGTTTCTGAAAGAATAAATATTTTCTAAAAAATATGAAAACTTCATAGAAGTGCAGAAATTTTACTTAATTATAGCATATAATTTTGAATTCGATGCGATGAGTTACATATTTTCGCACATAAATCAATTACAATTGATACTAGCTACAGTTTTTGAAAAACCAGAATTTTATGGTCTCACAAAATATTCACAAAAATATGTGGAAATACAGAAATTTCGCATTTAAAAAAAACTTTTTTTCTATCCCAATATTTAAATACAAAAATCGATTGAAATTGATATCAGCTACATTTCCTGGAAGCACAAAATTTTAAACTCTTGAAAATTACAATAATTTGGGTCAATAAAGAGATTTCATTTAATCAACAAATATTTCAACTCAATGCGACGTACTATAAAATTTGATGCACCTAATCGATTGGCTACAAACTTCATTTTCCTGTAGATGCCTGTGATTTTCTCTGTAATTTTTAGAATAAATACAATGATCGTTTTTGTCAGCCCCATCATGTATTTATGACTTTATCTGAATATATTGGTTTCAGATTGTTTGAGACTATCGAAGGTATGAAATAAAACCCTAGAATACTCGTCGGAATCAGTCTATTATCGCATCAGTTTGAAAAACAATCGAAACTTTTTAAATACTTTAAGAACATCGACATTTAGAATTCTTAACACACTTACGCAAAGGCTTTCGCTTTAATTCCATCGTGTAACATAGGAGAATCAAAACAGAAAACTTTTTCTTAAATGTAGCTGACAAAATCGGGTCAAAAAGCTGACAAAATCTGTTGTAGAAAAATTCGGCAGCGGGGACTAATAAAATAGGATCTTCACTGTAGTCAGTACTTTGCACCCCTCTGAAAAGAACAGTGCTAATAATTCTTTACAAAGTAGATGCACTGAACAGCCTTTAAGCGACTCGGTAGAACACCGAACAATGGCCAAATGAAGATCCTGGATGATGTTTTCACCAAGAGAAAAAAGCAACGTGTGTAAAATTCATCCCCCTTAGAAATCCATATTTCGAAAGGCGTCCATTACTGAACTTGTGTTGGATGGTTTTGAAACAAATTTTTGGACTTCTCAGTGGAATCTAGCGTGTTGCTTCTCTTAGAAGATTCCCAAAGTTTTGTTGTATACAAACTAGCGGTGCGTAATCTCAAACTCAGTGGTTATTTCTGTTTGAATTTACCAAAACCAGTATTAGGTTGACTGAAGTTTCACACAGAGAATTTAGCTTAAACTAAACATAAGTATATTAATCCTAATGAATCGAACACAATACTTTAAAATAAAATAAGTTAGCTAAATAACTTGTTACATGTCTTACTTTCACTTTATAGAATATAAAGTGATCGATATTCGTCCATAAGTCAAACATTAATGCATGTACCATAAGTCAAACATTGATGCATGTACCTTAGATACTGTTTTTCAACATATAACAAATATATTTCATGAAGAAAAAAAATTGTTTTGATTCGATTATCCGAAGCGAACTTTTTCTGCACCTTACGTATAATCGAATCTGGCCTGCATTATTTTTAAAAAATTGATCATAGAAAATTTATCTTTTGAACTAGAAGAGATAGCGCTTTGCTGTCTTCGACAAACTTGTAGTGCAGAGTATTTTTATAATATTTGTAGAAGACAAGTTGTCATTCCATCCAAAATCACTATTTGGTTTATGATTTTTGAGAAAAAGTGGGTGAAAGATAAATATGCTTTAAGACCCTTTTCAAATTTGCGTTTGTGATGAACATACGAGCCCCTATTATTGATACTGCATTTCAACTCCAAAAAGCAGGATCGAAATTGAAAAGAGGTTTTTGCATGATACTAAAAATGTTTTTTGAACACTAAAGCGTGTTTTACCATATGCAAAAAATCTCAATATATTTTGCTTTCCCGTTTTCGAGACCAGAATTTTTATAAATTAGTGAGAAAACATAATAAAAACTCCAATGACTCATTAAATTATTTTTCGAAAGTTCAGTTAAAGAGGAGGGCCAAAAATATACCAAGGGGCGCTAAACTGAAACCCCGCCAAGGTCGCCAGAATCCCACGCTACAGCTCTGACTGTGGAGACCGATTATGTTGGTCATTTTCCGAACCTTGAAGACAAAATCTTAGATGATTTTGAATGGAATCATCATATCAATTGACAGTGTTGTGAAATTTATAATGGGCTACCGCATCTTGGTTTAACTTCAAGCAAGTTATCAATAGAAACCAAACGAAAACTTTCAGACGCCACCTTACCCACACTTCTTCTAAATGCCTCAAATAGAGCTCTAAATGGACTGAAAAACGTCATAAACTGCTGTGTGCGATGGGTCTTCAATCTTCACATGTAAATATTATAAAAATAAACGTAAAACTTGGGTTGCTGTTGCTTGTCTACTCTTCCGGTAATTGCATCACGTGGGTATTCTGAGTATGTATGTTTCATGATGC
Organism: Topomyia yanbarensis; assembly: GCF_030247195.1. Classification (NCBI taxonomy): domain Eukaryota; kingdom Metazoa; phylum Arthropoda; class Insecta; order Diptera; family Culicidae; genus Topomyia; species Topomyia yanbarensis. The sequence continues at coordinate 93,964,337 of NC_080671.1, forward strand.
TAGTCATTGAGATATTTGATGAAGTAGGATCTTCTTAGATGACTGAGTGTTTTGTTGTTGTTTCTCCCGTCGTTGTGTCATCAAAAGATAGAACAAAAGTAGAGACCGGCTAAGGGGTGGACCAATAGGGACCATAATTTATGTTTCACTACATGACTCACTCCTACTAGGGAAAATCTTTTCAATGAAACTTAATCGCGTATCACAGTTAACAAACATCCATTCTTAGCTATTCATGCCTTTATTTATTGCATACCCTTGAGCTGAACATTTTGCCTTAGTGTACATCAACACGTGTTACAACAGTTTCGTTAAAAATCTCACGGACTCATTCTCGTACAGATCTATATCTAAACTATTTCAAACCCTTCCAGGCTAGGTAGGTTACTGTTGCCTATCATCTCAATCCGTATGTGCAATGATAAAAGTAGTGTAAAATCTATTTACACTACCTTACACGCCTTTATCTCTCGGTGAGATCTCGTGTGTTAGCTTTATGGACAATGACATATTACATTACCTATATCACCATTAATTTGTATCCGCTTCGGGTGCATTCAGAAGCTTGCATGCTTTCTTGCCCTCATTTTATTTTTTTTTCACTGCCCAGAGTACGTCACTCTCGCTTAAAAAAATCTATATTATTACAAATAAAATAGCCAAATGGCGAGTAAAGTCTAAGTCTTTCGCATTGCCTTTGTTGCACTTATGTATAAATGAACCGAACAGAAAGAAACATTTGGAAACAAAATTGTCAGAAATGGATACATTCATTGATCAAGTTCACGAAAACAGTCATCAAAAATTCAACGGGGCCTGGTTAAAGATGTTCATTTTAGAATGGTCAATCTCTGATGTTGCGCCTCACTCCGCTTTTGATTGGTTTTGTTCGCATACTTGTTCTAATTGCATTATGATCCCGATACTTAATTAGAAAGTTTGGCAATGATTCAGTTTATTGTTGTCCACACTAATGGTGGTGTCCCATGGTCAGAAACAAAGGCATCAGAGCACCCAGAATTAACAGACCCAGTTCAGTGTTTTTTAACCCACTTCCACCCCGGACGATAGCTGTTTTCCCATCGATTGGTAGCGCAGACTGTTGTTCGAGCAGGTTGTAATCATGGTGGCTGTGATGACCACCGTGTCCGGCATTATGCGTTAATTCTGGCAAAACGTGAACTGTGGCTACGTACAGGAACGTACCAGCGGAAAACAACATCGCGATGCCTGTGGCATTGAGAGACTCGAGAGTTTCTTTCTGTTCGCTACCAATCCCGAAATAGGTCAATATGGTTAACAGCGGTGCCGACAGGGAAAAAATCAGTAGATGCTTTCGTATCCTTTGGCGCTCGATACCTTCGTGCAACAGGAAGCTGACCAATCCGAAAGCAGCTGGAGCTTTGTGAAGCATGATAGCTAAAAATACGATTATTTCAACGTCCGAATGACTAGTGGTGGCCGCAGCTCCCAATGCTACCCCGTCAGCTGCTGCGTGTACCACTAAACCGATGGTAGCGGTTAAATTACGTTCATTGGAACCTTCCTTTCGACGGGAAGAAACCTGGTCCACCAACATCATAAATACAAATCCCAGCACCAGTGATAGTCCGATAGTTGAGGAATGTTCATCAGCATTGTGCTTGTGATTCGGTGCCAACGATGTGCCTACAGATTTAGGTTCCAGATTACTTTCGTCGTACAAAGAGCGGATGCCTTCGGGAATGATAACGGTCAGAGCTGTTCCGACCAACAGACCAGCGCCGAAAATAGATACATTTTTGAGTTTTTCCTAAAATTATCGGAATGAATTGATGTTCAAGAAAGAAAACATTTTGCTTACCTCAGATAACGAAACGATGAGAGGAATACTCCCTGCTATGTACGAACCAACAAGCATTACAATAACTAACAGAATGAGCATTACCGTCTCGTCCATTTTGAGTGGAATAATTTTTTTGCCTATTCTGCAAAAACGTTGATATTATTCTAGCACTAATTTTTCAGTACAGGTGCAACATATCGTCCATTACAGAAAGAACGATACTCTAGCTTCTATATTAAATGTAGACCTTTCCTAACAATACAAAATTGCAAAACTAATTTTATTGCACCCGCGACGTGTCCAATGTTTTCACTCAATTTTGTCTCGCTTTGCCTAACACAGCAGTGACACTAAATTCATTCGAGACTCAACTCTTCGCGTTTTTTGTCAAACTCAGGTAGGACTGCTGGTACAAAGTTTCTGTAACTGACAAGTTCACGTTCTGCTTATAAATAAATTACGAAAAATACAAATTTAATGCACGAGCAAGCTTCCGAACGACAGTCAACTTTTGTTTACAAAAGATGCTGGCATTTCGCGTTTGTAAAACTACTACTATCTGCCCATCTGAGAAGTCTGCGAATGGCAAATACTCATGAATGAAATGAACAATTTAGAATTCATGCACGAAATATACAGCGTTGCCATCATACAAAGATTAACTCGTGATAACCCGAGGGAAAAACTGTAGTATCTGTGACACATAATAATAATGAGATCGGTGATAATAAACTTCTGTCAAAGAGAATAGGGAAAGAGACGAATAGTGTGAAGCCAAAAATACCTTATTGAGCAGACCAATCGTGCAATGTAAATAAACATTACTCATGCCTGAGTTGGAGGAGATAAGTATTGTACTTCTATCAAAAAAGAAATTTGAATTTTCATCAGAATTTAGTTCAATCGTGATTGTAAGGTGCATTCTAGAGTATATGTATGAGTAAAAATAAGCTTTAGAATTATTTCATCTCTTTGTTTCGAAATGCACATCGTTTGATAAACAAATCCATCGATCGACATACGGTTTGTTTTCAAAATATAATAGGAGTCATTTAAAGTGCTGCCTATAGAAGCGGTTGCCAAAATTCTAGTGTTGAAATCATCATAAAGGGCGTGTTGCCGTTTTGACTGATTTTCACTCTTCGTCTCTTTCCCTATTCCCTTTGACTTCTGTATTTAAGATAAAAATACTAGAGAAATAGATTACCGCTTAACTATCCTGTTGTAATTTATGACAATTTTAACATATTCTAACAATATTTGTCAACTACAAACTGACAATGGAATAGTTTGAATCACTACTAAAAATGAATCAAAAATGAAAATATGAACATGGTAAACATCTTGAATATCATACTCTGTTGCGTTTCGGCTTCGTCTCATCAGAAACCGACACTAACTTATTGTCGGAATAGATTAGCGCAGACTTGATGCAAATCCCTTAAAACTAAAACACACTTTGTGTTTCAATCGAACGACTGATCAAACGTGATGTCCCGTTCGAGCAGAAGTTCTGTTTATGGCGATGAGACACAGTGAAGCCGAAACTTCTCTTGGCTTAGCAGGCCTATGCGAAAGCACTATGCTATTTTTCACCCTAAGGAGGAAAATTTGGTAAATTTCTCACTAGGGTGAAAATTTGTTGGTAAAAACCAGTCTTTGTACTGATGAGGCGAAGCCGAAACGCAACAGAGTATGAAATAAGGATTTGTGCCTAGGGGCAGATCACTTGTGATGCATTTTTAAAAATCAGCGAAATTAAATGCATTTATTTCCATCAAAATGGAAATTCATAATGTATTTTGCGTTGCGTGCCATGTTTTTGCGTTGCCTGCAATGTGGTTTGCGTTGCGTGTAAGACGTCAAAACCCTACAGAAAAACCTACATTTAACAAAACGTCGAACAAAGTGGATCAGCGTAGGACGTTTGTTAAACAAACTTTTCTGCGAGGGAGTGCCAAGCTGATGCAAAAATGGAAATTAAATGCATTTTTTCTAATTTGATGCAAATTTGTTATACATTTTTAGAGTGATCTGCCCCTAGATTTGTGCCCTTTTCACCAAAATTTTCCTCCTTAGGGTGAAAAATAGCATAGATCTTGAATATACTTTTCAAGTGATTGTTCTTCGCACGTTAGCCTGAGAAAAATTGAGGGGTAATACTTTGCTGAGGGATAGGACTGTGAGCAGGTTGCTACAGCACGTCCATCCTGACATTACTGTCGGCCGCGACAGTTCGCCAAAACGTTCTACTCTGGTGCTATTTGTTTACATTTTTTTTCTTTGTTAACATAACATGGTTTTCTTAACCTACTAAACCTGTAGTCGTACTCAGTTTAAATTGAAATTTTAGTCGCAGATTTCAATACGATTAACTCACTGCAATTCATCTTCTAAGTATTCGATATCTTCATACTCTGTCTCTGAATCGGAAAAATCATTAACCTCATCATTGTCGGCCTTTTGGTAGAGTTTCATGTTTATGGGATCGAATATACCTTCAAAACGTCGGTTGGACACTTGGTATCCATCTAAATCGGAGATCAAATATCGATTGCGATCAAGAACCTTCCTGATAACGTACGGGCTTTTGAATTTCGGCTGTAATTTTCTCTTAACTCCTACTTGTTTTACGTTACGAATCGAAACAAGATCACCTTCACAGTAATGGGTACGAGCCTTACACCGTTTATCGTACTGCTGTTTATTGTAGCTTTGCAACTTACTAATCGCTCGTGATGCGCTTTCACGGATTTCGGTCAAATTCCGATCGTCGGTCAAATTCAACTCATTCACGTATTTAGTCAAACCATCCGAAACGTAACGCTTCTGCAGCACACCAAAGAGCAATTGCGAGGGTATATCACCAATAGAGCGATTCAACGTGTTATTTAGTAAAAACTCTGCATCAACAAGAATCGTGTCCCACTGTTGATTACGGGTCTCAACGAGTTTACTAAGCAAAGGAATAAGTGTTCGATTATAGCGTTCTATTTGGCCGTTAGCCTGCGGACATGCTGTTGCCACAAGCTGGTGTCGAAACCCATGATCTTTAACGAACGCTTTGAAAAGATCTGAAGTAAACGCGGTGCCTCTATCCGACACGAGAACATCGGGCGTTGAATACGCTATGAAATACGACTTCAAATGCTGCATCGTTTCGCGACTGTTTGTAGTCTTCGTCGGGTACAATTTCAAAAATTTCGTAAACGCATCGACTATCGCCAGGATATGCTCATTTTTACCCTTCGTTTTATCCAACGGTCCTAAATGATCGATGTGGATCGTTGCGAACGGTTTGTTCGATTTGTCAACAAGTTGTAACGGACCATCTATGTTTTCTGTTTAGGATTGAACGATATGCAAGTCACACACCTCGCGATATGTTCTTTCAACTTGCTACGCATACCGGGAAACCAATACGAACGTTTGATAAGCCACTAACCTTATCAATCCCGAAATGGCCAAGATTATCGTGGTATTTGAAGATCACGGAATCTTCCATGTTCTCCGGAACGTACAATAGGAGGCGGTTCTTGTATTTACGGAAAAGCAAGTTATCGTGTATTTCGTAGGCCTTACTTTCCACTAACTCCAATTCGGATTTAATCTTCACGATTTTCGGATCTTTTATTTGATTCACGTACAACGCGTTCTCGAAAACGTTACTCGACTCACTCGTTTCTTCGATTACGAGGCAATACATACGCGACAATGCGTCCACGTGTTGCATTTTAGATCCGGAACGATGCTCGATAGCGTAATTAAACTGTTCGAGGAAAAGAGCCCAACGCGCAATTTTTGGATTCATGTCTTTCTTATCCAACGTCGCTTTAAGGGAGTTGCAATCGTTCACAACCGTAAAATGAATACCGAATAAGTAAACACGGAAACGTTGCAGACTGTAGACGATAGATAACGTCTCGAGTTCGAAAGAATGAAGAATCGATTCGGCCGCTGTGGTTTTACGCGAGAAAAACATCGTTGGATGAAACTGGTTATCGTACGTTTGACGCTGTACAAGAATACCGCCGAAACCGTTTGACGACGCATCTGTATTAGGGTGTCCCAAAATGACATCATGTTAAAAAAGTCATCGGGCTCACTTCTTAAATGAAAGGTTAGGGTATTGGGACTACTTTCATCTTCGGAGTGAGTTTGCTAGAACGCTTCCTACTGGTGGCGACCCTTGATTTTTTGAAAAATGGGCCGATTTTGGATAAAATTTCAAATTTATGCCTGTTGAAGTGCTCCTGAACTGTCTTAGATTTTTTTTTCAGCATTTTCTTCAGCAAAATTACGCCCCTGAATTCGGCTCAACTATATAAAGTGTTTTCTGTACTTTTAAAATTTTGTAGATACCCAGCTTTGAAGAAAAAATACTAAAAAACACCAAAAATTTCACTTTTTACTAAGTTTTAATGGCCATGCCGCTCTTATAATTCCAAATTTGTACAAACTAACTGACCAAACTTCTCCGTTTGGATCTCCAGAAAAATTAAAAATGCTGAAAAAAAATCTAAGACAGTTCAGGACCACTTCAACAGGCATAAATTTGAAATTTACCCTAATACCCTAACCTTTCATTTAAAAAGTGAGCCCGATGACTTTTTTAACATGATGTCATTTTGGGACACCCTAATCTGTATGAAGCTGAGTTTCGAGCTTCGGACTGTAAATGCTCAGAACTGGTTTCGAGACTAATGCATCTTTAAGCTTTTCGAACGACTCGAAATGCTTCGCGCCAAACTTGAAATCCGATCCGCGCCGATTCTGTAATTCGTATAACGGATTCGCAAAGTTATTGTATCGGTAAATGAACTTACGAAAGTAACTCATCAGCCCTAAGAAACGTTGAAGCGCTTTATCGTTTGTCGGCACGGGAAAGTTACCCACATTCTCAATGTGTCGATCACTCGGACAAATCTGGTTGAAAGAAACGTAGTAACCAAGAAATTCAACACCGGTTTTCAAAAAGGAACAAAGCTAAATGTTCGTCAATGGTCACAGAGCTTACAAGAATATCATCTATAAATACAACGATTTCCCCAGAATCAACAAACTCTTTTAAAACCTTCATCACATACCGCGCGAATATCGACGGTGAGATCGTATAACCGAACGGCAATTTATTGAACTCGTACTGGCCTTCTTCCGTTACGAATGAAAGATACTTTTTAGAATCTTTCGCTATATCAACATGATAAAACCCGTTTTCATATCCAGAGACGTAAAATATTTACGACCTTGAAGTTTCGCGATCTGGTCTTCGATTATCGGTAGGGGAAAATGATTCCGCTCCACCAACATATTCAACGGTTTGAAATTAACGCATAGACGGTACTCACCGCTCTTTTTCCGGGTTAAAACTACGCGACTAGAATATGGAGACTCGCTTTCGCGAATAATACCGTTGGACAACATATCCCTCACGATTTTATTCTGCTGCTTGCGTTCGTAATCACTGAGACGCAAAGGAGTCGCATTATAGTAACGATCTTCTTTTAACTTAATCTCCACACAATGCTTTATCAAAGGTTCTCGAGGTTTGCCACGGTTCAAATAATCACGCTTGAAAAGTTCGTAAACAACGCTCTAGTTTCGACTGTATCACCGATGTCGAGCTCAATATTCGCATCAACAAACAAAATACTTGCATCTGCAATATCGCTATCAAAAACATTCCTTAACAATGCTCAGAAAAACCAAAATTTGATACAATTCTTAAAGGATACCAATTTATATGTACAAATTTAGTTTATAGATACTTATTAGTCATATAATTGTAATATACTTATATTCATTATTTGATAGATACTAACGTTAGGTAGGAACTGTAGTCTTAAATTAGTAGATTAGGTACTAATAGTCATATTGTGCTGTGTACCTTAAATTCCTAAATAAATAAATAAATAAAAACATTCCTCATCGCTTCGACATCATACGTACATTCGGGAAGAAAAGATAATCCGCGAAAACCATTGTCTTGAAGAAATCTTCGTCCCAGAATCAAATCAACTTTCATGGTGTTGCCAGTAACCACCATCAAATTAGCAACATATACGGACGTTTCAATCAAAATAGATGTCGAGTACGCTCCTACTATCTGTATCTTCGAATCATGTACACCTACTAGGTCCCTATCGTTTGTGCTACTGAGCTTAACATTTTTTGTGATACAAGATTGTTTAATCAAACTCACCGAATAACCTGTATCTGCCAATGCCTGCATCGCTTTCAATCGTCCATCAACAATGACGTTACACGCCACCATCGAGTTAGGATTCCATCGGTCGTCGGTAGTGGTTCATGTTGCTTGCTGATCGGGTATGCCGTGTTTTCACCGCTGGTTTCGGGTGCCTGATTGTTCGCCGCTTCGTTATTGGTTTGTCGACGTTCAGTTTCGGTCCGCTTAAAACAATGTTGCTCGTCGTGCCCCACCTTCCGACACAACGAACATCTTGGTCGTCGCACAGAGGAGCAACTGGAGTCGAATCCTGGCCAAAACTATTTATTGCGGCTATTGCTGTTATTTTACCTTAATATGAACTAAAAATAGACAATAACTAGTTTTTGGGAAAATTTAGCATCTATCCACCTACCAGTGCAGGGGTCAATTTTCTATATCCTTCCGAATACTAGTATTTTTGAGGTGATCCTTGTGAATACATTTCTTTTTCCCGTTGCATGAGCAGTTGGTCAGTGGAAAAGCAAGAAGAAAAGGGATGCCTGTGCACATATTCATAGAGATACATTTTGCCAAACATAGTATTTGGCCCTACAGCATTTCGGCGTACCTCAAATTAGTATAAATATCAATATTTTCAAATCGCTTGGAATTTATAGATCGGACAAGATCGGAAGAGATTTAATGTTTTTTAGATAGCCAGAATCTTGTTTTGCAATGTTGTTTCAGCAACATTGCCGGATCGTTCCGTATCATGTAACTTTTTTCACATTCAAATTTGGAATAAAATGTTAAAAAAGGTTTTTTTAAAGCTGGTCCAATATACAGCAACACTGTTTTTTCAGTTATTTTCAAGCTGAGGTTATACAAATAGTTATGTTCAACTACGTTTGTTATAATATTGTCTTATTTATCACAGTCATCATCATATGAAAGCGATTTTGCTGGATACATAACAAAAAATGATTAAAAACCCCTTAAAATATCACTATTTTGCATCCATGCAAAAATTCTTTGGCAATTTTTGACATACTCTTTATTTAGCCACATTATGCAGTATGCTTTTAGGTATGTAAAAAAAATATAACTAATTTAAAAATCGAAAAAAAAATTGTTTGTTATTGGCCAAGTATTTGTTCTAGTTACTCCTCTGCGCGTCGTTGCGGTTGTGGACAGTTAATCGAAATGTGTCCCGTTGCATGACAATTAAAACACTCGTCGCTTCGCTTGTTCGCACTCGTCGGGGTACTGGACGATTTATTTTCTTCCTGTTGCTTCTTCGGTGTCGAATTGTTCACTGGTGGCTTCTGACTGGTATTCCTAGTCGGGAGACTACGACGTTTACACAATTCTTGATTCAATACCGAATATGATCCAGCAGTTCGTAAATACTGTCGTATTGGCGGAAAACAATGCTAAAGTAAAGTGCATCGTACGAAAGACCGCTAATTATGTACTTGATTATCGCTGCACAGCTCAGCTTGCCTTTATATCTAGGGGCAGATCACTTGTGATGCATTTTTAAAAATCAGCGAAATTAAATGCATTTCTTTTCATCAAAATAGAAATTTGTAATGCACTTTGCGTTGCGTGCAATGTATTTTGCGTTGCGTGTAAGACGTCAAAACCCTGCAAAAAACAGCCCTACATTCAACAAAACATCGAACAAAGTGGATCAGCGTAGGACGATTGTTAAGTAATCTTTTCTGCGAGGGGTGCAAAGTAAATGCAAAAATGGAAATTAAATGCATTTTTTCTAAGTTGATGCAAATTTGTTATACATTCCTAGAGTGATCTGCCCCTAGCTTTATATCCTAACGCATTCATCCGAAAAACGTAGTTGTCGTAAGATTCCTTGGAGTCCTTCACGCATCGCGATAGCTTCCAATGCATATCCGCTTCATCCTCGCGATCAGGAAAGGCTAACAAAATCGTCGCTTTGAAATCCTTCCAACTCAAAATATGCTGACGTGCACCCAAAAACCACTGATGAGCAGCACCTGCTAGACGACACGTCGCGTAGAGCAATGTCGATTTGTCACTCCATGAGTATAGCTCCTGATAATGGTCGATGGAACTGATCCACTCTGTTACGCCATAACCTTCTCTGAAAACAGGTATCAATTGTTTCAGCTCCTCCGGATGGAAGAATCTTTCTCTGCTGACTCGTACGCCATCTTCCACATTTTCGTCGTCGCTATTTTTTACATCGCCATGTTCGTTTCCCTCCTCGTTTTGTTCCGACACGTTCGTACCAGTCGGAATCAACGAACGACGCTTCGATCTCGGCATGTTTACGCTTGCCTTTGATTCGAGAGATTCACTGTTCGAGTTGCAGCTACCTCCGGACGCTGGAGCTAGTGCTACGCCACCCGTTTTCGATGAAGCTCACGCCAATTTCGCTTGACGAAACTTTTCGTTGATGGATTCCGATTGACGAGTTGGAATCCGAAATTCTCAACCGATTACACTCGCGTCGCTGCCAGGAGATTTCTACGGTTTCATATCAAATCCGATTCTATCCCACTTCTGAAAAATACTGTGGTATTTTACGGGATGTTCGGAAGCGATTTTACACTGAACACGTTTTTACGTAAAGAAAAAAAAAAGAAGTAGCGTACTTTATTACGTGACGGTCTGGTTGAGAATGAAGCACACGTCGAGCAGAAAACTTGTTAGACCTTTTGCCTGAAAGGTTAGCGGATGCGCGTGAACGCAGACTTGTCAAAGTGACAGCTAGACGCAGAGAAAAATTGAGGGGTACTACTCTGCTGAGGAATAGGACTGTGAGCAGGTTGCTACAAGTGAGTCGCCCCTCGCTCCCTTCTTCATCAGTCCTCTCCCCTTGGACCACCCTCTCATCCGCATTCCCTTCACCCACCCCGTATACCGAAATAAGATGAAGGATTTCTAACGCATCATACACTCCCACTCTACTAACTCCCACCCCCTCCACTTCCAAACCGATTCCACCAACAGTTCAAAATCTAATCACATGAAGATAACATTGAATTCACGCTGATTAAGCTAACGAAATATTATACTCTTTTGTTAAAAGTGAGTCGTGGGATACGTGCTAAGTATAATAAGAATGTAACAGTAGTTTTCCACAATTTTAGTGAACATAACCAGCTAATGAATCATAGTTTGGATAAATGGGAAAGGCACAATCGCACCACTAGGTGGATTAGAACAGATTTTTATTTATAAATTTTAGTTCATCCAGACGAATTGACTTTTTAAATAAATTTTAGGCTTTTCGGATAAAATCTGTTGGCATCCCTGGTTATAATGAACCCGCTTTTTGGCTGAATCACAGATGCACTTGCGCTTGCCCCATTTACCCGTACCCGCGTGTCTTGATTTGTAAAGTGTAAACATTGATATCAGTAGTAATTGTATAAAACAAAATAACATTATTTGTTTAGTTTATTACATACGCACATACCCCCTAAAATTATAATTCAAATTGTTAGACAGCAGTACGCTTTCTTGTGCTGTTCAGTTTTTGAGGTACGCGACTTTGGGTTTGAGTTATGGTGCTACTCCAAAACGTTTTATTCGGCGCTTTTCGAAAGGTAGGTTTCACATCAAATTTAAATTTTATTTCATAGGCTATATATTTTTTATTAGAACCCTCGCAAGTACCTGCGTGGAAAGTTTCTCGATACACTGCGACTATCGGTGAAGGGAGGACACGGCGGTAACGGGCTGCCGAAATACGGTGGCGTTGGCGGACAAGGTGGGGCAGTATATTTCGTTGCCAAGGAAGGTAAAACCCTGAAGGATGTAGTACACAAACATTCTAGCAAACGAATAGTGGCCGGTAATGGCGAGGAGAGTAGTAAGGAACGAATCCTAGGGCGTCGTGGGGTGGACCAATGCGTGGAAGTACCTGTGGGCATTCGAGTGTTGGAGGATGACGGACTCTTGGTTGCCGAATTGAATGAAGACGGCAAAAGCTGTTTGGCCGCTGGCGGTGGAAGTGGAGGGTGTTCTGGTAATTCGTTTCTCGGGAAATCCGGGCATACGCGAACCTTAACACTGGATTTAAAGTTGATTGCTGACATCGGACTGGTTGGGTTTCCGAATGCTGGAAAAAGTACGCTGGTTAAAGCTTTATCTAACGCATCGCCGAAGATTGCTTCTTATCCATGTGAGATAGCTGTTTAAATGGACATTTTTAGCTTAGCATTAAACGATGTTTTATATTTTAGTTACAACAATTCGGCCACAGCTCGGAACAATCGAGTATGAAGATTACCGGCAAATCACGATCGCAGATCTTCCTGGATTGATCGAGGGTGCTCATGCTAATTTTGGCATGGGTCACAAATTTTTGAAACACGTTGAACGAACACGACTGCTGTTGGTAATTGTAGATGTTTTCGGGTTTCAATTAAGTCAAAGCCATAGAAAACGAAATTGTCTGGAAAATATTTATGCTCTAAATAAGGAACTGGAGCTGTACGATAAGACTTTACTAGAAAAGCCATGCGTTTTATTAGTGAACAAGATGGATAGAGAGGGAGCCATTGACGAAATTTGCAAATATGATAAATACTTCAGTAATCTGCAAGGTAATTAGGGTTTCTTTTATCACAATCAAGCGACTAAGACGTGTTCGTTTCTAGATGGTCTACAACACTGTCCAGAAGAGTTGGTACCCAAGCAGCTACTGTCTCTGGAACGTGTAATTCCTATCTCTGCCAAAAGCATGACAGAAGTCGACAAAGTAAAACAAGCAGTTCGGCAAGTACTGGACGAAAAAGCAGCTGAGCGATTACGCGATGAGGGTGATTCAGATCGGCAAGATTTATTGCGTGCAAGGATAAACGAACGCGGTCCGAAAGTAGGATAGGTAAATGTACAACAGAGGTTGTAAACCGAATCACCGCTCTTCAATCTCTAGCCTGGTTTTGAAGTATCCATTAACATCATGTTGCCATCATCTGAAATGTTCGATTCCCATAACCGCACAAAGCTTGCCATAAGCCGAGAAACAGTGTTCTTTTCGTTTTGGTCTCGCGTTACGCGTTATGTCATTTTTAGATCGTCAATTGATCAAGTGAAATATAAAAAATTAATTTTTTATTGAAAATATTACTCGTGTCCCAAAAAGTTCCAAACAAAAGTGAACTAAATGACTTACTTCTAACTTGAAATATCGCTTCATTTTGTAGCGTTCATAAATTTTGCAATAATGCTAAAATATAGCTTCCTAAGTCCTCATCCTGGTTAATCCATGAGACGCTGCAAATCTTATGAGCGGTTGTGTTTGCCAATGCAACCGATGCTGCCACCGATCCTGTTGGTCCCGGGGGAAGCGAAAGTTGATCTTCACTTTCAATTTTGATGTTCACCGATTCAACATTGATAGACCCGTTCTCATTCATCGTCACATTCCACCCAGACATTCGCTCGTTTAGTAGATTGTACAGCTTTTCGATGGTACGCGGTGCCGGGCCCGGATCGTCTATTTTGACCTTGGATATAAATCTATAACAAAACCAACATTATTTTCAATCCCTACTAGTACGAGTATCACCATTTATACCTGATCATGTGCCGATTCAAGCCGCATTCGCCGAAAATTTCATCGAGGTTCATCAAAGATATTTTATTGTCCTTCATGACCAGCAATCCTTGGATAATTCGCCTACGTTTCGGATCTGGCGGTTCTGCGTTGTATTTTTTTGCCTCGTCCTTCAAAATAGAAAGCGACGCTTCCACAGGAATCTTTATCGGAGTATTAATCACACACGTTTCCCCGTTCGCCGGCGTGAAACACTCGATGTGGAACTCTTCTTTAATTTTATCCTTCAGAAACTCCATCTTAACCGCCTCTCCGTGTACCAACATCACATTTTTTGGCTCGCAATACTGAATCAACTGCATAATGCCTTTAGCGTCCGCATGAGCGCTGAAGCTCATGTACTCAACCGACATTTTAACTTCAACCACTTGCCGATTTTCAAATTCTACCTTTTTCGCACCGCCGAGGATTTTATGGCCCACCGTTCCTTGAACACAGTATCCCGGCATTATGACCATGTTATTTTCGTTCGGAGCCCACTTTTTGAAAATTTGCAAAGAAAGACCGGCATGCAACATTCCGGGCGTAGCGAAAACCACCATCGCTCCCGGATTATCAATATAGCCCTTGTCAAATGGTTTAATATGCTTGAAATCAAACATGTTGCGTTGGACGAATGTTTTTCGAATTTTCTGGTTGGTCCAGGTGATGAACATTTTGTAGTAATTGTTAGCCTTTTCAGTCAACCCAACTGCAAAGTAAACTGGATACTTGAGGTTCATTCGTTCCCAGTAGGTTTCCAGCAAAATACACAACTCCTGTGCTCTGCCCAAAGCGAACACCGGAATAAGTACCTTACCACCTTTCGCTACACATTCGTGCACCTATAAAGAATTAAAATAATTATTAAATATTTCCCGCGCTAGCTCTTTGAATTACCTTCTTAAGAAAATCACGCTCCCGGCAACGCTTCGAGTCTCGAATGGTTGTCGCATAGGTACTTTCCGAGATCAGCAAATCCGGTTTGCACTTGTCAATCCAAGCCGCTCCCAGATGCCGATCTGGCGTCATATTGTAATCGCCTGTGTAAACAACTGACTGCGAACCAACCCGGATCCAAAACATGGCAGCACCCAGAACATGGCCTGCGTAGTATGCCTTGATTTCCAGCTCACCATCTACCATTACGCTCTGATGTAATGTAACGGCAATAACCTTCTTCATACAGTCCTTAATCATCTGGGTTGTGAAGAAATTGCTCTCACCCTTCCGCTCCACTGCCACCTTTCGCATGTCTTCCAACAAAATTGGGGCTATAGCTTTCGTCGGATGAGTCATATAGATAGGCCCGGTATAGCCTACCATCTCGGTCATGTAAGGCAGTGCACCACAATGATCCAAGTGAAAATGAGAAATTATCACACAATCTATGTGATTCGTGATTGGTCCTTCCGGTACGATAAACGAAAAATCCGGAAAGCGCCTTTCATCGTTGTAACCCATATGCATGCCGCAGTCGAGCATAATATTCTTTCCTCCCATCGAGAGAAGGATGCAGCTGCGGCCTACATCCTGTCCTGCTCCGAGAGGAGTTATTTTGATATCCGGCATTGTTAGGCACGGTTGCAGGATACGAGGAATGCGTCAATGAAGCACTGGTTCTCGAACTTACCCAATTTTATTCACTATCTCCGATAATAATCGGACACTAGTTCTGAAGAATCCTAATATTATTTGTGTTGTCTGAATCACTGTTCACATTTCCATGGAAAGTGCACTTTGATAAGTAAGGTAAACAACAGACAGAGATGAGCATCAAAGAGGAACACGTTGCTAGTACCCAATGAAAATGTACCCACTAATATGGAAGACATCGATCCAGTGCTGCCAAATTTTATTCTGTATCTGGAGCGAAAAAATCTTTCATCCGTTTTAGAGCAACCAACCTAATTTGTACCCTCTTAATCCAGCATTTTGCGTGCAATAATCAGCATTGTCCAGTTCGTAATACGTCAATAGTCTTTTTTATTGAGTAAGAGGAAGTCATTCTACGTCAATTAAATGCGTTGGATTTTTATTCAATGAACGCCCGACATCAACTGGACATTGCTGTCTAGCTGGCGTAAACAACTATTGTCAAAAAAGGGTAATTAAACGTATTTAGAACTAAGAAATTTAGACCACCATTATGGCACGTAAAAAGCTGGACACATTTACCTCATCTACTGCCAGGTTCCTCTGAAATTGTGTGGTTTGAAGCAACAATTGGGTCATTAAATGAGAAAAAAAATCTTATTTTTATCACATACATCGATAAAGCTGATTTTCGTGACCACAACAATGTTTTTTCCAACTCAGGAAACGTGAAAATAAAATTTAACCCATTCATGCCCATGTTGTTTGTGGACAACAACGTTTTAAAACAGCTATAACTTTTGTTTGAGGCGAGATTTCTTTACAAAAACAAGTAAGGCTAATAAATGTGACTATTGCCTTTCATTTGAGTATTAACAGTTGCAAGGATCAGCTCTAGAACTGAAGTTATTGCAATTAGTCTGATGGGATTCCAATGTAGCAATGCTGCCAGGGTCAGCTTATGTTGATGACGGAAAATGAATTTTTCATATATCTTCGTTATGTTGCAATATTTTTGAAAACTGATAAATCTTATCAATTTAGACTGTCTTTGGCTACTTTTTCCACACAATTGGACTATTGTAAATATTCTAGGAGAATTGCATTGAGCATTAGAAGGTAAAAATTGAACAGCTTCTAGCACTGCAAGGGAAGGACCTATCTTTATGAAAAAAGGCTTTTCGTGTTTCTGGATCCCACCGTTTTTACGGAAAAATAGTTTTGAAACCCTATATGCATTAGAAAAAAGTTGGGCATGAAAGGGTTAAATTTAAGATAAAGAAATATGTTGACAGTCTTGATTTGACACTATCAGAAGCATTTGACATATCGAATTTCACGACAAATGATGCCCTGTCAGAAAAAATGAATACATGTTTTCCCGGTTTTCCCGCAGGGTTATTTTTATTTGACATAAACACCATCCAATGCATATAATTTTTTTCATTTTGGGTGTTGTCTTGATAGGCCGGATGTAAACAACCGCAGTTTTCCTATGTATGGTTGTCTATGTTTACATAGATTTATTTTAAAAATAAAAAAATCGTTTTTACGTATTGCAATGAATTTTTTCTCGAAATAATGTTATATTATGTATATTGGACCTAAAATTTCTCGAATGGAACGGAAAACTATATATAGCTTAATGATCCAATTGCATTCCTTGGGTTATCTGTTAAGTTTCATAACGTTAGTTCATCTCTATTTTTTTGAAATTAAACAGAATCCGCAGTTTAATAAAATATCTCCGAAAACAATTTATATTACAATGAAAGAAGCGGTATAAGTGGTGCATTTTCAAATTGAAATTAAATGTATAATTTTAATCATTTTTATTGATTTAACTCCTTCAACAAAACGTTTTTAAACAGCTATAACTTTTGTTTTGAGCAAGATTTGCTGATCAAGATACAGTCAGATCAGATTTCTTCATCCTCGCTTAACTTTTAAACTAGGTTCATCAGTACGTTTAAACCTGGCTTGTGCACTAAGCGAGGGTGAAGAAATCAGCCCTTATTGAGATATCTGACGTTTAAAATACGCACACTGAGTTCTCGCATTTTTATACTACCGCCCTCCCCTTAAGCCCACAAGCGGTTTGTTTTCCTCCCAATTTGCAGTGCAAATGATTTGTTTTCCTCCCAATTTAAACGTCAAAACGGCACAATACCAACGCAGCTGGATAAGTCTAGAGTCTGACTGGACGCCGCTGGAGCAGTGCTGCCATGACTATTTTTAGTTAGGTATGAAAAAAGAAATTTTTAATATATACCGAATTATCTCACAAAATTATTGAATACAGATAAAATCTATCAATTTAAACCGCCTTTAATTATCTTTTCCATGCATTTGGACTACAGTCGTGATTCGCTGGTTAGGCCACACATTCTGTCCAACTAACGAATTTAATTCGCACATGTCAAAAACTCTCCAAAGAAGACGTTAATGGCGTAAATGCATCTGTTCACATCTCTAGTTATTGTCAATTTGATTGTAAAAGTAAACACGACACGAGATTTTGGCGTTCAGATCGTTTTTAGTTGAATGATGGTCCAACCAAATACAAATATAGTTTCAATTATTGAACATTTGAATATTTACCGAATATTGTCCAGACGAACTATTTCTTTTGCGCAAAACAACATCGCAATCTTCTCCGATACACCAATCCAGCAGCATGTTGCAGTGTAAGATTATTTGACTGTTATTTTGTAGGTTTAAATTTTTGTTCTTATTAATAAGAGCAAACAAATACCAAGGATACAAGCAAATAAACAGCACACTTTGATTTGGTAACGTTGCCAGTTTCATTTTTTTTCGCCATATCGAACCTGTCAAAACGAAACAGACGAATTGGGTTGTGTAATTTGTTTGTTCGGTAAGCCAAAAATTGATGACCCTTTTGTATGGGACCTTGGCGTATTTAATTTGTATTTGGTCCAACTAAAAAGCGGTCCAGTTAAGAAGTGCCAACCAACGAATCACGACTGTATTGCAAAAATTCAAAGAGAATTGTATTGAGTATCGGGAGGTAAAAATAGAGCCGCTACTAGCGCTGCAACTGAAGTGCCTATCTTGATCAAAGCAGATTTTGCGTGGTTTTTACGCCAACAGTCCTACAAAGAAATAATGTTGAAACTCTGCATACGCTGAAAAATTGGCATGACAGGGTTGAATATTTGCTTGATACCAATTTATTTTGGACACCCCTAGATTTTCTTTTCTGACAGCTATTTGTTTAGCAAGTTAGAATAACGAAAAGGTAAACAAATTTCGTTACGGTAGTTCGCTAGGGGTTGATCACTGTAGGAATGTATAACCGATTTGCATCAAATTAGAAAAAATGCATTTCATTTCCACTTTTGCATCAATTTTGTACTCCCTGGCAGAAGAGTTTGTTCTAGATATGTGCTCCGATGTATTTTCGATCGGCGGCGTCACGCTGTTGGTACCTATCGGTGGCGGCGCGCCGGCGTGACGATTATCGACACCTCTGTAATCAAAAAAGCCTTGGTGGTACAATCCCTCACCAGAATTATAGGTTTCTATTGAAACCTAAGCAAATTAAGAGAAATCGACAAAACAAAAGTTTGTTTACAATTCTTATTACCCCGTTTGAAAAAATAACGTCAATCTTATATCAAATGCTGGTACCTATGACGGGTAGTTAGCTGCTGCAAACAATAGTCCACGTAAAAATTTCAAGACAAGAAAGTAGAGTGGTTTGAAATCACACATGATTAGCAATATCTTTTAAATTTGTAAACTTATTCAAAAGCGCACGATATAGTTCACGAATCCATGACTGATAGTCTGAGTTCCGTCAAATTGTTTAGGTAAAGGTATTAAGACTATACAGAAAATTGCATACTTTATGAACTATATCATGAACTGTTTCACGAGCACTACTTGTGACTACTAGAACCGGTTTTAAAAACCATAAATAATACTCCAAGTTCCATGAAATCGTTCACGTGCAAATATGAAGAACATGCACAAAATCGCAAATTTTGTTAACTATATCTTGAAAGTGGAAACGTATTTTATGAATGTTTGAACTTTTTAATGCGCACCAGTGGTGAATTTTTTTAAGGGGTTGTATACAAAGTTGACGGGGGTGTGCTTAATTTGTGATTTTTTTAAAGGGGTTTACGCAAATTTTGTTTAAAAATGCAAAAGGCATATAGACATATAGACACTATTTGCTGGCACATAAACCTAATGTGTGCATTTGCAGGAAATGATAATCTTACATTTTTATATATTATAACTATAAGGCACATAAAATCGATTCTATAACAAAAGGGAATTATAACTTATGTGTGTGCATAAATAGTTTGTACAGTTGACACTCAGAAGGTATGTGTGCGCCTAATTTGCGATTTAAAGCTGGATGTAGACCGCAAGGTGGCACGAAAGTGCCATTTTTTTATTTTTCTCTGTCAAAACGCATCTAAAAGTAAATTTTGAATTTTATAAACTCAATCAATATAATAATTAAATATAATTTCTTCTAATGAAAAGTAATATTGATGAAGAAAATATGTTTCCTGCCTCTGAAAAATATCTAGATGGTACATTCCTTATTACATCGGTAAAAATTCGTTCTTCCGGTTTCAATTTATACTAAAATGAATACAGAGGTTAACTTCATGTCTATGCTGTTTGTGAACAACAACGTTTTTAAACAACTATAAGTTTTGATTGAGGAAAGATTTGCTCACGAAAACAAGTAAGCCCAATAAACGTGACTATTGCCATTTCATTTCAAAGTTACAAGGGTCAGTTCTAGAACTGAAGTTATTGCGATTAGTCTGATTGGAATCCAATGGAGCAGTGCTGCCAGGGACAGTTTACTTTGACGATGGAAAATGAATTTTTCATATATCTTCGTTATGTTGTGATATTATTCAAAACTGATAAAACTCTCGACAAACATATGATTACGGCTTAAAAACCAACTGTCAAAATTCTCTTTGAATGGAAATTCCAAACAAACCGTTACTGGCTAAACACGATTCTTAGCAGTTAATAAAAGAGAAAACTTTTCTCTTTTGTTTACTACCAAAATCTGTGATTTGCAAGTACCGGTTTGTTCGGAATTTCTTTTCAAAGAGAATTTTGACAGTTGGCTTTTAAGCCGTAATCATATTTTGTCGAGAACTTATGAATTTTAACTGTCTTTGTCTACGTTTTCCACGCAATTGGACTATTGTGAATATTCTAGAAGAATTGTATTGAGCATTGGTAGGTAAAAATTGAGCAGATTCTAGCACTGCGATGGAAGCACCTATTTTAATGAAAAAAAGGCTTTTCGTTTTTCTAGAGCCCATCATTTTCAAGGAAAAATAGTTCTGAAACCCTACATGCACTTGAAAAAAGTTGGGCATGAAAGGGTTAAAATATCAATAAAAAACACGATAGTGGGCGAAAATCACAAGTATTGGCAGTCGAGGTTATCCATTGATAAGTGTAATGTTTAGGTAAAAATTTTCCGTATCTAAAACAACCAATCTAACCTCAACAATACAAAAATAATTCAGGATCCAAATAATTCGCAATAAAGTATCGAGTTCGACTGAATGGTTTGGAGCCAAACAAAAGAACTTTTGTTTTCCTACCACCTGTAGTTAAACTTATTGTCAAACTATATAATGTTTATCTTAAAACAATTAAAATAGAACATCCATCCTATATCATCAATGCAAGAAAATACTTTCGCATTATTTGACTACTACCAACAATAAAATCTATTTGGCACGTCAAGCGGGTAAGTTTCGCGTTTGAGAGCCAATAACATTCCCTAATAAACATCGTATGATTTAAGAGCCTAACGACCTGTTCAGAGTATCATCTAAACAATATGAGGAATCATTGCACTATTTGGGTTAAAGTTCGTGTAAAATATTTTTTATTAGGGTTAGCATTTCTTCATGGATTCGAAGTGTTTATGGAAAAGGAATTTAGTTCGGATTTTTATCTGTGTGATATAACCGATTAATCCCAAAAGGTATGAACTTGCCGATATCGTGTAGTGGGTATAAATAAGCATCGACGAGTTTGTCAAACGTCAAAATACAATCAAAACAAAAATCGTAATTCCCTATTGACGTGTAACTTTTGCTTATCGCTGCATCTTGATTTGAAACCAACGACGAAAACTTCCCTAGTTTTTTCAGACTGTCAACCAACTAGATAGTAATCAATTATTGTAACAAGAAGCTAACTATTGCAGTTGATGAACTTTCTAAAAAGTGGTCTTCAAACGGTGCTAGGCTCGCAGGAGCCTGGCGCCATCAGTGGAGCCGAAACGGTAAAATTGTTTGTCTTATTTTGATCCCAAAATGAATTTGAGATTTTATGAAAAATGCTTAGGTGGAACGTCTGGTGGAGAGAGTGAATTCTTCGACCCTGCTCGAGGATCGCCGAAATGCGTGCAGGGCGCTGAAAGCAATGTCCAGAAAGTATCGTGTCGAAGTAGGAGCGCAGGGAATGCCTGCGCTCCTACAGGTCTTGGAAATGGATCGCGCAGATCCGGAAATCATTGGATATTGTTTGGATACTTTGTGCAATGTCACTTTCCCGGAACAGTTTGAGGAGGAAGCCGAAAATCCAAACATTACCGTCAACATCGGGGAGCAGTTTACGGAAATGTTCATCAAAAATAGCGAAAACGTTAGCTTGGTTCTCAATTGTCTAGAAGAGTACGACTTTCGAGTACGATGGTCAGCGATCAAGTTGCTGACTAGTCTGTTGGCTAACAAACCTAAAGAAATTCAGGAGAATGTTCTAGTCAGCCCGATGGGAGTGTCGAAATTGATGGATCTTCTTATTGATAGCCGGGAGGTTATCAGAAACGACGCTCTTTTATTACTGATTCAGCTAACGAAAGGGAACGCAAACATTCAAAAAATTGTAGCCTTTGAGAATGCTTTCGATCGGTTGTTTGACGTTATTAAAGAAGAGGGTTGTGCTGATGGAGGAATCGTTGTTGAAGATTGCTTAATTCTGATGTTGAATTTGTTGAAAAATAACCCTAGTAATCAACAGTTCTTTAAAGAAGGATCGTATATACAACGTTTAGCACCAATGTTTGTGATACCACCCGAACAGGAAGAGGTCGGAATGACTCCGCAAAAAGTATCGAACTTGCTGTGTATGCTCCAAATAGTAAGGTCCCTGGTTAGTCCTTTGAACCCTCAGCAAGTAATCTCGTCATGTCAAAAAGCAATGCGCAGCTCTGGACTTTTAGAAGGGCTCTGCAATATCCTTATGGGTAGTGGCGTCTCACCAGATATTCTTACCGAAACTATCAACACTGTGGCAGAGGTTATTCGTGGAGATACAAGTAATCAAGATTATTTTAATTCTGTGCTTGCTCCTAGCAACCCACCCCGACCGGCCTTAATTGTTCTGCTAATGTCGATGGTTAACGACAAACAACCACTGTCGTTAAGATGCGCTGTTCTTTACTGCTTTCAGAGCTTTCTGTACAGAAACGAGCCTGGTCAAAATGCCCTGGTCCAAACACTGTTACCCTCAACAGCGGAAGTATCATCGCTAACTTCTGGGCAACTTCTGCTCGGAGGGCTGTTTAGCACAGATCAACTTTCAAACTGGTTTTCGGCAGTTTCGTTAGCACACGCGCTTCTCGAAAATCCAACCCAGAAAGAGCAACTGCTGCGCGTTTTGGTAGCCTTGGTCGGTAGCACTCCGGTATCGCTTCTACAGCAATGTACTCTGCTTCTCCACCAGGCCAACTGTAAATTCCAAAGCAAAGTAGCACTTCTGATGCTGTTAGCCGTTTGGCTCAGCCACTGTCAGCTGGCGGTGAAAGCATTCGTAACCATACCGGGTAGTGTAGCGTATCTGATTGCGCAAATATCGGCAAACGAGCACGATGACAACGAGTACTTGATTCAGGGTCTGTGCGCATTTTTGATGGGAATCTGTATCCAGTTCAACGATAGCACCGTTCAGGGTAGCGAACGGGAAGATTTGTGCCAGTTGCTGATCAAACGGATTGGTCTGGAGACGTACAGTGCCAAGCTGGGCGAGGTATCGAAGCATGAGAATTACAGTCGGTCGGCGAAGCATCCGCAGATCAGAATACGATCGAGTTCGGATTTACTTCTGGATTACGAGTTCTGCAAGCTGTTCAAAGCATTGGAGGGTGAGTATCATTATGTTGTACATCCAATTACCATTTGAATTAGCAGTGTTACGAAAAAAAAGTCAAAATTGTTGCCGGTCTAATAGTTAAATAGATAAAACAATTTCACAAAATATCCTGATTCGGCAGCGATTTGCGGTTCCATAGAAAGAGTAAAATTTCTCACATTTAGTGAACAATATACCATGTCCCCTTCTGAATTTAAAAACTATCAATCTGTTTCCTGATATTTCAGCTATCATAACGAAAACTGTGAACGGGTTCGGAAGTGGAGCAGAAAACATCACGGAGCTTACCTTAAGCCAGGAAGCGTCCGGACTCGTAGGACAGTACAAGGATATTATTCGTGATCAGGACAACCGATTACAAAAACTACAGGAGCAATTACGGAATGCAGAAGCTGAATCGGCACAGTTGAAGGTAATCGTTTTTCCACTGATCTAAACTCAGTAGATCATTAAAAAAAATTCCCCCGTTACAGACCCGACTCGAGCAAGCGCAAAATACAAACTCCCAACTTTCCGACCAGAACATTCTACTAAAAGCACAACTACAAGCGGCGTCCGATGTTCAGAAGAGTCAACAACAGTCTCCATTCCATTTGCTTCCCACGCATGGGGAGAACGTAAACCACCAGGTGGAAGCTCTCGAGCGTCAGCTGGCGACACTTACTATGCAGCAGCAGGACCACCTCTCAAGGGCTAACTATTTCGAAACGGAAAACCGGCGTTTGCTGGCAGAGTTGGAGGCACTCAAACTACGGACATATGAGGCGGAACAAGGGGCTCGCGAAAGTAAGAATGATCTGGAAAGCTTGCGAAAGGATCAAGAGGATTTGATGGAACTAATGACGGACCAGGAGAACAAGATGAGGATGTACCGGCAAAACTTGAAAAAACTGGGTGGTAAAGTGGATGATGATAGCGATGATGAGGAGCAGCAGAATGGTCTTCACGAAGATGGAAGTATTTCACACTATTAGCAAGCAATTCAAATGGTAATAACAGTATATGTAGTCCTACTGTTAAGGTAGCTATTTCGCAATGGCTTCACTGTTTCAAAATTTGTTTATGCCAATACAATAATCTGTATCAAAGAATTTCACAAACATTTTTTTTATGTTAAGACATAGCTGCCGTTTACCGTACTATAATGTATTCATGAAGATAGATAATATATACAAAAAAAGCAAAGTATTCCGAGGAATTGAATTATTAAGTTATTCACTCATAGGTTTTTCGTCAAATTCTATTTTGTAGTGAATTAGCTAATCTTTTAGCATGTTTTATTTTTTCTTTTGCTTACCGCATTGGTTCCAGGTGACGTAGAAAGTTCAAAATAAAAAAGTTATTCAGCTTAGAGCGCAAGAACTGGCATGATCACATTGAGCATCTGAAAACAATTACGTTATGATACATCACGCTACTCATAACACTGCCGTCTTACCTTAGTTTCAGTGTTGAAACTTGCTTTGGTTCGACTCTCGTCGATTGAGTAATCTACGAATACGTCCAACAGATAACCTTTCTTTCTTGCTTCTAGTAAGATTCGGTCCTCTCCGATATCTAGTGTGATCTCTTTGGATGATGTCTACGAAAATATCAAAGCTATCAACCGTGTTCTTGAGAAATTAAAAAAAAACAATATCTTACACATTCCGGCAAATAAAATTCGCCAATTAAAACTCGCGGTTTGCCAACGGCAGGTTCTTTGAATAGCCGGCAATCGGGTTTCTTAGATGCAGCCTGCGAAATAGCCACCTTGGTTGGATCCGGCACATACTCATCTTTGCCAGACTTTTTGTTCTTCTCGTCCTTGATGTTTTTAATTGTACTGGGATCAATTTCTTCGATCAGCTTTTTCGTCGGTTTCTTAGTGTGCCCTAACGATTCCTCGAAACTTCGCAGATCTGGGGCTGGCGGATTTTGATAGCTCTCGTAGACCGCTTTCACGTCTCGATTCTGAATGTTGTGCGCAATCAACTTGTCGACGAATTTTTTGTTTTTCAACACTCGAAAGTCCATTTCATCCAGGGTGATGTTGTACTTGGAACTGAGCCCTTCGAACACGATTGTAATCAAAAAGTCTCTCATGAGGCATCCGGATTCGATCTTCTTGAAAAAGGTGCTGTTCACGGCAATGTCACACACCTGACACTGCTTGGCAGAGCTGTCCTTAATCAATCGCGGAACGGCAATGCTCATGGGAATTTTGAACGAACCAGGTGTGCCATCGTTGAGAAGTGCCAGCAGTTGGTCGTCGGTGATATCCTCCGGTGCGGGAATACCATTCGTGTGGCACACATTGATGAAGAACTTTTCTCGTGTGTCCTTTATGAATGTCTTGATGCAGAAACCTGTAACAAAAAAGAAGAGAACATACGTTGTAAGTCGATAACATTTCATCTGTTATCATTATGTGAATTGATATCGTTAAGTGCCCAGATGCAAAAGGACATAAAATGAAGTGTCATGCGTAAATAGATTGTACCGGAGTTCGCGTGGGATATTTACTGAAGCTCTTATCACTATGCAGGGAGTGAACGAATTTTTAATCAGTCTATTTATTTGACCCGGTACGTTGTCTTAGCTTGAAGGTGCTAATTTTTTCGATTTACAATTTGGAATTTCATAGTTTTTTTTCAGTCTGTGATGACGTCATTACAAATTCCCAACAGCTTCGTAGACACTGCTACAACCCCTATACATTAGGGTGGGACAAAAAATAGATTCCAGCTCCGAGCAACTTTTTAGGTACCATTTGGGTCCTAGATCAACTGTGCAAATTCTTAGCTCGATCGGTGAAACTACATTTTTGCGCCCACTGTTTAAAGTTTACATGGGATTTTGCATGGGAAAGTTAACTTTTACAAAATAATTCCTCCAGGAGTCGCCCATTACTTCCTAAAAATAAATCGTTATATGGCTTGTATAGGAAATTTAACAAAGAAAAAAAGTCTCGAAAACCACGAAACGATCTGATGCTTGAGAAAAAAAGTTATTAAGCAGAAACCGATTGATTCTCTGACGATTGGTAATATATTCATTTTTTCTAGCACCACTGCTCTTGATTGTCCAATTATACGCAATTTTGTTTTAATGCTTTCTTAACGTATCTAAATCGTTTATCTATACTATTTGACCACTTCGCAAGGTTTTCAGGGATAAATTGAGGCTTCTTTTGTACATAATAAGAGAAGGTTAAAAATGTTGTATATAATAAAACCGTCAGAAGCAGTGATGCTATGAAAAGTGAAATTTTCATCAATCTTCAGGACATCAATCGGTTTTTGCTTAATAACTTTTTCCACAAGCATCAGATCGTTTTGCAGTCTTCTGGATTTTGTTTCCTTGACGAATTTCCTATAAAAATCAGACATCTGTTTATTTTTAGGAGATAACGGGCGACTCTTGGAAGAATCAATTTGCAAAAGACAATTTTCCCATACGAAATCCCATGTAAACTTTAAACCGTGGGCGCAAAAATATAGTTTCACCGATCGAGCTAAAAACTTTCAGAGTTGTTCTGGGAGCTAAATGGGACCCAAAAAGTTACTCGGAGCCAAATTTTATTTTTTTCATATAACCATGTCCCACTCTACTATACATACTGGTGGAACTCATCGATACGCGATGTCGTGAATAGAATTATGGAAATATTGGAAATGTATGTTGAAATCTACCCGGATCTATGGCGGATGGTGATGAAAACACTAATATTTTATAAAAATTTCATTTTAAACTTCTTTTTTTAATGTTTTTTCCATGCAAGATACAGCATACTAAAATAGTTATACCTGGATTTATTAGTGTTAGTACTGATTCAAATGTACATGAAGTGGGTTGTAATGACTTTTAATACCCTTTTTTAGTTTTTTTCAAGGGTTGTCCTGCTGGAGCTAAAGAGCTAGTATCTCGGTAGGACCTCCCGCCAGAATCACTCCCTACAATTGCAGACAAGACGGAAAATGTCACCCACTAACACACTGCTTAAGACCAATTGCTACGGACCGTGATTCTGAATGGGATATACATTGTTCGGTTCAGATATATGCGGGCCTAAGGATTTCGCGATCACGTGTCTCATCGCGAAAGACTCGAGCGTTTGTACGTTAACGTGTTCGATCTTGTGTGCCGTTGTATGTCGCGCGTGCTAACGTGTATGTACATTCGTAACCGAACGTTGTACCGAGAAACAAGTGCATTTTGTTCTCTCCGGTGTGGTTTAGTTTTTTCGGCAGTACGAAGGTGCTTACTGTGGCAGAGGCTACAGTAAAGTACTACTAATAAACAGTCCCGCAAGTGATAATTATTACCTGTGAGGAATCATAGCACAAATTGTTATTTCAATTTGCTACCTCACGAAACAAAGGCGATTCGATTCGTACGATCGCCCTTTCAGTTTACACACGCGCGTTGTTTGTTGTAACATTAACTTGAGTTAGGCGATATCGGTGAAGGTGTTTATCCCACCAAGGGCTGGAGTATAAACATTATAAACGTTAAATTGTGTGAAGTAGTGAAAAATTGGTGCGGTACTAAACTGTTTTCTTGCCTGAAAGACGACTTTGTTTAGACGAGCTATACTAGCTCTCTACTGTGTGAAGGTCACGCGGGTGACGTACAAAAAAAAACGAAGTATCAATTCACCTACCAGCTCGTCAGGAACCAACTGGTGAAGTGCTTCGTTTTTTTACTTTTCTTGTCGATTTTTTTATTATTTTTGATTTTTTATTTTGATTGCTCCCGCAACAAAATGGAACAAACAGAAGGATCACCCTCCGAAGACGAATATTATGGGGAAGAGGAACGTGTATTTGATTCGGAGACAGATGATGTTATGGGCATCCACTTCCCTCACTTTCCCCCAATGTCTCACAGCCCCTCCGAGTCAAGGTTTATCAGGATGGATCCGCTGGTCCTTGGGTGGTATTCTTTCGGCCCACAAATAAACCGTTAAACAGCATAACTGTTGCACGGGAGCTGACAAAACGTTACTCGGCCGTAACCGAGATTAAAAAGGTTGTCAGATAAACTGCGCGTAGTCGCTACTGACGTGAAACAGGCCAATGATATCGTTAGCAATAGCCTCTTTACGCTGGAGTATCGCGTCTACATCCCTTCTCGTGATGTGGAGATCGACGGTGTGGTAAGTGATGCGGGTCTAACTGTCGATGATCTGATGAATGATGGGATTGGCCGCTTTAAGGACCCTAACCTTCAATCAGTTAAGATTTTGAAGTGCAAGCAATGACATTGTGGACTGGATATTCATAGCTTTCAACATTACCGATCCTATGAAAAGCTTGCTGGTTGCTATTCTACCAACAGTAAGAACAATTTTAAAACAGTTGACTGAACAATGGCCCCTCCTTGCAGCGATCGTATCCTTCGATGGCTGACTTATTAAACGGAATCACGGATCTGATCACAGATTTACAGTGGAACTGCAGAAGTGTTATCCCCAAAATGAATTCATTAAAACACTTGCTAGATTACAATAATTGTGATGCCTTTTCCCTATGTGAAACATGGCTTACTTCTAATATAAACCTCAACTTCCACGATTTTTAACATTATCCGCTTGAATCGAGAAGACTCATATGGAGGGTACTTTTAGGGATCAAAAAGTGCTACTCCTTCAATCGAATCAACCTACCTTCGACGCCAGGCATTGAAGTTGTCGCTTGTCAAACAACAATCAAAGGCAAAGATCTTTGCATTGCTTCTATTTACATTCCTCCTAGGGCCATGATGGGATATCGAAGATTCTCCAACGTGATTGAACACCATCCCTCGCCCCGCCTGCTTCTTGGAGACTTTAACTCTCACGGTACGGGGTGGGGCATACCGCGAACGAAACACCGTTTTCGACGGTGGAGTTCTCACTTGCTCTCTTGTCGTGTAACAATAAAGCTCCAGGGCCAGACAGAATCAAATTCAACTTTTTGAAGAATCTACCAGACTCTGCCAAGAGATGCTTGTTGAATTTATTTAATAAGTTTCTTGAGGGTAGCATTGTCCCACATGATTGGAGACAAGTTAGTGTCATCGCCATCCAAAAACCAGGAAAACCAGCCTCCGACCACAACTCGTATCGACCGATTGCAATGCTATCCTGTATCCGAAAGTTATTCGAGAAAATGATCTTGTTTCGCCTCGACAATTGGGTCGAAGCAAATGGCTTACTGTCAGATACACAATTTGGCTTCCGCAAAGGCAAAGGGACGAACGATTGCCTTGCGTTGCTCTCAATTCAAATGGCATATGCTAACAAAGATGGCATCAGTATTCTTGGATATTACGGGGGCTTTCGATTCAGTTTCTATCAACATTCTTTATGAGAAGTTGCACCAGCATGGTCTTTCACCAATTTTAAATAACTTTTTGCTAAATCTGTTGTCTGAAAAACAAATGCATTTCTCGCATGGTGATTTATCGACATCACGATTTAGCTACATGGGCCTTCCCCAGGGCTCATGTCTAAGCCCTCTTCTCTACAGTTTTTATGTGAATGACATTGACGAATGTCAATTCCTGCACGCTAAGGCAACTTGCAGATGACGGTGTGGTCTCTATTACAGGTCCCAAGGCCGTCGACTTGCAAGGACCACTGCAAAATACCTTGGACAATTTGGCAGCTTGGGCTCTCCAGCTGGGTATCGAGATCTCTACGGAGAAAACTGAGCTAGTCGTATTTTCAAGGAAGTGTGAACCAGCGAAACTACAGCATCAGTTAATGGATAAATCTATTGCTCATGTTTCAACATTCAAATATTTCGGGGTCTGGTTCGACTCTAAAGGTACCTGGGGATGTCACATTAGGTATCTGAAACAGAAGTGCCAACAAAGGATCAATTTTCTCCGTACAATAACCGGAACATGGTGGGGTGCCCACCCACGAGACCTAATCAGGCTGTACCAAACAACGATATTATCAGTGATGGAGTACGGATGTTTCTGCTTTCGCTCCGTTGCGAGCATGCATTTCATCAAACTAGAGAGAATTCAGTATCGCTGTTTGCGTATTGCCTTGGGTTGTATGCACTCGACCCATACGATGAGTTTAGAAGTGCTAGCGGGCGTCCTTCCATTAAAAAATCGATTTTGGGACCTCTCGTATCGATTGCTCATTCGATGCGATATTTTGAACCCATTGGTGATTGCAAATTTCGAAAGGCTTGTCGAGCTTAATTCTCAGACCCGATTCATGTCCTTGTACTTCAATTATCGATTATCAATTTATCTTCGTATAATGTTAACCGTTCTCATCTCTTAGATACTTCTGCTCCAACTGTATTTTTCGACACATCCATGAAGGAAGAGATTTGTGGAATCCCGGATCACATTCGCCCACAAGTGGTTCCAAATATTTTCTATAATAAATACCATCAAGTCGACTGCGGAAAAATGTTCTACACTGACGGATCCATTCTCGACGGGTCCACAGGCTTCGGTATCTTCAACGAAAATCTTGCTGCCTCATTCAAACTCAATGATCCTGCTTCAATTTACGTTGCAGAATTAGCTGCCATTCAGTATACTCTCGGGATCATTGACACCCTGCCCGCAGACCATTACTTCATCGTTTCGGACAGTCTCAGCTCCATTGAGGCCATCCGTGCGGCGAAGCCTGGAAGCACTCACCGTATTTCCTGGGGAAAATACGGGAATATCTGAGTGCTTTATCTGAAAAATCTTACCAGATTACCTTGGTTTGGGTCCCGTAACATTGTTCGATTGCGGGCAATGAGAAGGCTGGCTACATTCTATTGTTCCGAACTAATGCTTGGTTTAAGGGCTTGGATGTGAACCGCGACTTTATTCGTACGATGTCAAGGCTCATGTCCAACCATTCCTCGTTTGATGCACATCTCCGTCGTATAGGGCTTGCTGACAGTAATCATTGTGTTTGTGATAACGGCTATCACGACATCGAGCATGTTGTTTGGCTGTGCGCAGAGTACCGTGTTGCCAGGTCCCAACTAATAGATTCCCTTCGGGCCCGAGGTAGATCACACTATGTGCCAGTCCGGGACGTCCTGGCAAGCCGTGACCACCCCTACATTTTTCTTATCTATACCTTTTTGAAAACTATTGATGTCCAAGTTTAAGGGACCACCTTATTGGGACTTAGAAAAAATTGCGATTTTCAAATGTCTTCAAAATTCTCAAAATAGTCGAACGTTTTGCACAACCAGAATAGCTTACCTCCTAAATTAGACGATTACGAATCTTTCTAGGTTAATTAGAGCATTGTCCGTTCAGTTATGTCGTAGTGGTGTATTTTTGAAAACAGTGCATCGAAAAAATCCAAAATCGTATAGGAAATCAAAACATAGCACTCTTTCACAGCTCCTAACTGAGGTACGGCTTGACGGATTGACTCCAAATTAGCTCACCTCCTAGTCAAGATATCACTAAAGCTAATTCTGATAAGACTACATGATTATTTACAGTAGGAATTGAGTGGTGTATTTTGTAAAATTGATTTGATAATTTTTTGAATGACCGCCCATGTTGGCAACCGTGTGTTTGTTATTCTTTTCGCGTGCACAATAAGTAAACCAACGAAAAATGGGCATAATTATAAAATACAAAATAAAACCAAAATAAAGTTCGTCATATCCACCTATTTTATTACGATTGGATTGAGTTGGTATCTAAACGATTGAACATAATCGACTGTTTACACAATTACTGTATAGAAAACCGTAAACAGTGGAAAATGCTGTTTCAAGTAGTTGACCGATTTGCATCCATTGTTCACAGTATGCAATAGTGTATTATACGTGTAGCAAACGTTGGTAGTATACATCTCGTGCCGTGCGGGCGATGTATTACGACATTGACCATCGAAAAAGGGTGAACATAAGAATATATTTCAATCGATGATGCAGAATATTGAATTGCTAGACATTGAAATTTTACATTCGAGTGTGCAATTCAGCAATGATTTGCTTCTTGCTATTTATGAAAACAAATCAAGTGTGACTTTTTTCTGCTTTTTTACTTTTCGCTATAACATAATATATAAATTTTCACTTCTCCGGCGTAGCATGAGACGATTTTTCTCTGTCTAACACACAATCCAGTAGATTGTCAATTAAATATCTGATGTCCTTGAAACATTTCCACATCACTACACGGAAATATCGAACGTAAAAACTGAAGGATGTTGATTCGACAGTTTACTAAGAAACTAGAAATAATTTTGATTTTCAAAGCGGTGAAAAATAATAGTTGCTCACATGGCCTCGGAGTAAACCAAGATGTTGATATAATGTTTTATTCAAAGTAATGTCTATATTGTTGACCTGAAATCAAAAATTTCAATCACATGGACTTATTAGATCTCAGAATAGAAAATCAATGGAATCCAGAGCATTTGCTAAAACTTTCTCAAAATCAGCAATTTGTTTCATCAAACTAGACAGCTCTTTGACAATAACATACGACCATGTGTCATAATGTCCGAACATGAATGCGTTATAACATATGAGACATTGTAATACACAATCATTACTCACCATTAGATCCGAACGCCAATGTTCATTAGTATCGTGACCAGGATATGGTGACACGTGAACCTACCAAACAAAGATGTCCGCTAAATGACAAGCAAAGTGCTGTGGAGGATGATTTTACGGTACTTCAACTATTCCGGTGTGAGCAGATTTACATCCATAATCACATAGAAAAATATGTTATCGTTTATATAAAAATAGTTGTTTTTTTTAATATTGCTGGTATATTCTCCGAAGAGACCTCTATAATCTTTGTGATTTTCGATGAGGAAAGTCTCTTGTGTTCTGAGCATGCTTTATGGAGATTTGGTGTCCTCGGCAAAGAGTCTTGGATAAATTGAACTATATTTTGACCTTGCGGTTTTGATCGAGATCCGTTATATCTTTTCTCCAGGAAAGCTGTTTGTTTTTATATTTTTGATTCACTTATAGTCCAAAATGTTCTATTTTGTAGTTATGTTAGTGGCCGTTCAAAATTCAAATAAAGACCATGCCTATATGTTACATCAAAATAATAGATGAAGCATGCGATATGCATGAAACAAGCAGTTTGCCGAATCTTAGTGTTGGTCGCAAAACGGAAATGAATCATATTCCAATGGCACTCCGTATTCAGACAATAGGTAAATTAGTCACACAACGTATAGCATGCAACGCGACAAAAGCGATGCAACAAAAAAATGTTGCCAGATTTTTATTCGCTTTATTTGCTATTTTCGTGGTAAGGTGGTGCCTTAACACATTTTCCCCTCTCATTCACAGTAGAACCTCGTTAACCTCTCCCTGTATCTACAATATGGCATTTCTTCACGAGTCTACGATGCATACCTTTCTTGATAACCGTCTATCCAGAACATCATGACGAATGTCACAAGAACATCATGACAGCATCGGAGTGCCAATAATCATCCGAAATATCGACCCTCCCCTCGCCCCTGCGGTTACAGGATGGAAATCACTACAATAAACTGAGCATATCCCCCACAATCATCAACCAGCCAACGAGAATGTCAATTTTACAAAATTTTACAATATGTATCCCACTTCCTACCTTTTTCCTTTACTAACATAAGAGGGGAGCAAGCCGCCCCTAAATACGGCTTTCTCTTCCCCCACTAACACGTGCGATGTACCTTAAAAATGAATTATCGGCCTCGTTAAGCTACCGTATTTGGGCCTAAATAAACTTAGCTATATATAAAAATGAGCACAAAAAGGATAGATGAGAGAGTGTTTATTGGTGTTTGCATACATTTAAAAACCTGCCGAATTGACGATTGGATGTAACACATTCTTTCGTGACATCACGGCGATGTGACGTGTTCCTTTTCTCTGAATCTTTGCAACTATAATATATACAAAATTTCAGTGTACTTAGCACTGTCGATTGTCTGGCGTTTAAATTGTGCTCGCTTTGTCATATTAATCCACTTGCTTAAGACTAACAATACAAATATCATACTATAAACTCGGATCGGGAAACTGATTCCTTACCAAATTAAACAAAGCAATACAGCCAGTTTATTTTTGTTTATGAAATATGTGCTAAAAGCTGCTATTCTGGACCGTTAAACTACCATATTGAGCCCTGTCAAATAAATAAATGTGTCAAATGGCTCAAATCTATCCACAACAGATATGATTTTTTTTCTTGGTTTGATCAATTATTTCTGCAACAATTAAAAAAATAAACTGTAGCGTGATTTTTCGACAACCTCAAATTGTTATTCGAGTAAATTATCATTAAAACGGCTAAATGTAATAAATATTTAAAATTTTACTCAAAACAATACCACCAGCGTAACTTACAGAGTTATAGAAAAGTTGAAGATTTTCGTGACGTTACAACGCAATGAGATATCGCTTTCCTGGAAAAGGTGCATTGTAACGTCACAAAAGTTAACAGATGCTTAATAAGAAACAAAGCAAAAAAAAAATATATTGATGACACCTAGTTATTCGTATGCCATTTAAAAATATATCATAGAAGAATTGTTCTTGATAAAAAATCTTATAGAGCAGATATTTTGACTTTTATAGAAATACGTTGAAAGTTCTAATTTATTTTTATTTATTTTTTTATTTTTTTATTTCGTCAATCGATGTAGACTGGTATAGTTACAGTAATGTTTACATTTTTCTTATTTACTAAAATATATATATACGTAATTTTATTATAAATAAAACAATTTCAGCTTTTACAGAATCATTTTCTTATGCGTTAGAATTTCTTTTATGTATAAAATATTGTGTGAGTTTTAGTTTGGACATTGTAAAATCAATTGATTCGCAATAGCGGTTATAAACAGCCATCATTCGATTTATAGGGCCATATTTTGCATAATTTGTGCGATATGGAGTTATTGAGAATATGCTTCGGTTTCGTAGCTGTCGAGAAGGTGCATAAAAGTTCAATTTGGATAAAATTTCGGCTGAATCAATACGATGCGAGACGATATTATTAATGAACGAAAGCATTGCAAATTCACGACGTTCCTTCAATGTTTGTATATTGATAAGCATGCAGCGTGCTTCATAAGATGGCAAAGGAAATGCTATCCAACCTAGTTTACGAAGGGCAAATAATATGAATTGTTTTTGTACAGATTCTATTCTTTCTTCATGTGTGCTTGAAAAAGGGCACCAAACGATGCTGCAATATTCCAATATCGACCTAACATAAGCAATATATAATGTTTTGATTGTATACGGATCTACAAAATGATAACTAAAGCGTTTTATAAAACTGAGCATGTTGTTAGCTTTGTGAATAATTGTGTTATAATGATCAATAAAATTTAACTTGGAATCTAATATAACGCCTAAATCCCTAATTCTTTCACATTTTGCTACAGTCTGTCTTCCTAAGGTAATCACAACATTCGATGTTTGTCGTTTTCGACTAAAAGTGATTGAATTGCATTTTTTCACGTTTAGCTGTAGGAGGCTTTTTTGACACCACGTGTGGAAAACTAGAACTTCGTTTTGGAATGTATCAATATCCTCGGCATTTCTTATCTCCAAGTAAAGTTTCATGTCATCGGCATAGATTAGTACTTTCAGTTTTTTGAGAAGGAAGGAAATATCGTTCACATATAAAATAAACAATAGAGGTCCTAAATGAGAGCCTTGTGGAACTCCTGAGGTGACTTCAATTGGATTAGATTGCTTTCCTTTGAATTTGATTATTTGCTGGCGGTTGGATAGATATGATTCTAACCACGTACGCAGCTCAGGCTCAATTCCCATCTTTTTTAATTTATAAAGTAACATTGGGATGTCGATTCGATCAAATGCTTTACTAAAGTCTGTGTAAAGTGCTTCCACGTAGTTTCCATTGTCCATTGCAATCAGTGAATAGTTAATAAATTCTAGTAAATTTGTTGAGGTCGAACGACCTTTGAAGAAGCCATGTTGGAGGTTAGTAATTCTGTTTTTTATTTGAAGAAATATTTTTTCGTTAATGATTGATTCAAAAAGTTTCGGAATGCTGGAGATTATGGCTATTCCACGATAATTGCGAACGTCAGATTTTTTCCCAGATTTATATATAGGTACTAAGAAAGAACTCTTCCATGTTTTGGGAAACTCTCCAGATTGTAAAGACATATTAAAGAGCCAGAACAATGGAGTTGTAAGCTCGGTTGCTAGGTTTTTCATAAATAATGGTGGAATTCCATCAGGGCCAGCACCTTTTGATGAATCCAAATGGTTTAGAGCATTGAAAATGTCCTCCACTATGACATGACTGACGCCAATATCCATAGGAAAATCTGGAAGAAAAGCAAAATAATCGCGATCGCGGTCTTGTTCAGAAAAAGTTGTATATATTTCTTGGAAGAATGTTGCAAATAGGTTGCAGATTTCTTTCGGGCTATTATGTACGTTGTCATCCAAGTGCATTGTTGATGGGAAATTATCTGATTTTAATTTAGTTTTGACGTAGTTAAAAAAATTCTTTGGACTGGATTTAATCTGCTGTTCAGTTTTGGAGTTGTAATCCGCAAGTGCAGAATCTATGGCAATATTTAGTTTATCGCAAATGTCGAGATATTGTTCCAAGTGCTCGTTATTTTGATTTTTCTTGTATAGCTTGTGGGCTTTTTGTTTCCTATTTTTCAGATTTTTAATTTGCCTATTGTACCAAATAGGATGCTTCGAGCTACCGTGTCGTCTTTTCTTCTTAATGGGCACCTCTTCATGAATAATTTCGAAAATTATTTTGTAAAATACGTCCAGGGCGGTTTCAATATTCGCTTCATTCCTAAGAGTATTTTGCCAGTCGACATTACCTACCTTCCGTCTGATATTGTCATAATTAGCTTTATGGTATTCAAAGACTTCCTCAAAGTCATAGACGTTGGGTTCTTGATTTTTATGGATGAACAAAGAAAATTCAATAGCAGTATGAAAAGCTTCATTTTTCCACAAAGGAGCCAAAGATTCAGATACACAGAAATCATCCTGAGTGTTTGTAAATAAAAGGTCAAGATAGCAATTCTGTTGATTTTTTACATGATTAATTTGATTTAATCCTATGCTAGCAGTTTTGTCAAAGATGAAATTCAATGTTTCGTTTTCTCCTACGACTGGGATTAGAATATTTTCATTTTCAGAATCCGGAATAAAATCGGCATTGCGCTGGTGACGCGTTGTAACGTCACGTTACATTATCGATCATGTAGCAATCCTCTTCCAGTATATTCAGTTTATGTTTATTGAATCTTTAGTGAAATTTTGTCTACTTTCCGAATCTGTAATAAATTTTGATGTAGGCGTTCATTTGATAAAGTTATAACATATTAATGGAATGAAGAATCGTCAAATCGTTGTAATGTCACGAAAGAATGTGTGTAATGCTGTTGAGGTGCGTCTGGTTATTAAATTCGATGATTACCTGTTTTCCATACATGCCATTGGCACCCTAATATACAGTCTTCTGTGGCTGGAATTTACACGAAATGAACGACAGTCAAACATGAATTAAGTAGAAAATAGGAGTTCTATTTCCATGTACACAAAATATTATTTGAAGGTCGAACTGAAAAAAAGCCAAAGTAAGCACCAAAGGGGCGCACAACTGAGACTCCGCTATGACTCCGACGCCAGCATTTAAAATTTGCAAAAAAATATATATTTTTCTTATGTAATCAATATTACCTGAGAGTATTATCGCAAAGTATCAAAGCTGAACTTTGGCTATGTTCGGAGATAGATAAAGTAGAACCAGTTTGCACTCGATTGTGCCTGGTCAACACGTAAGGGCATGTGCAGGAGTATTTCAGTTATAGATTCATAATTTTAATAGTTCTATAATATAAAACAGAAAATTTTAAAATTACAACTTGCTGCCCCCAGTAGCTGTTTTAGCTGTTTTTAGTCTTCAGCATTATTAAGACTCAAATTCATTTTTCCCCAGTTCGTCGACTGAAATTTTCAACCTAGTAAGCTTACCCGATCCCATCGTACGACCATCTAAGGGTTAATTTAATTGGAAAGTTTTCTTTTATTCACAGCTTGTCGCTATGTTTAGATGGAAGCATTTCTGCAAACTCATTCAAGCAATATTTGCGGTGGTTTATCAGCGGTGTTTACTTGTGCGAGAGTAGAACGAAGGACAGTGAGCGAAAATTACGTCACCAAAAGCCGGTCGCCGGTCCCACGCTACAGCAATTCAAGCTGCCACGCGAGTAGAAACGCCAGAGCCAAGACCGCTCAGTGTTGTGTTGACGATTGCTGTGAACGGTTGAGTTGATCGTGAGTGATTCGGAGTAAGTTTTCAAGCGGATGGGAGAAGTAATAAAACATGAATCCCTAAAATAATACATTGTTCGATTTGGTTTAGTGATACGATATAATGTTTGATGAACTTTTTGCGACAGTTTTTGATTGATTCGGACGTTATGTAATCGTAGGGTTGAGCGTTGAACCGCGTTCGAGTACTACAAGTGATATACGAAAATAGCAATCAAGTTCTCGTTCGTTGACAGACGAGACAGAAATTGTCAGATTATTGGTTCTAATTAGTGCCGACTGCGGACGACTATTGCACAATTTGTATGTGATTTAGCTTAGAGTCTAGCAAGTCTCGTTCTATTATATGAATTGACAGACCAATGTTGTATGCATCGCGCCCATCACGTT
Organism: Topomyia yanbarensis; assembly: GCF_030247195.1. Lineage (NCBI taxonomy): Eukaryota > Metazoa > Arthropoda > Insecta > Diptera > Culicidae > Topomyia > Topomyia yanbarensis. The sequence goes on from NC_080671.1 coordinate 94,003,363, forward strand.
GAATAAATACGTTATGGCCCGAGCGCTGTTTATGTGACCTCACTGTTTCAATTTAACTCAGGTGAATAAAATAAAAGCTAAAGGAAGGTGAATAGAACTTACCCTACAAGCGTGATGCTGCTTACCAAACCGAAAACCGGATTTTGGTAATTTGGTGCGTCGTCGTGTTTTTTTGCGGCTTCCATACAAGTAACACCTAAAACCGTACCCCCGTAAATTAACCCTGTCAGAGAGTACACACCGAGCTTTCATGAATGGATTTCTCAGTTGTGAAGCTGTTCTGGACTAAGCAAGGGTTAACGGATTTGTTGTCATAGAATCGCAAAAAAGCAAAATCAAATAAATATACAAACACATTGGAATGAATCATTTCACCGATTCATGTTTTTCATGGGTGCGACCCGACCGGACTACGCTGGTGTTGTGAAATGTTGCGAACACACGTTGGGGCATGAAGCATGGCGATGATAGCGCACATTTTTTTTCCTAAGTGAGTCATGAGACTGTATTGGCGAAGAAAAACATAGTATGTAAATCGGTAACTTTAGCCGGCAGTGTCTTTGGAGTAAATATTTAGCAAAACGATTTAAAAGCGTTCGCGCGTATCTATTTGCGATTGTTCGAAAAACTGTAGCCGCCCCGTTGATTGGGGCTGGGCAATTGGTTGAGCGTGTCGATGCTTCGTTTACATTTAAACATGATTCTATGTTCAAAAATCAACATTTGTACATGTTGATGCTAGATTGTGATTTATATAGGGCTAAGTGGGAAACTTTTGGTTGGAGCTCCGTTGAGGGGTTATATCTATTTAAGTGAGTCGAAACATTCGATTTTTTAGTGTTTTCTCAATGTAGAATATTTTTACACAATTTTAAAAGAATCTGCCTATTGCAACTGAAGCTAGAGCATTAAATAGCCTACGGTGTCCTGCAATCAGAGTGACTGTTCAATTTTCGTGCGTCCAGGGTTTTCCCCAAGACAAAATGCGGGTAGATTTGGAATGCGTGCCAAATGATCGTTCAATCTGGAAGTCACGTTCGTCAGAATGTACATTTGTATTAGTGCATTAATGATCTTTCGAAAAGTAAGTTGCTTGAAAAATGTGTTGGCGGATTCATGCAAAACGATAATGAAAGTTATAATCAACTCATCTTGAAAATAATAAAAAGATGGAGGTGTTTCAACAGTCGCTTCTTCCACTTCCGCTTGTATTTGCAACGAAAGAATTGTTGCAGTTATAAATTTTTTTCAAGCATTGTGGATATCTTGTGTGGTCCTAATGCCCATAAGTTTGTTGGAAATAAGTAGGGTTACTACCGAGGGAAGATATGGCTCCGGAATAAATGTCTTTAAGTAGGTAAAATATTACTCATTTTAATATTGCACAATATTGACGTGAACCTTTAAATGCAATTATTTCAAAATGGTGTTTTTTCAAAACAAACTTAGCGCTGACCACGAATTCTCGCCAACAACTAAACTGATCGATTTGAAACCTGCACCCTATAATTTCTTAATACAATGGCGTCTTCGTGAACGAAGAAACTTTTATTTTGAGTATATGTTTCTTTTTTAGGTAAAAAAAAACAATTAATTACGTCATTCAGTGGTAACTCCGGAACCGAAGTCGGATCGAGATGAAATTTAATAACAGGGAGTTTCATTTGAGACTAAATTTTGTCAAATCAGTTCAGGTATCTCCTGGAAACCGAAGTGGCATTAATTAAGAACATGGGATACTTCAGCCGGGACTTTCGACCCCTTGATAATAGCGGTTAGCTAGCTAGTAAGTGCGGTAAAGCTTGAGCTTGAGCCTCTGGCTGCTTACTCCGTTATCGATCTAGACTAACTGAAGTTGCACAGTGAATAAGTAGATAATTATATGCTCGGGGTAGCGAAACATCTTTCAATGTGTTATTTATCAATACCGCCGCCAGCTAGGCCCGAAAGTAGATCGTGGAAGGAGAGGGAAGGAATGGTTAGTCCGATACTTGCTTTTGCTAGAGGCCGTATATACTACTGCGTACTCCACAAGTATCACGGGAGGAGGATATTTGTTAGTAAGTATAGAGAAGTTGGATTTTACTTCTTCTTTACCGACGCCAGAGAGGTCACTCCACTATCTGGACTAGATATCAGATCCATCAACTCATAGACCAGAGACGAACCGGCTTTACTTCCCCCCCTTCCGAAACAAGACGTGACCACAGATTTTTTTACCTCAGAAAAATCTCAACGACCTCGACTGGAATTGAACTCAGGCCTACTGGAATGAGTGGCGGTCACGATTATCACTCAACCACCGGCGCCGTCGATAGTAAGTGGGGTAAACTGACATGAACTACCTAATTGACAACACTTGGATGCAATATTACATTTCCCACTTTACCCCAAAGAAAGTTTCCCACTTTACTCCGACACCCCATTGTGCAATGAATAAATGAGACGAAATTCGTTTGCTTGGAGGTTAAATCTCGTGTTTCTCGAATCACGGGAATTCGGGCATTCAGGGAAAAAGATTTTCCGAAAGACTTATGTGCTTCAAAGGAAATTCAGTAGCAAATATTTCAATCTGCAAACCCTTTTAGAGGAACCTGGATATATTTTCCGACCATGTCCCCGAAACCTTTCAATATTATAGAGATCTACTCAATCCGTGAACAGATTGACCTTTCATTTGTTAATAGCTAGACCGTCAATGTAAGGTTTTGCAAACATAAATAAGTTACAGCAAAGCCGATGATTTTTTTTTCGAGAGTTATCCTACTGGAGCTGTAGAGCTACACACAGAAAAAAAATATTGGTAAAAGTAAGAGTGCTCCGCTCTTAGCAAAAAGCAACCAACGCTTACTATTAGGTTGAAAGTAAAACTTTTAAAATAATCAAGAATGATAATCAAAATAAGTTTTCCTTTTAAGCTAGTGAAGAATAGTAATCAAAATAAAAGTTTTATTTTCAAGTGAAAAACTCTTATATTTACTAACATTTTTTTCTGTGTAGGTTCTCGGAAGTGCTCCCTGTCAGGATCACAATGGTAATGACGCCTACTAAAACACTGCTTTAAGCCAATTGTAGCGGGCCGTGATTTTGAATGTGATATTTATTGTACGGTTCAGGTATGTGCGGGCGTAGGGACTTCGTGATCGCGTGTATCATCGCGAAGTGCTCAAGTATTTGTACGTTAACGTGTTCAATCGCGTGCGGGTTTGTGTGTCGCGTGTGCTAACGTGCATGTAAGTTCGCGTGTACAGGTGCTATTTTATAATCGTGTGCCTTTCCCAAATTCGCGTGTGTTCTAGAATGATCGCGAGCGGACCGTGATTCTGGTACTTAAATTTTCGTGTACGGTTCAGATTCTAGAAGAAAGTAGGTTATCTTCCATATCACTCGAGTTCCCAGTCATGTCACCATGGAACGTGTTGTCTAGTGGATATGGGAGTTATTTTTTTCTTAATCGTTTAATTTTTTTGACGTAGGACTACGTCTTTTTTCCGATATAGGGGTGCATTTTGCAAATTCTATAAAAATGGTATGTAAAGAAAAGTGGTCCAATTTTAAACGCATATAATTCAGCCGTCTCAAGAAAAATTTTCTATTTTTTGCGCATATCACCCCGAAATACTTCTAAGAATAGATTTCAATAGATAAACCCAAAGATTTTTGATATCATGGCATTAATAATATTAAAAATGTACAACCTAGTCAAAATATCGCGCATTTACATACGAAGCGATAGCGCTTTCCAAGTCCGGCACAACAGATTTGTGTACTTAGCACTCTACGCTTCTATGAATGACGTCATCATCGACTATTTAAAGAACGGATTTGGCCGGACAAGCTCAGTTGCCTGTTGAACGGAAGGCGGAGCAGATCACTGCGCCGCAGGGTTGCCAAAATTAAATCTGTATTTTTGTCCTAAAAATCTCATACAGATACAGATACTCTTTGGAAAATCTGTGTCGATATCTGTATCGAATCAGTTGAGTCGTTTAACCTTTTGCTGGATTATCTATCGACGATATTAATTCCTGTAATTTAATTTCGTAAAAAGCACTACAAATCGTTCTGATATTTTACATCCAGAAATTTGAAGTTTACCGATGTGCACAATGAAAAAATAATTTTCTTCTTCATTTAATGAATTTATCTAAATTTTTGTTGATATACACTCAGGTTTTTTACGCAGGGGATACAGACCGCGTAAATGAAATCCGCGTAAATTTCAAAATCCACGTAAATGAAAACCGCGTAAATTTTAAAATCCACGTAACTGAAAACTGCGTAAATTTCAAAATCAGCGTAAATTTCGAAATCCGCGAAATTGAAGACCGCGTAAATTTGAGAATCCGCGTTAATGGGAACCTCGTTAATGGATACCGCGTAAATGAAAACCGCGTAAATTTCAAAATCCGCGTGAATGAAAACCGCGTAAATTTCAAAATCCGCACAAAAAAAAAACTGCGTAAAAACCTGAGTGTATAATGTTATATACATTAAGTCGACCAATGTAGCTGTCGAAATTTCGCACAAAATATTTAGAATTAACAAAATCACAGAGCATTACAATTAACGTTTCTGGAAGTAGACTTCAGCCAGGCGTTTGCTGGGTGCTAACCTGAGTGTATTACAAATTTTTACCTATCAGAATGAGCGACCACTCTCAAAAGTTAAGATATATTTTAATTAGGCTGTGCACGCAGACGAAGTCATTAAACTGTGAAGCAAACTTTGTATGTAAGTACGGATCACAGTAAAAGTCATTTTTAAGTCGACTTCGTCAGCGTGCACATCCTAACATAGAGGGCTAAGCTGAGAGAGACACAGAGGAAGTATTACTGAAACTGAAAAAATATTTCTAAAAACAGTTTTTGTAACACCATTTTTCAAAAATCTGTATATCTGTACGCACACGCAAAAATCTATATATCTGCACATACAGATTCTTGGTCTGAAAACGGCTGCAAAATCTGTATAAATACAGATTATTCTGTATTTTTGGTAACCCTGCTGCGCTGTGTGTTTTCACAGCCAGTGTAGCTGAGTTAGAAGTACGTTACACTAGCTGTGCAGGTACGCTACTCAGTTCCGTCCAACACGCGACTGACCTTGTCCGTTCAAACACTATGCTTTCTTTTGTGTTGTGCTCGTTTCCAGCGCACTTTTATGTACAATATCGAACACAATTATTCGTACACAAAATCGCTTGTACATTGGAGCTCCATTTGCAAACACGGTTAACATAGTGTCGTGGTACTAGTTGTCTCTTTCGCTCTGCGGCCGTGGTACCATTCACATATTTGCGTGTGGTCCTGAATGATCGCGCGAGCCGTGAATCTGATACTAAATTTCAAGGTGTGGTTCAGATGCTAGGAGTGAGTGAGTTCTCTCGTTACCAACTGTAGTTCCCGGTCATGTCGCCATGGAACGGTGGATCTGGTAGATATGAGCGTCATTTTTGACTGACCCAGCTGAAGGCGGGTGTAGAATGGCAGTATATTGGTCGAAAAAAGAGATAAAAGGCAATAGATGAGGCATGTAATAGATAAGACAGATACAGCTGAAGTTACGATCATCATATGACAAACATACCATAAGTACTTCAAACACTACTAATACTTGAATAGCCAACCGCTACACGCAGCATATACTTTCTCAATTATCTATTTCCTTCTTGGTTAATGGTTGCTTGTGAGCTGCCAAAGAGGGGAAAAGTATAGAACATTAGCCCTCCCGGCATCCTCGATACACCACTATCGAGGCGTATTGTAATCAACATCTTGAAGCGGGCTTCTTATATAAATCACATCCTGAGTAGTCATAATGATTGGTGGATTATTAACATGAGAACTAATTAACCTCTAGTAGTAGAACTTGGTGCAAATAGAAATTAAAAAGAGCCAAAGCCCTTATATTTAGATTGAATCTGTTGTGGCTTGATGATGCTTTCAATATGCCAATCCCATCAACCTGCGAGAGGATAGTTACAGAAAAGCCGATGATTTGTCGAAAAAATCGACTTTTTTTGTTCGCATTGAAAGCACAAAATATGCAATTTAAATTTAATTTAAAATTCTAAAAAAACAGATCGATCAGTGCATGGGTTGTAGAGATAATCACAAACGCTATAAAAACATGGGCAGTTTTGTTTAAACCATAATAGCCACAACAATGTTCAAATTTTTTACAAAATTTTGTTTTACAAACACTTGTAAATAAATCCAATTCGATACTTCTAAAGTCATTTGCACGAGACTTCATTAATACCACTTTAAACATCACCAAAAACTACCGAACTTTTCAATATTATTTGAATGCGCTTAATCTAAGTGAACTTGAATGCGCTTGAACTAAATGAATATTTTTAGTTACCTGTTAAATAAGTGTAAGCATTTGGTCGGTGTTAAGCCACACCGGACTAAGTCGCAAAACATTAAAAAATGAGTTAATGATAGCACTGGATAAAGAATTTCTTCAGCTACATTCCACTTTTATCAGATTTGAAATATGAAACAATAAACAAGAACTATTGCAATTATTTTCCAATTATATTGTTAAGGGTGCTGTGATTCAAACTTTAAACACGTTTTTCTCGAAATCAATCTTACTCACTTAGTCCGGTCTGACCTAACACCGACCATTTGTAAAATAGCAGTCCTCGTGCTAAAATTTTTGACAAGGAAGTTTTATGCCAATAGTATACTTATTAATATCTTATTATCGCTTAATATCTTTTATCGTAGAATCATTTTCCAAATACATTTTTTCGTGAGCTCATCCACGAAAACAAATTTGAATCTTCTAGGAACCTAGCCGTGGGCTGAAGCCTTGTAGAATTTGAGTCCCAGGATTTGCTTGAAATTCTAATAGACTTCATCGTCGATGAAGACACATCCTTCGAGTTTCGTAAGTACATCGTCGCACACGTTTTTTCGCCAAAGCGTAATCCAAGGGTTAGGCTTGATTTTCCGAGTGATCTTCAACCGCAGTTAACGAGAATATGTAGTAGTTTTATTGTACATTTTAATCACTAGAGCCGCAGTAGGGGAACGCGGGGCAAGTCCGACACCTTAAGCGCAATAATTTTTCTAAAATTCCACAAAGTTCCTAAAATTGTATATTCTGTGCATAATCCTTGTTTAGGTGGTTCTTAACAAAATATAATTTTTTCAGCGTTTCAAAAAATTGAATTCATTAAAAATTGGTTGCCAAAAAATGGAGAAAAATGTCATTTTAAAAACGCTGCGGGCAAGACCGACACCCCAAAGGGGCAAGAGCGACCCCCTTTTGAACTTTCTTTTTGTCCAATTTTTTCCATTAAAAATGTATTGTGTATGTGTGATAACGTGCAATTATATGTATATGAGTATGTGTGATGCAAACGCATACTTTCTGTAGTTTCATCGCGTAGCAAGAGGAAGAGCATTCGAATGCGTGGTGTTATGAATAAATCATGTTTAACGCATGGTTTATATTATGGTACAGGTTTTCTCAAGTAATTCTTTCGAGCTTTATTGCCACTTGTATAGCCATTCTAACGAGGAAGAGCTGTTCTGCAAGCAGATTATATACGCTGTTACTAGGACTCATTCACTTAGAAGTGACGCACGCTTCGTAGTAAGCTATCCGGTCCGTGTTGTGATTTTTCGGAACATTGTTGATCAACAATTCGACGGTCAATGAAATTTTTTCATCAATATCATTTCAAAATCTCATATTAGATTATACTTTTCGTTTCTTTTTGTAATATTATTATGAATCGCGTTCAATTAATTTTTAATTTTTTTGGTCGGCTTGAGACAATACTGATAAATAAATGCAAAAAACGTAGTTTCCGTGTATTTCAATTATTAACATGACGTAATTATAGTATAATTGAACACAACAAATATACCCAGTCGTTTGTATCGAATCAAAAACGAACCCAATTATCTAAACACCGTGTCGGTCTTACCCCACCCAAAAACTGTCGGTCTTGCCCCAACAGCGCCCATTTTTGTTAAATGCTCAATTAACAGTATTGAAATACTCAAACTTATCTTCAATACATACAAATAACGATATGGAGAGTAGAATAGAATGTGTGACAAAACAACTGTTCATTTTCAAAGCTTTTGTGTTATTAAAACCTTAAAAGGTATCAACTAAAAATAACATCCAAAAACGCATCAACTTTGCTTTCGCTTGTTTTGTCTATTTTGTTGACGTTTATAAACCCATATGGCATCGATATGTATCGAAATGCCAAAAATAATCGTACTAATAATATCCTGTCATTATTGTATGATTTAAAATTTGATATCTGGGAAAAGTCGTGGGGTGTCGGGCTTACCCAGGGTGTCGGGCTTCCCCCCAGTTCCCCTACTTTCTGACGGCGCCGGTGGTTGAGTGGTAAGCGTGACCGCCACTCATTCCAGTTGGCCTGCGGTTCGATTCCAGCCGAGGTCGTTGAGATTTGAAAAAATCTGTGGTCACGTCTTCCTTCGGAAGAAAAGTAAAGTCGTTGGTCCCCGGTCCATGAGTTGATGGATCGATATCTAGTCTAGATAGTGGAGTGACCTCTCTGGCGTCGGTAAAGAGGAAGTAAAATCCAACTTCTATACTTACTAACAAATATCCTCCTCCCGTGATACTTGTGGAGTGTGCAGTAGTATATACGGCCTCTAGCAAAAGCAAGTATCGGACTAACAATTCCTTCCCTTTCCTTCCGCGATCTACGTTCGGGCCTGGCCGGCGCCGCCGGTATTGATCAATAAACATTTTAGGATTACCAGGAGTTGCACATTGAAAGATGTTTCGCTACTCCCAAGCATAATTATCTACTTATTCCCTGTGCAACTTCAGCTAGTCCAGATCGATAACGGAGTAGCAGCCAAGGGTGATCGCACAAGCTCAAGCTCACTAGAGCCGCAGTACTTTCTGGATAATCCATCCACCTCCCGAGTCGACGCGGAAAATTTTTTTCTCCTCCTCCATGAGGAATATCTTGGAACGACGTTTGTTTAACGTTTTAAAAAGTTTGCAGTGATGAGCTTAAATTTCCTGATTTCCTCAGTAAAGACTCTGAATGTGGTACCACTGAGTTGAACTTGCCCCTGAAAAATAGATTGACATACTTCGATGGTCAAATGTGATAAGAGTCCGCCGAACTCCTGTTGTGTTATTGATGCATGCTTTATAATGTATGGTAAACTAAAATAGTTGAACAGACTTCGGAAGGAATAATTTACAGCCAGTAGAACTCCATAAGAGAGGAAGCGATGACAATGTGAAGGGCACAGCTGTGGCGCATACAAATTACGAACGCTGATAACAGTAGCGCCTATTCTAAACGGGCAGCTCAGATAACAGAGTCAATCGATATTATGACGAGCTTGGTTACTCTAATGGTGGTAAGATTTTTAAGCCAGTTTGATTGATGATTTATGACGTTGGAACCACACAGCTTTTATTCATAATTCGAGGATGTGATTAAAATAGATAACGTCTTTACGATGTTTTTGATGGTATTTGTTCTGTTACGGTTGAAAATTCATGGGCTGTCCGGTGATTTTTAGGGTGCGATACATATTGGATAATAGCACCGAAAATGTTGCTAGGAGCAAGAATTTAATTTTTGTCCCACCCTAACGAACATTGGCGCGTACAACCTGAATTTTTACTTTGATTTAATATGTATATTTTGACATCAAAGTCGAAATACCCATTTAAGCGCCATTCGTTGTAACTCTAAATAAATAAAAAAATTAGCAGCGTGAAAGTTGTCATCAAACATGATCTTGAAGTGTATTTTTTAAAATATCATATGAACTTTTGGTTGCTTAAGTAGTTCACTGAAAAGTTTTACCGCGTATAACTGTTTCAATTTTAACCTTTTTAGAATAGTTTCACTTTACATAACGTACACGAATCGGTTTTAGCATGTTTTCCAATTTTAAGTGTTATACAAAACATGCGGCAAATTGAGTGTACAAATATGTTAATTGGTAGGTAGTACCCCATAACACTACTCCAAATAAAAGTTCTTCTGGATGAGGATGGAGTAATAAAATTTTCGATTTTTTTTAAATACCTTCTTCAATTCAAGTTGTTTAGGCCCCTACAGAAAATTCTTCACAAAAATATAATGAAGACAAATGTTTAACTAAGTAACACGATTGAACTAAAAATTAGAAAGTTTTAGGTGAAAATCCACAAATGAAATTTCGAAAATGCTCAATATCTCAAAACAAAAGGACAAGCAAAATTTATATCTTCTCAACTGGTGCTCATAATGACATTGTCTAGAACTGTGCATATTTACATATTTCTATCATGCCTAATTAGAATCAGTTGTCACTGGAGATGGAATACTATTTAGATCCAACCAGAATTCCGGTCCATTTTCCGGCTGGGTGATGAATATTGGCGCGATCATTAATAAATCCAATGAAACGTCGAAAAAACGACAACTATATATACTTTTGTCTTATCTGTTAGACGGCTAAGACCGATCACGGACCATCTCGCCACTGATGTTGCTGTAGGATTGTCTCCGGTATGTTTTTCGGTGTGAAGTTGGATGTTTAAATGTGTAGGTTTGCATTTTTAAGAAATAAAACAATATGCTTCAATTCCGCTTCGTTGTTTTCGAAAAGCATTCTGGTTAGAGGTTTGTATTCGAAGACTGCGAATTTCGATATCTGAGCGTTGTATTTCGGGCAGTAGAAATGAAGATGGCTGAGGTAGTCGGTTTCTTTTTCTGATGTCTTGAGATATCAGTCTTAGCGAGGCCGATGGCATTCGAGAGAGTTAGGAAATTGAACTTTGTTTGTGGACCCTGAGTTGGTCGAATAGCTTTTTGATTAACTCTTTCATTCCCAGGATTCCTTGGTGGATTGATATCCATTGCAGAATTATATGCGATTTGTCTTGCTTAAGTGTTTTACGTATTTTCTATGCTATGTAATTTTCTGCGGTCTTAGTTTTGTTCAAAATCAGTTGGTAGACTCCTCGGGAGTCAGTGCATGACCGATTTCTTGTAGTTTTTTGGTTTGACAATTTCAATGGCTTTCACGATTGCCAAAAGCTCAACCATGGTGATTGTGAAGTTAGGGTTAATTTTTTCTGCTACTGTTTCTAGGTCTGTGCTGTCGTAGACTGCTAGAGCGGTCTTCAGCGATGCTTTAGTGGCTTCAGTGTACAGATATTTGTGGTCCGGGCATCGATTTTTCGCTTTTAGGAATTTTCATTTCCAAAATGATCTGTTTCGGGTTGCTGCCCTTCAAGCAGAGTTTCTTTGATTAAACTGGTCATGTCGAGATCGGAAAATTGTCGTCTGCTGGTGAATGCCATTGTTGCAACTTTTGAGTGCATTTGGTAGATTATATAGTCGTATTTCGTTGCGTTTTCTGTGAAGAAAGTTCCGTTCCAGGAGTTTGCTTGAATTGCTCTTTCGATAAATTGTTGTAGTTGGTTGTTGTGGAAGGAGTATTTCAAAATTTCCTTCAGCGTAAGCCATTCTCGTCTGGTGTCCAATGATGTTTGACCGGTTTCGGCTATGACATGGACTGGTATCAACTTCAGTAGGTGCATCGCTCTTCGTTTATGGACGGTTTGGAGCTTTGTTAAGGCCGCACATCCGTAGATTTGTGCTCCGTATTCCAGCCTGTTGCGTACTTAGGCGTTCCCTACCTTGATAAAGGTGCTCGGGTTGTCGACCTGCTGCTTTACGTCTCACGTCTTCTATGTGTTTGCGGCGTGTGAGGGTTCTGTCGACCGTGTATCCTAGGTATCGGTGGGTGTTGGTCAATTCTACCTTCTCCGTGCCAATTTTAATCCTTACACCTCTCGTGTCCCTTCTTGTGAAGCCTATTGCAGAGGATTTCGCCGCGCTGATTTTAAGATTCAGGGCAATAAGCCTTGAAGCAATCAGAGGTAGTTGTTGACTTCTTCGGCGGCTTCTTCGGGGTCTGCCCCCGTTATAACCCCTGAAAATCGTCAGTAAATTCGACCAACTCGCAGTAATCCAGTTTCATTTTGTGTGGCTCGTTGGTGTGGAGGTTGAACAAGGTGTTTCGATGACCAAGTGTTGGCAGCTGAGGTAGGTGTGAAGCCATGAAGTAATGTTATTTGGGATGTTTAGTTTTTGAAGGTTTAACAACAGTTTGCGGAGGTTTACGGAGTCTAAGGCCGAAGCTTACGCAACTTTGGGCGAAGCAGTTTCTTCCGAAAGCCTAATAAGAGATGGCGATGTAAATTCATTAGATAAGTCATCACATTTAATCTTTCGTTGATTACCGTGTTGATTAGTTTGAGGCAGATGTTCTTAATGGCGATGTGTCGACACGAATTGAGATTTGATGGGTGGCCTTTGCTTTTTGGTATAGGTTTCATGAGTAAGGTACGCCATCTCTCGGGGGTTTCTTCGGTGATCCCACGTCGCTTTAGCTGCTAAGCCGACTGTGACCAAGGTCTATCGCTCTGTTGTTATTGCCGACACGCAGGTGGTTGTTCCATCATTTATTAGGATGAATTTTGACTTCGAGCGCGGCGTTCATCGAGGGCAGTACGGTGATTGCGGATCCCAGGTTTTATAATGGCCATTGAAGTCTCCGCCGATTAGTATCTCACCTTCAATGGTTTCCGCTTGCTCGAAGAAATCTTTGATCTCTGTGATTATCTCGCCACAAATATTCCGTCCTGGGGGAATGTAGTCAGATATCACCGAGATTTGGTCAAAACCTTTAATAATTTTTATCCCCACAACTTCCATCGGTAGGATGTCGTCGAAAATCAATAGCTCGTAGTCGAGCGACTGATGAACGAGTATGCCGACGCCACCGCAGCCTTAGTTTCTTCTTGTTGATTCTAGTCTGTAGTGTGCGAGTTTGAATGAGTCATCTTTTTTAGCCATATTTCCTGCAATATGACCACTGATAAGCTTGACGTGCTCTTCTCATACAAACCATCAGCAAAGACTTAACGAGTATTGTAAAGGTCGTTATTCAACATCTGGATTCTATTGTTGGAAGGAGATTCTTCGTCCCTGTGAAGTGCGTATAAAAACTTCTGCTTATCGATCCAGCCCTTTTTGGCCCTTCATGAAAATTGTTTGTTAGCAAATTTTGACTTTGCAGTTAAAAGCAACTGCAGCCACTGTCGTAGCCCTTGCACTGATGGTGGGTTCACATCACCATCATTTTTCTTACAGCATGGCCCCTTTAACGGAGTTTTCACTGAGAAAGTGCGCAAGCTCCAAGCTGATGTCGGTTGGTCTGAGGCTCTAGACAAAGACAAATATTGTGTTTCTGGATTTTGAGCTTTTTACACTTCACTTTGCTGATTGACGGGTGATGGCTATATTCGTCTAGTATCTCTTCGATGTCTTGGCCGATCTCCATTAGTAACTGGTCTCTGTCTAGTTCTGTCTTTGCTATTTGGATCCTCGTCACAATTTTGCTGTGGAAGTTTTGTAGGGCTATCCGCCATCGTTTGACTCGCGCTTCCGCAAAAAATTCCTGTCTCAGTCGTGAGATAATTCTGTGGCTCTGAATAGGTTTTCAACGCATCTATCGTTGTTTTCGTTGTGTACATCGGGTGTGGTAGCTTTAGTGTGATGTCCGGGGGATTCGATATCTTGTTCCTGACTTTCTGTTTGTCGGCTGATGGAGTTCTATAGGTTGCATGTCGCTGTTCTCCTAGTGTAGCGAAGGATTCTGCTCCTCCGGCATCTTCTCTCAGCAGGTCACTCTACCCTGGGGTAATAGGATTCCGCCTTCTGAAACGGATTTGGTTTGGAGTGAATTTTTGTGTGTCTTTGCATTACGGGACCTTCCGGATCGTTCGCTTTGTGTCCTCGCTTGCAATTTGTGTAATTGGGGTGTTTCCGTGGTCGTAACGCCAACAGTCTGATGTGGAATATATACAATTCTGCCCTGAAACAGCAGCCGTACAGTTTTATTCTGTCGGGTATTTGTTGTCGTTCAACCGCATCTTTTACGTTGTATGTATCTACCAGTTCCTTATTATCACCCCGTCTCTTTACTCGTTGGAGCTTGAGCACAGGGAAGTATGCCTCGATGTTGTCCATCATCCCTTCTTCTTTAAAGTTTAACGGTACTCCTCTGACGAATATGAGGTTGGGTTCTTGTTTTTGTAATCGTCTATAAGGAGGTTTGCGTAGTTCAGCTTCAGCATTCTAAGCCGTTTTTCATCCTCAGTGTCGATCTTGAACCAACTTTACAATCTCTATGAAGTCGTTGAATCCTTTGCCTTTGAAGATCTTGTCTAAGTGGGATGAATGGTTTGGGTGGTTCTTGTCGGTTTCGATTAATTTTGAAGACGACTGGCGTGGATTTGGTGGCCTTAGGTAAATTAGAGGCTGCTCCAAGAGACAAAATAGCACGAGCGTCAATTTAAAAGGAAACGGAATACACTATTTTCTGCACGTTCTTTTCTCTTTATATGTCACGCTTATAATTGGCACTCCTCGAATTTACGATGTCTATCTGAAATTCGCAAAAAATCTTTAAATCCACCTGAGCATGGAAACACGCTTCGACTATTCGCGCTTAATCTCCGATTGTGTAATCCCGGCGAAAACTTTGCCAAGACACCATTCTTCTATCATGCCTCATTAAAAACCCCATAGTAAATTTGACAGTTCATAAATTTCCCAGTCGACCGACGAAATCGGGTGCTTCGAGGTCGACAGATTAATTGACCGACTAAGTTGGGTTTCGTCGATGAAATTTTTTTGTCACCATTTCAATATAACTGATTCTAATTAGAATCGGTTGTGACACGAACTGGAATACTATTTAAATCCAACCAGAATTCGTGCTCATTTTCCAGTTGGACTTAGTGAGTTGAAGGTTTTATTGGAAACGCGTCGCTCATGCTTTTTGATACCGCGAGAAAATTCGGTGCAATCCTTAATAAATCCAAAGAAACATCAAAAAATGTGCAACGGCATTTTAATAAGATGGCAAAAATGGTTCTTCCAAAGATTTAGGTTTTCGTAGGTTTTGTTTTCACTACTAAATTTATTATCTAATCCCATAAAAAAGGAATGAGATGAATTGCGCGTCGTATATGTGTGATCAAAAATTGTCGTGTGATCAAAAATCTCCTTTGGAAAAGCACGGGCAATAGACCGAGATACTAAGCTTCAATTACGTTGAAAGTACTACGATTTTGTAATGCAATTAAATACGATACTATATTATAGACTATTTTGAAAAGTTTTCCGCAATGTTTAGAAAACATTGCACATCAAAAGGTTAATTTTAGTGTGTAGTTAGAATGCGATCTTAATATGTTATATCGACCAAACATCCGGACATCACAATAAACTTACCCGGCAACGGCTTCACAATTTTGGATCTTCCGCTGCTAATATCCTCCGCTTGTTCCATGATGGGCCCGAACATGTTATTGAACTCCTCTTCCGCTTCATCCTAGAACGTACGAAACGTAACAATAACACAGAGCCACTAGTGATTAGTTTGTTTCGCTAAACCTTTCACATACCTTAATGAAACGCAGATTTTTCTCCATCAACGATGAATCCGCGTCGAGATAGGTAGCCTTTGACCTGGACATTGTTGAAAAACAATGCTATTTCGACGAAAGCACCAACTTTTTCTTGCACAACACAACAAAGCACCACAAAAATGTGATTATTCAGCGTTTTCAGTCTGGAATGAAATTGAAGTTGAACACGGTTGTCAAAGTTCGGCTAATGTTCGGTTTCCCCGTTGCGATAGTGTCTGTGAGTGAACAGAAATGAATTTTGTTTACTTTTTGTACCGGTCCGCTATCAGTTTCGAGAAAAATCTATGCACACAATCAAGCTGTCTGTGGGAGGTCATTGAACTAACAACTACCGTACGTGCTACCGTTTCAACTAACCACACCATTTTATTTGATTTCAGTTAGAAAGAAAGAGCAAAACGGGAAGACATTGGAAGAATCGCAACCACATCTGTGTGTAGGTGCAGTACGCAACCTCAGTACGGCTCACTTGTTGCTCGCATTTCCGAACTCAACACGAAGTAGGTCGGCACTCGCGGTTCATTCTGGCTAGCTGACACATCGCACTTTGACAGTCAAAATGGATGCGCATCCGATGGACGAATTCTGTGGCTCTAGATTTTGGGTAAGTTTCGGTGTTAAATTCGTTTGAAATGAATCGAATTTTTTGTAAAAATGTTATTTAGTTAGTGCATTGTGAAATCGATATATTAATGTTTAGAAAATTTGTTTTCTAAATTGGATTTTCGACAAAAAGGTTTTCTTTTATCAGATCCGTCAGATCATGTGTGGAAATGTGAAACAACCGAGTGAATTAGTCACGGGGGGTTCGTCTAGTGAGTGAATTAAGCATTTTGTGAGTGAATCGCAACGGCACCGACTTGTTTTTGTTTTGATTCACACAATCTTGCCCCCATCAGCTGTTTTCAATAAACCTAGAGCCGGTTTATTGAGCAATAATTTTTTTATAACTTGATTCGCAATGTATACAATTGCATAGCTTCATGATTTTATTTTTTTTTTCCAGGACAATAACCTAACATGGTACACCAACGACCCCGATTTGACACCTTGTTTCCAGCAGACGGTGCTGGTATGGGCTCCATGCGCATTTCTTTGGGTGTTTTCCCTCATCGAACTGTACTACCTTCGCAACAGTCGGAATCGCAACGTTCCTTGGAGTGTAATAAACGTATCGAAACTGGTCGTGATCAGTGTACTGCTAGTACTTACCCTGGTAGATCTAATCAAGGCAATCTCAACGGAGGGCGAGGTAGCCCCAGTTTACTTCTACACGCCAACCATAAAAATAGCAAGTTTTGTAAGTTTATAATCACTTTCGAAGTGTGGCCAATATGATACTAACATTTATTTTTCAGGCCTTTGTTGCGGCATTAGTATACTTGAATAAATTCTACGGTATGCGGACGTCCGGTCTACTGTTCCTATTCTGGTTCCTTCTTACGTTATGTAGTATACCACGCTGTCGAACCGAAGCTCGAGCATACCAGAATCGAATGGAATCCGATTCGTGGGCCGAATACCACTTCGTTAGCTTTGTGATTTTCTTCATCTGCTCATGTGTAATGTTTGTGCTAAACTTCTTTATTGATCGACCTGCACAGCTTTCCAAGTACGAAGCTACGGATAGAGACTGCCCAGAGTTGTCAGCAACATTCCCCTCGCGACTAGTTTTTGGTTGGTTTGATAAACTTGCCTGGACTGGTTTCAAAAAACCGCTTGTGCATGAAGATCTTTGGAACATGAAACCGGAAGATTCATCCAAAGAAATTTCTCCGTTGTTCATGAAATATTGGAACCAAACTCTAGAGAAGACCTACAAAACACACGAAATCAATGATGTTACAAGTACGGCTAGTTATAAAAAGCAGTCTTGTCGAGTTGATTTCAAGACAACCAAAACAAAGAAAATAGCATCAATCCTGCCAGCTTTAGTGAAAGCCTTTGGTCGAACGTTCGCTTTCGGGTCTTTCCTGAAACTGGCACAAGATCTGCTGACGTTTGCATCGCCGCAGATATTGCGATTGATAATTAATTTCGTGAGTGGAGACGAACCATTATGGAGGGGTGTTTTCTATGCAATCTTATTGTTTGTCGTGGCCGCCATGCAGACACTCTTCCTGGCACAATATTTCAACCGTATGTTCTTCGTTGGATTCCGGATTCGAACTGCGCTAATTAGTGCCATCTATCGAAAGGCGCTGATCATCTCTAACAGTGCTAGAAAAGGGACAACGGTTGGTGAAATCGTTAATCTGATGGCAGTCGATGCCCAGAGGTTTATGGATCTGACAACGTACATAAATATGCTGTGGAGTGCCCCTATGCAGATTGCACTTGCTTTATTTTTCCTGTGGGAAATACTCGGACCGTCGGTGCTGGCCGGACTTGCCGTTATGATTATTCTGATTCCCGTCAACGGTGTTATCGCGAACAAAATCAAGACGCTGCAAATCAAGCAGATGAAAAATAAGGACGAACGAGTGAAGCTCATGAATGAGGTTCTTAGCGGAATTAAGGTAAGGTGTTAGTTAATAGAATTTTAATACGATCTCTTGCTAATTGGAATTATTTTAGGTGTTGAAATTGTACGCTTGGGAACCAAGCTTCGAGCAGCAGATTCTGCGCATACGTGACAAAGAGGTCAAAGTACTTAAATCGGCAGCTTACCTCAACGCAGGAACATCGTTCATTTGGTCATGTGCTCCGTTTCTGGTAATGTATACAATATGATACGAACTTTTTTCAAATTAAGCAATCTCTTCCTCTAAAAAATTAAAAAAAAACATCTAAAAGGTATCGCTAGTCACATTCTCAGTGTATGTCCTGTCCGATGACAGTCACGTGTTGACGCCAGTGACTGCGTTTGTCTGCTTGACGCTGTTCGATATCCTCAAACTGCCATTGGTGCTCCTTCCAATGTTGGTCGTTTACATTGTAGAGGTACACAGATCAGAATTTATTTTTGTTTCTTCGCTTATATATGAGTGTCTTCACTACTTTTCCGCTTTTTAGTTTTCATTAGAGGAAGAGTCACATGCAACACCCAACACATTTGTAATAATCCATTCTAACCGTTTTTTTTTGTTTTATTTTTCACTAAACCCTCAACGCATCCAACCTTCATCAATCAACGCAACAGGTGTCACTGGTCACTTTTGCAACCTATGTCCTGGTGGATGAAAATAACGTCCTGAATGCTACGACCGCTTTCGTTTCACTAGCACTATTCAACATTCTTCGATTTCCACTCTCGATGTTGCCTATGCTCATCTCTAACTTGGTGCAAGTAAGTGGCCTTTTAGAATAGATAGTATAGATGTGAACACAACTTAATATTTTATAGCTTTTCAAACTTGAGACATAGGCTAGAGAGCTATTTTAATGTGCCGGATAGCGCAAGTTTGATGTTTAACATACATAACATGTCTGTAATGTAGGTTGAACACGTTCAACATGAATCGTGCGTATGATTAGTATTGTGTGAATTTAGGGTTTTCTAGAGCTTTTTAAGATTATTTGTGCTTTTTGAATATTAGCTTGCATATACCGCTGCGGTATACGGACTGGCATTCGAAGGGCAAATCTGGTTCGGCAAGAGAAACAGCAATTGCTCAATGTGCTGTACATGTCCGGGGTCTATTACACAACCTTGTAGTGAATAATTATTCGATTATTGGCCTAATACATCGTTAGAGTGACGGACCAGAAACACTGTACCGCAGAGTGGGCGAGAGAGGTTAAAAGAACGTTTGGTAGATCGAAAAAAAATGTTGACAAGCAGATGAAGATCTGTCACTACTACAGACAGGATTGCAGAAAGTTTGCGATGATAGAAAACACGAATCATAGAACTAAAGAAGACCCGAGCAAAGTCCAACATCAAAATTACAGCAAATAGACAACATAGATCGCGATCCACCAGTTTTGATAGCCTGTTGATGTAACTGTGGGCAGTCATCAAAGATAGTGCTTTTACTAACTGCAATAGTTCACACTATGGATCGATATAACAAGCCACATGAGTGCCGTGTGTTGCTCGATAGCGGTTCTCAGGTAAATTTCGTGTCCGAGAAAATGGTAGACGTCCTTGGGTTCCCGAAGAAACGAGCCAATGTTGCAATTACGGGCATAAACGCCTTGAGTTTATGCAGAATATTCCAGTCGAGGAACGTGAAAAGCAGCTCACCTTGCACGAATATGGCGCCAACGAAGCAGTAAGGATTATTGGCTTACTTCTCATCGCTCATCAACATCAACAATTGTCAACGTCGGCTCGACCAGCGACCAAACGGATCAGCTACTCCGAGATTACAAGGTTTTTCGATCCATTGGGATTATTCTCTCCGGTGATTGTGGTCGCGCTAAGATTTTGATGCAGCAGCTATGGAAGACCAACGCAGTATGGGATGACAATTCCAACAAAAATGGCGCCTTTTGCAAGAATCACTGCCTCACCTAAAGTTAACGAGTTATTATATTAATTTAGGTGCCACGATGTGTGACTTTTCCGAATGCTGTGGCTTACGAACTTCATGGGTTTGCTGATGCTTCTGCCGTTGGGTATGGTGCCTGTCTTTACGTGTGCAGTATTTATGCCGATGGTTCGGTACAATTGAAACTACTCAGCAGCAAATCAAAGCTTGCACCACTGCATGAGGTAACATTCCCGAAGAAGGAATTGTGTGCTGCTGTACTGTCAACACGCCTATTGGATAAGGTATTACAAGCCATGCAGATGACGTTCCGAGAAATAGCGCTCTGGCCCGGCCAGAGAAGCTTGCTGACCGTCTGCAAGTTTTCGTGCGTGGCAGAGATCCAGAGAACCACTGGAAACTACAAGTGGTGCTGGTTGCTCAAATCATTGTTTACCCAAAGTGAAAGAATGTTTACAGTGTAATGTATTTATCTTGGCTCCCACCTTTTTTATTTACAGTCGCTAGCTTGAATTTCTTGACATTGTAAGCCGGAAGATCGAAGGAGTGATAAAAAAACTTAATAAATATTCACGCAGTTAAGACGTGTTTTTACGTTTATACAAATACAGTCCACTGACTCTTTTTTCGCACTGAGTTATCCGATGAACATTTGGACCTTCGATCCGGATATCGTGCTAGTGTGACAAAAGTGACCAATTGATTCCAGTTCGTGCGCGTAACGGGAAAATAATGATTTTCGCAGAGATTTCGGCTGACGAAAAGTTTGTGATATTGCGACGCGTTCCGTCGTAGATAAATAAAGAAAGAACTTTGATATGCAGTTAAGGTCTGCAAGTGTGAAAAAGACGCTGTTTCCTGGTTCCCCGCTTTTTGCTTTGAGAAGCGCAAAAGTGTTGCATACTCCCGTGCTGAGTGTGGAAGAGCAGAAAAAACAGCAGGAAATTCGTGAAACGGAATACAAGATGGCTGAATCGATCAATGCGCTCGTTCAATGCTGTGCTGCGACTAAGGGAAAAGTTGAGCGAATTCGTAGAGCAATTGATGGCGCAGGTAACGATAGTGGAAGGTTCAGTATTCATGGATTGAACTTATATTTGAAAACCATTGATTCTGCGTATATAGAATACAATGATTTCCAAAATCGGATATATTTGTCGCACCCATCCAAACGAACTGAATTCGAGACTGGGTTTGTGGAATTCGAAGAGCTGTACGAATATGTTCGCATTGAGCTCAGTAAGATGATTCAAAATCATGAAGACGAGCAAAAGGCAACTGGTATGGCAGCTGCAATGCAAAGAGAGCAACAGATGCTGAAGTTTTCACTGACTGAGGAAGGAAATCGGCCTAGCACTAGTGGATATCAACCGGGCAGCGTTCAAGCTCGAATTCCATCGCTTCTACTGCAGAATACTCCTCTACCCACGTTTGACGGACGATATGAAAACTGGTTCAAGTTCAAGGCCATGTTTTGCGATATTATCGACCGATGCACCAATGATTCCCCTGCTACTAAGTTGCATTTTTGGACAAGGCTCAAGGTGCGATCGATCTGCAAACTCTAAACGACAACAACTACGAGGGAGCCTGGAAAATTTTGACGGAGAGATTTGAAAATTTACCGATGGTTATCCATGGTCATATTACCAAGTTGTTGAATTTGAAACCTATGGTTAAGGAGTCGTTTCAGGAATTGAAAACGCTGGTTGACGATTGCGAGAAACGGGTGGACTCTTTGGAGTTTCACAAGTTAAACATGGATAAAATGGCTGAGGCTATTATTGTGACGCTTTTAACATCCAAGCTCGACCCTGATACACGAAAGTGTTGGGAAACGACAATTGAACACGGCAAATTACCGGAGTACAAGGACACAATTGCCTTTCTTCGAAAACGCAGCTATGTACTAGAGCGCTGTGAAATGGCAGCCAGTCTGAAGCAGACTAGAGGAGGAGCTGCGACAACTAAGACTGCCCCCGTTTTTAATAAGGTGCATTCGGTGGTGGTACAGAAAAATGAACATCATTGTCCGGTATGTGAATTGAATCATGTAGAAATGTGTGAAGACTTCAAGAAATTAAGTATCGCTGCGAGATATAACAAAGCGAAACAAGCTGCTTTGTGCTTTTCGTGTTTAAGGAAGGGTCATCGCACAGCGAACTGTCGATCCAGTCAAGCTTGTTCAACGTGCTCGAAGAAACATCATTCTTTGATGCACCCCGAGGAACGGAAACTAGAATCATCAAACCTACCACCTACAGAATTGAAATCTGGTGGTGCCGAACTAACGGCCGCAAAGTGTACGCTACCTGATATAGTTTATGTGAACACATCTGTGAAAAGGCAGGTGCTCTTGGCAACTGCGGTCGTTCACGTGCTTGATTCTTGCGTTATGCTACATAATTGTGCGCTGCTGGATTCCGGCGCGATGGCTAATTTTGTGTCGGAGAGAATGATCGATTTGCTTGGTCTGCGCAAGGAGTGCGTTGAAATTCCGGTTATCAGTGTGAATGGCATGAAAACGTTAGTAAAGTTCAAAGCACATGCCATAGTGAAGTCCAGAACAATGGAATATGAATTTGGTTTGGATTACCTGATAATACCGAAGGTATTATCAGGTAATCCAAACCAAAGAAAGATCGACATCGTAAATTGGCCGATACCTAACGGTGTGGTGTTGGCTGACCGGAATTTCAATAAGACGAGTCGCATAGATATGTTGATCGGCGCAGAAGTTTTTTATGGGCTGCTACTAGCAGGTAAGATTAGAATGTCCGATGATTTGCCGTTGCTGCAGGAAAGCGTGCTGGGCTGGCTTATAGCTGGAGCAGTAGCTGATGTGACGCCGGTTCAAACCGCTCGAGTCTGTCAAGTAACGCCATCTGTTGATCTGGAAGATGACCTCTCTGAGTTAGTGAAGCGCTTCTGGGCCATTGATGAACAAGTAGAAGAAACGTTTTTTTCAGATGACGGCTGCGAGGAGCATTTTAAGCAAACTCATATTCGTACAAAGGATGGCAGATACGTGGTGATGCTTCCTTTTCGAACGAACGTGACTGATCTGGGAGAGTCCCGGAAACAAGCTGAACGAAGATTCGAACTATTGGAAAGAAGACTGGATAATTGTCCTGATTTGAAACGAATGTATGGAGAATTTATCGACGAGTATGTGGTCCTCGGCCACTGTGTCAGAATCGAACGTAATAAAGATTTTGCTTACTATCTTCCCCACCACTGTGTATTGAAGCCAGACAGTTCGTCAACAAAGCTGAGGGTCGTGTTCGATGCATCGGCGAAGAGCGACACTGGTTTGTCTTTGAATGACGTAATGAAGGTTGGGCCAACAGTGCAAAGCAGTTTTTTTGACATCATACTCCGATTTAGAACCTTCAAATACTCTTTCACAGCTGATGTACCAAAGATATACAGACAAATTCTGGTGAATGCAGCTCACACTTGTTATCAACGCATTTTGTGGAGAAAAGTAAGGTCCGATCTGTTGAGTGAATTTGAATTGAAAACGGTGACCTACGGTACGGCAGCTGCACCATATTTAGCTACTCGCTCTCTGCTCCAGCTAGCTAACGACGAAGAAAGGGAATATCCTTCAGCTAGTGTTGAATTGAAGAAATCTTTCTACATTGACGATGTTTTGTCGGGTGCAAACACATTGGTCGAAGCGAAGAAATTGCGAGGCGATCTAGTGAAACTGTTAGCTAAAGGAGGATTCGAGCTTCACAAATGGTGTGCCAATGATGATGAACTGCTTGAAGGCATTCCTCTGGAAGCTCGAGAGAAGCAGATGGCGTTTGTAAATGGAGTAATAAAAACGCTCGGATTATACTGGAATCCGACCAGTGATGAATTTATGTTCCGTGTTAGGGCGATTGATGATGATCTAAAACTGCCAACTAAGCGACAAGTGCTATCTGAAACAGCGAAGCTGTTCGATCCCTTAGGGCTTTTGGCACCGATAATTGTTATCCCGAAGCTTATTATGCAACAACTGTGGGTCGAGAAAATCGATTGGGATGAAACGATTCCTTCAACACTATTTGAACGTTGGAATCGCTTTCGATCAGAGCTGTGTGGTATCAGCAACGCGAAGATTGAAAGAAGAGTGACAGTCGACGACACCGTGAAGATAGAACTACACGGCTTTGCAGACGCATCCACAATAGCCTATGGATGTTGTATTTATCTACGAAGCCTAAAGTTTGATGGAACCGCGGAAACTTATCTGTAGTAGGTCTAGAGTAGCGCCATTAAAGGAAACACAACGTGGAGAGGCACCAGATGCGAAACCTTGTGAAATGACAGTCCCACGACTGGAGCTATGTGCTGCACTGCTCTTAGCACGGCAAATGAAAGCAGTTCGAGAAGCGTTGGCCGTAGATGCCAGCCAAGTAATGATGTGGTCAGATTCGATGATCGTACTTTCATGGCTACAAAAAACGAAACAAGACACGTCAGTATTCGTTCGTAATCATGTTGCGAAGATTCAAATGTTTACCTCCACTTCCACATGGCACCATATTCCAACAAAACAGAATCCAGCAGATGTGGTGTCGCGCGGTTTATTTCCAACGGAGTTGATGGATAGTATATTATGGTGGAAGGGTCCACCGTTCCTGCAGATCACTGAGTACGACGAGAAATTTGTTACCGCTTATTTGTCTACTGAAGCACAGGTAATAGCTTGTTCGACAGCTGCCATTGCTATTCCAGAGAATCGAGCTTATGATGTGATTTTAGCGACAAGTAATTTTCGACGACTACAACGTGTTTTCGGCTACATAGCGAAATTTATCTTCAACTGTAGAAGCAGAAGGATGGAAAGGCGTACTTGCGAGCGACTTGACAGTTACGATTTGAGAGAAGCTTAAAGGATCATGGTAATTTGTGTTCAACGTGTTGTATACGTAGAGGAAATCCATTGTATCCAGAAGGATAAACCAGTAAAGGGTAAGCTGCGAAACCTTAATCCAATGCTTGATAACAATATTTTGCGAGTGGGAGGCCGAATCCGGCACTCTGACCTTCCCAAGGACCAGAAGCATCCGATGATACTACCAGAAAAAAACCATTTTACGGAATTGTTAGTAGACGCTTTGCATCGTGAACACTTACATGTCGGATTGAATGGTTTACTAGCCATTATCCGCCAGAAGTATTGGCCAGTTAATGCGAAAAGACCTATTCATTGTGTAATGAAACGATGCGTGACGTGCTTTCGAGCGAAACCAAAAACCCTTGAGCAATATATGGGAGATTTGCCGAGTTGTCGTTTAAAAGCCGCGGCACCGTTTATCCGAACCGGTGTTGATTATGCAGGACCATTTTATCTTAAGCAAGGGCGAGGAAAGGCTGCAATGAAGGCGTACGTTAGTTTGTTCGTATGCATGTCTATGAAAGCAATCCATCTAGAACTAGTGACTTCCCTTACTACAGACGGATTTCTGGCTGCATTGCACAGATTCGTCGGTCGTCGTGGCAACGTTTTAGAAATGTTTTCCGACAATGGAACGAATTTCACTGGCGCTTGTAAGGATTTGATTGAACTCAGACAACTATTGAATTCGCAAGCTTTGCAAGGGCGAATCGACGAGTTTTGCCAACTACGAGGAATTTTATGGCGGTTCAACCCTCCCAAGGCGCCGCATCAGGGTGGACTTTGGGAGTCTAATGTGAAGTCAATGAAGAATCATCTCTACAAATCGCTTTCTGAAAGTTACATGACGTACGAAGAAATGAACACTCTCTTAATTCAGATTGAAGCAATTCTCAATTCGCGACCGCTGATTCCGATGAATGATGATCCCTTTGACTACGAAGCTCTCAGTCCTGGACATTTTTTGATAGGTCGGGAACTGACAGCTGTTGCAGAACCTTTTTTTGACGGACTAAAGGACGGCGTAGTATCCAGGTACCAGTTGGTGCAAAAACGGAAACAATGTTTTTGAAGACGCTGGTCGAATGAGTATGTTACGACTCTGCAAAAGAGAAGCAAGTGGACGAAGGAGCCCGCTTTGTTACGCCCAGGCCTACTGGTAATCCTAAAGGAGGACAATGTACCTCCCCAAATGTGGAAATTGGGTCGCATTTCTGAAACACACCCGGGAAAGGACGGCGTGACACGAGTTGTGACTATACGAACTAGTCGGGGAACGTATCGAAGACCTACTACGGAGATAGCTGTATTACCGATTCCAGACAACGATTCCGCGATACCTGCAGAGGAAAATTGAGGCGTCTGCCTCACCCCGCGGTGAATGGTTGCTCAAATCATTGTTTACCCAAAGTGAAATAATGTTTACAGTGTAATGTATTTATCTTGGTTCCCACCTTTTTTATTTACAGTCGCTAGCTTGAATTTCTTGACACTGTAAGCCGGAAGATCGAAGGAGTGATAAAAAAGGTGGGAACCAAGATAAATACATTACACTGTAAACATTCTTTCACTTTGCGTGAACAATGATTTGAGCAACCAGGTGCTATGTTCGCTCGGGAAGCAATCCAGCTGATGTGGTATCGCGAGGTCAGCTACCATAACAATTATTTAACAACGAACTTTGGTGGAGCGGCCCTGAGTTACAAAGATCAACCTACTATGAATTAAAAGATCCAGAAGAAGTTCCTAATCAGCTGCTTTCAGACATGAATTGGCTCATCGCTATGTCAGCTTTGAAGGTCGAACTGTTTCCGTTTGTAATTAAATTCAGCAACTTTCGCAAAGTACAACGCATCATTGAATATATTTTGAGGTTCGTCAATAACTGCCAGAAGAAGCATTACCTCGATCGTATTCTCACTCCTTATTTGACAATCCGAGAATTGCAGCGCTCAACGGAGGTGCTTATCAAGATTTCCCAGCACGTTCAATTGGCAGGTGAAAAAGAACGCCTTCAGTCTAATAAGAATTGCAAGCGAATCGAGAATCTTCGCCCATTCATCGAAAATGGCTGCATCAAAGCATCCAATCCTATTGCCCGACAAGGATCCCATCACGACGATGCTAATCAGGACGATGCATATCGAGCTCTTCATCCTGGCCAATCAACGCTCATCAACGTCATTCGACAGTGGTACTGGCCGCTCAAAGCAAGCTCTAGCGTGAGGCAGATTGCTCGCGAATGCGTGAAATGTTTTCGTGTGAGACTGGGAACCACAACGCAGCTAATGGGGAATCTTTCGCAATCGCGAATCGTGCCATCTCCACCATTCGTAGTGACTGGTGTGGGCTGCGCTGGTCCTTTGTTGGTAATACAAGGAACGTAGCCTAGGAAATGGAAAATATATATCGCCAACCGAACTTCAATAATCTTGGATCTGTCACCTCGTAGCTCGTGGAATGACGATTCAGGTAATAACAATCCGTCAGATTTTGTGTCGCGCGGTCTGCTTGGCCAACCATGTACTGTGGTAGATGGGATTTACATGTTAGCACGACGCAGAATATACGGAATACGCCACACTCAACAAGAGCAAATTTTGAAATGATAAATCATATTCGTAAAGGATTAGAGCTCATTTGTTTCTAGCCGCATATGACACCATCGATTGAGATCAGCTATGGCACATGCACGAATTTGATTTCTCGGACAAACTGGCACAATTGATAAAAGCGACAATGGATCGAGTGATGTGTTGCGTCCGACTATCAGGGACACTCTCGAGTCTTTTTGAGACTCGGAAAGGGCTACCGCAAAGTTATGTACTGTTCAATATCGCTATGGCAGGTGTGACAAGAAGAGCGAGGATTGGTACACATGGTGTGCTTCAAAGACAAAATACATGATTGCAAGAGGTTCGAGGGATGAAACATTACAGGTCCCTCCGAGTTTATCGATTGGTGACAACGATATTGAGGTGGTTGATGAGTTCTTGAATTTGGACTCACTAGTAATCGCCAATAATGACACCAGCAGAGAAATTCAGAGGTGCTTGTTTTGGGCATCCAGCAATCCTTCGGTCGAACATGGCGCAGTGGAGAAGGACGTGATAAATTGAACTATCCGCGACCTACCAGATGAGTCCCCCAAACGAAGACAAGCACGTTGCATTGAAACTATATGATTGTGAATAAAATTTGAAAGAACAAAAAGTTGTCGTAGATAATTTTTTCGAATTTGATGAAGATGACGAGAAAGATCTCAGAGAGGAAGTGTCAACCTGAAACGATTCCTGTTCGTTATCATGTATGGCAGTCACAGAGAGCGAATGTCGGCACAATACGGCTGTGAACACGCGCACTGGGTCAAGAATGTAAGCCTAGCGGATAGTGAGAAGTGAAAAGCTTAGATGAAGAAATAGTATCCTTTCATGAAAACGGCACAGCTCTGACGATAGCGAACAAGCGGCGGTTGCTCCTCGAACCCATCGGGACCGCGTACTTGTATGGTTTGCTCCAGGAGGAGATTTTCATGCCACAGCCTCCGGAGTACTCGAACGGTGACCCAGATATCGTGTACTCTTTAGAGTAGAGCCTATCAAGCTGAAGCAGGCACCGCGAGTATAGAATCAGCAGATTGAAGTGGCATTGAAGAGTATGGAGTTCCATTCATCAGTGGTAGATCAGTGTTTCTACTTGCGACTTGTAGACGGAGTGTATACATACGTACTGATAAGCTGGAAGGTTTGAAGTTTTTCCTGGCAAGCCATGTTCGACTCGAAGCTGGCCGGTTCGTTAACGCAGTTCAACATGGAGGTTTGTAACGTGTCTCGTGTCCGCGTGATTAGCGGCTTCATTCAACAGAAGAAGTAGTAGATTGCTTCACTAGTAGATGCACAGCAATATCAAAGTCTTGTCGGAGCTTTGTTGAACATTGCTCTCAAAACCCTTCCAGACAATGGAGTCTTGACATAATTCTCGGGCTGTACTTCATCAAAACAACACGGACGAAGCAAAGCGACTATTCAGCAACTACATTTGGATGTCAGCAGCAACCTTGAACTGGAGTGCTTCGTGGACGTAGACTGGGCTGGTAAAGTCGATAAGAGAAAGTTCAACACTGGCTACATTTTTAAGTTCGGTGATGGACTCGTCGAATGGTCAAGTAGGAAGCAACCATGCTGGTCTCTTTCTAACACTGAAGCGAACTACATCGTACTAGCGGAGTGGTTACAAGAGCTGCAGTGGCTGCAACGATTGGTAGACAACTTGGGTGAGCATCTAACGATACCCATTGTGGTCAATGAAGACAACCAGAGCTGTATTGCACTTACGACGACGGACAGTATCTCTCAGATGTCGGAAGCAGATCGACGCCAAGTGCTGTTTTATTGATGACTATGAAGCAGCTGGTGTCGTATCTCTTCGGTACTGTCCATTTGGCAATTAACAGACAATTAACGGAATTGACGGAAGCGGATTTTCTCACTAAACTGAAGTTGCAGAAGCTACGGGAAGCGATTTCTATTCTACTAAATGATGTTGAGGAGAAGTGTTAAACCACCTTGTTGTTCTGAAAGCGTCCCCCACTGCGGAACCTCCCAACAATACTCCGTAATTGATGCAGTTGTAACCTCAGACTTAATTTGGAAAAATTCGAAGTTTGCAGGAAACCACCGCTCTGCTCGCTACAGAGAGCAATCAGGGCTTTTACGCTACGTCAGTGATGGGCCATTCTGTTTCACCATTCAAGCCTGAACTCGTACAGTCAAGAATGGTGTAAAATTATTTTATTGTTGCCATCCAAAACCACTTGCATTTTTTAATTTTTTACTTGTGTAAATAAAGCCACGATAATTAACACGTCGCGGCTTGTCTCATGAGATTGCTGAAGATGAGCTGTTAGGTTAAGGTGAATGCTGAAGAAATTTTGTAATTTATTACCCGCCAACGTTGGCCAGCAGTGTCCAAAATTTAATGCGAAGAATTAAGAGGAAAATTCGATATTTTATCAAACATACATCTGGATATTTTCTTTTGTAAAAGTACAATAAGACCTTCTTTTTGTCTATTTCACATTTTTTCTACGTTAAATCAAAACAAAGCTATTTTTTTGCGCACGGGTTCCTACTAAACTACACTTTGCAAAGCCGGTTTATGCAAATATCGCAAATATTCACATCGAACGAATGTCCTAAAACACACTATCTCTTTGTCGAATCTTTTGAACAAGAACTAATACCACATACGCACCATTTGTCTAACGGCTAGGCATATCTTAAGCTTACATTGTCATACATTTCGATTTTTCGGAACAATCGGCTCAGCACATATTTTCCTTACTTCCCGCCAGACCAGCGTCTCAGTTAAGCGCATCAACAAATTTCTGAACCAAGAAGAGCTAGACCCCGACAACGTGCAGCATGACGAGAAAGAATGTAAGTTTTATTTTCAAATTTTATTCTATTTTAGCATTGCCATGACACATAAAAACACCCATTCCAGCCTGTCCACTGGTGATCGAAAACGGCGTGTTCTCCTGGGGTGGCGAAGAAACCACGCTTAAGAATGTCAACATGAAGATCGAAAAGAACACACTGGCGGCCATCGTGGGGACCGTCGGTTCCGGAAAGAGTTCCGTCCTGTCTGCGTTGCTGGGCGAAATGGATAAGATTTCCGGTCGAGTTAACACCGTAGGTAGGATTGCGTACGTCAGCCAGCAGGCCTGGATACAGAACGCTACGCTGCAGGATAATATTCTGTTCGGAAAGCCAATGGACACCAAGCTGTACCAGAAGGTAATAGAGGCCTGCGCGTTGAAGCCGGATATCGACATGCTTCCGGGTGGTGATCAGACCGAAATCGGCGAGAAGGGTATCAACTTGTCCGGCGGACAGAAACAGCGTGTTTCGCTGGCTCGTGCCGTTTATAGCGATGCGGACGTTTACTTTATGGATGATCCGTTGAGTGCGGTGGATTCTCATGTTGGTAAGCACATTTTCGAGCAGGTCATTGGACCGAACGGACTACTGGCGAAGAAAACACGGGTACTGGTTACACACGGTATCACATATCTTCCAAACACGAATGTGATTTTTGTCCTGAAAGATGGCGAAGTTTCCGAATCTGGCTCCTATCAGGAGCTGATGGACAAAAAGGGTGCTTTTGCTGAATTTTTGATTCAGCATTTGCAGGAAGTCAACGAAGAGGATGAAGATATTGACGAGATCAAGGCTCAGCTGGAATCAAATGTTAGCGATGAGGGACTGAAGAATAAGCTGGAACGAGCCATCAGTAAACGATCGAGAAGTGGGAGCCAATCGGATGCAGGGTCTGGAAATGAGTCCTATTCTCGACAAGCCTCCGATATTGGAGGCAGCAATAGTAGTTTGAGAAGAAGGACACCAGAGAAGAAAGTACCAGAAGAACCTCAGAAGAATAAGCTAATCGAGCAAGAGAAATCGGAAACTGGAAGTGTAAGTAGAGATAAACTGTTTGATTGTGCGTTGGCTGGTGCTTATTTTTTGTGACATTTTAGGTGAAATGGGAAGTGTATAAGCATTACTTGAAAAGTATCGGTCTGACGCTATCCGTAGCTACCGTGTTTCTGAACATGGTATTTCAAGCATTTTCGATTGGCTCAAATTTGTGGCTTTCCCAATGGTCAACGGATGCGGCCGCTGAGAATGATACCAGCGTTAGAGATATGTATTTAGGAGTGTATGGCGCTTTTGGTGCTGGTCAAGGTAAGAGACATCCTACTGGAATTTTTTTGCATCGGCTAATTAGTTTTCTGTTCAGCCGAGAGATTTGGGTGATATTTTATTGTCCTGAGTGGACAGTGGAACGATCACCATTCCCAATCCTTCTTTCCCTTTCTATCACGCTTCTACTAATTACGATTTGTTTTTAACAATTCCCTTTTTTAGTTCTGGTTCAGTTTATTGCCTCACTAACCTTCGCACTTGGTGCTTTACTAGCGGCAAAAACAATGCATGAAATCTTACTCACGTATGTTCTCAAGTGGCCAATGGCGACCTTTGACGTGACCCCTCAGGGTCGCGTTCTGAATAGGTTTTCGAAAGACGTGGACACCGTAGACAACGTGCTGCCGCAACTTGTTCGCTCCTTTTTGCAAATGCTCTTCTCGGTAATTTAGTTCCCGTATTAATTATGTTTCTTTCTGTGTGTTCGCTTTGGGTTTATCTTTTGTTTTAATAGCGATTAGCCAATTTCTATGTTTCACCGAGTGTTGTATCCACAAATCGTACCATTCGCTTGCTTTCTTTTTTTATACTAACACCATCTCAATTTTTGTGTACTATCTATCAAATTTATTGCTAATTGATTGACTGAAATCCAACACTAAAAGTTAACGAAAGTTTCGTAACCGCCAAAAAGAGTCCTCAATCTTACCCAACCAGTTATGTTTCCACAATTCAAATCGCCCCCACAGTGCTTGCTACGTTCGTCGCTTCGATAACCTTTGCATTGGGCGCACTGGAAGCGTCTCGCGAGATGCATCTCATTCTTCTGCGTTACGTGCTGCGCTGGCCGATGGAGCTGTTCGACACGACACCACTGGGGCGGGTGTTGAATCGATTCTCCAAGGATGTGGACGTCATCGATAACACGCTGCCTCAGGTGGTGCGGGCGTGTCTCTCGATGCTCTTTGTGGTAACATGTCGTTCGATTTATTGTTAATTCTGGTTTTTTTTCAATTGGAAATTTAAGGTGATATGCACGGTTTACTGTAGGAAGATGTTTAAATTTTTGTTAATATTGAACATTGTTGTAACATTGGCAGTTGAGCAGTAATGTTTTAGAGTAGATGCAGGTTTTTGGAAAATTTAGAAACGTTGATAATGCAATGTTTCCAATTCATAGTTTTATTAATGTTGTACTACTAAGATATGACAAGTAAAATCAGCTTCCCAGCACTTGCAGCGTCTGCAAAATTTTTACGTGCATGGAAAACTTTTTCTAAAAAAAATAAGAAAGATTGATAGGTGTATGGATCAAAGCGGAGTATCTTGACTACGTTAAGCACCGTTAGTTCAAATCTAATGATTTTCAAGAAATTAACTTTTGCAGATTTCCAGGTTACTCGATTTTGGGTCGCCAGTCTCTTTGAATGCCCGCTGAATACGCATCTTCGCTTACTTCGCTCAGCGAGTGCAGGGTCTGCCCCGAAAACGAATACCTCTTCCAGGTTCTTTGCTGAGCATAATCTGACTACGTAAACAATAGAAAATCCTATTCACAGTCGCAACACGCTTTTCCTCGCGGTTAACATTGTTATCATATGTAGCTAGTGTTCCAAAATGTATTATTTCGTCGCCAACTTCATACCATATCTTATCAATTTTTCCCTAGGAACAAACACCGTTCAAACTGTCTTGTTCTTTGCCAGCTACCATTTCAGAGTTTATAGTCAGTCTGACTTAAGATGATTTTAAAAAAATTAACGGAGAAAAAATAGTTTTTACCTGAATTGTTCTCCACTAAGGAGAAATATAGC
Source organism: Topomyia yanbarensis (assembly GCF_030247195.1). Classification (NCBI taxonomy): domain Eukaryota; kingdom Metazoa; phylum Arthropoda; class Insecta; order Diptera; family Culicidae; genus Topomyia; species Topomyia yanbarensis. Next base: position 94,036,748 of record NC_080671.1, read on the forward strand.
ATGGTGATCTAATTTCCGTCAGTTAGACTGTTTATCCAGACTGACAACAAATTAGCGCCAGTTAGACACTAAATCCAAACAGTTCATGCAAAATATGTGTACGCCTAAAGCAACTAGCTGGTATCGAGTGATGTCTCGGTTAACCAAGCACAGAAGCTTTGGGTCGCTGACGAGTATGGGGAAACGAATGTCTTTTGGCATGAGAGCCAAACGCCTCCATGTATGTAACATATGTTTTTCCCAGAGGGAAAAAATAGATTAACCAATTTGCGCATGATTGCACAAAAAGATGAAAGAATATTTGCAAGTCGCAAGACAGTTCAAAGCCAAGCAAATTTAAATCTTATTAAACTCATTAAACCGTATTTGGACTTGGAATTACAGTAGAAATACAATCGTCATCTTGTCTTAGATTTAATCGATTATGATCAGAATTTGCTAGGGAAATGTACACTATTTCTTCAACTGCCAATGCGTACAATAATCACAGTAGCTTGTTAGTAGTAATTTAGCTGTGGTCAACACGTGAAACATATGAATTTGTTAATCATTTCGTCTTTCTTTTTCGAATAAAACAAAGTGCTTAGAATGTTTTGTAGATATAGGTGCTGGTGATAGTTGTGCATGTGCTTATCTTTCATTATGTATCAACGTTTATCCCTCTTGTGTTTGCTACTAATCACTTACAATTTCATTAGTATTTAATAGATGTCCACCGTGCTTTCGTTGAGAGCATACGTCCTCGTTTGTATATTTTGATAACCTTGTACATTTAAGTTTCGTCATTCTTCATTATCGTTCTATGTGTGCGTAAATGTGTGTATGTATGTATATTCGTAATTGGAAACAGCATTGTTCGTACTGCTAACGACTCTGGCACTTTATATCGGTGCACTGAACGCATCCCGTATCTTGCACAAACAGTTGCTACAAAACGTCCTTCGTGCGCCATTGACCACGTTTTTCGACGTTACACCACTCGGACGAGTGCTGAATCGTTTTGGCAAGGACATCGAAGCAGTCGATAGCGACCTGCCGGCAGCACTGCGAGCCTGGACGGCTTGCTTCTTTGGGGTATCATCATCATTCGTATATTATATTTCGGTTTTCGGAGTTAACAAA